>NC_052016.1:67955791-68629709 GCF_015832195.1 Motacilla alba alba
AAAAAAAAAAAAAAAGTCTTTGCATTGCTTTTCATATATTAGAAAGCCTTGCAAACTATTTAGATCCCATTTCTGTCATTGTAATAAACAGGAGAATTCATTGATTTTGGAAGGCATGACTTTATCTCAGCTCTCTTTGTAAGAATAGAGGATTTTTTTTCATGTCTGTTTTTTCCCAGTGGGAAAAGAATTTATTATGGAGTTTCAAAAGTTTCGAAATTTTCTTATTTCCATGAGACTGGTGATGAATATACATGTCTATATGCCTAATGGCTAACTGTGCAAATATGCATTTCATTCTTCACTACTTTGCATCAAATTTTATGAATAAGATTTTTTTGAAATAAAGAACATTGTGACAATATAAAACTGATAGGTCAGAGAATCATAATCTTACACACTTTACTAAAGAACTGTAATATGTTGCAATTATGATTTATTGAGCCTCACGTTGGGTGCCACCTGAAGGATCCCGTGGGTTTCGGGCTGTAATTCCCCCCGGCTAGCTTGGGATTTAAGCCCGCATGGATCCTACATGGACGAAGTAAAGGATGAGAAGTGCTCTTTCTCCACGTGGTTCTGATGTCCTGTTTATTAGCTGGAAGGGGACATCTGCATCGTAGGGTTTCCAGGTGAAGAAGAGAGAGAGAGTTCCAATCTCAAGGGACATTTATACCCGTGGAATGGGAGGCAGGGACGGAAGGCCACAGCCCAGGGGACACAGTGAGGAGGGGCGAAGGGAGGGGCTTCAAGGGACAAATCACCTTATCCGAGGGGTACACCATCTGAGGAAAGGGGGGAAACATTTGTATAACACAACACCCAGTGCAGTATCCAAATAAAAATCTAGTGCACCACAACAATTTATGAGCTTTTTCTACCTACTTTTGTATAGGTTCAATTGCCAAAAGAGAGTGAAGGGCAAAGCCAAACTAGGATGTGGTCTAGTGAGCAGCTGTCCTGTGTTCATCTATTTCTTGCTGACCTAAAACAGGAAAAAATTTTAGGTTGTTTCAGGGATCTTTCTTGTTTGGAATAATGCCATGAAGGAACATCTAAATCCTCTCCTATTTGCAAGCTGAGTCATTTAAAATATCAGTGCACTGAATCAATCTTTCTGATACAGACTACTAAGTCTTTCCTTTAACCAGCCTTTCTTTTTGTTGGACTTTATCTCAGTTTCACTCTCACACCTGCTGCCAGATCAATCTCAAATCACAAACACTTCAGCAGAATGCCAATAGACTTCTTTTAGAGGAATTAAAGAGTTAAATATTTTTTTCAAGGTGTGTAAATATTTTTTTCTGCAGCACTATAAAGTATTAAGTAAGACTGCAAATGTTGTGGTTCTATTTTAAAGATTTTTTTTTATGATGTTGCATCAGAGTTCTAGCTGTAGATGAGTAACCAAATTACCTCACTGTAATGACCCATTTATTCTGCCACAGCCTTTGCCACTTGCCATGGTTAGTACTCAATAAGTTACATTTCAAATGTCTGTTCAAACTCCTCAGTTCAGGCATTTATTCTATTAATTCATTACGGTGCTTTCCAGAGAAAAAGGCAGAAAATATTCCAAACAAAAAGCTGTGGCACCACAAGTTTATTGATAAATAATCTGTTGGTAGAATTGCTGTGAGATCTCAAATTCCTTTATGGGATAGATACATGAATATTCATTAAGGGTGATTTTCTCACACTTCACTTTGACATTTTCTTGCCTGAAAAATAGTCATCTCACCCAAGTGGGATGACTCAGTGTGTCATGGATTTAGAGACAATCTGTCTTTTCATATAAACACCCAAATTAATAAAAATGGACTGGCTGGATAAATTGTTTGTACTTGAGGGAGAAAGATTTGCCACGCCCACCAGTTTCTAGGACAGAGGAAGAAGTTATGATAATACTTTGAAAAATCTTACCCTTTATAGTTAACATTTTTCAGTTTTAAAATACCTATTGTTTAAAAGACATACCAAAGTAAGGGACCAGTGTAAAAATGGTGATGACATATCCCACAGAGAGATGACAAAAAATGGAAAGTAAGAACAGTTTATCAATACTCTGGATCAGCGAGGTGCAGCCAATGTACTGGCATGTATTTCCAAAAGGTAGTGGTGGCATTGTCATCATGGTCATTACTACGGCCTTAGATATTTAACCACTTTTATAAAAGCTAGAATATATTTATAAATATATTTATAACTGTTTCCTTGTGTTTAGATAAATGATAACCTAGTGTATTTGTTCAGGAAATATAAAAAAGAAATGTGTTTAGATACTGAGATCCAGCTCTCAAAGTAGCATTATTAAGACAGCTGATTAGTGACTTCACTATTAGACATAGCATAACCAAAACAACCCACACAAAGAATCCCCTTTGCTGAGTAAGACAGGAATTTTAACCGATGGAGCACAATGTGTAGGGACTTCTGCATAACCTCTTAGATACAGTACCAAACCATGAAGACGTCAAAATGGGCTACAGAAGAAACTCTGATACAGTTTGTGATGGCTTAGGTTGTGTTCTAGGCTCTTCCAACACACAACTGCAGAGAGAGAGGAATAAGGGTACCTGTTCCCTTTAGCTAACAGTTTTAAGAATGTTTTGCAGGAAGAAGGAAATGCCAGAGTTCAGCAGTCACCAATTGCTGAGAATAACAATAGGATCAATGAAGGGGGACAGAAATGAGGAACACAGTAATAGTGACTTCTTCATTAGAAAACCTTGATAGAGGTACTAAGATTTAAAGAGCACTGCTGTATTGTACACTGCTCAATGCACTAAAAAGCCACTGTGTAGCAGGAAATCTATGTGATAGATTATGAGACATTATAAAAATCTGGTGGAAGCAGTCCTAAAGGCAAAGCAACCTGAGGTTGAAGACCACACCAAGTTGGGCAGGAGAGTTGATCTGCTGGAGGGTAGGGAGACTCCCCAAAGGGATCTGGTCAAGTTGGGCTAATAGACTGAGGCCAATTCTAAGAGGTACAACAAGGCCAAGTGCTGGGTCCTTTACTTGAGTCATAACAACCCCCTGCAGTGCTGTAGGCTGGGGAAAGATTTCTGACTGCAGGGCTAGTGGCTGGAAAGACTTTCAGAGAAAAAGAACCTGAGGGTGCTGGTCAACAGCAGCTGTTTATGATCCAGCGTGAGCCCAGTGGCCACAAAGGCCAATGACATCCTGGTCTGTATCAGCAATAGTGTGGCCAGCAGGATCAGAGCAGTGATTATCCCCCTGTACTCAGCACTGGTGAGGTCCCCCTTCGAGTCCTGTGTTGTTTTGAGCCCCTCAATTCAAAAAAGACACTGAGGAGTGAGTCCAGAAGAGGCAAGACAGCTGGTGAAGAGTCTGGAGCACAAATCTGATGAGGACGTACTGAGGGAGCTGGGGTTGTTTATTCTGGAGAAGAGGAGGCTCAGGCGCAGAGCTTCTTGCTCTCTACAAACACCTGAAAAGATGCTGTAGTGGGATGATGGGAATTGGTCTCGTCTCCCAAATAACAAGGACTAGAATAAGAGGATAGGGCCTCAAGTTGCACCAAGAAAGACTGAGGTTGGATATTAGGAAAAATTTCTTCATGGGAAGGGTTGTTAAGTATTGAAACAAGCTACTCCAGGAAATAGTTGAATCACCATCCCTGGAGATACTTAAAGGATATGTAGATGTAGCACTTAGAGAAATGTTTTAGTGGTTGACCCGGCAGTGTTAGAATTATAGTTGGACTCACTGGTCTTAAAAGTCCTTTCCAATCTAAATAAATCTAAATTTCTATGATTTACTTTTTAAACAATAAATACATTGACATCATATTTTAGGAAAATTTAGGTGATAGCACAGGACAGCATATCTCTATTCCAGTGGTTTCTAAGCCATAATAACTTATGATAATTTAGTTTAGTTGTCAACCTAAGAATAGATTTTTTTTTCACAAAACAATACAAGACCTAAAATATTTGAAAAAAGTCCCTTTTAAAAATCACAGCTTCTTTTAAAGTGGGGCAGTAAGTCTATAGCATAACAGAGCTCTTGTATAGTGTACTATAGACTGTCATGACCCAAATTAATCAATCTTTACAATTTCTTTTTTGTGATGGGTCAATATGGACAGAAAATTTTATATAAGTGTACGAATAAACAGTATTGAAGTCTTTCAGGTTACCTAGTGTTAGTTTTGAGAAGTCTGTAAAGCCATTCCTAAATCTGCTAATTGAAATCAGAAATACTAATGGCCAGCAAAAGATCAGGAAAAAGACTTTAGGAATAAACTGTGTCTAATTACTGATTTTTGTAATTACTGATTTTATGATGAAAACCAAAATCCTATGTACTTGTGTAGGCATATCACTTATTTTCCTTTTATTCTTCCTTTTGTCAACTTTACTAAAATACTACAAGATCAATTATCATAAGAATCTTCAAGTTAGACTCCAATCTTCCCTCGTTTAAATGAGCATTAGAAACTACAGAAACAATTTTTTCCCCAATTTTTTTAAAGGAAACATTTTAGAATACCAATACAAGAAAAACACTTATTTAGAATCAAAAATATTTAGAAAAAAAAAGATAATGATCCAATTAAAATAATAAAAAGTGTACCTTTTATTTCTATCAATATTAAAGCCTCTTTATTTTGCATATTGATCAAATCCCCTTATCTTTTTTTCAATTATTATAATTGATAAGGGAATTTCATCTTTGGAGGTTTGACCTTGCCTTCCCTTTGCTCTGCTGGTTGCTATCAATACTCAATATTTCCTATGAACCTCATACTTTCCTCCATCTTTTCTCAAGGTAAGACAATTTTAAGACATTACACTGTACTACCATATATGCACTTTCTGCTGTGACATTGTATGATTAGCTGATGGTTCATTCTCTTGGTGCTTTAATTTTTTTATGACCTGTATAAGTGGCTTTAAAATATCTCAGTTTGATGTCTTCTGCTCATCATTCTTTTTCTTTTTTTTCTGCTAAGTATTGTATAGTATTTTGTATGTTGACTGCTATAGATTTGATCCAATAATAGCTCTTCTTTCTTACCTTTTGCCTACATTTCCTTACATTGCCCTCTCCATGGTTTTACTCTACATCACTAATGCTTTCCAATCTAATAATGTTGCTCAGCACTGAGGCTGGGATTATAATGAAATAGAATCCAGAATGTAGTTACAATCAAACTGACTATTTCTCTGAAAGCATAGTTGCAAGTAAGGTTTTTGAATGGCTGGAAGTGTTCTGTAGTTAAGCAGTTTTGGATCTACAGAAGTCATGCCAGACCTACCCTCTTCACTGGGAGCTTCTCAGTCCTGAAACATCTTTTCAGCTTAGTTTCTTCAAAGGTTTATAAAGAAATATTGTCTTGGTGTTTTTCCCCAACTACTAGCATATTCTTAATAAGCTGAACAAAATCTAGGAGAGGATAACATTCTCTGAAAGGTAATATTTTCCCTATAAACACCTCAAAAGATGCACTTCCAGAACAGAGTAGAACTATCCACTAAGGGACAGGGTAATTTTATGCCAAACTTCTTTGAACTATCCAATTCACACATTTGCATCAGCATAGAAGGAAGCTAGGAAAACTACTTTAGACACTGCTCCTGGAACATTTTGATAAAACATAGACTGAGGAAAGAAGTGTACCCTGAAACACTGGGAATATAAGACATTATTGTACTATTGACTACAGGCTTACAGAGTAGGAAAGGAGAGCCAAAACAAATTGCAGTGAATAAGTAGAAATGTGTGGGATTTGGTCTATTACACAGAGAATATTGTGGGGAAAAATAGGATTGAAAAACAGATTTAGTCAATTCAGTGTCTTGTTGAATTAATATCACTGGTCCCTGTGTTGGCCTTGGGTACTTGTAGTATTTGAATACAGAGTAGCTGTATTATCCACTGTTCATTGTGTTTTCTACCTTTCTGGTCCTGAATTTTACATTATATGTGTTCTTTAGTAGTCTTGTGTTGTTCTTTTAGCTATCTGTACACTTCATTCAATATTAGATTGTTCTAAGAAACAGATGTCTCCTGTTATAATGGCACCAGATGCCCACTTCAGAATACAGCTAAGTTCTAAAATTCTTAATCAGAAATTTGAGTATCAAATTTTGGTTTATGTCTTAATTTGAATAAAAAAAAAAAGCAACCAAAAAACAAAAAACACCAAAAAACTAACCATTCTGAACAAACCCCCACAATTATCAACAACAACAAAAAAAAATCTTTCAATTCCTTTATCATCTGTTTGAATGTTTCAGAGCTTTAGTCTCAGTCCCTTCTTCTCTTCCTTATCTCTTCCCATTGGCAGTTCTATGAAGAGGCTGAATTGTTACATTTACTGCTTCCAGGCACGGACATGGCTTCTTGTCTGGAAAGTCAACAATTCTATCAGTATGGATCCCTTTGTCCGGTTTTTGTTTTAACATGTTCTGGGTCAGGGAGGACCTCACCAGTTTGACTACTTGTCACCAGGCTTCATCTACCAACTGCTGTGCAACAGAATGAAAAGCATTCATGCTCATAAAAATAAATGTTTCCTTTTTAAGACGTGTTGTGTACTGTATTCATCTATGACAGTCTAGCCAATTCCATGAGCCATTTTACAGTTCCCATGAGCTGGAGACTAAGATATTTAAGTGTCAATGTACAAACAGTTCAATCCAAGAGCCTTTATGAAACATAATTGCCCTAATAAATTGATACAGACATTTCTCTATGATAAAATTCTTATTCTTGCAGCCATTTTCAAAAATTAGCCTCTATGCTTGTTGGGAAATAAGTTTATAAATGCTTCTAGAGACAAGCAATCTCTTACCACTTGTTTTTAAAACATTTCTGACCATCTGATTGACGGGGGGGGGGGGGTGGTTTTTTTGTCTTTTGCTTTTTTTTATAATTGAAGGGGTTTTTTTGTTCTTTTAGTCTTTCATTTTCCTCCCAGACCCTAAGCTTGAGATAAGAAATTTTTAAGTTAATCAGACTGGCGCATATACATCTTCTGTGGGTGACCTCACAACAGAATGTGTTCCAGTTCCTCTATGCTGAAGTATAAACAGAAAAAATCCACATCAGCAGAAATGGGGAAGCCAAAAAAATGAATTCAGGAAAATAGCTGTGTGCTCTTGAACTGAAAAAAATAATGTAACTCTTTAGTTCAACAACTGATATATGCATTGTATGGATGAATTTGAATTCTCATTGCTCAACTCTGCTTTGTAGTCCAGAAACATCTTTGAAAAAAAAAATCAAAAGCAAAAAAAAAGAAAACCAACTTAAAACATTAAACTGAAAAAAAGTATCTTCTTTTTCTTTTGAACAAGTCAAGGTTATAAGAGTTGTGTTTGTGAAGACAAACAGCATAATTTCCTTTCAGTAAAGAAGGTTAAGAGATGTGAGCAAAAAATAGGAAAAAAACCACAATAACATAGAAAATCACAAACTTTCATTTCCAAGAGATCTTTTTTACTTTATGCAGTAAACACGGAACAGTTTCCAAAATTATGTTTTTAAAAATCTACATTTTTCTGTTTTTAACTGATGTAAGGAATCTAAAAAGTAAGATGTCTTTCAAGTTTCACCTGCAATGTGAGCAGTTTCATCTTTTCTATTCTGCAGTAAGAAAACAAGATAATTACCTTTCTTTACCTTGTAATTCTTTGACATAATTAAGAACCATTCTATTAACCTACTTTTGGAGAGGTCAGTTCTTCCTCAAAATGAAAGGTAAGAAAAATGAAATTAACATATGGGTAATAGTTATACAATGAGTAATACATACTTTTGTGTCTTCCCTTGAAGCATTGTGGTAAAAGGTTTCTAAAGATTAGTGGTAGATTAACCATGCTGAAAGTTAGAACATTTTTCAGTTGGAAAATCCAAATAATCATACAAAGAATGGATTATCTCCCCCTCCCAGTCTAGACGGGGCAATCTGGTCGATTAGGTGTTCTGTCAAAGTCTGAGCATGTTCCAGGAAGAAGATAGCCACTGTGATGCAATATATTTAAAAAAAAAATTAAAAAAGGGAAAAAAATAAAAGAAGCATTTAAACATAGAGAGGTTTCTACATTTTATCCCAAAAATACTGAAGAAAATACCATTAATTCAGTGTCAGAGAACTCAATAGTTTAAAAAAAAAAACTAGTTAAGAAAAAAAGAAACTGAAACAATGAGCAATTGGAAGTAACCAAATAGAAGTGTTCATCCCCTGTTCTTTCAAACTAAATCATGATGTCCCTGAAGTAACAAAGCTTGCCATAGACTTCATGGGGATTGGACAGGATCCTTTCAAGTTGACATATATTCCCCCAAAAGATGATAAATTCTACAGGATCAGCAACTAGAAGCTCACTGTCACACTCACATACCAAGTTCAACTCTAGAGCTAATCAAAAAATTTCTTGTCTCATCACAACTTTCCACATTCCTATCACCAGTGAGCATGAGTGACTACTTGCCTAACTTCTCTTTGGAAGGGAAATGTTCTTTTGCATTTTACATCCACAGGTTTAAGCCTTACACATATGAAAGATAGTGCCCTGTAACAGCACAAAAAAGCAGTCCTTTAAATCCCAGCTGTAGGTCTGTGTTTTAATAATTCTCCATTCCACTGCATGTGACAGGCCCAAATGAAAGCTCTGGTAGCTAGAGAGGCAGTATAACAATTGGTCAAAGAGCTCATCACTGCTGTGAAAATAAAAAGTATTTAATTTGTGCATTACTTTACTTAATAATGTAAGCCTTGCCATTCAAATGGGATTAAAGACTGTGAAGGACTTTAGTGACTCTGTCTTAGTTTGCCTAGAACTCAATGCTGATAGCAATCAAAATCCTGTGAAAAACTAACTCTGATAGTCATAACGATCTTTGAACAACAGTTTATGCAAGCAACAGTTTCTAAAACATCTGAAAATCTGCATTATTACTGCTCTTCCAGTAATGCCCTGGAGGAATAAAAAGAACTACATTTTTATCTGGTGTTTTACTACAAACCTGTCTGATTTATGCAGGAATTAGAGAAAACATCTTAAAGAGGTCTGCATAGTAAAAATCACTTTTCCCTCAATATTTAAAATTCTGTTTGTGACAACAGTCTCTATGGCTTTGAAAAGAGACTAGTGTCCAGAAAAAAATTAACTAAAATAACACTAATTGTATTTAAGAAATAATGTAAAGTATCCATTGTCTTTCCTTTGAGTAATGAAATTTAGTGAGATGCCCAATTAAAAAAAAAAAAAGCAATCAGGATTGAGGACTGATTTAAGTTATCTCTATTTTAGGAACTCAGTCAAGAGGCTATAACTGTTCTGCAAAATACATGATTAGGTATCTAGTTTGGGTATATGGCCAGGCCTTTGACATGATTTTAAGATTCAGCCAGATCACATTCTGTGCTTCTGTTTCCAGGAAAAGGAAACCTTGTGGACTGAAACAGAGAAGAGAGCTGCACAATTCTCTGAACTCTTACTGCAGGATACACAGTGCAGTACCTCTGTATAATATAGTCAGAAGTTAACTCCTCTGGTACAATGGGAATATTAAGTCATCTTTAAGACGTAGGGATTTTTTGTGCATCTGATTCATAATTTTTATTTACGACTTATGCCAAAAATGGTCAAAAGTCAACATCTTTCTTTTTTTTCAGTGAGAGAACATAACCCAAATTACCAGTTAGTTCCAGGGAAATTCGAAAAATAGGCTGCTAGATGAAGGAGGAAAATTGAGATAATTTTGTTTAGGTATCTCATATAATAGAAAAATGGATATTTATAGTGAACTGAGGAAGTCTAATTTCAGTTATAGTTTAAATAAGAAAAATCTTCCCTGCAAAATTCATCCCAACTTAAAAAAAAAATAAATCCTTGAGCAAAAAATATTTTCCCTTACAAAACTCAAATTCAAAAGTATATTCTCTTTAGAATGAAAATATTTTATTTATTGTGTTTATTACTTATTGCATATATAACAGCTTTCTTTCTGTAGTTTTCTATTATATAAATTGCTTTAAATTTTGTGCATGTTCTCTAGACTTCATTAATTTTTTCACCCCGATATTGGCACTGTCTCAGAATCAGGAGAAAGAAACAAAACAAAAGTTAAAAAATAAACAAAATAAAAATAGACATATGAAGATGCAAGGCCAGCAAACACAAAACCATAGCTTTCCAGCTTTCTAACTTTAAAGACGTGAAAAAGAAATGGCTGAAAGAATTAGAATAAGGCTGAAAATTAAAAAGAGAAAAGATGTGGCAGCGGAATCTTGAAATGAGACAAAGGAAAGAAAAAGAAAGGCCAAACAACAAAAGTAAATTATCATAATGAAAACTAAAAGCCTTCCTTCATCTGTCTTAAAAATAGATGCCAATGTTTTGCAGATTAACTTTGGGTTTGTAATTATGGACTTGTGGAGTAATGAATGTTGGTGAACTAAACTGCTCACTTAGGGAGTGTAGCTCAATCCATGCAATAGCAGAAACAGCTGTTGCCCATTATGCTTTGATTTTTGATGATAAGTGGTAAGAAAGGTTGGGAAAAGGTGACAATTCAGCACTTGTTATTATGAGGTAATGGCTCCAATGATGTTAGCAAAATAATTAAAACCACCATCAGTCCTATTCTCTGTGATGACACTTAATGGTGTTTCCATCTCTCCCTGCTCTCCTAAAATGTATTCACATATGGAGTAATACTGGAGGTTAGGTTAAAAATGGAACAAATCACAATTAAAGAAGATTTTGTACATTACATATGCAGCCCTAATCTAAACTGGGTAATTCAGTGTTCCTACAATATATATTTAAATCAAAACTCTTACTCTTGTTCTCATAACAGGAAAAGTAAACCTTGTTCTCTGTTATATCTTTGACTGAGAGTCTTTTTCCCTATGTTATTCACAAAAGACACATCAACTTTCACATAAATATCTCCAACTTTCTTTGTCTTCTCAGTCATCCCATATGCAAAGAGAACCAAGTACATTTTTCTAATAACATATATCCCAATATTATTGTGCAGGGTTACCCTTGGGAGCTAAAATTCCTCCCAGTCACTTGTCTTCTCACCCTACCAGCAGGACAAAGAAAAAATAAATGAACAGTAATGAGAACACTTGTGGGTTAAGATTAGAGTAGGGAGATTGTTTACCAATTACTATCTTGGGAAATAAAATCCCTTGCCTTAGAAAAAGTTCATTTATTTTATTACCAAACAAAATAAATACTTGGAGGTATAGGGAAACAATAAGGCAAACTCCAAAGTATCACCATCCTTTCCATTTTCCCAGGTTCCTTATTCTTCCACCTCTGACTCTGTTTTCTCTTCCTCCCTGAGCAACGAAGATGGATGGGGGATGGGATTTACAGTCTATCCTTAGCAGTTTGTGTCTGTCACTTTTTCCTCCATGTTTTTTTCCTCTTTTCCAGCATGGGTCCATGAGGAAAATCTTCCACAGTGAGCATTCTCCAGGGGCTTCAAGGATTATTTTTTCCTCCATGGAGTACCTCCACCTGCTCTTCCTTCTCTAACACTGTTGCTCCTTCCACTGCTTCTTGCTCTTTCCCCTCACCCCACTACCACACCACCCCTGCCTCATGTCCAGAGCATTTTTTGCCTTTCCTTAAATACAGCACCACCCTGGATGTCAGTTTCAAAGTTTGTCTGTATCCTCTGATTGGCCCTTTGGACGCAAATGGGAGCATCCATGTCCATCACAACCTCTTCTCCTCTTCTCACAGACACCATCCCTGCACCCCCCACAGCTGATGTTGGCACCAGCACCCAGTGCAACATTGCACAAGGCCCCATCAGATGTTTGTAATAGAGGAAGCCTTAAAAGGGAAAGCCTTCATGTAAAGAGTTGGGTTACTTAAGGTTTTTAGTACCACAGACATTGATAAACTGACTTGAAGAATGGCCAAGCTCCATCCAGAATCAGCAGTTAGCCTTGGTTCAACAAAGGGCCAGTTATTTGTGTTAAATTAACAGAATTAAATAAGTTCAGATTTTTTTTTCCCACAGCCAACGGAGGGGCCTGATTCAATTTTATTAGCTTTAATAATCTGTAAAAAGATATCCTTAAAAAGCCCAGGCAAATGACTCAGGACCCTGGACACCCCATCAGCTGCATCAATGCTTAAGCCAGGAAGGGTGATCTTCATTCCTTCCTTTCTTCCTTACTTTCTTCCTCCTTTCTCTCCTTCTCTCTAATTTCCCTCTCTTTTCACTTTCACCCTGCCCCTTGAAAACCCATAACTGTGTGCTTATACTAGAAGATAAGATACTAACTTACACCATTTTCCATGTGAAATGGAAAACTAAAAGTTTTTGCAGACCCTCTGACTTTTTTAATTTTTTTGTTGGCCACGAGAATCTGCACATCTGAGTGTTTCCATCCATTTCAGAGTGGAAAGCTATTCTTTTATTCAAGGTTTTGGACTAATATTGAATTTATAGATTTTAATGAATAGTAAAAGTGTTGCTACTTGCTTGGGAAGATGGAAGATAGAAGAACAAAGCATATGTTCATTCAGTCTTCAATTCTTAAAAATCCTTTAATACTGAAATTGTGGCTTGTTTTATCTCCTTTCTCTGACAGGTGGTTAACATAAATGGCCCTTCTCTGTAATGAATGAAGTCTAACTCTAGGACAAAGAAAAAAAAACAAATACAAAAAAATTCAACCACAATAAACAGCACTCACTAAATAAACAAATCAACAACAAGTAAAGAATAAGAAAATTATTTAAACTTGTGTACATATTACATTTGTACTCATAATATATGTATGCATAAATATTGTCAACATTTTGGGGTAGAAAGTAGAAATACAGTTTTGTGTCCATTGGCTACAATGAAGATTTTAACATACTGAGTACCTAGTGGTGTGGCTCCCTAATCTGCAATTTAGATGACCCCAAAAATATCAGTAAGAGAGAAATGAAATATGTATCGCTCTGAAGTGATCAACTTTTTATCACTAGCATATGTTTACTAGTTTACCAGTTAGAAGCAAAGAAGATCTTTAGGGGATCAACATGAAGAGAGAGGCAAATAATTGAGGTATCCTGGACGTCCCTCTTCAGGTCCTAAAAGGTTCTAACAGCTGTTGAGCCTCCAGGGAATATAAACAGTTCTTTCAGACCTGCTGGATTGTATTATTTTCTTCTGATAATGCTGATGTTGTGAGCCTCAGGTGTAAGTGAAGTTATTCCGGAAGCCAATAGATTTAATTCCAGCCAGCACTGCAATGAAAACAGACAAATTTTAACTCACTTGTCACATTAAAATATGTGCATGACAAAACAATAACTATGAATGTGTTTAGTGAGAAATAGTTGTTCTAAACTAATTTTACAACTTATAACAGTATTAGATTCTTTATTACTCATAGGGAGGGAATTCTATTATCTTGGTATACCCTGAAGAAGATAAGAGATTTCAAGTAACAATTTAGATCGGAAATAGCTATTTTTCATACATTAAATATATAGCTTAAAAATGTTTGTAGCAATGAAGAAACTAGTCTTCTTTAAAAAAATAATGTAATAATGAAAAACTAGGCTATGAGAGTGTAGCTAGACTAAAATGCTTTACACTTGAACAAATGAGTAAGTACTATTTGAAAGGTCACTAGGAAAGCATTAGCATTCAATCCAAAGTGAGAACATAGACTTATTTTTCATCGAATTAAATGAAATAGAGAAATCAGATATCCTTCCCCAAATTCTTGTTATGGTTAAAAGGCAAACCACCATGTAGAGTGTGCTCAAGTATTTACTGTTAGCATAAATGATGTATTAACCTTGCACCCAAAATACAAATGGTAATTATTACTACAACTGCAATGGATGCTACTAATTCTAGAGCAAATTATCTAGACACTGCTTCAAAAATATTCCCAAGAAAGTGCTATACCTGAAATTCCTGCTATCTTCTGCCTTCTCTAGAACCCTTCCGAGTGTTTCTCTGGGTCAGTAGTGTTAGGTTTTGCCAATAAAATGTAAAGGAGCATTATGAGAAGCCATCATCATAGACCCCAGGATGCATTATCACTTATAGCTTGGAAACTTTTGTCTCAGTCTTGGGGTCAGCTTAGGGTTATTTTTATGTGTTTTCTTATTGCTGGTATCTTTTTCATTACCTTAAAGATGGCCTTTGAAAATTTCATAAAAAGTTATTAAGATAGATACTGCTGCTGTACTCAAAAAGAACATGTGTACTTTCATATGTAATAAAATAGGATAATGAAATAGCCACTTAGAATTTGAAATATATGTATGTATGCATATATATATATAAATAAACATCATTGGTTTTCCACCTCTTCATCAATTAATGCCTCTGTTAATGATAAGGGACTAAAATAAAGCACTATTGCTTGCTGTAAAGAGACTGACTGGATTTGTTACAGTTCTAAGATGTGTAAGCACTTACAGAGTTAAGCTAAAAAGTGTTAGCCTGTAGTCAACATGTCACTTGACCATTAGACAATTGTTTTAACAGCTAAAACCAGCATAGGCCAAGACAAGTCCAGATAACTGCTGAGACCCTGCAGTGTCAGGTCAATACAGCCCCTGTGGTCTTCTATTAGTAATTGCACAAGTCATATTTGTTGGGCTACAGGTATATCCACAAAAAGAAGAGAGACTGCTATGCTTTTTCTTGAAATAATTCCTAAGCAGCCAAGAAAATTTATTTACTCATGAAAGTTTCTGTATTTTATATCCATATGTAAATCTTTTATCTCACCACCTGTTCATAAAAATCAAAGTTTCATCTGCCTCCATAATTCATGCAGGACTGGATAGGGCTCCATCTCATTCCAAGCCATGGAATGTCTACTCCTCCATTCCCACTGTTAAGTTCAGCAGTACAAGAAGCAAAGAAAGCTTTGAATGTTGAGTGAAAATATGTGAGGAAATAAAAACCTGACAAATATGAATATTTTTACAATATGATATCCATAAATTCATGGCAGATGTAGATAGAAATAAAAATTTGGTTGAACCCTATATATTGCAGTTGCTTAGCTAGCAAAACCCAAAATATGACTCAATTTAAAGTAAGAAATATAAACTATTTATTCGGGCTGTGTCTGTATTCTAGGATGACAGCTAAGGAAAAACGCTCAGAACAGACAAAATTTTATTAAAATTATAAGGAATATAGAGTTTAGACGATCACAGAATGGTCCCAATATTGGCATCTAGGGTACTTTGCTAATTACTGGTCTTCAACTAAGCTTTAGGCTGCTGACCATGAGAGTCTGGGCCCAGCCATTCAGCCATATTTATGCTATGCTTATATCTGATCATCCAGTCTACACATTAGGAGCATCTCTACGAGAATCTAAGGGAAGACACTGTCAAAGATCTTCCTGAAGTCCAGGAAGGCACTGGTGTCCACTGATGTTTTCTTGTCAACCAAGACAGTCATGTCATCACACAAGTTAATCAAATTGGTCAACCATACCTTTCCCTTGGTGAAGCCATGTTTATTAATCCTCGTTATTTTCTTTCAGTACATGAGCCTGGAAATGGATTCCAGGATTAGCTATTCCATCATCTTATCAAGGGGGCTAGCCTTTAATTCCTTAGGTCACTTCCTTGCTGCCCTTCTTGAAGACACAAGTGATGTTTGTTTTCCTCCAGTCTTTAGGAACTTTTCCCAGTTGAAATGATCCATCAAAGATCATTAAAAGCGGCATCACAATCACACCCGCCAGTTCCCTCAAAGCTTGTGGGTTTACACTACCAGAGTCCATGGATTTATGGATTTTCAGTTGGTTTATATATTCTCTGATATGGACATGATTGTCTTCTAAAAAGGGTCCATCTTCCTGGTTCCAACCTTTTCCACAATCTCTTGGAACTGAGATTCCTGAAAGCCAGTCTGGGTAGTAAAGGTGGGGGCAAAGGAAGCATTTAGTACTTCAGCCTTTGTCAAGTGTAACGAGGTCCCTCATCCTGCTAAATAATGGGCCCATATTTTCCCTAGCCTTTCTGTTGTCACTGCTCTGGTTCCAGCCCAGATCAGTGGGAGGGGTGTGGCCAATAGATTTTGTTATTTGATACCATCTGACATTGCTACCAGAGATGGAGAAAAGAAACCCTGGCTTCCCCAAGAGAGGGTGTTCCTTTCTGGTAAGGGAAAGAGAACTGGTTGGGTGGAGGATCTGTCCACTATTGGTTTTCACTGTCCTGGACTCAGCGGGCATATTGCATGTGAATCACACTCTCTTTGTACACTTTCGTTAGTCATATTGTTTCTGTTACTGTTCCTGTTCTTGTGTCATTGATGTTTCTAGTAAATTGTACTTATCTCAATGCGTGATCTTTGCCTTTTGTGCTTCCAGATGGAGGGGGAAGGGAGGAGAGTGCCAGCATGCTTTTGGTGTGAATTGAGGAATACCATTCCTAAACCATGGGAGCCTTAATTGGCTCACAATGCCCAGGCAAGAAGGGTTGAGATAACAACAGGTCTGCCCAGACTGAGTCGGAAATAAATTTGATCTAAGCATTTGCTAGTTTGGTATGGAACCACTGGTTACAATGTGGCTTGATCAGTTCATGTGGGCGTGGTACCTAACCTTGTATATATTTCTTTGTTGGTTTCTACCAGGGATAATTTTCAGAGCAGGGCAAGGAATCAGGATTACTTTGTTGCTGTACTGTGAGGTATCAGATTATGGCTTGGGAACACTAAGGGCAATGAGGGTCATTTGGGAGTGGATTCAGTGTTGCTCTCCTTCCCTTACCTCAAGTTCTACCATTAGCAATTGTACCCAGTGTATGAGGAAACAGGGAAGGATGATTTCCTCCAGCCTTTCACCGCCTTTTCTTCTTTCAGGCCTGTTACAACAGCTTTTGAGAAATTTGAATTCCCTTTGGATGTTAAGGAAAGCACAGTTTTGTTGCTATGTTTGCCAGGTCTCCCCATTGTAGCCCACAAAATGTTTAGGGTCAAGAAAGAGTTTTCTAGGAAGGTCATTCTGGAATCTGCCCAAAGGGTAGATAGTCAAGAGAATGGGAGAATGTGAGAGAAAATGAGCCAGTTCTGGGGGATATTCTCTGCTCCAATGGCTTAGAAGTTCACCCTGTGGAGGGTAGACTGCAGTCTTAACTTGGAAGCAGTGCATCTCAGGAGAAGCATCCCACTGCATATTGATCTGGAAACTATGCAAGAAGAAATCTATAAACAACCATTTTAAAAACAAATCTGCTACTACCTCAATTTCATTGAAGTAAAGACAGGAAGTACTTTTAATGCTTAGATGAAGCTTGTAAGTTCAGACTGCCTCATTTCCATAGCAGCCAAATTTTATGAAGCCCTAAGCCAATTATTTAATTAGCTAATTTGCTCAGTCACAAATAATTTGCACGTAGCTCTAAATGTCAGATTTGAAAACACTGGGGACACTTAGTCCTAGTGGAAAGCATATTACTGAGACTAGAATTCCCTTACAAGAATTTTCCTGGAAGTCTCAACAGGTTTGAGGGATGATCAGTTTGTATTGATGATTGTGCTGAGGAGTGGGAAGGAAAGAGTAGAAAACAGTACTATGAAATCTTGATATATGTATATCTTAATATCTCCTTTTAATTTGAATAATTTCTGGTTGTATGTATGTTCATAAGACTTGTCCATCTTCCAAAAATATTACAAAGCGAAATTTTAGCCCTTTGGAAGAAAAATAACATGGGTAAAGGAAAATATGAACATTCTTTCCACCAGTTTATTCTGTTACAGTCTCCAGATGTATTCTTTTTTTTCGAAATTCCCATCCTTTTTGGTCACTAAACTTTTCTGTCTGCATGATACCATTTTTAATATTTGTGACTCCCTCTGCCTTTGTCTCTGCACTTTCTATGATTCTTCCTATTTTTTAAGACAGAAACAAAACAATGAAAATAATTTTATAACTCTTTCCATCTTTTTCCCCCTTTATCAGTGTACTGTAACAATAAGAAAACTAGCAAATTAATCTGCTAGGTTTTCTCAGCAGTACTTTTTCTTACCTGTTGAGTAAGAACAGTTATTCCCAATAATTGTTCTTCTAAGACTTTCCTCATCCCTAGTATAAAGTAATCTGCAAAAGTGATTTAAATTTCCTGAGCATTGACAATATTGACATTATGGGAAAGTGTGCATACCGAAAGCTGTGGGAAAAATCCAAGAAATAAGAATTATGCTTTTGTCCCCATTAATTTTCATTTCCAAAAACATTTCCAGAATATCTTTGCAGCAGTTCCTCTCTCCCACTTAGCAAATTTTTTTCTTTCCATGTGTCTAGTTAGATTTCTATTACATTTTTTTCCCCTTAGCAGCTGTGATGCTCCTCTCTCCAAACCTACTTTTGGTTTCCTCTATCAAGATCATAGTTGCTGAGTTTTTAGAGAAAAACAAATCCTGAAAGAAGAAAAAGATAGATCAAAGCTGTCGGCATCCAGCATTTCTTATGTATCAGATTTTTAAGTCACTAACACAGGGTTTTTTGAATGGTTTGAAACTCCTATTTCTGAATACAGAGTGATTCCACTGACATAAATAAAGGGTTTTGTTCCCCATGTTTTCTTTTTTTGTTTCCTTAATGTTCTTCTCTGTATGATCCATGAGCTTTACACATACAGTAAATGAAGGATGATCTGAAGCCTTCAGCCACAAATTATTTCATTTACCAGGAAATGTTGTCTCAAAAGTTACATACAAGCAAACTGTGTTGACCTCAATTTTGCATTAGAAAATGTTTCTAGAGAAACAGCTCTGTGGAGAAAGCAAGAAAGACTTTTCTGCTGCTATTTTTTTGTGTGTTCTAAACAATGACAATAATCCAGCTACATGGATAAGTACACATAAAGCAGACTACCTCAGACAGTATGTGTCATGTAATGATTTATCTTGTAATTTCCTCTCTCTCACACACAAGCACACACTGTCACACATGCACACACATAAATATTATTCTTCCTCCCTTATCTCAGAAATGTTTGGATACTGCATCACGAGTACTGAAAAAAGGCTGCAAAGCTACAGTTATTAGCTCTATTCTCTGTCTTACTATATTTTTTTTTCTAGAGATAAAAGGAGAATTAAAACTCCTCTTTCATATTGTCAAAAAGCTAATTAAAGTTAAAAATAATATTAAAAAATAAAAGTTTATTGTAAAAAACAAAACACTCAAGGCCAAACAAAAAGATGCTCAAAAATCACTTATCTCTCTCTCTAGTTTTACACATAATTCAACCCTTATATAAACACTAAAGGTAATATTGGCTCTGAGAACATAGATGTTTATCCTCAGGCCATCAGCAATAAAGCTAGCTTCATGTAGCATGATAAGTAAATGCAGATACATATTAAAGGTATTATTGGTTTACTACCTTATTTCCTTCACGTTGTAGGCAAAGCTTCCATCTGTTGTTGTACAATATTAAGCTCCCCAGCTTAATCTGCTTATTGTTTAATTTTCTCTCTTTTCTTTTTGTTTTTCAAAGACAAGTTTTCATTTTTTTTTAATCATTTACTGCAACACTATTTTTTTTCAATGCTGTCTACATTGTTTTCTTGCAGTAACTTCATATACCTATGTCTGAACCTAGCCAAAATATGGCAGGAAAAGAATGAGTCATAAATAAAACAAAACACAATATTTTCTCTGAATACTGGATAGATGTTCTGTATTTGAAGGAGGGCAAAACTCTGGTCCCAGGGAGACATCAAGAATCCATATACCAGTATTTCATAAAAATAAAGATTTTACCTGATAAATATTTTTACACCATGCAAAATAGCCTATATTTGAATTAAAATTGGCCATTTTCTTTTTATCTAAGTGTTTGAAAAATATTATTTTTTTATTAATTTAGCTACTGCTTTATGGGATAGATCCAAACCAATTTATAATCTTGGGTTTTGTTTTGTTTTGATTTGTTTTGTTTTACTTGGTATTGTTTTGGTTTTAATCCTGGGCAATCATTAAAAAAAAAGTTAAATAACTTCTTGCTATAGGAAATGGACCAACATCTGTGCACATTTTGTAAAAATCTTCTTTTTATTAATTTATCTCCTTGATTGAAAGAATGACAAAAACATGACTGTCAGCTGCATCTCAAGGTTAAAAATTTTGGTTTAAAATGACAGGTAGACTTGAATGATCTTCCAATCCAGATTTGATTAAGAAGACCATAATGACTTGAGTCTCATAAGAAGTTATGGCAAACAGTGAAACTGTCTTTCTTCCTGCTTGACAGAATAACTTAAATATTTTTTTCATAATGGTTCCAGAAGGTGGCAGAATAATAATTATGACATTGAAAAGAATAAATCCTGTGGATTTGTTTTTTTTTTAATCTTATAGCTGTGATATAACTGTATTCATAGCTCTAATTAGTGCTGATGGCAAATTACATTTTGATATTTTCAAGTTTCTCTATTTCACTTTTGCAGGAATTGTGATACTTTATTTCTACTTTCTTTGATTTAACTTCAAGCTTAATCTTAGTGAAAAAGTATAACATTAATTAAGGAGAATCAAAAGGTAGGTGGACTAGTACATAAACCCAGTATTGCATTCATTGAGGAGATTCATAAAATTAGCAGAGAAATACATAGTCAGACACTGCTTTCCATTGTTTGCCAGGGTAAAAATAGAGCATTTCCACTATGATGAGACAATTACTCTGAATTTTTTATAGCTCACCAAGATTTGATGTAAAAATCATGGCATTTATCATACTTTTGACGAAGCTGCAATAAGATGAAAGCACATCTGGTTGAAAAAATAGAAATTCTCTTCATAAACTTATTTTCTTTTAAATATATTCTCATTTAATATGAAATATGCTGGAAATAAAAACATTATTAGTCCTAGGTTCCTTCAAGGATTCTTTATTAACTTAGACTGCAAAGATGTTAGCTTAAGGAGATGGACCTTCATATTTCAATGTCATAAACAGAACTGCATATTAGAACTTAAAAATCTCAAGTAGTATTTCAAAGGAATGTTGTTATTTTAGTGTATATGGTATATCCAAGTAAATGTTCCGTTATGAGTACAAGGTGATAAGTTTTTTATGTTCCTCACCAGAACATATATTACTAAATTTTGAATTTTCCTAAATATGCATGGTAGAATTTCATTACTTCTTGCTGTATTGTGAAATCACAAAAAAACCAATCTCTAGTACTGTGAAGTCAAATGATTCTTGTGAAGGAAAATGGGAGGAGGCTGCCCACATGCAGTCACTGACCTTCAGTTTAGATTTTCATCCTATAATATGTAGTCACATTAGAGCATCTAATTGCCAACTCAGGCATCAGAATCTATCAATTTATAAAAGCAAATCACTAAACCAAGCTAGTTGGACTAGCAGAGCAGTACTGCATCAATGTGGGTACAGTGAGGTTACTAAAGACCAAAGGACAACGTCTGAGACTGACTCATGATTGACATGCCAGAGCAAGAGCTTTCTGTACCCCCATACACCAATCACTCCCAGCAAATGCATTCTCCTGAAATCTGGTAAATATTCACAGGAGGGATAGAGGTGAATTGCCTAGGAAATCTATTTGAATCCCATATTCATACAGACTTTTTGAAAGGTATAAAATCAAAAGAAATTGTCCTACTGCAGGGGGTAGTGAATATCAAAATGAAAGGAGTAATAATACAAAGAAAGCATAAAGAAGCTGTCAGCCATCTTATGCAGAAAGGATTTAGATTAGAAATGTGTAAGTTTAGAAGTTTAGAAATGTGTAAACACATTAAGATCAGCCTTTTTCACTATCTGAATCTGATTTGGACAAGTTTACTTCAGAGGAAAGGTAGAATGCCTTGTGTTAAAGGTAGCCTCATAATACTCATGCTAGTTTCCCTGAGGCTTTAATAAACACAACTTCTTGTTTGCTTGCTTGTCTTCTTGTGAGTGAAGACAGAATGATGAGGAAATGTATATGAAAACAATAATGACAGCCTCATATTTTGTAAGGTGTTTTAATTAACTTCACAGAATGGGATTAATCTCTTATATCTTCAGACAGCTAAAGAGTAATTATCTATGCTGATGCTAGTCATCTCTTTTCCCTTTTTCAGAAGAGACATAGGTGTCAACATTCTTTCTAAAGTGAGTACCTAAAATCCCTTTTTGAGATGTCAGTATTCCTCTACTGACAATATATAAGGTCCTCTGATTACCAGTTTAGATTTATATGACCTAATGATGCCAAAAATTATGAAAATCAATGGCTTCCATTATTCCTTGTTTATTTTCCACAAAACCACAGCACACTGAAATATCAGTTAGTAACATCATATTGGACTGGTGTTTTTCCTCTATTAAATAGCACTCTTTTGCAATTAAACATGCTGCAAAATAGGGATCAGTATTGGCCCTCAAACACCTCTGTAAGGGATCTGGATGGTGAGATTGAGAGCACCCTCGCTAAATTTGCTGATGACACCAATGTCTCACCATGTGGTGAGATGAACACCTCAGAAAGAAGAGATGTCTTACAGGACACCTGTACAGGTGGGAATAATGGCCTAGGAAGAACAGTATGAAGTTTAACAAAGATGAGTGAAAAGTCCTGCACCTGGGACAGAATAACCAACGAGCCAGAATGCACTTGCATCTGCATGGCTGAGGAGAAGTCACTCTGAAAGGAACCTGGGGGTCCTGGTGGAAAACAAGCTGAACACAAGTCAGTGCACTGCTGCAGCACCAGCGGCAAATCAGATGCTGGAGAGCAAGGACAGGGGCATTATTAACAGAGACACAGACACAGTCATTTCACTCCATTCAGCATGTGTGAGGCCCCACATGGAGTATAGTTTAGTTCAGTTCAAGAGAGATGTGGAGACTAGAAAGAATCCAAAGGATGGCCACAAAAATTAGCGAAGAGCTGGGACACTGATTCTGTGAGGAAAGACAGAAGGAGCCAAGTCTCTTCTCCCTGGAGAAAAGAAGGCTTAAGAGGGAAATTATCACAATATTCCAGTACAGTATTCCAGACAGAGGGTCTCTCTTCATGAGGAGCCACATAGGGAAGACAAGGAGTAATGAGTAGAGGTTGCACTGGGAAAGGTTTCATCTCAACATAAAAAAGAAATCTTTTACAATGAAAGCAATCATTCAGGGGAACAACCTTTCCAGGGATGTGGTAGAGTGGAGGTTTTTAAGGTGCAATTTTAGGGGGTGCTAGGCAATATCATCCAGACTCCCTTCCCCATAAAAGATTAGACAAAATGGTCTCTTGAGGCTCTTTCTAACCTGTGCTGTTCCATGATTCTGTTCTACAATTCTATATTTTCCATTCAGGACATTGTATTAGCTCATTTCAGCCTATAATGTAGGTAAAGGTCAATCTGATATCAGAAAATTAGTATTTTCATTGTTCTTTGCACAAGCTTCCATGAGCCTTTGCAACAGAGAAGAGTGCCTATGGGCTACTGAGGATCTGCTTTCTGCCAGGTCTCATTGACACACTGCATTTGCTTTTTCATTAACATTTTTAACATTCATATTTTTAATTTGAACTAGTTTTAGTTGCGGAAGTCATCAAAGTACAAAAACCTGTAGAACTCTACCCTACTTAGGGCAGAAATCTATACTTACCACGACAGCTGTATCTGAAGTATTGATTTCTATCCTACTAGGTTTAAAACTTTCCTTGGTTTTAAATGCAATTGCCAAATATTTGTAGACGTAGGTTAAGCTGACAAGGAGCTCAGCCCCACACAGATTCTTCATTACCCCCACAATGGGATGAGGAGGGAATCAAAAGGGCAGAAGCAGAGAAAATTTGTGAATTCAGATTAAGACAGTTTAATAGGTAAAGTCGTACATGCAAGCAAAGCAAAACAAGGAATTCATTCTCTGCTTCCCTTTGTCAGGCAGATGTTCATCCATTTCCAGGGAAGGAGGGTTGCAGGACGCGTAATGCTTACTTGGAAAGACCAATGTCATAATATCAAACTTCTGGTGCATACCCAGCCTCCTCACTGGCAGGGCAGAGTGACAAACAAAAAGAACCTTGGCAGTGTCTAAGCGCTGCTTAGCAGTATCTAAAACACCAGTGAGTTATCAACACTCTTCTCATCGGAAATTGAAAACATAACACCATACAAGCTACTATGAAGAAAATTAGCTTTATCCCAGATGAAACCATTATAACAGTGAACAGCTGTAGTACTTGTGATGTAAAAAGCCATGAGTTCCTAATCCTAACTAAATTCTGCTTGGTCAAAGTAAAACAGAACAGACTTAAAGCTGTTCTAATTTACAAACTGGACACAGTCAAGAGCATAGAATTAATTGTTTATTCTACTGAGCAGGTCCTAAATAAACACTAGTTCCAACTGAACAGAAATACCTAGAGTGCTGTGCTTTTTTTTTTCCACAAAACAGGTTTAACCCATCAAATTGTACAAGCCTAAATTAATAAGTAGATTTGTAATGTGCAACATGTAAATAAATCCTACATTGAAACTTGTGAAAATGAACAGGATTCAGGAAGACAAGGAATTTGTTGCCTTGTTTTTGGTTGAAAAACAAATCCAGAGTCACCTCCCTGGCTGCAAGATAAATCTCATTTGATTTGTTTGGACTTGCATGACAGAGCGTGCCTGGGTGGTTGTAGAATATCTGTGTTTAGGTATATTATTCTCTAATATTTGATTTATTACCTTTTCAAGTGTATTTGACTTTGAAGATGCTATCATGGAAAGCATAAAGTGCATGTTATTCAGTAATAGAAAAATTGTACAGCATTCATGTTTTGACCAATTTTAAAGAGCTAAAAACTGCTAAAAAGGTGAGTAACTACTTTCATACCTGGTGTGATTTACTTCCATCTTTTCTT
The DNA here is from genome assembly GCF_015832195.1 of Motacilla alba alba. Taxonomy (NCBI): domain Eukaryota; kingdom Metazoa; phylum Chordata; class Aves; order Passeriformes; family Motacillidae; genus Motacilla; species Motacilla alba. Next base: position 67,980,659 of record NC_052016.1, read on the forward strand.
TCACTGGCTTTGTACATTGGAGAGTTTTGGACTAAGAGTTTCAGATATATTTTAAAACTGCACTTTTTGAAGGCACTTCAAATTTTAGAAAGTAGCTGGCACTTCAGCAGCAGACTTGGCAAAGAAAAATGAATGCTGAAAGATCAGAGATTCAGTCTCATTTCAAAAAGTAGCCACCTGGGGTCAAGACTGTGGAACATTGGCAAGAAGTCTTGCAAGAAGCAGATACAGACTTGTTCTTGTGCCTTTTATGCAGATAAAAAGGACTATTCTTTCCAGAATTGTCACAGGTAGATTGCATAACCAATAAATTGATATTTTCCTGTAAGCTTCAAATTATCATATTTAGGAAATACAGCTTAGGATGTTGTCATAAAAATATTTTATCAGCATGCCACATTACATCTGACAGTGAAGCCATAAAAGAATTACAGTCCTCTGAATAATCTTTGCTAACAAAACCATACGCACATCATCACGTCCTCTTCAGGTGCACATTGAAAACCATTGTGGAAGAGATCTTAGGGAATTTGGGGTGTTTGCTGTGAGTAGTATTTTTTACTTACCTCTGTAAAACTCGACATTAATTTATCTCAAGACAAATATATGAGATTTAAGATAGGAGGTTTTAAATATTGCATAATTTTTGAAAGTTATTTTTTCATGGGGATAATTTCTAAACTATTGTCAAAAGCAAAACCCACTGAATACTACCAGAAAAGTAGGAATTCCAATATCCCAGTGGCATTAAGTCTTAACGGAAAATACAGAACCTTATTTTTGTTTTCTCCAGTCTAGACTAAAATTATGTTGAGTCAGTAAGAAGATGTATTCTTTTAAAAAAATGAATACAGTTTTTTGGGGTGACTGTTTAAAATGCCAATAACGTCAGCTTCTTGAAATTATTGAAACTCTGGAATATCATAGATAACCCTAAGGAATGGAACCCCTAAAAGTCTAGAAAACATGAGGCAAAAACATTGCACAGTGTTCACCTAAAACTGTGGGAGCATTCAGCTGGGATTATGAGCTGCACAGCTCAGCCATAGTGCATTCCTATCATAACTTGGTATGGTATACATGTCTATATACCAAGGAGAGAGGGCCCAGCTGCAGCTCTTAAGAGTTGAGAGAGAGAAGAAGGAAGCACAGGCCTTGAGCAAAGTGCCTACAGGCACTATTTGCCTTTGAAAACAATTTCTGTAACATTCATTGGAATTACTGCTGTGGAGTTTCAGGTCAACACATTGTTGCAAGATGCAGGAAAATCTCTTCTACATAAGTCTATCTACCACCTTCCTGCACATTCGCTACTTCAGAATGACTAATGTAAAGCAAAGACAAAAAAAATGAATTGAGACAAAATGAAAACGAATCTATGGTTAACATTCAAGAATGAACAATTGTGTATTGGACATAAAATACTATCTTCATTCACACTTGCAATAAAGTTTGACTTTCAGGCTACAATACAATTAATTTGGGGCTTACATTAACAACTATTGTCATTTGTAATGTTACCATAACTAAGAGAATCCTGTTTGTCATTCTCCATGCCCTTGGCAAACATTTAAACAAACACACAAATTCATTCTCATGACAGTTGCAGCAAAACTAAGAAGAAAATCATTATTCCTCTTGCTAACCCCTCCAAAACCTAACCAAATAAACAACTTGTATTTTAGATATTTAAGGTTTTGGGGTTTAATTTCTCACATCCTTAAACTGACTTAAATGTTCCCACTTTTGTTTATTATTAGATGATGTGTGCCTCACTCCACATACAATATGAGGCATAACACAAATTTCTAACCTTTTTTAGGTGGGCCAGGGTTCATGGTCCTGAAAATGTTTATACAAATGTATGCGATGATGATGATGAGGAGAAGGATGACAGTGATAAAGATGTTATAATAGAAAAACTTCCCATTTTTTCTGGGGAAGATCCTAAAAGGTCATTGCATTGAAACCTTCAGGTTGTACCTGCAGTTTTCCTGAGTGCACCTACAGCAAGATCATTATGGAAACATGTGGGGTTTCAGGGATTTATTTTTCTTTCTTTTCAAGACTGCTAGATGTGCAAGCATTTCTCTGTAGTGAACGAGTTAAAAGAAGGGTTGTGTCTTTATAAACACTATAGTATTACCCAAATTAAAATTACAGACCAAATAGGATGCTTACAACTATACTCATATGAGCAAAAATAGACAAACCCATTTTATAACTGTGTTGCGAAGATTTAACAGCACCAAAAAAAAAATCATTTTAGTCCCAGAATCCAGACCAGTACAGAAAAATGTCTGGAATATTTGGACAGTAATAAATATCTAACTATAAATAAGACACTGTTAATATTTGATGACACTAGTTATAACAGTAACGCTGTCCCTTTGACTTGTACAGCACTGTGATATTACCATTATAAAGACAAATGGAAAACATGAAAGGAAATAAAACAGAGTTCATATCTGGTTCACTAAGAGATGCCACATCCTTCAAAAGATATGGGGCTGAAATCAACAGCCTCTTGGGAATTCCAGATACTTTGACTTGATATGAAAATTTCAGACCGCTTTAGTATTTTATGCATTAACGAGTGGCCCTTAGCCATACTAGTTAGTAAGCTTGTAATGAGATTGCTAAAATGTTATACTTATGTCTGAATTTCATCTAACATAAGTAGATCTCAAATGCTCTGTTTTAAAATTATTTTCCATCGTTTCCAGGAGATGTGGGCAAGGCTGTGTTTGTTTGTGTATTTTCTTTTGATATACAAGGCAGCTTGGAACAACTGTAAAATTTTTCCTCTGGGATTTAAACAACTAGAGTGAAAATATGACATGTCTGTTCATATGTAAGGAAACTGTTCTACTCAATTTTGTATATAGCTGTCAGCATTATTATGGTCAAAGAATTAGAAAAAATTGCAATGAAATGTAAATAGGAATAAATCTCAGTAGAAAACATACCAAAATTTTGCAAATATAAGCTTTTGAAATTTGAAGTCTATTTGTATTTACCTTGCCTGTAAAGTGAAGCCTGCCGTTGATCTACCTCCTTTTTCAATTAATCTTCTTTTTATTGGTTATCTTTGAGCCTAGTAAATACACTATGCCTTTTAAACTCTTCTTTCATAAGCATTTACAATTGACTAGATTTGCCTTATAATCTGTTTCAGACTTCATCAAAGTCTAAGTAGTTCTGCCTTTTTTTCCTCATGTTATATAAAGATGAAGCAGCAAATAAAAGACTGTGTGATGGCAATTTTTTTTTTTTAATTTTGTGCATGAGTCACTTTAACAGATGACAAATGGCATCTTTAATTTGACTTGCATATCATTTAAACACTAGTTAAAGCAACACATTGTTTATTAAGGGTAGCATGAGGTCTTCTAAATGTTCCAAAGTAAACCATTCCCTTCATTTAGGCTAAAATGCTGTCAAATCTTGCCAAATAGACAAAAAAACTGAACTGCTTTATTTTACTACTTATTCTTATATATATATGTGTGTGTGTGTATATTTTATTTATATTTATATTTATATTTATATTTATATTTATATTTATATTTATATTTATATTTATATTTATATTTATATTTATATTTATATTTATATAAATATAGATATACTTCAGGCCTACTTCAGGCAAATGAAAATAAAATCAATTATACTTCTTTACATAATCATAATGCAACAAGAGAAATAATCCTACAATCTTCAAGTAGAAATGCATTTCATTTTGATGAATTCTTCTCTCATCACCCCTTTCTCCTCTCTACCATCACATGACTTAAAATTACTATAATTGAACACTTGTTTGTTGCACAAGCAATATGTTTTTCGCTTCCTTTTTAGTTAATTTAATTTTCCTGGATATATACATAGAATTTAGGGGTAAAGAATTTACCACAATTTCTGTTTAACATGCTGTATATCACAAACAGACAATTTTGCTAACATGTACGTCCCCATAGTTTTTATTTGGAAAAAATCTTATGTTTCAAATGGTTGTGTAGCTTCAGTATGATGACACAGCTAAGATATTTGTTCATTCCTTTGATAATGTAGTACAACGTTTTTGTTAATCTAGAAGAATATAAACACCATAAACAAACCTCCTCTCTATTTTCAATTTGATAAACTACCCAGATTAAGCTGTTTTCAAAGGAACTTTTTGCTGTTGTTCTTCAGGAACTATTTTTACAGCCTTTTAAGTCTTTGATTTATTTTTTTCAAGAACTTCAGCAAAACTTGTTATCTTTAATATTCCATATGCTGAACAACTCCAAAGGAGACACATTGTTGTCTTATTCCTGCTCAGAGAAGTAGTACTTCTGCAATCTATAAACCCGAAGAACATATTGGTCTTTCTGCCTTTGAGACATCGTCTGAGTTACCTTCACATTAAATACCTTAGTCACTTTCAAAGTAAGAACTTTCCCTGTTTAGTGGGAATGCATTCCTGCTCCCTAGATAAACACATTTACCTTATTGAGATTTTTAGTGAAAATGAATATTTCTTAGACATATATGCACATTTACTGAGACCAGCTTAACAAATTCTTGCAATAAATATCTGTAGCTGCCTTATGCTCAACATGATTTACCACTTCCCCCATTAGTGTAATTTACACAATTTAATTATTATATATTTAACTAATTATATATTTATTTCAAATTAAAAGGTAAAAATATCTCCAAACAAAACAGGAATTTCAAAGCCTTCTGAGTGCTACTTATAGCATTCCCCTTCAATGATGCTTTTTGACTAAAAACCAATTTTGGCTTAGTTACTATTCATTTGAGTTTCAGATTTGCAGAGTGCCTGGTGGCCTCTTCTGGCTCTAAAATCTGTTGCTCTCTGAAAGTTGCAGTTGGCTTCTTTTTATGAAGGACTTTGGAAACAAAAATCACTCTGTTCAACACATCCCTAGTACATATCATTTTGAATAAAGAAAAATTGTAGTCAAATTACACACCCCACTGCCCTCAACGAGACGTATGCTGTGGTCTGTTAGAAGACTTTATTCCCCTGCACAAAAGTGGTCCGATCTGCTCCTGGTGTGTTTCACTTTCTCCCACACTTATCTAAAATGCAGACCTATGCCAATTGTCCTGGTGTGCTGAAAAAGATGCCTGATGCTAACCAAGGTCATAGACTTATATTAAAGAGTACTGGAACAGATATAAGACCCTGGGGGGAGGATGAATTAAATGATCAGATCATTCTTACTGACCTCAAACTCTAGGACATTTTTCATGCACCTGGTTTTGACTAGCATGTGTGGGAAAGAGAAGGCAATACATCTCTCTGGCTAAAAAAGGAAGGATGACAATGCCTCTTTTGGTTTTTTGTAGTCATCTAAATTTTCAATTTGTTTCCTCATCTTGGTGTATGCTCCTGTCTGCACTCTTCCTGCTTGTGTTTTGGCAGCCAATTTGGGGCTGCATTTCTTAAGAGTATATAAAACTAACATTGTTGTGTGGCTGTTTTGACAGGCAAAGCACTCATGCAAAGCAAGATGAATGGGATGTCAGTTTTCCCTATCATGGGATCTCCATTTACTGACCCAGATGAGAACTGTGAGAACCTGTCACAGAGGCGAGACAAACCAGATATGGCTTCAAATGGGGCTCTAAATCTCACATAGTTTTGAAGCTACTCCTAGAGTGCTGAATTTGTCATAAAAGACTTGTCAGTTCAGAGTTCATTAAGGTAAAAGATGAGAGTGTTTTATCTGGACAGTCTTGAGCCCTAGTATGGTAGGAGAAGGGGCTAGTTACAGCCCTTGAAAGTAAAAAATGTGCTTTTGCAGTGTTTTCTTCCAGCTTTCTTTGGATTGAGTCTCTGTGGAATAGCTGCTCCTGGCATGTAAGTATTTCTTTTCCTTGTTTGTCTTTTTAGGCTTCTTTGTTAAACTTGGAGGTGTGTTTGTGATGTCAATTCAAAGTCCCTTGAGATTTGGCTGGGACTTGAGGTGAGGTGTTAAACTTCACAGGACTGAATTGGAACACTTAAGGTGAGAGACAGGGTTTTAATCACTTGCACTGTGGCTGCCACTGTAGAAACTTTGTGACCTCAGCGGAGTTTTCTTTTACTCAAAGTCCAAAATCAATAGAAGTATTCAAGTCTGGAGAAATGACTTGTGTTTAACTTTGCCCCCAAAGTTGGAAAGCATCAAAAAGTGTATTTCTCAGATGTGCAGTTTGAAAACTGTGACTCTGAAAGGCTGAATTTCAGTATTTTGAACTCCATGTTTTGTAAATAATTCAGAACTGCAGCACCATCCTTGACAGAACACTTAATCCTTCTGATACCCAGTCATATTTTTCTCACATCAAAAAGGTTTGCTCTTGTATTTAGGTTCATCTGCACTGATGCACCTTGACATGTATGGCTGATATTAATAAGAATAATAACAAAAATACTAATAATATTTAGGTGGATCACCAATTACCTTCCAAAGATTTTATTTTAGCACATTTACTGTAAGGCTCAAAATAGTTATATAAATTGATATATAAAATAAATAGAAAATATATAAAATATGAAATTGTATATATGTTGGAAAACAAAGTAGTTCAAATTTGTTAGACAAATTCTGGGGCTTTTATGTGGCGTCCTAGCTAGTGCTGTCTTCACAGCATCTTATAAAACCCATATTGATAACAAAGCGATGCTGAGAACTATCCGGCTATGTTAAAACATTGATTAATCATGGATACAATCTAATAATTTTTTTCCTTATGATACATATTGTTTTGGTGCAGCCTAGTAAATTATTCAATATGGTGCACAAATAACCCCCTTGAACTGTGCTGCACACTGTTCTGTTGCAGTGACCCCAGGTGTACATGACAGTGACACTTTTAGCCTTTCACTCAGCATCTGTGTACATGAGTATAAATAGTTTTGAGGCAGAAGGAAATAACTAATAGAAAAAATAACACCGCATACCCCTGACAAGTCCTGACAAGAATCCTAGTCCTGCAATTGTATCTCATCTTATGATTTAAAAGAGCTTACAAACAGTAGTATGATTGTCAGATCCTTCAGGTCTGTTTTGTCTTTCTCTTAACCAGCAAAGTGTATTGTAAATATATATCTATAAAAGAGAAAAAAAAAAAAAAAAAAAAAACATCTTCTTTGGCATTTCTTTGGCCTAATAATGTAAATTAAAAAGATATGCACTACTTATATAGCAAATCTGTGGAAGTCAGTGCTTAAGAATCTAGAGTTGGTGGAAGAAAAGGAATAAGGACGTACAGATACAATATTGCGCAGATCTGCTGTTAGAAAATAATTGCCCACAGAAAATTAATGTGTCCAGCAATACTTCAAGTAGCCTTCACCAAGGAACACTGAATACAACAGCTGATGATTTGAATTTGATCCACTATAACAAGATTAAAGGGCAAGTGAAAAGTACTCCAGTTATGTATGAACCATCAGCTGCACAAATATAAGATGGGAAACAACTGGCCAAATGGGGATGATCTGGGAATTATAGCAGATTGCTCTCTGAGCATGAGTCAACTGTGTCATGTTGTTACAAAGAAAGCAAATATCAGACTGCTGTGTACAAGCAGAGCCTCCTCTGCAGAACACAGCCAGTAATCCTTGTGCTTATTCACCACTGCTCGAGCCTTAGCTGACATGCAGTGGGCAGCACTCTGCCCAGCAAGATGGAGGCAGCACAACTGGAGAGGCAATTGTAATATCTGAGCTGTAGTTCAGATGTATAGCAAACAATTTGTAACAGTAAGAACTGGGAAACTTTAGGATAGATTTAATAAAGATCCTATAAACACTCTGTATTTGAAAGCATTTAAGACCAGACTGAGGAGGTATCAATCAGGAATGACATACTACTGGTAGCTAATCTTGCTTTGGACTGCGGGACAGGTTGGGTGATCTCTCAGAGTTTCCTTTATCAATGTTTATCACTCCCTTAATGTCACCTTTCCTATATAGGTAAAGAAAACGGGTATGTAAGAAAACGGGTATGTAATATCTCATTAGATTTGTAGCTAGACAAAAAAATCATTCTTTCTTCACAAGAGATTTAGTGAGACTCTTAAATGTAAAAGCTTTTATTTCATCCCGAATAAAAGCTTTGTTCTTCCTTTCATCTGAAAAAAAAAAAAGTATGCTTTCCAAAATAAGGTCCATCATGAGGCAAAATTGCTTTTCCTCAAGTTGATTTAGTTAATTTTAATTTTTGTTTGTATATTTGTTTTTGTTTATTGTAAATTATTTTATCTCTGAAGAACAGAAATCTACTCATAAGTTTCTGCTATGCCTCTCAGTGAACACCAAAAAAGGTTCACTTTCACAAAATTTTCAGATATTTCCTTTGATTAGTCACAAAAAAAACCTATGTAAGTACAATCTCATAAGAAGGATTAGCAGAACCGATGGAAGTGTTTATCTACTTCATGCAATTCAGCAATCAAGGAAAGAAGGACAAAGATCAAGGTGGGCTTTCTGACCAACTTTCACTTATAATTTGTAAGGCAGTCTTTGTGTCTATAGCTGCCCTAACTAAAGTAACAGCTTTTGGATTGGTTTTTTTTTGTTGTTGTTGTTGTTGGTTTTCACAAATATTATACTATTTATGTTATGTTATGTTATGTTATGTTATGTTATGTTATGTTATATATGTTTTGTGTAGATAACATCATTCATTTTTTACCATTTTTGCTAATTTGTAGACCCTGCGAGAGATTTCTTTTTCTTTTTTTGAATGCATTAAAAATACTGTGAAAGTCAATATTAAATGAACAATTCTAACATGAATCTCAAGGAGGGGGAACTTCAAGATCCCATTTATAGCATATTATTTATAGATCCCATACTTTTTGCACATTTCAAAGCCTACTGCATGTGTTAGAATGGTGCAAACATTAGTCACAGAGAATCAAGACTTTAAATCAAAACTGGGTGTCTTTCTAAAAGATCTATTGTCCCTCAAGCAGAAGGTATGAACTTGATGCCTGAAGTATAGGTTCAGATTTTAGGGGCTGCTCTACAGGTGTTTGGAGTAGATAATCATAATGGTTCTTTCTATCCATATACTGTATGAATCTGAATTCACTTTAAGCATATCGAGAGGCAAAGAATAACTCAAGGAAAACAAATAAGCTAGAAAGCAGTAACTACTACAGTGAAAAAGACCCCATAAAAACAATACCAAGAAATGTCTCTTATCTTTTACTTCATTTTAGAACATAAAAAATAAAAGGTGTCACTTTCAATTTTTCCTATTTTCAACTTAACTCATAATCAAACACAACAATCAAAATATAAAAGTAAAGATGTATGAGTTTTAAAGGTGACATCCTGCTTTATAGCCCATACGTTATTATTGGCATGTTGGCCGACTCAGTAGGATTTCTGAGATAAAATAAATGCAAGATGGAAATTAGAAATTATTCTTTCTGGATAAAGGGTACGGACTCAATAATAAAAGAACAAGAAGCAAATTTGCTGGTGGTACATTAATCGAGAAATAATTTAGCAGTTTTTTCATGCTGCATTTGTTCTACTGCGCTAATGGTCATAGTAAAAATTTGCTGTAGTTATTAAAGTAGTAGATATAAGTACAGACCACACAGGGAGCAGAAACACAGAGTAAGAAGCGGCCATTAAAGTCACAACGAGAAATATGACCTTATCTTTTAACAACAGAGGTGTTAACACAGCAGACTGCCTTCTCACCACATTGCTGTTTAAAGACCTCATTTAAAATACTCCTTGGTTGGCATGCTTGGAAACGTCGTCCTTTAGCAACATGAGAGCGTAGCATATAGAACTAGAAAAGCATTTAATGGCTATCTCTGTATTACTGGATTTGAGAGTGCTTTTAAGTTAATGGTTGCAGTTTTTAGCTCCTTCTCTCCCTATCAGAAATGCCCCTTCTGTCCTATCTTTCATGTAAAGAAAATTTGCAAGCCAAACAAGAGTTTTGCTTGCTTTAAAAAAAACCTCAGGTATTTATTGAAACACCTCCCAGCAGCTCATGGAATATTTAGTTTTAATCCCTGCAATTGTAAGCAAACATATCTCACAAATTTTTCCCCAAATTTAGGAAACTACAACTTAAAAATATGTATTTTCTCAGCTGTATTCTCATGACTCACACTTGAAATACTGAAATATTCAGATATTAATGCTTGTAATTGATGAACAGAAGTTATTAATTGACAATGTATATTCTTTTATTCTGTTGAAATTTATTCTTTAGCTAAAATAAGTCTGTTTTGATTTTATTCAGCTGAAACATTTTCCAACAGAAAAGGCTGGAAAGTTTTCAAACCCTTTCTCATATTAGTAATCAGTCTGAACTAATATATTTTGAACTTCACCAGAATTATGTATACTCCTCCAGACAGATGCAACTAGTGCCTTATGCTTGCAAGAATTGAACTTACTGTGCAGGGAGCTATTTCAAGTTATTTTCCCCTATTTTCATTTTCCACCTGCTCAAATGCCCTCGACACCCATTACTAAACACATATTTATGAGGATCAGTACATGACTGACTAGTTTTAGCAATTAATAGGAAAAAACTAAAAGGAAAATAACGAGATCAAGTTGATAAAAAATTCCAACATAATAAAAAATTGTGGCACAAATATTTCAGTTTCTTTGACATATATGATTGAAAGTAAAAATAAGATATTCAATTTCAGTTTTTGTACTTAATATGTCATATATATATTAGTTACACTTAAAATTTTAAAGCGTATTTCCTGGGTCTAATGTTTTGAAGGGTTACATCAGTGTTTCCAAAAAAAAAAACCATTTAAGCCCTTTGAATCCATAAAATGCCTTGAAAAATTGGCTTCTATTCTCTTAGGGAATTACAATTATTCAAAATGTAGGAATTTCTAAATAGATAGCATTTTTTGTTTTCTTGCCAACTCTACTAATACCTAAGTAATGACCGTTTTACTTGGCAAATTGCTTATCATGAGAGTTTCTAAGTGTTTTCTAATTAAAGTAGATATAAACTGTAGGTATAAGGTAATACGCATATAATAATTTAATGTTTGAAAAAAGATAGCTTTTTTGTCTTAAATTGCAACTAAATAAGTGTGTGATTCAATAATCTAGGCACTGAGGTATGGCTTAAAGTGAGTGCTACAATTTCTGTAAGTGGCTTATTAGTGACTACCTAAACTTCTCCTACCCAGCTCATTAAGTATTATCCATTTTCTTTGCAAAGTGCACCCAGGGTCTACCTTTGAGGAGTGCAGTTCAGGACTGAAACCTAGCAGAGGGTTCTGGAGCAACCTTTCAACTAATTTGCACAGTAGATGCCATGAGTATGGAATAGAAATAACAATGGCAACATGTCTTGTTAAGATCCTAGATAAACATTTTAAAGCACTTTTTCAAGGTCATTTTTTTGGCACAATCACCAAGTTCGAAATCTTCAGTCCCATCTAGTGTAGGAGTAATCTTCCTCAAAAGCAACAGAACTATTGCACCTCTACTGTGAAAGAGTTCACAAATATTGTGTCACAGTATAAACCACAGCCTTCCTGAATTGTGGACATCAAAGGCAGAACTTGACAAGGATGGATGAACCCATGTGCCAGCAGAGTGCAGTGGTGGTGGCACAAATGCTCTCACAGCCCTGCAAGCCAACCTGTAGTGGTGCTAAATAGAAAGCAGCCATATGATTATCCCTTGGTGTCTGTGTCACACAGAATTTCTGAACTGAGCAGAGGATCAGTCTCATATATTCCCATGTATTGTTACATTGCTTGGGCTTTTAAGCAGGGCAAAAGACTTCAGTCCCGAGATCTTTGAAAGTCACAACTTAACATATCTAATTCAAGAAGGCCATCACATCTCAAATTCACTAATAGATGGGATATGTGTTCAAGGAAGTGAGGAATGCAGAGACAAAGGAAGATGACTCAATGGTCTTATGGTCTTAGAGGTCTGTTCCAACCTAAATGATACTGTAATTCCATGATTCCTGGTAAAGCTGCTTTTTCACAAAACCTCCCTCCAGAGATCAAAGACCTTCATGGATTTTCTGTTATTTTCACTAATGTTCAGAATGGATGACAAATAAATCAAAGTCACGCAGAGAAAACTTCATAATGCTGTTTCTGTGTTCTTTTGTGTTTTTCTCAAAGCCATATCCATCATATATGACATTTTGTGTCATTGCATGGTTGCATAAAGGCAAGCTAAATCCAGACAAGAAGCTTCATGAAGCAATGATCAATCACCCAAGATGTTTTGGTTTGGTATTCAGATAAATGTGGACACACAGGATGGCTAAAATAGCATAGGAAATTATTTTCTTGCATTATTTCTGTGCTCTGTGTTTTTCATGCATGATAAAATTTGGATTTTTTCCAAACCATTTACCCAGACCTACTTTCTAAGTGTGTACTTTTAATACCCCTAAAATAAGTTTTTCTCATCTTCTCATGGAGAAACTTGAAACTGCAGTGGAAAAGTGGACAACACTGTCAGCAGACAATTCAGTAATTGCAGATGGAAAACATCACTGTGTAAAACTCTCATGATTAAGCCATTGTTTACAAATAATTTGTAGTCTCAAAGTAAGTTTACATTAATGTTGTATAGGAACAGCTAGCAGAAATGTTCCTAGAACAATAAATATCATACATTGTCGACTGACAAAACTGAGTGGTTTACTGTTCAATGTTTTCAAGAGTATAATGTATTTTCTGCTGTTTTGCTTTTTAGACCTTTCTCTTTTTTCTCTCCAATGCCAAACCAAAACATTTTTCTTGATGCTAATATAATAATTTTTTAACATTGAACTCATGAACTTTACTAAAGATTTTACTCTTTGACTGGGTAAAGTCTCTAGTAAAACTCAGAAAAAAACTCCATCTATTGGACAGCAAATGAGGTATTGTACACTACTACTTCTTTACTAATGCTTTTGAGCAATTTCCTTTGATTTGAGGACTGCTGTGGATTGCCCCCACAGCCATCTCTTCTCCAAACTGCATCAGCCCCTGCTCCTTGCCTTCTCCTGGCAGGACAAGTGCTCCATCCTGTCCCATTATGGTAGCCCTCCACTGAATTAGCTACAGTTTATCAACATCTTTCTCTTCATACATGCATACATGGGGAAAAAATCATCTGCATAAATCATGTTGCCACATATAAAATATTTCATTTGTGTGTAACAGTTCCTTTCTGTAAGGTTGGTTTAGTTTATGAAAAATTGTTAGCCCATGTGGACAGATAAATGTTTCAAAAAACAACAGCTTATGGAAGAAGTAGACATTCCCAGCAGGTTTAACAAAACCTCCAGAAAGGAGCCTCAGTCCACTCCAGGAAATCAGTTATCTTGACCATGCAATTGTTCTTCTGGGACATCAATCAAGGAAATGTAGATTCAACAGATCACTGTCCCCTCTTCCTCATAAAGCAGAGCTAGTCCAGATAAAAACTGATGTCAAAATAATTTCCTTAACTTTGCAGGAAAAAAAATGAACTAATTTTCTACAATCCTGTGCAATTCTGTTTTCACTGGAATTAAAGGATGTTCACAGGCAAGGCATAATGAATAAGAATCTGATTTTTCAAAAGAAGGATTTTAATATAAAGGCACTAAATTAAGACAAGATAATTTCAGTTAATAATGTAGTGAATAGATTGGGACACAGTCCTACTGGTGGTAAATTAGTTTATTCCTGAAAAAACCCAAAACCTTCTTTTCTTTTCTTTCCAGCAATCTGTTTCATTAGTTCTTCAAAACAGATGTTCTTTGTATTGGAATTCTTCTTAAATCTGGAATCTGAATAGGAAGGGAGAAGAAGAATCCCAGAAGTCTTCTACTGAAAAATAGTTTTACAAAAACTCTCTATAGAAAACCTGGCCTAAATAGTAGTTTTAAATATATGAAATGTTAAAAATATGAGATAAAGTTTGGCTGATTTAACATTCAGAGTCTATACAATCAGTACACTTAGTAATTGTGATGAAAAATATTATTATAAATTTTAGTTTTTATTGAAATTATTTCAGTCCTAAAGTTAATGCTTAATGAATAATTATTTAAGAAGAAAATCCACAAAACAAAACAAACAAAAAGACATTTAAAATATCATTTATAAAACAGAATCCAGGAATAGAGAACTACCAATGACATTTGCACTGACTTGTCTCAAAAGAAAAGAATATTAGGGTAAAATAAAATGCATTTCAAGCATTGATGGATTAAAGCCATGCTTTATCTGAGGTGTTGGGATTGATTTTAGGTGCTGTAAAGCCTTTATTCTCCAACAACATGGACTTATGCACACGGCCTCTTTACCTGCTCTTTGCATCATCCCTCAATTTCTTTTCCTTGGGCTTTTTATAGTCAAACCCTTCATGCCCATCTTGGGAGAAAAAATTTCAAGTAGCCCCAACAGTAACAGATTTTTTGAGTTTGCTTTCTTCTCCACCTTACAAGCCTGTAATTGTTATGTTCCAGTACACTTCTTTCCTGTCCATCATAATGAAAGATGAGCTGCCACCAAGTACTGCACACCTAGGAATAAAGAGGAGCAATGTATCTGGCCTTGTGCAAACACCAGGGCAGTCATTTTCAGGAGAAATTAGGAGTTTGCTAATGAAGATGATATATTGAAGAGACAACTATATATTGAGGATCATGAATAACTAATCCATTGAGAAAGCAGGTAGAATCTGTGGTCAGGTGATCCAGAAGTGTTGTGCATGAAGGCAAAAGAAATAAAAAACATTTATTTCTACTGTGTAGTTACTTAGGTACTCAACATCCATGTTGAGGAGCACAGCAATCTTACAAGTCAAATGGACTTTTAAATGAGAAGAAGACCCATCACAATAGATAAGATGAATCAGATACAGAATCTGAATTACTGAGTTGAGCAAGATGTGGATGTCATCAGTTGTACCCTGGAGGCGACTCTCCATGCTGACTATACACAGAACCTAGACAATTCGGTTAGGTACACATCTAACTTAAAATGAGTAATGTTGTTGAGATTATTCCCTTACAGTTCATTCCATTAAAATATTGTCAATAAAGATGTCACACTGGCCATACCAAATTTTAAATAATGGGCAAATTGCAGTTCTGAAACTGCAAGTCAGCTTCATCCTGTACAAACTGACAGAGATCAAATACTTCTCTTAAGACAATTACTTTAACTTTTCTGTATTCTGTCTCTTAATTGCTCTTAAGCCAAGTTTTGATTTCAGAGGAGTACTGAGATTTTTGAGAAACACTAGGGTTTGGGTTTTGTGTAATGCTGGTACTCAGCTCCTGCTAGTCATTACCTCTCTCAACAGCTTTACAGGGCACTTGAACAGAGATAGAGCTTCAGGGGATAGTAAAGTTTTGTACTCAGAGATGAAAATAATAGCAGCTTAGATCACCCTTAAAGTCTGAATTTGGTAACAGAAGAAATAAAAGAAGGTAATGTCACCCACAGCTTATGAGTGTTATCTTTGTAGAAAGCATGACCCAGAGACTGCCTCAGATTCTGAGTGCCAGCTGATATTTATTTATTTGTAATGATGTCTTGCAGTATGTAAAGAAAGTTGAATTGAAAAGGAGTCACTAAATTTCCACTAAAATATTTTCCCGTCTTTAAAATGAATTGTTTATAAACATTTAGGTTAAGTTTAACAAATATATTAGGAAATAATGAGAGGGGGTTAATAAGGACTTTTTCTTCAATATAGGAAGTAAAAAAACTAAAGTTCTTTAAAATATAAATGAAGGAAAAAATATGCAGTAGTTGGTTTATGACAATAGGGAGGCAGTCTGTGTTGTTTCGGGCAAAAGTTCTAGGAGTCAGCTAAAAGGTTATATTGAAGGACACTGAGATATCAAACATGCAAAGATGAATGCCAATGTATTTTCTGGCATTAGAATACTAGGTGACCTGGATTCCGTATTTATTTTTTCAGGTAGAGGACAAAGCTTGACAAATGCACTTAACCACTTGTCAGAGATGAGAATATTCTTGGGACAGACTGGGACTTAAACAACACTTGCTGCAAATTATAATAGCTTTATTTAAATTAAACTGACAACACATATATACAAGTATGAGGTAGTGGGAGAAAACTACTTTTCTATTTCTGAAGAGGATCTTCTACATGTTTTCAGTGTTTCTTAATGGTTCCAGGTAATATCAGAAAAATATAACACTATATTTTTATTAATATTTTCTTGATGCATACAGAAGATGCTATATTCATTGTAAAGGCATTGATGAGGACTGCATTCAACTGAATAAGCCTGCCATGCTGCGCAGATGTGATTTGGGATATCCTGATTTCACGTCTTACTGACCCTATGTTACAACCTCTCCACCCTTAGAAATGTCCCTGCCTGTCTGCACTGCAATCTACCCTAAATTGTAGATATGCTATCTAGTGGCTTTCATATTCTCCCAGGAATAAAAGCCATTGTCTTTCCCAGCATGTACAGATGGTGTGGGACTTTGTGAACAAAATAGAAAAAGGATACAAGTAGAGATAAATACAATTAAGACACACAAGATATCGTCTACTTTTTAGGAGTAGTGATAAAGGGGGTAATCACAGTGGCCAAGAAAAGCTGCAAAACAGAATTACAGCCCACATATATAACGGCAGCAGAATTGCAATACTTCCTCCTACATGCTGTCTGGAAGCAAGATGAGTTTTTATGAATGAAAACAAAATGAAGTAATATTTCAGGTACCTCTGTAGACTCCAGCTATATCAGACTGAAGAAGTCCTCTAATTTCTTGGATCACTGGTATAGTCCCAGTCCAGCTACATCTTAGTTTCATATGGGAGATTTATGAATTGGGCTTCCCATATTTAACATCCACTTATTTCTGTAAAATAAAAATCTGGGCAAGTGGATTGGTTGTGAGTCATTAAACACTTTCAAAGATCTTTGGGATGTCCAGTAGGTAAACCCACAGGCCTGTCTAGAAGGTTGAACTTCTAGAAAAGAAGCAACTCCATATGGTGTTGGACTAATTAGAACTGTCTTGACTCCCTACTCTTTCCACCATCTGTCTCCTGAATGCTTGATTATGCCTTAAGGAAACATTACCCTCTGGATCACTTGTTACTCTTAAGCATAACAGATTCCTTATATCTTTCTCTTGGCCATCTGGCACTCACTCTTCCCCATTCTCTTTGCAGGCCCTAAAGACAAATTCATCAGTCCTTACCTTTTTCTGCCCAAGTAACCTACCCCAGTACGAGTAGGCTCACATGGAGATTGCATTCTGAAGTTCTGAAACAGGACACTCTAAAGTTTGCTTTAGAGAAAGTAATTCCCTGTAATACCTGGAAATTATGAAGAACACTGACCTAATACCTAGCAATCTCAGAAATATAGCTTCCAGTCATGCAACTTTACTACTTTACCCAAAAGGATGAGCCCAAACACTTTCAGGGAGCTGGCAGTCATGCTGGTCCACATGAAATACAATTTATCTGAAACAACTCATTCTTAGGTAGTGGAAGAAGATACAGGGAAGTATATGGTATTTTGCTACATCATTGTCTTGTTTTCATACAGAAATGAAGTAAGGAAAATATAGTGGGTAGACAATGTCTGGATTCCAGGAATCCACCAAAGGCTCTCCATCACTCCACAGCTGGAGAGAGGAGAGAAAATATAATGAAGGGTTCATAAGCTAAGGACTGGGAGAGATCATTCACAGGAAAAAGAAGCTAGAATTAGAATCAGAATTAATTGAATTTATCACTTATAAAATCAGAGCAGGATAATGAGAAGTAAAACAAAACTTTCAAAACACTTTCCCCCCCTCTCCTTCTCTGCTCTACATCCTACCCCACAGGTGCAGGGAGGCACAGAATGAGATTATGGTTAGTTCATCACCTGTTGTTTCTCCTGTTGTTCAGGGAGAGGAGTCATTCCTCTGCTGCACTGTGAGGTCCCTCCCACAGGAGACAGTTCTCCATGAAATTCTCCAGCATGAGTCCATTCCCCAGGCAACAGTCCTCCCCATACTGCTGCAGCATGGATGACTCTTCTACAAGGAGCAGTCCTTCAAGGACAGGCTGCTCCAATGTGCGAGCAAGGAGTTCTCTCTCCTCAGGTCTCCCATGAGGTCACAGCCTTCTCCCAGGTATCCACTTGCTCTGGTGGGGTCTCCTCCATGGACTGCAGGTGGCAGCTGGATCTCTGCATCCCCACGGATCTCTGTGGGCTGCAGGGGCACAGCTGCCTCACCATGGTCTGTACCACAGGCTGCAGGGGAATCTCAGATCCAGCACTATGAGCACCTCTTGCCTCTCCTTCTCCGCTGACCTTGATGTCTGTATGTTTTTCTCACATGTTCTCACTCTGCTCTTCTCTGAAGACAATTACAACTCTGCAACAACTTTTGGTCTTTTCTTCTTTCTTAAATCTCTTATCACAGAGGCATTATCACCCTTTCTAAGTGGCCCAACCTTGGCTAGTGGCACATCCATCATGGGAGCTGCCAGGGATAGGTTCTGCTGGATAAGGAACCACCCCTTGTAGCCGCCCACTACCAAATCTTGACCATGCAAATCCAAAACAGAAACCAAAATAAAATTTAGGGAAATCAGAAAGATGGATTGTGGGGGAATGTGGCGTGAGGATTGAAAGATAAGTAACCAAAAAGTAAAAAGAATATTGAAATTATAGAACAGCAAAAAACTACTTTGTTTTGGTCCTGCAGACATGAAGAATTTTTTTTCTAAAATAATATTTCCCCAGTAGAGTGCAATCTTCTTGAACATTTAAATTTTATAAAAGAAAAATTCTCCTCAAAAAACTTATGGCAGAGTTCTTTCAACCAGTTCTTATACTTCTTCAGAAAAGTTGGAATTAAATGGTGATTTACAGCTAGAAATCTCCATAATGGCAAAATCAAAGACAAGGGAAATATCTAACCCCTTTATTAAAGAGTGGCTTCCTGTAACTTAGTTTTTGGATGAATGAAACAGATCAATTTCCAATTAATTGTCTACAAACAATATGGATAAGCCAACAACAGCAAAATATTTCCCAGTCTATTTAGGAAGACAACTGCTGAGATATCTCAATACAAAAGTTTTATTAAATTATATAATTGTTTGGCAAACAGAGGTAGACATTGAATTAATACATTGGATTCGGAATGAATATGGTACATGAAAAATTTAAATGAGAAATGGAAATAAAACATGGAAGAAAATGAAGATAACTGTTTCATAAGACCAAAAGAATTGGAAAGAACATGTAACTTTAGCAATGTAGTTCCAGAAATAAAAAACTATCTATAATTTCTTACACATTAAGTCTACTGAACAGAAAATCCTTAAAATCTGAGATGAACTGAAGAACTACTGGTAATAACCAGAGGACTTGAATAGTAACAAATTCAGCCCAAAGAAATAGACTATTACTTGAGTGATTTACAAGTGTGCTCTGAATGAAAAGTATATAAAAGAAAATGATTGAAGAAAAAAAATTCTGCTATTGCTATGGAGAGGGACTGCCGTGCAGTATAGACACCCAGCATTTGAGAAAAACAATGGCTTATGTGGGAAAAGCATAGCACTTTTATGAAGTGACAGACACAGTCATTATTACCAAATACTTTAAGCTGCAAGACTATTTTAATGAGTAAAAATTGTAGAGCCCTCAAAGCTCAGAAGTAAAAAATGTATATGCAATGCAAAAGTAAGCTACTGAACAAGGCAGCAGAAATAAAACAAATTTTTCTACTTCTTGCAAATAGATAGATAAGTTTTCTTCCTTCCTCTCCTCACCCCCTTTTCTTTTTCTTTTTTTTTTTTTTGAGTTAGCACATTTTAAGATAAATCACATAAACAGATAAATTGACTCATGTGCACCAGTAGCTGTAAAAGCAAAGAGAATCTCACACTAAAGCATACAATATCAGATTTTATCCACATGGAGTAAAAAGTTCAATAGATGAGAAAGGCTTATCTGTGACTTCAAGGAAAGATAAAAACACAGAAGCAACTGAAAAACCCCTAAACATCAACAAATACAAAAACTCCCCCCCCCCCCCCCCTCGCCCCCCAACTACTCACAACAGTTGTTGAAGTGTTGGAGTGTTGATTCAGGAAAATAATTGTCCTTTTCAAGGAGATGTTGAGCAAAAAGACAGTACTGCACATAGATAAAACAGCATATTACAAAAAAACATAGAATACTGTATCTTGGTGTATCACAGACAGAATAAGAGCTACTACAACACAGGCAGGGAAAAAAAGGCAAAGCAAAAGCAACAAGACACTATCAAAAAGGAAGCAGTGGCATATATCTATAGTACTCACTAGCAGTGGCAAGTACACTTACAGGCATTGATAGCATACAGAGAGACTGATGCATAAAACCCATATATATAGTCTTCCATGCATTTTAAATAAACGCAATGCTTCTTTTTATAAATGTGATCTTAAATTTTTTGGAAATTTTCAGGATCCAACCTTATAGAAACAATAGGTGAGATTTTTCGAAGATAATAATTTGAGGGGTAGTTTTTGCATGAGGTTTTTACTTTTAAGTTTTTACACAAGCTTTTTATCTTTAAGTCGTATGCTGCTTTACTAATGCAAGTGTCAAAGTGATTCTATAAAAATATTTTAGCTCATAAGGATTCATCATAACTTAGCAAAGAAAGAAACTTATTTGCTACCTAAAATAACTGGCCCTCAAACCCATATTTTCTGAATGCTATGCTAAGAAATCTCTTTCAGCTTAAGGTGAACAAAAACTGATGTCTGACATACAGCTGTTTTTAAACATAAGAAGTTTGAGTGCTGGATTTATTAAGCATTTTTGTTAGCAAAAGGAGCCTCTGAGAAAATTGACTGAACGAGGCAGCATTTCAGTAGAATAAAGTATATGAGACAGCATTTCAGAATTTTAGCTGAATGAGTCTACAAATATGTCCTCCCTCATTTTCACTCAGCAGGATAAACAAAAACTGTAGATCACTACCAGCTGCACATTCAGTCAGGCTAGTAACAACTTTAAAAACACAGAAAGCACAAATGTATTTCATACACAGGTTGGAAATTTCCTAAGGTAGAGCTGTAAAAAGTCTAGTAGCTTTAATTTGGAGATACATACATTTTCAAATGTATTTCTGAAGAGCTCATCTTTTAGTATATTTTTTCAAAAACCCAAGTTTTGACTTTACTTGAAATTTGAAGATAAAGCAGCAAGAAAAAACAGAAAGACAGAGACTGAGATAACAAGATTAGGACTGAAAATAGTACTCAAATCGGTTAAGAAAGAAAATCCCACATATTATTTGTCTAAACAATGACTTTCTAGTGTGAAAATAAAACTCTCTAGAACAGTGAACCCACCAGTCTCAGTGATGACTACAAATAAAACTAAATCTCACCACAAATAAAACTAAGTCCCATTGTATTAGTGAGACTTTTTCATAATATGGGTGTGACCAATATTGGGTTTCTTTCAAGATAGTAGGGTTTTTTCCCTACTACCTCTCTTTGGGATCAGGACTTCCCCTCCCCTCCCCTCCCCTCCCCTCCCCTCCCCTCCCCTTTCTTCTATGCTTGCAGGGTTTTCACTACTGTATCCTAAACAAAACCTTCAAGAGACCTTTATTCTTTCAAAGTCACATATCTCATCTTAAGCAGCTCACTAATTTATCAAAACCTGGATGACTAAGCCAGGCTCATAATCTTTCTTTTCTGTCTAAAGCTTTCCTTTAGAAGTTTCATGCTACCACCCTCAGTCATCCAGAAACAGAAGTTTCCTTTGATACTCTCCCTCCCCTGCCCCTACAGCTTTTGTATCATAACCAAACCTTTTTTCAAATTTCTCCACATTTTAAAAAATCCCTGCATACATCTACCCCCTCATATATTTTTGGGTTTCTTCTAAAATCTGTCATTCAAAGTAACTCCTCCACATTAGGCTTAAGAAAATACATTTTGCAGGGTTCGTCTAACATTAGTATAGTTTTTGTTGTAGTTTTTGTTGTTTAGGTATAAATACATTTGTATGTATGCATATATATATATACACACACGTGCACAGGTTATTATATCAATAGAAGGATAGAAACAGTGTCAAAAGAATGAAAATATTCCACATGAAAATATCATATCTACATCACCTAAAAGAACTATGAAACTCTAAGTTGGTTGCAAATTTGACCATACCTCTACCCCTTTTACCTGATCAGTCCACATAATCTTTGAGCTTAGGGTATTCTTTATTCTTCCACTACCATTTCTGTTTGTATACACTCTAACACACCCTTGCAGTACAGGGACTAAATCTTTTCCATAAAACATCTGAAAATTTTCAGCTATTGCAGAAGAAAAGATATAGCTGAACTTGAATGTCTATTTGTGGAAAATTCTCTCTAATAAAAAGAAAGTAGTGTGACAGAAAAGAGTAGCACATCTACTCTCAACCTAGCTCTTAAGGCAAAAGAGAATGAAGATCCTGGAAACTTCCATGGAGCTGAGATGATTCATTTGAATTGTTTGTTCACTTCTAATTTCCAATTGTTGAACCTTTTTCCACAACAACAACAATTTTTTTTCCTATTTTCTAAACTGTCTGCAGACTCTTATATCAAAGCACAGTTTTCTAAACTACAACTTCATGGGGTTTTTTTGTTTTTGTCAACATTCAGTTGCCTTCAATTTTCTTCCAAAAATCATCTCCTATAACAAAAATGCAGAAGACATCTCAAGTGAATCAGCTAAATTAAACAGCAATTGTATCTCTAAATCCAATTCATATGGGACCACTAGCTACAACTTTAGAAGCATTCAGAGGTAAACAGAAATTAGACATCCCCAAACAGTATAATTATTCATTTGAAAAATCCTTTCAAATGGCTGAAATCCTCTCTTCCTCTTAAAAGACATGAAATTAATAATAACAGCTGGTTTGGATACAGCCCTGTTGATATTTGTATGATGTCCCATTATTGTGAATGGGGTCTGGCTTCCTGCCAGATCCTGATGTGGCTGCAAGCTGTTTCAAGTACCAGCTAGTATGGAAGCTGTCAATCAAAATATGCTTCCTTTATCACCACTGTGGCATTTTGTGAAATGTCAGAACGAGATGCCACACTTGCATCTGCTCCAGCGTGAGACGCTGTGCATCACCCAGGTGCAGAGCCAGATCCTTTCGAGTGCTGTGCCCATGGGTATGCCAACATCAGGACCATCCTTCAGAGGCTAACTTTCCACTGGGTAATTTGCAATCTTATCAAAAGCCCATTGAAGTCAAAGGAAATATTCCCATTGATCTCAGAGGGCTTTGATCAGGCCCATGGTGAGCATGTACTTTAGCAGTCTTTTAGGGCTCTTGCAACATGCACTGCCAAATGAATACACTTAATCTTCTGAGTGAAAATATGAAAGTCAGCACAGTTCAGCTGACCAGAGTCAGAAGTCAGAAGGGGACTTAATATGTGGAATTTGTGACCTCAAAGCCTTTTTTAGCTGCCAAAATTCAGCCTTTAAGCAATCAGGAATATTCACAATTGCCTTTGCCTTGTTGCTGTTAAAGTCTGTCCATTCCTGTGTTTCTTATGGCGAGGCCCCCACGACATTCAAGTTATTGCTGTGGCATAAGGCTCTGATACAAAGCCATTTAATGGTGACCAGTTTGCACCTAAATCCCACTGACCCTAATGAAATGGATATTTTTTGCTGCCCACAGAGGCATGTTTCAATGTGTGCTCATGCCATGGCTAACCCTCCCTCACGCTTTTCTGCACATGATCAGTGTGCTTCACATGTACAAATCAGAAGAGAAAACTTCTCTGTTCAAGAGTTTTTGTGTGTGGGCCTTCCCACTGACAGTGTTTCAAACCCCATTGTTTGACTAGAGAGTAATATAAATATCACCCACTTTCCCTCAAAATTTAAATTTAGTTCTAGTTATTGGATTAATGTGAAGAATGGGGATAGGCAGTCCTTTCCTGACCATGGTTTAGAGACTCCTGGCTATTCCAAGGTGGTTGCCCTCCAAGCAGAATGCTGCTTAATTGAGGAAAACCTCTCTCCCTCAAAAATATTTCAGGGAACTTCTATCTCAAATGCTGATCTCTGTGAATCTCTTTTCAAATGGTGTGCGTGGGAAGTTATGAATTTGGCAGTAAGGTGTAAGGGAAATAATGCAGCAGATGTCACTGTTGTGATTTTATGTTGTGTTTACCTTTGGACTTACCTCAGCTCCTTCACCTTTAAAGCTACACTCTTCAGGAAAGTTCCCTTGCATTGAAGTGTTACAAAGGTTAGAATTAGGTGACCCACTAAAGACCCAGAAGACATGTATGGTCTCCTAACGAATGTGTTTAACATTGCTTTTATAACCAAGATTATTTCAGAATTGCACTGATATCAGACTTCTCTGAAAACAGAAGTGGGAATTCATGCCTCTAGCTGGAGTAGACTTTAATCTTTTTTTAATGAAGTGACCTAGTAAGGAAAATCTAAATGAATACTAGGAACTTGCTGGCAAGATACAATAGCACTGACTCTCCTTCTGAAGTATTTTGCAAGGTAATACCTACAGGCTCAGAAATTTAGTGATAATGTTTGGTACCTAAATAAACTCATATATTTATGCCTCTGCTTTTGAAAGGAAGTTTGAAATTATCTTTCAAGACCTCATCTCTATACCTAACTACTGACTACACACTTAGAAACCACAAAGCGTGTCTTGGCATTCAGATCAAGAATCAGTGCTGTTGAACACAACTCCCAAAACAATGTCAGTAGCATTTTATATTCAAATAATAATAAAGTCCGTAGGAATGGATACACTAAAGTCAGTGTTACAGACTTGTCATAAAAACAGAGAAAGCTCTGGGGCAAAGTAACTGGTAGCTATTTGTCTTATCAGAAGCAAAGCAATAGTTTCTATAGCAGACCATTACTCACATAAGGTAGTTATTCACAGACACAAGTCCCTACAATTTTAGAACTTTTTCTGATAGTCTTGTATTCAAACAGAGGTAGGAGAAACATTTCAAAAGCATCAAAGTGACTTCAGGTCTTGAAGGAGACACTTCAGAAGCAGTTCATACACATTGGGCTTTTAAAGTCCCTAAAGTAATGGATATGCATCACCCAGAGCATTTGGGAGTGCTCAGACCCAACCATGAAGCATAACAGGGTAACTTTTGCTACAACATAGTACTTGAAAAAAGAGCTTTTAATTCACTCTGTTGAGAAGGACTATGGTGCTATTTGTAGTTTTTTATCTGTAAATTTAATGTTGTATCTCTGTGTGGTGAAGAGACTTCAAAGAGTTCACTGTTGGGGAAATAACTCTTGCTGCAAAGATTTCTGACCAGTGAAAGTTTTGACAAGAGCTGTGTTTAGGAGATTTTTTTTTTTTTTTTAAGCTATGGGTACAGGGAAAAAAAAAGGCCTTAAAAGAATCCTGTGATTTGGCAAAAAAAGTTTTAACACTATATGTTATGGTGGAAAAAGCTTTAATTGTTTCTGCTTTCACAGACTGTTGTTTATTTTATTTTTTCTTTTTTTTTGTGAAGACCATGTCTTTTGTCTCCAGTTTACTTTGGTTTTGGCTGTTTCCTGTGTGTTTTAATAATCGGGATTTGGTTTTGATTTTGGGTTTTAAGCTCAGATCAGGGCTAGTGACATTTTAGAGGCTTCTACACAAATTTTAACCGTTAGAATATTTGGAAATCTGTGACAGAATCAGAAGTCTGGCATAAAGCAGTGGAGTACTATCTACCGGTCCTTTACCATGGAAACAGAGGGATAGACAGCTGTGTCAATGTTGCCATGGTGAATAAGGTGAGATTAGTTTGTGGCTGGCAAAAAAGAACAGGCATGTTCCAGACTGGTAATTCTTCACTTACCTGAAGGAATACAATTGTTCTACATGGAAAAAAATGGTGCTTGTAGCAGTAGAAGCACTTTTGTACAAAACCTCTCACTGGAAATTCTGCAGATAAAATTTCTGAGCATTCCAGTGCCAGAGACTGATCTTTGTGGTTCATGGGTTTGGGTCCAGGTGAGCTTTGAGGCTTTTGTCATTTATTTTGAGGGGAGAGGCTGTATGGATGCTGTGCCAATAGAAGCAGATAAAATATTTAAGCAAGTGACTAGCTGCACTAAATCTGATGTAGGAATTCACTATCCACTTTGCAATCAACATTTCATTTGCAATTCTTGTATTGAATTTGTAATTAGATATTTCATCTTTTCAGCTCTGGTGATCATTTAGAACAGAACCCCATCTTTTTCTGATGCTGTTTCTATAAAGAAAGTTACAAACAGTCAGGCATGCTTCCATAAAATCATGCCCTTTGTTTCAGGATGGGAAACTTTATTCCATAAAGATGGACTTCTGGCGCTTTGCTACAGATGATGAGACATAGCCATGTATTCATTAGTCACGGAATCTAACACACAATCACAAAAACAAAATAGAAATCATTTTATCCCCCAAGTGGTCAAATCCTATTCAGTGTTGGACTGTGTTATTTATCTGTCTGTCTGGGATTGTGTCATTCTTTACTGCTGCAGCTCAGTGACTTTGTGAGAGGAGGATATTTGTCTTTAAAAGTTCTGGTAATGAATCGTACATTGGAGTACAAGGGCATCCTAGGGGAGACAGAATCTGTGTGGAGAATTAATCTTTTCTTAGGCAAAAATGCTACATCTTATCTAGAAAACTGGCAGCTAATTTTGCTGTCAAACATCTGCAACCATTTAAGGTTTTACCTCTTTCTTTCCTCATATTAGTACATTCAATATCAATGAATAATAAGAAGTCAGTGAAGTACCACAGTTAAATCCAGGGCTGAAGTGGCAGTGATAGCATTTTCCCTTCACTGCAGGAAAGCAATCGAAGGAAGACACAGCTGTCAACAATCCTAAGGTTAAGTCACTGATTTGAATGCCTAAACTATGTATTTAGGTGCTCAATCTTGAAATGTTGTTTCATTCTATGTCTTCAACAAATGTACATTTAGTAAAGCATCTCTTTGACCTATTGCAGTTTCAAGTTCTGAAAAAATTATTCTCATTCATTAACACCTCTATCTAAAAAATACAGAAATTCTCCAACATTTTTAAGGTGATGAAAAATATGAATTATCTGCACAGTAGTTCTATGAATAATTGCACTGCATAAGTCCATTAAAATAGAAAAATTATGTCCTTTTAAAGCTGAACATTGTGAAAGTCCATGCAGTTTAATAATCTCTTGAACTAATATAATTTTGTCTGGGCATTTAGTTTGTATTTTGAGCCGAGAAATGTAGGTTTCTAAAAATCAACAGATCTACAAATGTGTATCAGGGTTCTTGAATGTTTTTCTTTTTTCTCACCACAGATGGTGCAGTTGATCTCACTGGAACTTTGATTTAAATATCTGAATTTGATACAGTCAATATTGAATCCAGGCTCTCATTTGCGTCACATAAAAGTAAGACAATTTTTTATGATGTATGTAAAGTTTCTTCTCAAATAAAAAGAAGAAATGAGACATTAACAATTGCAAGTGGCAATAGCACTGCTAACAACTGAGTAATCTATTTCCTCATCCCAGAAATGTGTCCACACCTTCTGCTTTGTATCCATGTATTCAGATAGCAAAGGGTGAAATTTCTTCTTAAATTGTATCAGACTAGCACTGGAAACAGAACCTGAGATGTTACAATCAAAAAAAAAAAAAAAAAGCACATATTTCAGAGCACTCAAAATTAGACATTTTACAAAAGTGATTTTTGCTGAAGGAATGCTGAAAGAAGTAAGTCTACAATGCTAATACAAGATAATGTGAGCAGATGTATTAAAACCCTCTATATTATTTAAATCTACTACATTCCTCTTTGGCTACCACCTTGGGGCACAGTTAGATTTGCTTTTTCTTGACTTTCATGTGAGCCTAATGAATTACTGCTTCCTCTCCTCCTCTTCTTATTTCTGCTCCAGAGCTGATCTCAGGTCAGCCCCACGGCCATTTTTGCCAGCACCACTGAGTGAGTGGTACACTGCAAGATATGAATGGTAAGCTATGAAGAAGGGTTGGGAAAAAAAAAAAAATCCAAGGCCAGTTTTGCCTCTAGGATGTCTGGAAATGAAGATCCTGGAGTTGATTTTCATCTCAGATCAGTTCAGGACATTACACTACTTTTTTCAAGTTATGTTATGAGGATATTACATATCTTCAGAGCACAGAAAACCTTTTGAAAACTTATTAATGATTCCCAATAAGTTCTAGGGAAAGAAATACCAATATGGGAAATTAAAGTCTTTTATTAAACATTAAAATAGAATTATTTCAACTACAAGCCTATGACGAAGTTAAAAATAGAAGCCTGAAACAAAAAGGGAGCCATTACATTTTTTAAAAAAAAACTGAATGAAGACAGAATTTCTCGCAAGTAATGAATTAAACATTTCTGAACATTGTGGGGATTTTTTTAAAAAGGTTATTATTCATGTAACCTTTTTTTTGTTCTGTTGGTGTTATATCTGTTCTCATATAGCCCTCAGCAGTGTAACTGCTATACCTAAATAACTTAGTTCATGTCTGTAAAAGTTTATATGTAGAACTCCCTATAAAATCACAATAAGTAGCGATGTCATTTGGCCTGCCCAGTTGTCAGGGATTTGGTGTCTGAATCCTTTGAAACCACTTCAGAGTACTGTTGAGCGCACAAATGTTTTTGAGTATCCTGCACTTGGGTTAATAGCTGATTTTTCTCCTCACTTCCTCCAGAAGTGTGTAGTGCACATCCAAAATACTACAGATTTGGAGATCAACACTGATGAAGTATTTCCTTGGCTGTCTTTGAGTTTCTCTGTAGGATACTATCTTTCCTCATGAGCCGAGCTTAGTCAGATGTCTACGTACACTGTCGTATCTACAGAGATTTTCACATCAATAGGCTAAGCTTTTGCTTTCCATCTGAGAAAAAAAAAATCTCACTTTAGAGAAGAGGTGTAAATCCCTTACTTTAAATTGAATAGGCTCTGGAGATGACAAGCACGTCCATAGATATCCACGCCATGAATGGCATGTGGTATATCAATGTGGAATATTCCAGACAGACAGAAATCCTACCCCTGAGAGACCCCAGTCGTGCTCCATGCAACACTGGGATTTAGACCCAGCACTTCAGTGTGCTCTGCCAGACTTGATCATCTCTGTCTGCAAAAGCACTTTCTGACTTAGTCACACAGATCGCCAAGTTATTCTCCCTTTTGTATTTATATTCTGCCCTCACTAAAGAAATTTACCACATTCAGAAGGGCAGAGGAGGAATGCACTGCCAAATGTCTTGCTTACAATGAAAACTCTGTATATGAAACTACAGAAAAACATACCCAGTGACTGATTTGCTAATACAGCTGAAATACATTGGTTCTCCCCCTTTTCTAGTAAAATTTCAAATTCTATGTTGTAAAACATGGATGTTATGAAAATGGGTGCATAACATAGAAGTAGAAAGGTAAAAAAGAGAACGAAAGAATGTTATTTCTTTAATAAAACTTTTATCTACATGTTTTCCTTTTCCCCCCCCTGTCTTTTTTCAAGCAGCTCTGATAATGTTTTTTTCTAGTGTATTTCACATTTTCAAACATCTGAACAAAAGAGGTCTGTGGTTTGATGTCCCAATTGACTACATTTTAATTCCACTTGATTCCTGGTATCAGTTTATATAGTAACATTTAACAAACTCTCTAATCATTTGAAGCTTTGTACATGTGTACTTGCCAAGATGTTGACCCAGTAATCCAAATATTGACTGCAGAAATAGTGACTTTATATGTTGTATTATCAACTGGAGAGCTATACACGAGTAGTTTTGAGCTTGGTTACAAGAAGGCAAAATGCAAACCTATATATAGCACACCTCTGTAAAAGGCAAACCTAAATATAGGACACCTTTAAGGATGATATAAACATATTGCCCTAAAAATTATGTACTAAATGTGATTATCAAAAATCATAGCAGCTGTAAAGTAAATAAATCTTAAATTTTCAAGGGAAATAATTTATTAATTTTTGATGGAAAACTTGGACAGATCTATTTTCTGAAATTGTCTGCAGTTCAAGGACAACTTCTATTTAAAGTCTGTTTACTTTAAAACTGAGTTCTTGACATCCTGCCCTGTAAGTCCCTGGAAATCTACCTTATTATTACTGGGCTGTTGCTTCCTGGTAAGGAAGTTTCAGAACTATGATGATTAGATGAGACTTGTGAAATCTAGGTTCAATTTTAAGCTATTTCCCAGGCTTCATATCTCTTCTCCAATATATACACATCTTCATTTTCCTTATCTAACTTTAAAGTTAGAAAATTTTATCTGAATTTTCTAAATAGATTCTCATAATGGTTGGTGTATTCTGTCCTAATATTATAGGGATTTTCCCTTGGAAGTGATTCTTTTCCTTTCTGTAGTAAAATGATTTATAAAGATTGATTTTGTAACTTAGGCAACTAAGCTGAAGATCTAAATTTAGGAAAATGAGCACATTCCTCAAAATATATTATTTATTGAGGAAATCTTGATTCTAACCTAGACAAGACAACTAAATTTTTTGAATCAAAGACTATCTGAGAAGGGTAAAAATAATATTTTTCTGAGCTAGTTTTGAATCTGAAAATGTTTTTCTTCTAGATATATCTAATTTTCTTATTTTCATATTTAGCATTATTATTTATGCATATCATATGTATGAGTGTTACTTGTATGTTTATTCCTTTTGTTTGTATTATTTATGTTATTGGCAATTGTTTGTATTAATTTTTGCTCAACACCATCTGTCTGTCAGTATCCATCTGCCATCACTAGATTTAGAGTTAGATTGCAGGATTTTGGAGCATGATTCATCTCTTTCTTCCTGACCCATTACGAGTACTCTTGAACTTCTTACAATGTCTGGGAAGTCTAGTTCTGAAACAGTGGCCCACTTAAAAAGCTGGTCTCCAATCAAAGAATAAAAAAATAATCCTTGCTCCAAAGTGGTGGGACAACAAGTAAATACAGATACACAGGTGGCACAGTCCAGGGAGTCCGTGGGACAAAGTTTGTCAGCATGATAGGTATTTTATTACAGTAGCCTTCTTATTTTTCATGTTTTTGTAGACATAATAAGAAAAAAATGGTTTTACAGAAAACTCCTCTCAGTGAGAGGCATGTCTCAGCACCAAAAAAAAAAAAAAAAAAAAAAAAAAAGATGCTGACTCAACAATACAGTGAGTTGGGGAGTGAACTTCAGAGAAGTGATGGGAGTTACATTATGGAAAATGGAAAAGGTCATGGAAAGCTTCTAAAATTGAAACAAGTCACTTAATTTGTGCCATACAGGAGGACTAAGAAAATAACACAAAGCTGAGCAACAAGATGATCAAAGCAATGAGATAGGAAAATGGCATTTGCAGCAAAATTTCAAATGGCTGTGAGTAGGGCAAACCAACAGGGAATGCAGTCAGAGAGGTGGAAAGTACAGTCAGGAGACAGGACGCAAAGGTAATTGGAAATGCTTTAGACATTTAAATATGGTTTCATTACACAAAACAAACTGCAATTGCTGAAGTAGCAGACACATGCAAACAGTAGGCAAAATAAGCTTCTGGAAAATCTACATTATCGGTCTCATTTAAACATTATTAATAGAAGAAAGTATTTAGTCAGCAAAAATCTTACTCTGTATGCAGGGGTTTATTGCAGAAGTACATAGTGAGATACACTGCCCGTGCACATCCCTTGCAGCCTGATGACCATGTCTTGATTCTGATTCTTTCATGGGCAGACCAGACGAAGTGTCATTCTGAATTTCATAGATTATTTTAGCTGTCCCAGTGTCTTCGGTAATTCATAAGATTTTTCCATTCCTGCCATGCATTATTTAAATTTGTGAGTCATTTTGAGTTAAAGACAGAAACTGAGTAAGAGACTTGGAAAAAAATGCAGCTTTACTGTACTTACCTGACATGTCTCCTCTTCCTTGATACATTTATTTATGATAGAGAACATGTAAAAATTATTTCTGTAGGTCTTAGATTCACTTATTCATGGGTCCCTTGTTCACATTAGTTTCCTCCCTGAATAGCAGAATTTGTAAAGAACAGAGTTCAGAGGTAGTTTACAACAATTACATGTAGAAATGTTCATTAACAAAAATGAAACAGCTACCCTCACCACATTCTAACTACCATCTCATAATTCTGAAAACATTTTTTTTCACTGAAATTTATATGGAATCCTAATTAAAAATATATAGTCGAATCTACTGCAAATGCATTGGGCTGAGAAATATAAGTTGGTTTTTAGATTAAGTGCACAATAAATCAGAATTATAGGTGTTTAAAAGAAGACACAAGGTTAAGGACTTGACTCTATTGACTCAATCCTCAGGAAAAAGTGAATCTGAGCTATATCACAGAATCACAGAACTGCTGAAGTCAGAAGGGACTTCAAGATCATCTCATCCATCTCCCTGATCAAGCAGGGCCACCTAGACCTGGTGACACAGGATCATGTCCAGACAGCTTTTGAATATTTCCAAGGATGAAGATTTCACCACACCCTTGGACAACCCATGCCACTGCTCAGTCATCTTCACACTGAAAAAGTGTTTTCTGATGTTTAGACTGAATCACCCGTATTTCAGTTTGTGCCCATTTCCTCTGTTCCTGTCACTGGACACCACAGGAAATAGCCTTTTACCACCCTTCTTTCAGCCATGTTTATACATTAGTAAGATCCCCAATTAGCTATTTCCTCTACAGGCTGAACAGTTTCAATTTTCTCAGCCTTTCCTTATATGAGAGGTCCCTTAACCATTTTAATGACCCTTCTTTGGAGTCTTGACATGTCTCTCTTGTACTGAGCAATGCAAAGCTGGACAGAGCATTCCAGGCGTGGTCTCACCAAGTGCTGAGTATGGGGGAAGGATTACATCCCTTGACAAGTAGTAATTTCATCTGAAATAGGGGTCTCCTTGAGCCAGGTCTCATAAGCTCTTGGAGATCTATTTCACATTCAAGATAGCTCAGCTACCTTAGAAGGCATAAGATTGGCAGGATGGCTACTGTGGTAGTGTTGGAAACAAAAAAGTTTTAAAGGCAAAATAAAAGGCAAAATAACACAACTTTTTACAGAGAAAAACCGAGCCAGGTGCAATAGATTCTTGCTCCTGGTAAAACACCTCACAAAAGTGATTGGTTTCTTTGTTCTCTTCTTTTTCTATTAAATTGCTCAGGTGGGACTTTTTGGCTCCTATCGAATTGGCTATCCTTAAGTTTGAGGTGGAGTCCCCCAGGTCCTATGAAATGTCTTTTTTGTTAATTGAGGAGAGAAACTTCTGGGCTTTTTTCCTTTCTAAGGAGAAAAAGGACAGTTTTGTCACTCGGTCAACAGGGGGCACATTCATACAGTCATCATTCCTAATGCAGCCTGGGATACCAATACTCTTGTGAGTGTCAGATACCTTTTTGGTTCATGGTGCCCAGCAGGAACCCTAAGGTCCTTATTTGCCAAGCTGCTTCCCAGTTGGATGGCCCTAGCTTGTACTGGTGAATGGAGCTGCTCCTCTCCAGGTGCAGGATCTGGCACGTCTCCTTGTCAAACTGACCTCTAGCAGATAGCCATTTTGTCTAGCCACTAGTTTTCCATCCTTCCCCCTTTCAAAAATTTTCATTTACATTGATGGTGGGGACAAACCCTGACTGCTGGTATTCTGCAGATTGTGCGTGAAGCTTTTCAGGCTGCTGAGTCTCAGTGCCGATCTTTTTCCTTTTCCTCTTCTCTGATGCTCATTTCTGCTCTTAATTCCTCCACTTGTGGGAGCAGCTCCTCCATGATGGCAAACATTCCCCACGGGACAGAAGTGCATCTCTTGTGGAATTCCTTCCATCCTGAAACTATTAGGGCTGATTCTGCAACCAGAGATTTAAGTTTGTGTGGAAGTCTCTACCCAGGGACAGCTGCTCTAACACCTACAGAGGAAAGTGCCCTATGACGTTACCACCATGTGTGAGACTAGTACAGCAACAGAATTTCACATGAGGCCCCCTTTGACACCTCCTTCTTTAATCCTTATGCTCAAACTGCAGTGTGTGCTGGCCTTCTCTGTTAGCTAATGTTAGCACATTAAATCTACATATTTCAAATCTCAGGTCATCAAAAGATACAACTGTTCCAAGCATAATTCAGAACATAATTTCATATTCTTGAAACGTTAAAGAAACCCTTATTGCTTAGCTTTGCATAGGTCTCTTTCTGTTTCTCTTACTATTACTAGACCTTGTATAAGAAAAGAATCTGCTCTTCATGACTCTCTGTCTGAAAGTCCACTGAGAAGCTTAATTACTTTGATGCTTAGAACAGGTATAAGACTGAGTTTTCACACCTATGTATCATTAAGTTAGCAGGAAATATGTGAATCCCTTCATTTTAGTCTTTTCTTAAGCTCATTTAAAGAAATCTCAAAGAAGTCTTGTCTCTTCCTACTGAATCCTCAGCTTCTGCTGTGTGAGTGTTTGGTCACCTGGGTGACCACAGGTCCTGGTCACTCCAGGTCCCTGAGCCCTAATTATGCAAAAGTTCAGCAGTCCACAGGCTCATGTTGATATTGAGGACCTAGGAATAAAACAACAACCTTTTGAGACAGTATTAGTGTAGGAGGTAATATAAAGGTTTGTCTTTATTGGAGGTAAGATATGGAAATGAAATGAAGGGCAGATATGGAAAATGCCTGTCTTTGCATGGGGTGAATACAGTTTTACATGTCTAGAAAATTAGCATAAATGACAAAAATTCCCAATTAGAGACATAAGAGGTGAGGTAATTCTTCCTCAGTTCAACCACTTTCTAAATCCTCTCCCCTTAGATAGGAACTAAATTTTATGAAAATGTATCTTGAAGACCTGGTTTCAACCTTGGCTCCCAGGAAGAGCCAAGATAGGATAGGGGCTTGGACTCTCAGTTCGGAGCCTCTGGAATGTGTTTTGTCTTTGTGCCTGTCAGGGTAGGGAAAAGTACTGGGGCTAGATATGAACCATATAACTATAAAACAGTAAAGCTAGAATATATACATATACATACATACATATATATATAAATATATATAAATATATAAATAAATAAATATATATATATATATATATAAAGGCAGTATAAAAGCAAAAATCATTCTGGCATCATTGTCTCCAACCACCAGAGCTCAACCTGCAGCTGGCACTGCATCTGCATCCCGAGATGCCTCTGCTGAATGTATTCCTCAATAGAAGAATTTTGATAAAGTAAATTTAAAGTAGAGAAAATATGAAAAAGTCCAGTAAAAGAAACAGTAAAAGATAATTAACAGTAAAAGGAGATATTAATGATAGTACCAAAAAAAGGCAAATTAGGGGAATATAAAATGTCTAAAAATCTGAGTTATGATAAAACCTGCAGGAAAGCTAAACATCTGGAGAGTTTAGCAGACTTCTTGTCCAAACGAAATCATTCCTGCTTCTAAAAACTTGTGACTCACCTTCTTTGCTGCCAAATACAATATAAAGCATGCTTACCAAACCGATGGCTTGTATGAATTTTTGATTAATTTTTAAATCAAGGGATATTTTTCTCTTTACAAATAATAAAACATAAAGACAGGTTTCTTCTGTTGAATTTGCAGAGACACATATGAATTCTTCAGTGCTACCTCAAGATATGATAAGATGGCAACTTCCAGATCATTTTCTTCCAATGGAATATTCATCCTGCAGTCGATCTCCAGCTACACTGCTGAAGGGCTGGCAATGTGACATTTTTAGACTTCAGTAGGAAATCTTGGGGTGTCTGTGGCTTCCTCCAGCCCTCTGTCTAGAGCATGCAGTTGGAGAGGGCCTTACCTGTGTTACAGAGCTGACAGCTGCCATCACCACCATCATGAATCCCAGTGTTACTTCTGCTGCTGAGAAGACCAGTTCTCTAGATGAATGAACACAGTTTTCTCCAAACAGGGATGTTAAGGTGACAGAAAGGCTTTTGGAGACATGGCTGTGGAGACACAGCCTTCATCCTGAGCAAGAGCATTGCCATTCTTTCTCACCTCATGCCCAGCAAGAGCAGGCTACTGGCTCCACTGGCCATAACAGAAGAGATATTCTGAAATTTTGCATCAGATATATGCATCAAACTGTTTCACTTTTTAATTTTCCTTCTATTCACATTTCTTTATTATAAAATGCTTACTACTGACATTATCTACCTTTCTCTACTTTAGTACCTTACTACCTTTTAGTGAGAATATGTTCTTTTCTGAGAGACAAATGGGAGGTTCAGATTTTACTAGCTGGACAACTGGATGATGGATTTTGTCTGGACATCACATGAGATCCAGAAAGTCTATGCATGGAAAGGGTTAGAGGTTCTATGGGAGATATATACCTTTGTGGCCTGGCAACTGAAGGACAATCAGGCTAATTTTGAAATCCCTCAGATGGCACCAGATGCCCATGTTCAGAGAGCTGAAAGAGTAGGAGAGAATTCAGCTGCATCAGTAGATTTTTACCAGAGGGAATTTACATATGATGAAAATAGGTTCCCTAAATGCCTGTTATGATTTGTCAAGAGAAAAGGATTTACCTTGACTGTCAAGTGACATCACTATGTGTTGCCACTGGAAATTCTAAACTGAACTCCTGTTTCTAGTGAGACAAACATGCTCTTGGTTTCATCTTACTTAATTTTAAGAACTTATTTAGCTCACAGCAGAAGAATGAAAGATAGGGATGAAATATAAGCAGCTGGATGTATGGGAAAGTAGTAACATAGAAAAAAACTGGTTAGAAACCTTCGAGTGTTGCCAAATAGGTGCAATTTGTTACCCTAAGGGAAGGTTTTACAATTAGAGGGATAAATCTGGGCCATTTTCAAGAACCTGGGTAATGGCTGTCATATGGAATTGTAAACCTGAATCCTCTGGTAGGCTCTGGGTGTCTCTTGGTCATTTGTGTTTGTTGTTTCCTTCCTGTCTTCAACACAATAGCTATTGGTTCAGCTTCCACTTCTGCTTTCCAGACTAGTTGAACAAACCCTATGATTCTCTAGAGAACGAGATGGGCTAACTTCAAGACATGGAACTACATGACATGGAGTCTTATGGTCATTCTCATGTGGGATTTACTATAGCACAAAGCCTCACTACTGTAGGAGATTAACCTAATTGCTGTCATGAAATGCCTTTATCACATCAGGGAAAGTTGTATTAATAGAATTGATATCTTTCTCTTGAGTGTAGAATAATGATTGTTACAATATCTTATCTAATCCTTATCAAACCTGAACAAACTGCTCTTGTAATTTTACTTCCTGTTGTTTTACTGGTAAGAACGGTATGAGATCTGCATTTTCCCTCAAGCGCAGAAACTGAAAGAAGACAGAGTCAAGGTAAAAACAAATGTTCAGTTGTGGACCATGGTGGGACATGAAATTTAAATCAACAGAGATTGAGACACTAATAGCTTGTAGTGGTAGATTATGGGGTTCATGGGAAAAACCCCTAATAATTTGTTTTGTTGGTTTTTTTTTTCCACTAAAGGGACACTTTGTGACGTGGATGTATAATAAAAGCATAGAAAAAGAATATACTTTTGTGTGCATACATGCATGCGTATGTGTGCATGTTTGTTTATACTTCATATACATAAATATTATTACATCTAAATGCATTATTTATGTATTAACAAATTTGTGTCTTTAAATTTATGTTATAAGCTAACGTGTAGTTGTATGATATATAACGGAAAAAAATCATGATGTCTCTTGGATATGAATTTATATTATATAAAGTTTAGTTTGATAGCACTAGTGAATCTGAGAATGGTCTCACTGGCCTATCGACTACATAATATGGAAACAGCAGAACTGCTCCTGAAAAGCTTATGATCTCAATATTCAAGGCAGGTAAAGAAAAATGGTAGCAAGCTAATAAGAATTTTTAAAGGAACAAAAAGAGAGAAAGTGTACAGTGTGTCCTTATTTACTTTTCACATGGTAACCTCACCGCCCACTCTCTTTTGTCTTGCTGCCTCGCCAAGTCTGCTGCACAGTCTTGATTTATGACAAGTTCTCTCCTGTTTTATTACTGGCCATGAAGAAACACTGCCTCTCTTTGAACACTGCAAACTCTAAAAAAAGTAAAAAATAAGCAACTTACTATATTTGCCCTACACAAAGTTCCCAGCACTTCCCACCCAGTAAAAGTGGGAGAATTTCTCTTGTGCCCCTTACAGTACTCCTAAATAAAACTGCAGTTTCTTATACTGTGCTCAGTCACACAGTATTATTATTCTGCACAAATAAATGGTAAGTCTACAAATCACATTATTCCAGTGTGTTTTGCTATAAAATAGATTTATTAAATACAGACTATCGTCTTCTTTTCATTGCTAGTCATTTAGCCTGTGAAGCAGTCCTTGAAAGGGAAGAGAAAACATATGACAACTAGTAATTTGCAAGAGCTGGATCTGCTTCAGTGAACAATAGCATTACCTGAGACAGTCTCGAGGTCCAATAGTGAGCTCATAGGTCAGACAATACCAGACCTTCTTCAAATAACAGAGTGGCTTCTCTCAGGCACTTTGTATTTCTGTACAATCTGTGTGTCATCTTGCTCAAACAAGTAGAGAGAAGGCAGGAAATACAGAGAATGAGAAACCTGTGGAAGAATACAATGGAAGGAAAAGGAATCATTTTAATCTCTCTGGACCTAACTAATTATGAAGAGAAAAAGACTGATGCCTCCAGTTTAAGTAAATCATTAGTAATTTTCTGCACTAAGAGAAATAGCTGAGTTCACAGAGAAGTTATAAAGATTTAAGATCATAAGTGCCTAAGTGCAAAGTAAGACATAGTGGGAAATACTCTTAAAAGGCAAATGCAGTGACAAAAATTCCCTATTGCTTTTAATAGATAATAAATGGGACTCCTATGAGTTAGCTTTTCACGTGTACATTTCAGGGAAATGGCAAGGCTTTTTTTTCAGAAGACTTGGGTAGGGAGGGATATGAACCAGAACAATACTTGTTTAAATTATTCTGCAAGATATGATGGGAATAAAATGAAATACTACAGAGAGTCATGACTTCACCATGAAGATATTGTGTGTATGTAACACAAAAGGTTAAGGGTCCTTTAACATTAAAATTAGGAAAAAAATTAAGCAGAAAGGGGCTCTTATAATGAAGATGTACCTGATATACCTTTAATAAATCTAGATTCCTTTATTAGTACACTTAGTAGAAGCATGATGATAAGAAATGCACTGTCATTGTTAAAATATTAATCCTAGAGAAAATGTAAACAGCACCAAATGGAACTATGTGTCTACCTACAAAGACAAGTGGGTTGAAATCTAATTAATTTCTTTTATACTTCAAGCATTTCTTGAAATTAACTGAAAGCTAACATGAGTACTCCTGCAAATTCTTCTAAAAATGCTTATTGAAAATAAATTTAAAATGCTAGCACTCTTTGTGCTACTTACAATATTTCTGTGGATTGTTTCTTGAACTTTTTTTCTATTTAGTCAAGACATAGAAGAAGTCTACATGTTTTGTGAAGTTTGTCACCAGAGCATAAACTGTATGCATGACAAAATGTTGTAACAATTGCCAGGTTAAATTTAATCACTGAGAAAAAAAAAATCTTATTAAGTGTATTTTGATTTCTTAAGTTGTTTTTGGATGTCTTTGAGGAAGAAAAACAAATTGTCACATTTGTTATGTGTAAGATTTTTTTTTTCTTTTTTTGCATAGCTATATTTCTCAGCATGCAGATAAATACCCCATCTCTCTAGTATGGAACATTTGACAACAAGTATTTCCATGTCCAGATGGAAAGAACAGGATTTCAGGCTTATATTTCCATCCTGTTGCCTATAATTTTGTAGGCCCTGATTCAAGCATGCACGTAAATTTATCTTTAAGCATCTGCCTTCATCTCATTAAGCGCATGTTTAAGTCTTCTCTTGAAAAGGGATGCTTTCCAGAAAAGAGATCTAGAGTGATGCTACTCTCTGCTTCTGACATTAAATTGAATCAATGGGTCTTGCAAACTGCAATTCAGAAAAAAAAAACTGCTTTACTTTCAAATTAGCTCGCTATCTCTTCTCTTTCTCTCTTATTTTTTAAGGAATGAAAGGCATTCATGAGACTTGCAATTGTACATCGCATGCTTCCTTCTCTATTCTCCTTGTTTTCTGTTGTTCTCATGCTGTCTACTGTTCCCACACAGGGTTTGAATATTATTGAAACCATTAAATTTTAAAACATGAAGGTGAGTTTAAGGAGAACAGCTGATTTTCTTCCTCATGTTTTACAATAATAATACTTCTGCTGCTTTTTCTTGCAATTCTTGAAGCCATCACACCTCCTCTTTTTGTCAGCGGTAAAAGAATGGTGCTACAGTAACCATCAGACCAATTGCAGCTGCTAAAATTTTTAATATAGTAGAAGTGCATAGGACTGTTCCAGTCTACCTAAATCAATGACAGAACTGCACCTTCTAAGACTACATTGATTAGATTCACTACTAGAAGTCCAGCTGTCTGCAATCTCAAAAGAGATCTTTGGTTCTAAGTTTGACCTGACTTTAGAAATACAAAATTCTGGCAAATTTTGTATAGCATAAAATTTGAGAAGCATTAAGAACAATAAGAATAAAAATCACATCAGGTAATAAAGGGAGATATACACAGTTTAAAAAAAAAGAGGAAAAAAAAACCCTTGGTAACTATCCATCAGCCTTACTTCTGCAATCAGTAAGTGCCACTAAATTGAGGATGCATGTGTTTGACTGATGAATTGTTAGATGGGTTAGAAAATGACTGGATGGCCACGTCTGAAGAGTTATCATTAATGGCTCAACATCCAGGTGGAGATCAGTAATGTGTCATGTCTCTCAGAGGTCCAGCATTCATGTCAGCATCAGTGACGTGGACCTGGGACTGAATGCACTCGTATCAAATCTGCAGATGATGGCAGCTAATGAGTGGGACAGCTGGTCTGTGTGTGGGGGGGTTGCCATCCAGGGAGGACCTGACAGGCCTGAGGGGTGGCTCCACATAAATATCATTAAGTTCATCAGGCCAAGCACAAGGTCCTGTGCCTGGGTTGAGACTGCCCAGTAACAGAATGAGGCATAAATGAATTAAGAGCATCCCTGTAAGGAAAGACTTGGGGATAGTGGTGGGTTAAAAATTGAATATAAACTTCCCCTGTGGCCAGAAAGTGAACTTTATTGCACGTTGTGTAAAAAGAGGTGTGATCAACAGGTCAAGGGAGGTGATTCTCCCCGCTCTGCTCTGCTCTTGTGAGAACCCTCCTGCAGCAATGCATTGAGTTTGAGGGTTACCAACAAAAGATATAGATGTGTTGGAGCGGGTCCAAAGACAATTATGAAAAATATCAGAATGCTGTAGCATCTCTCCCATGAAAATAGGTTGAGACATTCAACCTAGAGAAAAAAAGGCTCTAGGGATGCCCTTTAATATGTAAAGGGGAATTATGAGAAAGAGGAAGACTTTTTATCAGATCCTGTACGTGACAGAAGAAGAGGCTGCATTTTTAAATGAAAGTAGGTAGGGATAGATGAAAATTTTTTTTTTTTTTTTTAATGATGTGGGTGGTGAAACAGTACGACAGGTTGTTCAGAGAAGTTGTGGATGTGCCATCACTGCATGTGTTCAAAGTAAGGTCAGGGTGGAGGAGGTTTTGTGTAACCTCATTGCTCTTTGTCACAGGCAGAATGGGAGTTTCAGACGAAGTTTTTTAGAGAAGGCCTCCAAGTGAGTCCTGAGGTGCAGAAAGGATCCCCTTGCTTTGTAAGGTCCTTCTCAGAGAGGAGTCTAGGTGCAGCTGGTTTGAATCTTAGGCCCAGACTTTGTCAGAGGTTTATGGCTAATGGATCATACATGTGTAATTGGACCTTTATACAACTTTAGCCCCCAGGATGAAGGATAGAAAACCAAATATACTTATATAAATAAAATTATTTCTTTAAATTGATTACAATAATGACTAGACAAAAATACCTTAATCAGAATTATTTATACCTGGTATGGATGTACCTACTTATACAGTGCACTATTTTTGAAGCAACATTGAAGCAATTATATTAAAGCAACCATATTGAAACAATATTAAAGCTAGAAAAACAATTGCTAAGTAGAGATTGATGTTACTTATGTATACCAACCACCATACTCTGATTTCTTTCTCTCAGCCTGGAGAAGTAACCTTGAGGGACTTCGTCATGGAAAGGTAGGATCTTCACACACCTTAGGGAGGTACACTAGAAGTCCTCACTGTGCAAAAACGAGACTGACTTTTTAGTTTAAAGTGATTGACTGCCATACATATGCATTTTTTTTGATTGATTTTGTTGAATAAGCCTGTGTTTTCAGGCTTATTCAACAAAACATGCCTTGTGCTAATAAAAGTGTTACCAGTTCTGCTTAGCACTTTTGACTCTGTATTAGGGTCTGCACATCCTTGCTGCTCCCAGCCTCATTCAGGGTCTCCCTGTCTTGCATGTCCTCGTGGTGGGTCTGATAGTTTGGTCAAGCTGGTCTCAACATTCTTCAGCACTAAGAACAGCAGACCCTCCTTGCTTCATGTTATCACTGGTCAGAAGACTCCTCTTGCCCCACCAAACAGGAGGCCTTCCTTGTTCAAGCCACCACTGGTAGCAAAGTTTGACCTGCTGTGTCCCCCATTTGCATGCTCCACCCCGAATGAGTTGATCTAGTGCCAGATGTTCCTGTCCATGGCAGAGGAGTTGGACTAGGTGATTTCTAAGAAGTCAGACTCTTGCCAGTTGTTCTATTCTTATTTCTGATCTTGAATGAAATTCTAAAACTAAATGTGATACTGTGAACTAATCTCTTAATCCTTATTGACACAGAACAACTTGGATCTTGGCAAGACTAGCAATATCACAGGTTTTCAGAGAATCTGCATGCATCAGTGCTAACCTTCAAGGTACTAATTCGTCTTCTTTCCTACTCTTGAAGACATATTGTGCAATGAAATAACATCTGAAAATCATCTGCTAAATAGCAACTCATCTGTATGAAATCAAAATGCATTAAAATAAAATTTATCCAAGCCCTCTAACACTCTAAAATAGGTAAAACATCATGATAATTAACTACAACAGTAGGATGAGGACATGAACTTTGTTTCAGGATAGTCAGAATGAGTCTGATTAAATGATAAAGGGCACACAGTAAAGGAACTCTAATCCCTATTTTAAAAATCACACTTCAACACTTACTCACTTATTTACTTGCATTATCAATAATCTGCCTTAGTGTTTTATCACTCTTCTGCATTCCCTTTCAAATCGATTGCTTTGAATTAAAATCTCACCAGGCATCATAATGCCTGATAGTGCAACATGCTCTACCAATAGAGAGTGAAGATGATCTCACTCCAAAGCCAGGCTCTCCTCTATATAATCTCTGCAGCTGTCAGTCTTAGACCATTCAGGTGAGCTACAGATCTGTATGGAGCTTTCGTTCTAATTGAAGCATGACTTATAATATTTGAAGTCCTCTGATTTTCTGGAAATTTTAGCTTGAGACTTGGTCATGATCCAATATGACTGCCTGAAGTATAACATGTGAAAATCAAATGATCACACTAGGATTAGATTCCTGAGCTTCTTCAAACATGGTTGATCCTGCACTAATGTTGACATATTTGCTATTTCTTAAGAGGTTTGGTTTTGAATGGCTCTTTTCCTTGCATAAGCTGGTAAAAATATACATACCAGCCCCCCAATTTCTAGTTCCTTCAATTGGATGCCTGTATTTTCTTTTTCTTTTTCTTTTTTTTTTTCAGTAAAGTGGATACACAAATTTCTTATGGGACCCATTCAGGAAAACTGAGCAACAGGACTTGCAATTCTGCAAAAACACAGATCATTATGAACTACCTGGAAAGTTTTGTTATTTACAACCCATTGCTCCTTGTACCTAGGAAGCACTATTGGGATTTACACCATTTGAAATAAATAAAATTGCATATTTTCATAAAATAATTTTATCATTGATTATTCATTACATTTCATTTTATAAATCATTTAGGAATGGTCAGTAAACACTCAGAGGTTATGCCTATGTACACAGAATAAAATTTATCTTCTGCCATTTGCTTATTTTATGTAAGTACAAATTAAACCTTTAATTAATACCCTTCACTGTTTTATTTGAACATCTTTATGTATACTGAATAAAAACAGAAGGCTTCATCAATTTGCTGGGGTACTGATATTTCTGAGGTCAAATCCTGGTAGACTAATGTATTTTAAGTGCCATTTAGTAATGTTTCATAAAAGAAAAAAAATTTCCACTTACTAAATGAATTTTGCAGTTCAGGATTATTTGTCTTTTTGATGATGTCGCAAAAATTACTCCTCACTTAAAGCATTCTTAATAATTTCTTAACCACCCCAAGTGCAAAGTACCAATAAATGTGCCTGCAGGCACCAAGTTTTTCTGAGCCAGGTCAAATGCACTGAAAACATCCTGGCTTATGTTAGCAACTGAATATGCAGTAACACATTAGGCTATTTATTTCTACAAAAATTTAGCTTATGCGCATGATCTGCTTCCTAAAACTGACCTGTAGAAAACCCAGTGGGCTATCTTAGTCCACAATTAGGGATTTCTACAGATTAAGTTTTAGGGAATTTTCTTTAAGCAAAGGATGTAATGTCAAGTGTC
Organism: Motacilla alba alba; assembly: GCF_015832195.1. Classification (NCBI taxonomy): domain Eukaryota; kingdom Metazoa; phylum Chordata; class Aves; order Passeriformes; family Motacillidae; genus Motacilla; species Motacilla alba. Next base: position 68,025,442 of record NC_052016.1, read on the forward strand.
CATTATCAGCCATTTTTTGATGTTTCAGGATTTATTTCATTTTCTAGAGCTCACTTAATACGATTCTCAATCTATAAACTTTATTTTGGCAATCTTTTTTTTTTTCTTTAATTTTATCCAGAAGTAGTCTAATTTAACAGTTAATTCTGCAGTTAGGAAATTTCCCTATGAATTTGAAGTAGATTTCAATCATAGTTAGAGTAATATTGGCAGGGAAAATTCACCTCTAGCCAGGATGTTCTAAAGGAGTATTCTTTATTTCAGATCAGCCCACAATCAATTCGTTCAAACCATAATGATTAAATGCCTAACTAGTGTCAGCTAAAACAAGTATAAAACTTAGACTTGATTAAAATGGTGTAGCCTTAAAACAATACAGACTTGGATACAAGATAATGTTCATGTTCATATACAGATAAATATATATGCTCTACAGAATTAAATATTTAACTGTATTGTATAAATTAATTTCCTCTGTATCTTTACTGCCTCATCTGTTCTGCTCCTGATGTCCCATCAAACCCAAGTTTTGCATTCTTAATCCTTAAATTGCTTCAAATGGATTCCTTTGTTGTTGTTCTTGTTGTTAAATCAAATTGCCGTAAAAATGTTTCCTCCTTCTCCTTACAGATTTGGCATTTCTTCTCTGAAGCAATTGGGCTGGAGGCCAAAGCTGTAGAAGAATCAGTCCTGGATCAGTAACAAGTTTTTATATACAAACACACTGTGATTTTAAAGTTTATTACCACATTTCTCTACAGAGCTAAAAATGGGAGCTTGCTTTCTTGGAAATTAAAAATTCCCATTTTCCCACTGGGGTGCCCAATCCCTCATCCAAATTCTGAAAAGACAAAGGAAAACAGATGTTTAAAGCCATCATGTCTTCTTCATGAACAAAAATGTGCTTCATGACATGATTTTTTTTTTTTAAAAAACAACATTTATCATTGTTTACCCCCAAAACATGGACATTTATCTTCAACACATAAATATTCTTATTCAAAATCTCCTAGTGAAACCCCATAATATTGATGTTCTACAGCCTCTGTGTCTTTAGAGACTATGATGTCTTGTTGGATTTAGATATACTTTTCCCCTTTTGTTGATAGAAGTGCAGATTTCAGATTAGTTTCTACTGTAACACAATCTGACTAGATATTTTTTCCCACAAAGCAGAAATTCAGAAAAATACTACTGAAATCAAGCTTCTTTGAGGCGTGAATAGCATATTTCATTGGGAAAAAAAAGAGCTTTTTCATTGGAATATTTTGACTCTAGACATGACAGTTAGGATAGAGTATTTTTTTTTTTCTCCAGAAAATTGAAAAAATTTGTTTTGTTTTGTAATAAATTTCAGTTAGAATAATTTCAGTATTCCAGTAGGGATGTTGGTGGTAACTCAGAAAGCATTTTAACCAGCCCTCATCAATATTCAGAACTTTTTGTTGTAACTGGAGATTTCAGTAGTAACCATGCCCTTGGGAAATGAGAGAGAACTTCAGTCTTCAGAAGCCTGACAGAGGACAGGTACAGTTTTCCAGAACTTATAATGGTGTTTTATGGATTTATGTCATTTATATTTTCATTTTGTTTTGCTATGATAAAAATTATTTTGTATGGAAAACATTTGTATGTTTGTGTTGTTATAAAAGAGACAGGATTTTCAATATAGTTGACTTAATGTTGGTACAGAAAATAGACACTTTGCTTTTCATAACTTTCTCAGCCAAGCTGTACTACTTTACAATACATTAACATAGTTTTTCATGTTTAATATCCTTGCGGGGGAGGCTGAATGAAAAGAAGGAAAAAATTGCCCGTGCTTAATAATATTAGCATTTAAGTTGTCCCACTAGACATTAAAATTTGCACCTCATTAAAGCAAAGATTGTGCTTGAAGGACAGATTGCAAGGAGGTAGGAACAGGAGAGGCAATGAACACGTTATTGAAGTAAATGGGGTAAGACGGCTGAATTTTGTTCTTTAGAGTCTGATTTTTGTAAAATGTTTCTTTGTATACAACAAAGAAAAATCTTTTAAATGGAGTCTAAGTCCACTTAAAAGACAACAGTATTTACATTTCTTTTATAAGCATTGGTGGCTTTGAGTGATGGCTTCCAGAATGGTTGAATTAATAGAACATCAGTATTTTGATTAGTAGTTTGAGGGTTTTATCTTAGTTCAGAGATTAATAAAACAAGGAGGTATAGTTGACATTTGACTAAAGCAACTTCAATTCCCTTTATTAATTAATCTAAATGCTTTTATGGAGACTTCCTCTAAAAAACTTGCAGTAGTACTTTATATTTTCAAATCATCTTCATAGACAGCTGTGGGTAGTTAACACTTGAATGTCTGATCATTTCTAGAGAGAGTTTTGACCACAAATCAAGCATAGGGAACTAGGTTAGATTTGAGGCGTTTTTCAGGTGTACATCTGATTTCCTTGACTAGGCTTAGACATCTGGGATGCCCTACAGGAATCTGAGACATTTGTGTGGAGCTATAAACCAGAATCAAACCTTGTCTTTATGTGGCTTGAAAGGCCAACCAAGTGTATTGACTCCTGTGTGCAGCCAACTTCCAGTACAGTTAGATGAGTCTTTTTAATGTCTGTTATTAACTCTCCACACTGGTAAGAATTTACATTGAGGCCTGAGTTAGGTGCGGATTGATTGAGCAGCGTTCATTTAAGGCAAAGTCAAAAATAATGTATAAGCTAGCTGTGCGTCACTGTGCCCATATAGGATTGTCTTCTTCTTCCTCCATTCATTTAGTAAATACAGACTTCACTCAAGTGATTTTGATGGCTAATACATTGTTCCTTTTATAAATTATGCATCAGTTCTTTCACTAAAATGGTCTGAGCTTTTGACTTCTTGCTAACTGTACTACTAATTTATTTAGTTGCTACACCCTTGTTTCAGGAAGGAAATGGGCAAGTGGAGAACCAGCTGGCATATTGTCTTCCTGTTCCAAACAGTCAGAGTACAGATAAATACTTAGCAGTTAATACTACTTCTAACCCTGAGATATGGTTCTAGGCCAAGTTTTCATGCACTAATTGTGCTGTTTCAGAGAAGCTTACCTCCTGGAAGCCATTTTCTGTTCACTGGAGTGGCTAAATAAACACAGTCTGTATGATTTGGCTCCCCAGACTAAATTATCTTTTTTGGATGCTTTGGCTACTCGACCAATCCAGCTTTTTAAAAAGAAAATAAACATGACACTACGGACTCTTTTCAGACTGAGAAAAGAGTACACTTTAGAATGAAATTCTCAGGAAGTCAAAATTGAAAGCAGGCTTGGTCCAGTGTAATTTTTTTATCTGGTGATGCCTATTTGAGAAAAACTGCTGTTTGCAGACTCTCCGCTCAGCAAAACCCCTGGAAGGGAATGGATGAAGGTGAAAAACAGCAAAGAAATTCTGGGGTTTGGTATTGGTAAAAAAGATACCAAAAGAAGAAATGGATTTAATTTATTTTCACTGTGGGATTAGGTATTTTTTCAGGACTTTTTCTGACCTCATAGTGAGTAGATAAAGAGGATCAATACAGATCTTCTAATCCGAAGATCTGGGAATATAAAAGTTTTCTTTAAGTCATTATTTTTGACTAATCTTTTTGAATTTATGTGCTTTAACACGTTCTTGTATTCTTATTATGACTGTACAATAATGATGAATTTGTGTTGTACAAGCGGAGTGCTCCTAGGAGGGCTTCCCTAGTAGTACTTCCTAATTCCCAGGATGGGTTGATATATGGCCATATATCAAGTTCAAGAAGTTAATTCTGCCTTAGAGAAGACTATTATTTAAGCTATCTAACTATATTTCCACAAGGTAATAATGGGAGTAATATTGGGAATATTTCCCACTAGTTCAGAACCAGCCTTTAAATATTATAAAGAATATTAGAGTAGCTCTTATATCCTTTGAATCCATGTTGCCGTTCAGTTTACAAAGCAGCATAGGAGTATCCAATATGCAAATTTGATACAAGATATATACAAGTGTTCTGAAAATACCCTTACCCTTTCTACAGTATGTTTTCTCAATTGTATTTTAAATCTCAAGGGTTCAAATAATCTTTCATTACAGTAAAATAATTCAATGAATTGATATTACTTTAATTGTATAGCACATATTTCACATAAAGAACATAATGCATGGAACTGTCATGTTTTCTTTCATGACTTTTTTGGTAAACTAGAAATTCATTTAGAAGATGTGAAATAAGAATGCATAAATTTTGGATTCAGATACTTTTATTCTGTAGAAAATTATGCCAGAACTTCATTTTAACTTTCTAGTATGTGACCCTTGGATAACTGAAAAAAACATTCCCTCTGGGCTGGAATTAATAATGGAAAAAAAAAAAAAAAAGTGAAAACAAGCATTTTCTTTGAAGACATTCAATATGATTAGTGCCAAAAAGTTATCTCACTTATTAGAACACATGAAACATATTCATATTTTCTCATTTCTGGAAATAAATATCCTGGAAAATAAGGCATCTGTGTCACCTGTATGACTAAACTTATATGGTTCCTTTTCTTTTGCCTGAAATCATAGCCATGTTTAAATTTTGCGAGAGCAATGAACTCCCTTCTCAAGGACTGATTTGAAATGACTGAGTTCCCTGTAGTTATATAAAATCTATCTGATGCAAACACAGATCAGACAACAAAAGAAAATATATTATGAAAGGCATTCTTAGTATACTATGCTCATTGGCTTTCTAGTGACTGATCTTGCTAAATCAATAGTCACTACTGCAGGCAATCCCCTGCCATTTCTAACTGTCTTTGGACCAAATCCTACGTTCATTTTTGATATGTGTGGCAATGCAAGGACAACAGATCTACACATAAACAGACAAAAGAGGAATTTTATCCAGTAGGACCTAGTGAATGCCTATTTTTTGACACATTTTTAGCAGTGTTTTACTGATTACCTTTATGATAAAGAAGAAAAGAAATAGGATTTTGGGCCATGGCAAGGACCAGGTTTATTTCCTGTAGTAAATCCAATAGCTAATACTTCTATCAGGCAGGAAATGGGGCAAAAGAAGCAGCACTAAAGGCAATTGCTGCACAGAAATTGCAGAAGAAAAAGAGAGTCTAAATAGCAAATGTAAAGAAACTAACAGGAGCAAAAATTTAAACTTTTCAACGAAACCCTAGCTACAATAACCACAGCGAACTCAGTTTCCAAACAGATAATTCCTGCAGAAGGAAATCTCCTAATGACAGTTTTTTTTAAAGGAAGTGCACAAGTAGGCAGGATTCCCATCCCAATGTTTCTGAAACAAGTTCTTTGCTCCTCAAAGACTCAAAAAGAAAAGCAGCTGTATATTCCCTAATGAGTTGCACATTATTAAATAAGCTTCCTTAAAAAAATACACCACCTGCCTTTAAATTTCTCTGCAGAGTTAATATGGTATCTTTTTTGGTTTTTGTTTCCTCATTTCCATTTGGGAAAAGTAAATGTTATTCCTGTACTTCTGCTCTGTGTATGGTCAAGTATTTTGCTCATCAAGTCAATGAAAATCTCCAGCACACAAGAAATATGAGATTAGACTCACTGGTTTGTTAGTTTTCTAATTATTCAGAAAGTCCTCAACTTAGCCTATATCACTATTGTAAACTTGGATGGGCCACAAGGTAGTTTTTGAAAACAAATTGTGATTAAAAAATAAAATACATTCAGAAGATATCATTGAGCACTTTGTTCCCTTACCACATTTTTAAATGGTTGTATCTTTTTAGAATGATCTGCCTTAGAATTACTAGGGGAACCAATCTTTCCCTCAGCTGATAGCCATATAGGTGGCCCTTTCACGAATTTTTATTTGACACAATTTCCATTTTTTGATCGTGTTCTTACTATGTAAAGAAAAAGGATTTTACAGCTCAGAGAAAAGTTTCAATGACAAGTACAAAAGACTAACAAGAGGCAAAAATCCTTCATATAACAATCCAAAGAAACCCCTCATAGCATAATGTCCACAGTGATGTCAGCTTCAAAACATGCTTCGTTCTGATGAGAGGAAAAAGCCAATTAGACAAGTTATCCCAAAGCAATGTCAAAAGCCTACAAATTACAGTAGCTATAAGAGCCAATCCCAACAGACTTCCACAGACATGTAAATTAATGCCATTGAAAAGCAATGTAATCAGGTCTCATTTATCATAATAATATCTTCTGATATTATAATATCTGCTGAGACCTGATAGCAATCTATGTACATCATAGGCAGTTTATTTAAAGAGATAACAACTGCTACTCGAGCGGCTCTGAACACAGCTGTTTTAATTGCCCCAAAAGTAAATAGGGAAACTCAAATTCAAAAAGTGACCTATTGCAGTATTTGCTTGGGCTAAACTAGAATCAACTGCACTCATTTCCAAAGTGTGTGGAATAGACTAAAGAGCAAGAAGCTTTGCTTTTCCAAAATTACAACAGGTTTTAAATCTCCTCGGATTCTAACTTAATACAGGCAACACCCGGAAGCTCAGAGACACTGTGCTGCAAATATTTTTGAGACCATAGATAATAAATTAAAGCTTACTGTCCTGCTCTATGCTAAAATCATTGATTCCAACTGCAGTCAATGATAATGCTCTTTCTGTACCATTCATGATAGATAAAGAAGTAATGGCTGAGATTTTTGGCTGTAACAATGTTTATGACCCAGGGGCTCTCTAAGGGTGAAGCAATATTATGTTGTTTCAGCACTATTTCAAAATAACTGTTGAAAGAAACACCTAAACTATCAGGATGAATTCAAAAAGACTGAGTTGTCACAATCTTTACTGTGTTTTTCTGCTAATTTCCTACTTCCCTGTGTATAAGTTTCAAAACAGGCAACACTGTCTTACTGCAAATGTCTGTCAGTGAAGAGAACACAGCAAAGCAGAGGAGAAATAAGAATGATTCATTTTAACTGTCTCTCCAGTAAAACTTGCTTCCTTACTGGTAAACAAAGCAAAATCAATCTCATCTTTGCCTTTAAAGAATTCAGTAACTATTTTTTCTTAACGAGCATTTGGATCTTTATGTTTTTCTTCTGTGAAAATTGTTGGTAGTAAGGATATGTGGCTTAACTCTCAGAGCTCTGTCAGATAAGCATTCACTGTAGCTCATCCATGTTTCTTACAGAGATTTCTACACAGCATCCATAGCTACCTGTGCCTAAGCCTCTGTTTGTTAAGCGACATATTAAAACAAACCCATTTTCACTGATGATCAAACTCAAACACTGTATCAGAAACTGAAATGTTGTGCCAGGGCAGAGGGCAGCTAGGAGCACAAGTGGAGGCAATGCCAATGCTGGTAAATCTGGATTTGTCAGAACCATCTTTGAGAGCATCAGTCAAAATAATAAGTTGTAATTATTCCAGACAAATCTATCTATCTATCTATCTATCTATCTATCTATCTATCTATCTATCTATCTATCTATCTATATCTTAAGGTAAGATATATAAGGTATAAGGTATACATCTTAAGGAAAAATCTCATAATAACTTTGAGAAAGTGAGAGATGTTAACAATGTTTTACGTAAACATAAGAAATTGACAATTTGGTTTTTGAAACCTGGATTCTGCAAATACAGGAGATTTAAAAATTGTAGAAAATCTGGAAAGATTTCTTTTAGAGACACTTAAGACATTTGGGATTCAACTTATGCTGCTGTTTTAAAACAAATGTGTCTGAAACTTCTTTTTCAGAACATTGTTTGGTCTGTTTCAATTCAGCGTCTGTTGGTGCAAGGTAAACCAGGGTCAAACCAGTAGTTTCAACTTTTCTTATTCCAAATCCAAACTTGCCTTGCAAATTTGATTTTGAAAATCTTATTTTACTCTGCTTTTCTCAGGATTATCTGATTGGAGTTTTAAGCCTTGGCACAAGTATGCTCTGAGAGCAGTGAAGAGATGAAACATATGTTTCCAAAAATACCTTAGGAAAAGACAGAACATGTTAAGAGGCCATAATTACTCAGAGACAGAAATGTTTGCCTTTGGGGAAAATAGGCTTCCTGAATCTCATTCTGTGACAAATATTGACAAGCTCTGTGCCACACTGTATTTTTCTGACACAATTTTGCCTAAAGAGTAGAACAGAGTAATACCAAATCAAGGGAAGATTGGATAATGCTGTCATTCAGGAAGGAAAATCTTTATTTAGGGTCCTGGTAAAGAGAGTGCAATGTACACAATCTCCTAGATAGCTTAGTCAGCCTGTGTCAGTGCACCTGGCTCCCTCTTCCACCCCTCTAAATCACTGTTCATTAAAAAAAAAGCAGGACCACTACAGATGCAAACTGTGCATGATGAGCATTGGCCAAGGCTTCCTGCACCCTCCTCTTGACCTGACCCTCATCATCTTTGCACACTCTCTTCTGTCTCACATGCTTGGTTAGTCTCTTTGAACCACAACCTGCTGGTCAGGGATCACATCTGGTGCATGCAGAGGGAAGGGAGACACAGCACAGGGGGTGAGGAGGTGAGGGCAAAGGGCCATCAGCTGTAGGGAAGGGCATGATCTTGCTTCTTGGTACACAAATTGGGCAAACACACTGGGATCAGAAGACTTCTGAAAGAAACTTTCTCCCATTGAAAACCATGAATATCTGTCCCTTAATGTTCAAAACATTTTAGCAGTGCTGGAAAAAAACCTTACATTTCTGATGATTCGTGAGTATTTTTAGGCTACATAAATTGGCTACTGATGTTTTGTCAACTGAACCAGCTATCCCAAGACGTAAAAGGTAAGTTCAGACAAGTCACCTAATCTTTCCGTGTCTGTATGTCCTTGTTTGCCTAGTCAGATTGCAAGTTCTAAATGCACCTATATGTACACATACCTGGGTACCTCAAATTTGTAGACTGCAGTCCTTAGTGACATTTCTACAAACTAGCCAAATACAAATAACTCCTGACATGCTTAATCAAAGAATCAATCATAGAATCATATAATACTCTGGGTTGGAAGGGACCTTTAAAGGTCACGTCATCCAGCCCTCCTGCAGTGAACATGGACAAATTAATTTTTCTTCTATTAAGCTGCCAAGTGGTCCAAGAATTGGAGATTTCTGATTATGTTTTACTTTACTCATCAGAGAGGCCTTGGTTTTAGCTTCCCTATTCACTGGTATAAGTAAAATCTTACTCCATGTAAGTGAGGATCACCAAGTCAAAAAGAACTATGTTTTTTCACCTACCTCTACGTCTGGCAATATAAAACCTTGCTAAAATTTACTACCTCTATCAACCTTTATTTCTGGCAATGTGTCAGCTGTAAGTCACCTTGATTTGGATGAATTAAACAACTTTCTCTAACCTGGAACTTTGCATTTTGCTTGTTGGGGAAATCTCATGAGGTAAAATTCATTGTTTTCATTAAGGCCCGACTCTTTAGATGATTTTTTTTTTTCTCAAAGCATACTAAAATCTTATTTAGTAACATTGTATTTATGAACCATATACGAGAAATTACTATTTATTAATAAATAAATAAAAAAAATCCCATGCAATAAAGAAGAGCTTAATTCTTAAGTTATAGTCATAAGTATTCAGTAAGGTGAGATATAAAATATCTTTAAATATTTTACAATATTTAAATCTGATCCTGGTTCCTGCCTTAAGCTCAGAGATGGAATTTCTTCTATTTCTGTCTAGTATGAACAGACATGCACGTTGACTGAATTTTCTGGTGTGAGGTGTGTGTGTGTATGCACTTGTGAGTAAGACAGAGACTGTCAAGGAAGAAATTTAAAGTCAAGGTGTTTATATGTATATGTTATATATATATATTTTTTTTTTTTTAATAGGTACTTTCAGATGTACGGCACTAGCACAGTTCTGATTCAAAATATGAGAATAAGGAATATTGTCTCACATTGATAACTTTCCATTTTTCTCAATCTGTGCCTCCCTATATAAAACAGATGGTTTGATATTTTGCAGTGAGATAGTAAGCGTTCCCTTGTCCCAAGCCAAAATTGCCACCAGCAAATTCACTCCTGTTGTAAATTATAACTCAGTTGTCAAATTAAGAATGTGACGTTATCTGAGACCTTGTAGCACCAAGCAATAATTTACTCATCCCTATGATTTTATGCTACTAATTTTTGTTGTGTCCTTCAGACAGATGCCTTTCCCATGCTGTGAGGTTAAGAGACTAACTTCTCTCTGCTCCCATTTCTTCTTTGTCACTAAGTTGATTTACTCCTCCCTGGATTTATCTCTTATTGAGGCATGTTTGCTCAACCCCACTGAGAGTAACATCTTTCTGCCCTTGGACTTAAGAAAAGCCACTGAACTTCTACTTCATAAGAAAAAGAAGAAAAAATACTATTAAAACCTCTGATGAAATAATATTTTCTAAGACAATGAGAACTATTAGTTATAAATAACTAATAGTTATTTATTGTTTCTAATAAAAAGATATTAAAAATTATTTATGGGAGGGAAAACATACAAATAACATAGCATTTCTATGATGTGCTCTTCAGAAATTCAAATACCCCCCACTGATATTTCCATTTTTATACAGTGGAAAGGGTCCAGCCTAGGGTCTAGCCTAGTACTTACCAGTACCAGGTAAGAGATATGAAAGAAGGATATAAGGTTTTCAAACTCATACCCATCTAGCAACCAGCATTACCTCACAAGCACATTGGAATGAATTTACTACAGCACCATACAAGATCACATTGAAATTTTATTTCTTCTATGGTCTTTCATTTTCATCAGCTTTTCGCCATGAAAAATTCTATTCCCCTACCAAACAGTTGCTGTCAGAAGAAAGCACTATTTTGTGAGGCTGTTTGTATGAGATCCCATGCCCAAAAGGCAGTGTGGATAAGGTGCACCAATGATAGTTCTTTATTCTCCTGTTATAAACACATAATCAAAAGACTGCATTCTCAAGCACCCATATGCTATATCACATGGAATATTATTCTCAGTTACACACTACAAAATCTCCCCACTTACAAGTCACGATAGGCCTACACATTACTTAAAATATTTTGAAATAATTACATATCTTATGACTCATGAGAGCCTCAGGGAACTCCAACATGGAGCGTGATGTAGCCTGCACAGTCTGCACATGGCCAGCTTGCTCCAAAGTGGGCTAGTGTCAGGCAATGTGAGTAAGCTGTTATCCTAAGGCAGCCTCCAAAGTCATAGGTCAATGCCTGGCATTCTTTTTTTGGGTAGCACAGACATAGCTCTTGTAGTGACATAATTGTGTTGTAGAAGTGCTTCCCGTCCCACTACAAAGATCCAAATAAAGGTCAAGTATCTCCCAGTGCAAACAACCTTTCCCACAGCTTTCACTCTCAAATGACTCCAGTTCCACACATCATGTCCTCATTTCCTCCCAGTCCAATGCTCCTGTTTTGCCAATGCCTCTTTCCCAAACCCATAAGTTTTCCTTGTTTTTCCTCAGCAGTGAATTTCAGTGGAGGTGTCATGCTCCTTTTTCACTGTGCCAGATGAGTCAAGACACATGAAACCACGAGAAAGAGCCGATCATGGATGTAGCCTTGAGTTTTAGCACCTCAGGAGCTGAGGGAGAAGATGTCTGCATAGTATTCAGTAGGCAGATTTGCTCTTTGCTTTTAGAATTGACTTTACACATTGCTTGAAATCCTTCATAGGCTTCCTTTTGTGAGCACAGTGCCTTCAGAATGTGAGCGTAAGGTAGAGAGAGTATTAGGACTACACTTGGTCTGGAGGCCCAAGAATCAAAGGTGAGACTGAATGGTATCTGATCCCTGAGGCACCCACTTCTTTACAGTGTTTTAATGTTAAATACTTAAATGAAACAAGATGTAAAACAAGATCAAAGGCACAGCACTGAGTTCAGTTCTGCAATATTCTCCTCATAGGTGAAGCAACAGGATGGCAATTACATGGTGACTGAATTTTCTGAATTCTTTACTTTTTTTTTTTTTGTTTTGTTTCATTTTAGTTTTGGACTTAACAAAACTACTGGTAATTTCATAGGACTTTCTGTTCATCCTCAATTTAAGCCATTGATTTTCAAGAGAATTATAATAGAAATGTGCATTTTTAACTAAATGAAAATCTATGCTTTGCAAATAGCAATGATTCTACCTTGGATGTTATACTTTCACTGTTTTTTTAACTACCAGGGTATAAAATTTTAAAAGAAACAAAGAAAATAAAAATTAAAAAAGAAAAAAAAAAAAGAAAGAAAGGGATAAAACCAAAAACAATTAATCAACCAAAACTGGCCCCACTAAAAAAAAAAAAAAAAAAAAAAAAGATGCATGAGCCAGCCTGCTGAGATATCTAATTTCATTAGGCATCAAATAGAACTGGTATTTTGGAAGTTTTGGATCCTAAGTCTAGTCATACTTGAGGTTGAAAAATAAAATACTGTATTTTGTTTTTCATCCAGCAATAGTCCTGGCCTACTTAACTCAAAGCAACATTTATCAGCTGTCTTTTATATAGAAGCGCTGCATTTAGCTTGTAGTGATTCAAATGAAAGATTTCCCTCTTTATTTGTAATATTAGAGTGACTCTTCTGTCATTAAAGATAGATTTCTTCTTTAGTTAAATTAAATAAGAATTTTTTTATTTCATGCCTTTTGAAATAAATACTAAACAAAAACTGCTTGCCTGAAGTGTGTTTTTCACAGTCTGGAAGACAAACAAAGGAAGCTGAATAGCACCTTAAATTCATGGGCCTGAAAAGCAAACCACTGTGTCAGAGATCTAGGTCAGACCAGGACATGCAGCTTGGGGTTTGAATTAGAAATGGATAATGCATGAAGTTTGTTAAAACTGAATGCACAAAACCAGCCAAGGTGATTGATGGACAAAACCAACTACAGACTTTGAGTGTCCTCACTAACATTAGGCACAAACACAGGATAGAGTGGATGACCACTTAAAAGTTTTCTGTCTTCCATTGACACCCAGGGAAATCTAGATGACCTTAGGCTCAATTTTACTTTTTAAAAGCTAATTAAATAATAGAAATCATATTTTATTTTAAGTAAATTATCCATATTATTTCTGTTTTCAAGAAATATAAACATTTCATTATGTTTGGAACAGGAACTTGTGGCATTGAGTTCAACAGAAAATTTTAGAAGTTCAAATTTTATTTGCATTCTAAAGTCAGGCATGGAAAGAGCTACACATAAAAACACAGCATGGAAAGCATAATTTTGTTTTCCAACTTTCTTTTCATGTTGACAATAAGTAGCAGATGTCATGTGCTGATTATGATTTACAAAGACTGGCAGAGAGAGTGTAGATTGAAGCTGTACAAAATGGCCTCTATCCTGCCTCATTTTAGTGTATTATCTCCCATTACATGAAGTTATCCTTCTAAAGTAAATGCTGACATTGTCCATATGTGAAAAACTCTGTGCTGGAAGGCATTTTTCCATTTTCTGTTTGCCTTTTAGTAGGTGTTTCTAACTTCAAAAAAGCAACCAACGTCATCCACAATTGTTAGAGGAACATCAAACAGAACAGCCCATGGCTTCTGAAGTAGAAACTGTTTAGCTCTAGCTTTAGCAAAGAATATAAAATTGGATGTTGAGTCCTAAGTAGCTCAAAAGTACTTATAATTGTGACAAGCTCTGCCACTTGGGCTGAAGTGTAATAAAAAAGAGCAAACCTAAAGACCTTGGTGCCTACTGGAGGTGGATGCAATAGCTCAAATATCTACTCATGATAAGACTTTCCTAAAAGACTGATGCATCCATGATAACTTCTGGAGATGAAATAGTCCCATTTTCCTCCAAGACAGAAAAGGCTGCACTTTACTCCCTGTCTTAAACATCACGGCCTTGTGGCACATTATTTTCTCAGGGCATGAATGGTGCCCTGTCTCATTTGCTGCATCTAATCCTCTGAAAAGCTCATGTGATTTTCAGCTTTGTCCAAGCATTTTCTGAAAATATCTAATTTTGTCTTGATGAAAATGTAATTTCTTAGTTCACTAATACAACCATTCACTTTAGCCATTCTTTCTCTAATTTTAAAGATTATGTCTTTTTCTGATCTCATTATTATTACACTTGTCATTCAAAATGAGAGGAGGAGGGAAAGAATTGGAATTATGACTCCCTGATGAATTCCATCTGTGCTTATGGAAATCAGTGATGTGATGTTCATTTTAAAGTGTCATTACAGCAAAAATAGACGTCAATTCAAGAGCAATAAAACACCCAAGTTTGGAAGGCAGATATCATGAAACTGAGGCAAATATTTTTCTCATTATCAGCAAGTACTACTGTTAACAACTAAGAACCATAGGCACAGGCACAACAAAACCGTGGTAAAGGAAAAGGAAGGAAGGAAGGAAGGAAGGAAGGAAGGAAGGAAGGAAGGAAGGAAGGAAGGAAGGAAGGAAGGAAGGAAGGAAGGAAGGAAGGAAGGAAGGAAGGAAGGAAGGAAGGAAGGAAGGAAGGAAGGAAGGAAGGAAAGAAGGAAAGAAGGAAAGAAGGAAAGAAGGAAGTGGCAGAAGGAAGGAAAGAAGGAAGGAAGGAGCCAAAAAAACAAACATCCTCCCAAAAAAATCAGCATATGCTTATTCCTATTTATTGTTTCTTTTCATGCAACTGCACATGATTTTCACTGTCAGTTAAGCCACTTTCAAATAATTCCATGTTTTATAGATCACATCTCTGCCAAAAAATAATATTTTGCACCAAATACAATACAGCTAGCTCTCCAAACAATAAGAATTTACACCATAGTAAGTCATACCAAGACAGACAAATTTTAGTTATGCTATTATTTATTTATTTACTATTACAATTTTTTTTTTTTCTCTGAGCAAGGGGAATTCAGAAAACCTATCTGACTTTCCCACGTCTTCTGAATTGTGAAGCTCAATCCATTTGCACGAAAGGTCTAGGTTCTTACCATGGTATTTGAAGAACAAAAGCAAAGTCTGATAATAACAATCCATTTGGTACCCTCCAGTGAGGAAAGAACTTTGTTTTCTACAGTAAATTAATTCCCTGAAATGGAAAGTATTTTTATTTTATTTCTAGCTTTCCTATGTTATGGTCTCACTCAAAGAGGCAAACATACATATGTCCACATTAAAAAGTACAAATTTAGCAACAAACAATATGTCACATACATCCCAGTATGTGGGACAAGGCCTACAGCCTTGAGCATGGATTTTGTCTATCCCATTTTCTCTTTGAAAGGATATTTTCAAATCATTAAATTTAAAACCTGACCTAAAGAAAACCCTAACATTTACTGGAGGTTCTATTCTCAATGCTGTGGGAATTGAGATCCAGCAAAGAAGGAAGAATAGTTGCTTTAATCTTCTATGTAGGAAAAGCATCAAGTCAATGCTGATTCCAACCTTCTGATAATGAATGTGCAAGTACATGGAGATAATACCTACAGAAAAACAAGGTTGTGTGGAGATACAGAGCTCTCTTCTGACCCCAGTTCAGAAATAAATTCTAAGTAAATAATAATGTTAGCCACAGCTCTTTAGACACTTACGCCATAAAATTTCTTGTTTAATTTTCTAACACTAGAAAAGAAATAGAGCAGTTATCCATAGTGGTTTACACTAAGCAGTGAAAGAAGCATAGCTAAGTGCACAGCAACAGTGAAAAGTATCACCACTATGAGGCTTATTGCAACATATGAATTAAATTGCTATAATTTTCTAATTTAAAATGTGTGACATCAGTTTCTATCTTTTGCTTTTGCCACATTCCTATTCACTGTTGTGGTGATGTACCTATGGAGCCATTTCTATATGAATTTCATTATGGAGAGATATATTAATCCTTAGGAAAGTCTATCTTAAAAACATGGATAATTTGGTTACAAGTGGAATGAAGATTTTACAAAGAGCTGTTTGCTTCTCCTTGACTTGATGATGTCACTATGAAGATCTGTATTTCATGACCTCTGACCACTAACCATTTAGGACAAACAGTTTCATTATGTGTAAATGTGGTTGAGCCCAGCTTTGTCAGGTCCCTGTAAAGCAAAAGACTCAGCAATACAAACAATGAGAGTGTCTTATGCTTTTGGAAGCTTGCTGTTATCCAAGTCAAAATTACCTTGTAGCATGTCAAGACATACTGCAAAACTATATTTGTCTGGTGAATAAATGTCTGTGTTCACAGCTTGAAAACCATGTTCAACAATCTGAGGAAGCTTTTGGAAGAAGCAGATGAAATAAAAATAAAAAAGAAAAAAACAAACTTATATGTGATATATGGTGTATATATGCCATTTGTGTATACAGCATTGTGTTACCAGTATATTATGACATTGAAGTTGAAAAGATGTTATTTAGTTGCTTGATTTTCTGCCTTACTTTCAGTGTAAGCAGAGAAAATAGACTACTCAGATGCAGTTTTGTTTACAAGCACTTACTTGCACTCAATGAGATTGCAGCCACTGCAATCTTCTCTTAAGCTTCTCTTCTCCCGTATTGGAATGACTTTTCTTTTTTGTTATGTAAATAACTGCAAGGTATATATATCAAATAAGTAGCTTTTGCAATCTCTCAGGTACACCAAATACCTAGTGTACCTCTGCAAACTTCTGTTTTCTTACGTTAATGAGAAAAGCCAGTGTGTTGTGTTACACATAAATACCAATAAAAGCCTTATGTTGTTGGACTAGGGAATGAGCACTGCAGGGAGACTTTACTTGAACTGCCTTAATCTGTTGGTAATATTTAAAAACAGTGTTCTCTCCAGTTTGACAGCCTAACCACGGGAAAGGGAAAAAAAGTTATTGCTCTTCCACACAGAAATCTTCATGTGGGGGAAAAAACCTGACAAAACAGTGTTGTTTGAGAGCATGGCTCTTTAGCCATATGGTAACTTTCTTCTGGTTAGAAGTCAGTTCTTCAGAGAATGAGAAAAACCCAAGCATCTGGATCACCTCTCTGACATAAAATGATAGAATTCTTCTATGAACCATTCATAGAATGTGAACGCTTCTATGAACCATTCACAGAATCATAGAATGGCATAAAATCATAGAATGGCAAGGCAATAAAAAGGCCAGGCACAAATACAAAGACTCAAACCATTCCTTTGGAAGTGATTAGCAAAGTACTTAAACCTGTACTTGACATTTAGCAGTGTTTGAGTGTCATTGATTGTAATTAATGCATGTGCATATTTAACAAGCTCAGATTTCAAAGATATTCCTAAATAAGGATATTTTCATCTAATGTTTGTTGCTACAGACATAAAGACTGAGGCATATGAATGAAGCAAGGTTTTCAGAAAGAGATAATACCTGATACAACTGAGAAAATCTGTCATTTGATAGAGAAGTCTCCTGAGCTTTGGAAAAAAACTCTGTGAGATTATCTGCTTTGTCTGACTGTATCAATTGTTTTTATAAGAGATATTATCTTCCTACAAACCATTCTGCAATGGGACTTCAGGGTTTCATTCCACTCTGAATAGGGGCTCTGTACAAAAACATTCATACTCCAGAAATCTCTATTTCATGTGTACACAATCATTTCTACCAAGAGGATGTTTATCCTTCAAGAGCAAGTACATCTGGAGCTCCTGGTTTTGTTTTTTTCTCTGATATTGTTAAAAGAACAGTGCACTTTGTAAAGATGAGGATTTAACTGTGTACATTGTACTAAATTTTTTGTGAGGTTCAACAGCAGTGTTAGTAGTTCTGAAGCATGAAAGCATCAATGGCAGTGTAAGATGGGTTCTTCGCCCACTTGCATACTGAGCTAAATGGCTCATTGCATCTCCTTTGTGACTGCAAGCCCTACTCTTGAGATGTTTTTTATTTTATTTTTTTAATCACATTCAGTAACAGGTTGGTATTTTACACAGCTGGAGTAATCTCTGCTTTCAATACCTGGATTTTTCCTTCTCCTCTATCAAAACTATACACTCTATATGCACAAAATTTTATAGAGAGTTAGTTCAAAAACTCACATATGATGGAGTGCTTATCTGGAGTTTCTAATTCCAGACATATGCTAGCAAATCAGTGTCTGAAAAGCTTCTCTAAAATTAAAATAGTAATAATGTAATAAAATAAATGTAAATCCATATGTGTAAAGCAGCACTGTAACTCCATCATTCATAACTCAGGAAAGCAAATAGTGAATGATTTGCTGTTGCCACAGGAGACCAAAATCTCAACCATCAATTAATTATAGGTATAGTAGTAACTGGCACAGAAAGCCAGGTTGTACATTTATTTTTCCTATATTTTGTCAATTGGGCTTTTTGTTTGCATAACCATGGGATGGCATGAAGCCAGTTCATTGCAGATTTGGGCAGAATCCCTTGGGCTTTTTCCAGTTCTCTAAAAGGTGAACTGAAGCATGTTCAGTTTCACAAAGCTGCACGAATCATATTTTGGTGTTGCAGACAAACTCAGTGTTCTTAGCTAAAGCATGGTTCTGAGTCCCTGCTGCTGTGTCCACACAGGTAAACAGGAGGGTTGACAGAGGTCAATCACCATGCACAAAGCCAAGTGACTTGTACCAGGTCAAGGTTCATGCTCCTTGTTGAATGCTCATTCTGGAGAGAAAGATGGTTTCAGGAAACCACAGCAGAGCCACGGAGGGAGTTGACAGTTCAGTGGTGCAGGTAACCAGTTGTGTAATTCTTGGGTTTGTTCCATAGAATCATAGAATGATAAAATTGGATTGAACAGGACCTTAAAGATCACCTGGTTCCATGCCTCCTGCCATGGACAGGGAACTTCCCACTAGACCAGGTCGCTTGAAGCCCCAACTAACCTCACCTTCAACACTTCTCTAGATGGGGCATCCACAATTTCTCTGGGTGATTTGTTCCAGAGCCTTACCATCCTGACAGTAAAAAATGTATTTCTAATATTCAATCTAAGCATAATGTCTTTTAGTTTAAAATCATTCCCTCTTCTTCCATTACTACAGGCACTCATAAAAAGTCCTGTTCAGCTCTTCTGCTGCTCTGTTAAGTACTGGAAGGCTGTTATAAAGTCTCCCCTGAGCCTTTTCTTCTCCAGGCTGGACAATTCCTATCTCTCACAGGGAGAGGTGATCCAGCTCTCTGTATTGCATTTATTGCATTTGCATGTCGAGGCTTTGGTAGAGGGTGAGGTACAGGGGTGGTTTCTGTTAGAAGCTGCCAGAAGCTTCCCCTGTGTCTAACAAATCCAATCCCAGCTGACTTCAGGATGATTCTGCTGCTGGCCAAGGCTAAACCAATTAGAAATGATACTGTCTCTGTGATAACATATGTAAGAAGGAAAAAATGTTATTGCACCGATGTAATTTTGGGCAGAGAAGAGCAGAATGAGAATATGTGAGAACAGCCCTGCAGACTCCAAAGTCAGTGGACAAGGAGGGACAGGAGATGCTCTATGCATCTAAATACTGAATATGTAGGCTGGACTTCCAGAGATTTCAGCCTTACCTCCTGGTCAAAATAGGTCCAAATAGAACAGGTATGTATGGTATGGCTGAGTCTTCTCTATACTGAGGCGTGGAGACTGCAGGTTTTCTAAGCAACCTGCCGCATCCTGATACACATGGCAAAAAAATACCCCAAAATGTAAATTAAATTTAATAAAGAATTATTTCCTGTGCTCCATTGTGTGTCCACTGCCCCTTATCCTTCCACTATTTGCTTCAGAGAAGAGTCAGGCTCCAGTTTCTCTACATTTACTTCTAGCTACCCATGGAGAGAGCAAAACCTGCCCTAAATGCTCGCATGTCAAGTTTGAACAGATTTAGCTGTCTCAGCCTCTCGTCATATGTACTTCAGCCAGCTGACCTTCTTGGAGTTCCTCCAGCAGAATTACTCAGTGTGCAACTGCTTTTCCTCTGTTGGGAGCTCTAAAACTGGGCACTGTACTCCCAGATGTGGCCTCACAATTGCTGAAGAGGGGAAGACTCTATTTCCCAGGCAAAACTGCTGATCCCAGCATGTGCTGTTGCGTGAGATCATTCCATCCGGAATGCAAATTGGAAATAGACCCTCAAACATATCTAAAAAAGCAAACCTTATATCCCACCAGAGTTTTTGGGCATGTTAAAAGAGACCACTAAATTAGTTTGACTAGATCCATCCATGGACGCAGTATCTATCACATCCCGTTCTGGAATATCTATAGGTCAACAGCACTGGTTATAGAGCAGAGCTATCAGAAGCTCAGCACAATACCCGTTTTCATATTTTCATATTTTTTCAAAAACATTTTCAACATAAATGTTTTCATATTTTCATTTCACGGGACTGAATACAGCACTTCATGAATATTGAATGGGTTTCACCAACAGAAATTCCATGCATATGCTGTGCCCCATGCAGTGTGCATAGATCCCACAGAGCACACATAGTACTGAAAACACACCTGCTTATACCTGAGACTGCCCCATTATGAAACATTCTGATTCAAAATGCAATGGAGTCAGCAGGCCCAGAACTGTGCTCCTTCAAGCAGTGATTCAGTTGACAGCTACAAATGATATTTAACTATGTGGGGAAAGCCAAATATGTTCACAAGTACTTGCAGGACCAGTGTAGCAAATAAAAGCTGATAGTGGAAACTTTGTGAATAAAGACTCAGTATTACAGCAGAGGTGTCAAGGGTATAAAACAACACCCAAATGATCACTGAAAGAGTTTTCAGCTTTGAGAGTGAGCAGGTAAAATCAGTTTTAGAGCATAAGAACAGGAGAAGGAGCATGTACACAACAAAAGTAACACAGTCTATACAAAGTGAAAATGCAAAGTAGGTAATGGGAAGATCGAAGAGACTGTCATAGGAATTCATGAGTACAGATGATAAACACCACTGCTCGTATGCAGCTGGTCCTTCTCCCCCCAGAGGAGAAACAGCTCAGCTTTTAGAGTTTTTCTTCACTATATTTTGCTTCTGTGACTGAGAAATGAAATGTTAGGGTTTATTTTGCCATTGAGTTAAGCATGTTAGCATTTGAAAGAACAGTTTGTGTTTGTGTTCATCATGTGCGCACGTGTTTTTTCTGCTCCAGCCTTCATGGGAAGGTGGCTGATATCTCGGCTGAGTCAAAGTCAGCTCCTGTGGCAAGTATCTGCACATATGTGGTCTGCAACATGCTGGAACATTCCAGAGAGTGCTGCATGAAAGTGGACAGTAGTAAGAATGGTGATAATTACAGCAGTGAGCTGGTGAAAAGACATCTGTCAATATAGCAACAACATCTTTGTCACGTTCACAAGGAAATCTCAGTAGTCTGTTGCCACAAAGACATTTGGTATCAGTAAGCCACCTGTGAAACACACTTGGACAGGGGGATAAAGAAAGGTGAATTTAAATATTTAAGTTTTAACTGAGGTGATCTACCCTTGTTCCTTCAGAAAGTCTGTGGTAAAAAATATACTGGTGCATAAAAAAAATCAAAAAACAGCACACTGGGTTTCCAAAAAACAATTGAAGCAAAAATGGAGGTTCAAGTGCATCAACATCTGAGTGTCTTTAGGTATATGAAATTGGTCATTATGGCTTTTTTTAACCAGAGGGACCTGGACAGAGTGCTTGTTCAATACTTGTACTGGTGAAAAATCCACAGAAGAGATCACTTCTTATCTGTGCTTGAGCTTGAAAATACCACAAACCACTGAAAATCAAGCCCTGATCAAAGGACACTGACCTCAAATATCTCTGTTGACAAAAGAAGCTTATTTAAACAAAATTTAGAGAAAAATCATAACCCAGGCTTTGATTTGCTTTTCCTTAGTGGAGGACACCTTTCCTTTCTGACTGCAGGAGTTTAGGATACCCAGCTTCCCTTTCTTTTGCACAAGCTATTGTGAAGAAGACCTTAAATCTCCTTTTTGGCACAGACATAAATCCATTAGACCAGTTTTCTGAAAGGGTAAACGGTAAGAACTTAGATTACAGTTTTATATTTGTAAATCTTGATTTTCAGTTGTTTTTCTGAAATTTTTTTGTTTACTCAGAACATTCTTCCCTTCTGCCTCCCATTACTTTTAAACTGTAGCTGTCTGAAGCTTTCCTTAGTGCTTATTCATGACTGCACTGGCTTTCAACTTTCTCTTGATATTGAAATGGCTAAACTGTGAGTTTATAATGTATGATTTAGATTTAGATTTTTTTCTTTCTTAAATGGAGAATAAAGATTAAAAGAGAGCACAGCTGCAGGAAGCATTGAAACCCTGAGTACTTTGTCATTTTGAAATCACCCTCCAATTGCCACACATATACATAATAAAATCTGATTCTCTGCTGTCACATTTATTGTTCGACTGAATTTCTTACATAATTCTCATTACTGATGTCATTACTGAGTAGCAGAATCACAGTAATCTGTAACTAACATGATAAACTCTCATGAGCACAATAAATAAAAATAAAGATAATAATTCTGTGAGCAAGAAAGAAAAAGCAATAGGAATAACAGTAGCTAGAAATGAGCTATGAGGGGGGAGTGCTACAGGCTGTTTTTCATATTTATTATCTTTCATGAAGCTCCCACATGTATTAGGCACTTAAAGGTGAGAATGCTCAAGGTATGTGAGATGCAAATAGATTGGCAGAGGGTAGGAATATTTGCAGTGCCTTCCTAGCATATTTTAATTTCCTTCTTTCCAGCCTATTCTTACTGATAGGTAGATGTTAGTACTGATTCTAGTTTGGAGAGCTCTGTGATGGAAGAGTCAGGATTACCCTCATTCGTTGTTAAGCAACAGTTGTTAAGCAACAGTACATAATAAAGCTGCTCTGCTGCAGAAGCGTGGCACACCAGACATACTGTCTGTTATTAAATGGCTTCTTAATATTGGAACGAGCATCAGGCTTGATTTTATGTTCTGCTGGATTGATATAATACTAGTGAATTCATACATGTTATAGCATTGAAGTACACTGACAGGCAATTGAAATCCCAAAGTTATAGAAGGGTAAAATGTACTGGGGGAAAAAAAAAGGTAAGCAATGTCTTTGTAGAAATTCCTTGTTATTTTGAAGGCTTTTTTTAGTTTCTTCCCAAAATAAATTAATAATTCCCATTAATCAGATTTTCTAAAACTCCAATTTTTTAATATATTGTGTGACTTCCTCCAAATCCATTTTCTGGCCAGAAGACAAGAAAAATCAAATTAATAATTTTGAAATTCATGTTTAATAAAAATGAATCCTATCCAAGCATATGAGACATAGTATAGCATTTTTTTAAGTTTTAGTCTCCAATATCTAGCCACTTTTCTCCTACTCTGGAAATTCTGGCTAATGAGAGGCTATGGAAAAAAATAAGTAATCACCCTGTATCGATTCACACTGAATATAAATAAGCAATTTCAATCCATAAATCAACTTATTATAAATGATTTTGTATGCACCATGCCGAAGTACAGTTCACAGTGAAAATACACTGCAGGATATTTTAGAACAACCTACTTAATACTGTTTGGGTTGTTCGAGATTAAAATTAAAACAATAAACTTCACTCTGGATGTGTCTTCCTTACCAAAGACCTAGGTCATTTACTCTAACAATATCAACTTGCTCTCACTATCCCATTATACTGAATCAAGGAAGGAAGCAGTATGCAAGAGCACACCTCATGGCATTCCATTATCTTGAAGGAGAGTGCTGTCAGCTTCCCAAAATTAAGCACAGTCTTGCCCATCTTCTTGTTCTCCTACCCTTTGTGTTGTGGGAAACGTATCTGGAATGGGGAGAGGGAAATTTTGACATCTCAGAAAAACATCTTGAAATGGAGCCTTTAGAAAGGGAATAGTGTATGTGGGAAAAGACAAGTAATAGGAGCTCAAGAAACACTTGACTTTGCCCTCTTTAGGTTTAGTGAGAATTTGATGTTGACATCTGAGAATGAAAGTGAGTTTCAGCTCATCTTCTTCACTTTTCTGATTGAGGGGAGAAAAGAGAACCTTTGTCTCCAAGACTGGCCATGCAGTGACACAGATCTATGCTGACTTCTCGCTTTCCTGTGCTCTGCGATCTCCTCTTCAGCAGCTGTATATGAAGGCCAAAGCTGGAACTCTGACAAGAAAAACTAGCTCTGCATTCATTATTTTTCTAATCAATTAAAAAAGGAGCTAGATAGATAGCTAAATATTCTGTCAAGTCAACATAACTTTAAAAGAAAAAACCTCAGTCTCTAAAAATATTTTCTCTTATAAATTGTTTCCATTAAGAGTTGCAGACTGTCCGTCCTATAATCATTCCCCGTGTCTCTCCCTGTAGATCAAGAAAGGAGTCCTTACTCAGCTGGTATTTCATCCTTATTCATACAACACTTCTGCTGACTCTGAACTGATCAAGAGAGGAAACCTGAGTCAGGAATTGGCTGCAAATTAGGGAAGATGAGGCAGCTACTTCCTAGTTTAATGGCTAAAAGCACAACAATAAATCTCTATGTTTCCCCATTTAGAGAGCTAATCAGTACATTTACACAGCTGGTGCTATCTTTGTGTGGTGGGTTTTTTCATTTGTCTATTTGCTTGTTTTGTTTTATTTTGCATTTAGTTGTAATGAAAAAGATGTATATATGCATATTTGACTTAAATACTTCACAAAACTCTAGGGGTTGCAAATGGACCTATCAAGAGCCTCTGTTGCATGAAACCTGTGGCATCTAGCAGCAAACTTTAAAGTCAAACATTATTGTGGTTTTACAGTTCTCTGTCCTTATTCTTATTCTGGAGCTGGACATGAGAATGGCATAAGAGCTCCAACAGGATCTCTGCACCAGCCAAAACCCTTTCAAGTCAGAGGGACAGTACAACTGTCACATTGGATTAGAGTCAAGGTCTATACAGTTCAGTGGTCACAACCAAAAGGAGGTCAGCACCCAACAGATGTGAGATAATACAGCCGTGATATCCTTTTGGATATCAAAATGGCAGATAAACGGTTACAGGGTAAGAGAGTTTTAGTCAGTTTTATTTCACACGAGGTTGTCTCAGTTACTATAGCTCAGCTAAGGGTTTGAACAAGTAAATGGATACTTGCAAATGGTTTGGCAATATCTTGTGACAAAAAAAAGGCAGGGGGAAAAAACCAAACCCTTCACTGTCAGCAAGAATTGGTAAAGCTAATGGAAAAAGTTAAAGAAAAAGCATTATCTGATTAAAAAGAAACCAAATCAAATCCCAGTTTGTTTAAATGTTAACTAATTGTCTGATTATTATTTAAACTGATATAACACAATACACATTGGTACAAAAACAAACAAAAAACAGACAAACAAAACCCCCTCAGAACCAAATGAAGAAAACCCAGTCCAAATTAATTTCTGTGTGATTACTGGAGGCTCCTTTCCACAATTTTTATCATCAGTGACTGCTTCATACAACTTCACAGAATCTGTAGCTATGTTGATAGAGATTCTTCATTTTGCAGGTCTCCTGAAGCTGTCACTCCTCAACATGCCTTATACTTTTACAGTCCAGCAACAAAAATAACCTCAAGAAAGGTGGAAAAGACAGATCCTTCTCCTAATTATGACAAATAGTCAAGCCACCCACTTGTACTTTAGTATCTGTGAGACTGAACTCCCGAAGAGAATACACACACACAAACTCACACAGGCAGGTTCAAGCACACAAATTAGCAATGCAGATGAATTTGTGCCATCAAGGTGAACTATCAGTGCAAACTCTTATATGAAACTCTGAAAATGTCTCCTACTGTGCTAATCTCATCTATTCCACATGATTTGTTCAACTCCAGAAATAATCATGCCAAAAAGACTGACTGGGATAGGACCAGGAATGACCTCATTAGCATTTAGTGCCATCACCATAAAATGGAGAAGATAATCAGAAACAGGGTGAAAAAAGATAAAAGAAGCGAAGCATAAAAAGAAAAAAAATAATTTTTTTGGCATTGTACTATTGGAGGTTGATGGATCCCTGTTGTCAAATGGGAGTAATTTGTAAAGATCAATGGTTTCAGTTAAACTGAAGTCCATGGTATCCCATAATCTAATTCATCTACACAGCATATGCTTTTTTCTTTTTTTAGAGGAAGGAGCATAAGGTCATTCTCAAGATTTTTTATTGATGATTTTTTTTTCTGTACAGCTTAAATGAACTGTAAAACTCAAATACTTAATGGGTATTTTAGCCAGTATTCTTTGTCTGCAAGGTGAAATATGCCTGATGATGATTGGAAAGATCTTGTTACACTACTTCCCAAAAAGAAGAAACATTTATCAGAAGCTTCTATTGAAAGCACTGCATACTCCACCAAGCTTCAAAACACAAATTCCAAGTGTTGCCATAGAGCTGTAAGCATTTCTCCAATACCTTCTCCCCTTTTCTTTTACCTACACAAAAAGTACGCACTCTCACATGTCAAAGCTCATGAGCTGTGTCCTTAGCAGCTCAGGGCTAAGGCTATCACACAGCACCTCAGGGTCCCAGTGACTCTTCCCTCTCCCTTGCACCTTGTGCTTATGGACATTAAAGTTTAGGATGCCCATCAACCTTAATTTTCCCAGTATTTTCCTTTTCCCAATCCCTGTCGATGAGCATGACCATTTTCTGACCACTGACTTAGGAGATTGCCATTAGCAGATATTCTTCTGCTCTTGCTGGTGAAGTACTTTCTTACCTCTGAGGGTCAAACAATTATCAGTTTCAGATGGTTTGGAAGAGGCACTAAGAGAACATACAAGTGATTTTAAAGGAACTAGGAATTTCAGGTCAGCTTCAAATATAGTAACTTAATTCCTGTTGATAGTAGGATTAACCATGTGTTTTCACAGCCCAAAGTGAGATTTTATTTTTTAATTCTAGTTTCTACTTTAGTGTTTGGATTATAATGTACACCAATTTCTATCCTAGTCATCAATGTCCAATGACTCTTATGAGTTCATTACACAACAGCATGAATTCCTGTTAGACCTTTCAAAGGGTTTCAAATATTTTGTCTTTCATTTTATGAACATGTTATAGCATTTGAGCAAAGTGGATTCTGAAATCAAGTATCATGTGTCATTATTATACTTACATGTATAAAGCATATTTTTATACAACCTTGAAGAAGCAAAACAAAGCTATCAGCTGGCTGGTTTGTTAGCTAGAAGATATGAAATTTGCTTTTCTTTTCAATTTTAATCAAGAATGGCAAAGTCTTTAGTGAATTCTTCCTACAAATGACAGTTTGGTGAGCCTTAGGGAACATCCCACTTTAGATGTGTTTTCATCTAATGGAAATTAATTGACCCATATTCCAAAGAAGTTCTTTCTTTATATTAGAATGCACATTCTCTACAAAAACTAAATTTTGCATAATATCCCGCTTTTATTTTCATATCATACAGACATTTGCATGTCTGAATCCTTCTTACACTGTTTCTTTCACTTTCAGTGATTACTTTATTTCCAGTGACTTGCCTGATTCTGTTGAATCATTTTCTTTCTTGTAATTAAAAAAAAAAGTAAATTATTTATCTGTGAATGTAGAGCATTTTCTATTGAAAACTGAATATGACTTTTATGTATTTTCATCATATTTTTGGTCATATAATTAATTTTCTCCTCTGACCCTCGGGCAAACAGGAGTAATTCAAAGACAACTACTTCTTAACTAGAGCCATCTTTGATCTTTGACTTTCAACTTTCCATTTTTTCTTTACTTGACTCTGTGGATTGATCTGGCCTTTACTTGTCAGCAATGACTATTGCAAATACAGGTTCCAGCAAAATCTGCATGTCAAGATTTGCAGAATTCCTCTACCTTCCTGGTTTTAAGAGAGAAAGTACTTCCCTCATGCTATCTCTTCTGGTGTAGTCCTACTTTTTACATTTTATTTTAAACCATAATTTTCTCTAACAGATCTGCTCCCTTACAGATCATCTGCTACCAGTCTTTCTACTTTTTCGAACAGCCATAGCACAGCTAGACTTAGACTGTCTTCACACATTTCTACTAATTTGAAATATCATCCTTTATCTCTCAGGGCAATTGATTCTCTATTCCTCTTCAAAATACGATTCAAATCCTGAGCTGATACTGATGCAAAAAAACCCACCATATTGCCTTAGTTATCTCAACATTTTAATGTCTTTAACTTAAACTTTAGTAAAGCTTCATAATACATTTGAAAAATCTTATTATTTTAAAAGCATTGGATATATAAATAGTCCTTACTTCCAAGAAAAAAAGTTTGAAAAAATTTGAAGCAAATCCAGAGTCTTACACACTATGACTCATCACATTAGAAAAGTACATTTAAAATTGACTTGCAATGGGTATATATTTTGCACTAATGCCAGAGCAGAACATCATAATGCACTACAACCTGCACTAGCTCCCTAGGGCTACAGCTTCAATAAATTGGCTGGTATCTACACAGTCAATATTTCTTAGTAAGTTCCTGAACAAAGGGATTAGTATGACTTCTATCCAGCATACCCACAATTGTGTTTTAATTCCACATCACTATTTGCAAGAGTAGCAGTTTTAGTCCTGGCGGATTGGCCAAATTCCGATTGAGGATTTGCAATTTGCATACCTATTTTGCCCCTGCAGTTCAATTTGATATGTTTTGGCTCATCACTTCCTGCCTTAATATGTTGTAGCCTGATGCCAAGTATTGTTAAACAGCTGCTGTACTTCCCCTGAGAGGATTTCAGTAATGTGTGACAAATTCCGACATATACATCAAAATAAAAGGTTCTGCATTGGATTGTATACAGTGTCTGAAGAACTCAAATGGGACTTTCATATCCCTGGTGCCTCATTTTCATGGCTTTCTAAGGAAGAAAAAAGGTATTATCTACATATTGCGATAAGATGGATCTGCGGGACATAGGTATCAAGGGAAATCCTTGTGTAGCATAGGAAAGTAAAAAATTATAGATCGTACCTACTGTAATGCAAAGAGCTAGAGAACCCTAATAAATAAATAAAGACCTGTGGCACTTCTTCCTTTCAATTTCCATAAATAAATTTGTTAGGTTGATTACTGTCAGATTTCCTTTAGGTGATGTAGCTTATGAAGGATTATTATGGGTAGACAAAAACCAAGATCTAAACTTAGTTTTATCCAAAGGTATAAAATACTACCTTATCTTTGAGCATTTTGTTACTGTATTTCAATATCAATATGCAATCAACAGTCATTGTTATTAGTTAATATTTTTAATTTCATTTACATATTATCAGTACAACTGCTCTCAATACATCATAGAACCAGCACAACTCATAAACCAGTAGATAATGTAAATGTGGTTGAAGTTGTAGTCAAACTAAAACAAATGGAATATCCCCATTTTATGACACCCTCCTTTTTTTTCCCTTAGAGAGAGAAAACAGAACATACCACTATGTAAAAAGGTGGAAAAAATAACTAAAAGCTGTATTGCCAAAGGAGAGCCATACAAATGTTTTCTACAATGCTTGCAAAATGTTATCTCATAAGTTTCAATCTCTTAAATTTCAGTATCTAAACAGGGATCTTGTAAGTCCTTGCAGGTTACATAGTGGAAGATATTTATTTGAACACAAAGTGAAGCAAGTGTATCAGAAGAATGGGGAAGCTCTTGGTCTGCAGCTCATGACCCTTTCTTGGTAGGACAGCAGTAGAGATGTTGTCCTCAGAACTGTACACTTACACACCAATGAAGTCAATAGAACTTAAACTAGAGATTAATGCTGTATGTATGCTCAACAGCTTCCCTAAGTATTGACCAACAGAAGTTGTTGCCTGCTGGATTCATTACTGCTGAAGCAGTGATAAAATGACAAGCAGTAGGTGTATCAGAGTGGCAAGGGCTTCAAGCAGAGCTCTTGCTATCCTGACTGGGCACTAACCTCTTCTGCCATCTTCTGTCAGAAGGTTTGAGTAATCTTCTTTTCGTTCCCCAGGGCAATTTCTAGTCAGTCTAGTAGTAAGCATCTCTGTATACCCTTTCTCAATCTTGTTTTACATTCACACATGCAACATTGCACATTTACACTGCAGAATGAAGCCATAAACTCTGCACATCAGCAGATCTATTCAGGATTTAGCAATCTCTCTGAGGAGAGAATATGCCCATTATCAGTATCCATCCTCCTGACCCACTGGCAGCCCCTTAATCAGAAATATAGGATAATGAGAAATATTTATGTGATTTTAAAGTTAAATAAAACCAAGGCAGATTGACTTATATGTGATATACTAACAAAATGTATTAGAAATTGATATGGAAGACAAAAGATACTTAACAGGCTTTAAGCACTAAATTACTTCAAAAAATTAATGACTTAAAATATTATGCACTTTAAAAACTTTTAGAAAAAATATGTTTAATACATCAGTAATTGGATGCCCTGAAAGTACATTTTTTTATAGAAAGACAGACTTTACACTGTGCAAAATTAAACAATGGAAATGAGATCAATAATGTCTTTGAATACATGGGATTATATCTCTTTATAAAATGCCCTTAACCTTGAAACTAATACTAGTAATAGTATTATTAACTAATAATAGAAAAAAGGGGGGGGGGAAAGAAAAATCAGAACTGCGTTAAAGATGTTTAAAATTATATATCCTAGGGATTGTTAGTGTGCTGGCTGTAAGCAAAGTTTGCAGGCTCGACATCATGTGTGTGAAAGAAATTCTGGTATGGCAATGGCAATTTCACCATCTCTGTTCTGTTTGTTCTCATCTAAGGCCATATGTTTATCAGTGTACACATTTTATATCCACATCTGCTGCTGCCATCTCCCTTTTGTCCCTATTTCTCACCAAGCCACAAACAAGAACAAAGGACATCCTGCTAATGTTGAGTCCAGGCCAGTAATAAACTAACTCTGTTTTGCTTTGTCTCCTCTGCTATTACTGCATTGCTGAGAGTTTCTGCGCACTTAAATTTTATACAAAGAAAGACCCATCAGTGTCTGCCTCTGTTAGAAAATTTAAGATTTAGAAATTTGAATAAGACTTAGCTTTCCTAAGATCCCTCATCTTTATTTGGTATTCCATAAGCCAACGAGATGTGTTTCTTAGTAGGAGATAGTGAAGTAGAATAGTAGTGTTCCATAAAGGAAATGCATTTCTTTGATCCTAACATCAAGTGAACATTGAAACATCTTCTTTACATTTTTCTCTTTTCTTACAGTTTAAATGGTGTTAGACTGAGGGGATAGAAGAACATGTTATCCTGTAGAAAACCTTCATGGCAATAAGCAATATTTTAAATTAGGAAGTTCTATCGACTAACCAAAGCAACATACCTCAATCCTCATGTAACAACTGAAATCTATTTTAGAAAATAATACATCTTCTCTGTGTCTACTTACAGGGAATGCCATGAGTCTTGAGGAAATGAAGGTTTGTTGAAGGGCTCCTATTAATTCAGTCTGATTACCATTGCATCTTATAATCAGCCTCATATTTTAGTATGAATAACATGCAATTTCAGAGACTGTGAAATAGCATTTGGTTTGTATATCTTTGTCAACATAAATCCAAGCTGCAAGTTACTTATTAAATAGTATAATTTGGTTTAAATGCATATTATAACACGTGAATTTCTCTATTCCATATCCTAGCTAATTTGACTTTCAGACAAACTATCATTTGGAGAATTTGTAAATACTGGAAACATGGAGGGACTCTTGTTGTCTACTGATCCAGCTATCACGGTCTTTGAACTATGAACAGTAGATGCTATTGCTCCTTTTCTCTTTTCGCTATGTCTTCTGACACATATAACTAGAATGCTTTAATGTATATCTTCTGTTGGATAATACGTTAAAACTACTGTGCATCTTTAAGAGATAGTTAGACACTGATTTCCCATAGACTGCAATCAGCTCTTTGAAATTGTAGTGTTTGTGACAGAATAAACTCCATTAACTTGTTTTATTAGTACTGTGCGCAGTCAGGAGAAGCAATGCTGCAGAACATTATGAAATGACTAACAGTTTTCATCAGTGCACAGCAGAATGTTTTCTCCTTTCACAGAATATATAATTATTGCTCACATAAACAGGTAGATTTCTTTTTTCATGTTTCTAAGGTAATATTGGGAAATCTAAGACTTATTCATGAGAGAAATAAAAAGTAAATTTAGCTTTCCCCCACCCCTGCTCTGTTCAATTTGTTGTCATGCTGCTGCTGTAATTTTTGTCTATGTTTCAGAGAAGGACCTATCAAATAAAAGAACAATTCTAATTCAGTTGGTTACTATAATGACAGAACAGTTCAACAAAGCCAAAGGAGTCTGAGAAAGGAACGATTTACTGACCAGCTGATTCCCAGAGGCATATTAGTCAAATTTTGACAGCTTGTATACAAGGTAAGCTGCCAAACTAAGTAAATGAAAGCAGAACAAATCCAGAAGGAGAAAGTATAGCTTGCTTTATGTAAGTAAATATAAGTCAGCTATCACAGAATATATTTCAGAAGCAGGTAGTTATTCTATACTGCAGATGGCACAGCTGCCAGTGCTTATCTGAAAAGAAAGGTATTCTATTCCAGAATAGCTCTCACAGCGTCGCATTAGCCAATTCAGAAATATAAACAATTTTTTCTCTTCTCCTTTGCCTCCATTTTCTACTGGCTTTTTTGCTTTGCCCATTTAAGATGAAAGTCGGGTTCTGAGCTGACTAGATGCATGGGACTCCCAGTATAAACGTCAAGCATTTTAGCCCAACAAATTGTAGGAAACATGAAGCTGAGCAATTACAAAGGAAATGATTGAAAGCAAGAGTCAGTACAGATGTAGAATAGTGCGATGCAAGGAAAAAAAAACACATTGAAATCCAATCCAGCCTATTTTTTGCCAGCAAAATAATGAGTTTATGATTTGCAGATTGAATATAACTAAGTAGAAAGGTACTTCTCATAATGATTTGTAGAATCACCCTACTGCTGGATAAATATTATTTTTGTACTAGAGTATTATCTGGTCTTGCTATATTAGTTAAGGGACAATCAGCCTTTTTGTTACATAAACCCCTATATTCCAGAGCTTGTAATTTGTTTATAAAAATCCTCAACATGCTGAAATTTAAAGTAAGATTTAAGTCTAGAATTATTTTTTAGAATATATTCTAAAAAAAAAATAGTCAAATTTTAAACTAATAAAAAAATTTTCTTGTTTACTGTCCTCCTATTTTGCTGATATGTTGAACTTTGTATTCCTTTTAATACTATATTATGGGTTCTGGTGTCCTAAGCCACATATACATATACATATTTATCCATGAATAAAAATAAAAATCTCACCGATGTAACAAAAAACCTCTCACAAACAGAACTTAAAAAAAAAACTCAAACAACAAAACCAAACATAAAACCCCACAACCAAACCAAACAAAGAAACCCCAACAACAAAAGCAGCAAATAAAAACCCCCACAGAACCCCCCACAAGCATTATGCATGCCCAGAAGCTGCTTATTCTAATATTGAGTAGATGTTTCAGGCTGTGAATCTATAATATGCAAATGCATATATTCATGCCAGTATTCTGAAGGTCAGAATGGAGTATAAGTTAAACCCACAAAGGTCAGAAATTAAGTGTTATGGCTGAAACTCTATTCTGAAAGGACAAGAGCATCTATTTCAGTTGGCCCAATAATGTGAAAGTTCACAAGGTAAAAAGACTCACTCACCAGGCATAAACTCTGAAAAGCATTTGAAAATTATGCTTTCAGAGCCGCACTGCTGAAAGAGAACCTCCTGATGCAAAATGATGTCTTTGTAATTCTAGCAACATGGAAAGAAGCACAACATATTAGATGTTATATCTCTGAAAATTAGAGATATATATCTCTATATGTGTTATATCTCTGAAAATTAATTATATCTCTGAAAAACAGAACCTCTAACTTGAGAAGACCAAAATATTTCAGCTGAGCAAACTTGTCCTTTATGCATGATTTTTTTGCCTTCTTTTCATAACCAAGTTCTTGTTTTGCCTTTGTCTGCAAAATACAAAAAAAATTGCTATCTACTTAAATTTTTCTTCAGCTCTTCAGAAGTGCATCAGTGTGCTTTGCACCAGTGCTAAACATCTAATTTTCATCTCACTGCTGTTGTCAAAACATGACCCCTCACTATTTTGAATGGTCATCGTCCCATGATAGAATTTCCTTGCCATCCTCTTCAACTCAACAAGGTCTTCAAATATATTTTCTGAAACAGCTTAAACCATACTGAGCATCTCTTTCAAATAACCCATTGTTGACAATTTTCGCAGTAATAGAGACAATTTAGGGAAGAGTGACACTGGTATTGAATGCCTCAGGAGACGCATAAGTACATAAGTAACTTGTTAGTAAGAAACACTAGGAGTCTAAAAAGGAAATAATGGTGAATGTGGTTTCTCCATATAAAAGAGCTACCCCACTTCCCTTGAAATAAACCATAAATCTTAAAGTCTGAGCATACTCTCAGAGAAAGGACAGATCCAGGTGGAAACCTTTCTTTTTGAAAAGTCAGCATAGGAACAAAAACAGATAGAAAAAATATCTAGCCACTGGTATCTCTAATTAAAAGTCAGAATTGGTCATTTTGATATACTTGATTTAGTCCATCTGAATGTGTTGCAATGGTATGTATAGAGACTACCTTACCTCCATTTGTGCTCATTACTGAACAATTTAATTTGAAGGATTGAACTGTGTGTGTTTTCTTTTTCTCTTGTGGTTCTCTGGTCTCAAACATGCTCTCAGGTCACACTCAGAGGACTTAAAGGGATCATGCATCTTGATTTTGCTAGTGCTCTTTTGCACTATTCTCTTCTGGACATCAGTTCACTTCCTCCCTTGTGCAACAGCAGGATCAGTGATATTGGCTTAGCTTGAAGGATTGTTACAAAAGAGGCTGACACACTGTAAAGCACTTTGCCGAGAAAAAATTCTCTTCATCTCTGAGATCTTCCTGTGTACATCTGGACATCATTCAGTTCCCATGCAGCATCACATCCTTCATGACACCAACCTTTCATGACTCTCTCTCTGACTTGTTCATCCTGCCTTTGGGCTGCCTCTTCTCAAAACTTTCCTACCCTGGATTCGACTGTACCTATAGTGGCTGTCAAAGTCTTCTTTCCCTAGTGCAGCAAAGGTGACCTGAGATGACAAGAAACCAAGAACTGCAGAACACTTTAGTTTGGAATGGACATTTGTGGTTTTCTGATGAAAAATTTCTCCTCAAAGCTGGTTTGCAATATTGTCAGCTTACTCAGGGCTATGTTTTGAGTGTCTGCAAGAGTGGAGATTCCTTTGACTCTCTGGGCATCCAGTTCCAGTCTCTGTCCTCATTGTGAAATGCTTTTCCTTTACATTCAGGGAAATGTAGAAGCAAGTTTTGTCTGTTGTGCCATTTTCTTTTGTTAGGCACTTCTGTGAAGAGTACAGCTGCTGTGCTGAAACACCACCCTCCAACATCCTTAAATTCTACCATGAGAACCTTGGAAATAGCAATTAGATCACCACACACTCTTCTGCATGATGAACAAACACCTCCCTCAGTTTCACATGAATCATATGCTTCAGCCCCTTAAACACTCCACTATTTTAGTGGTCCTCTGCTGGAATCACTCCAGTTTGTAATTTTTTCCTTTTACTGGAAACACTGGTTTATGTCTACTTGTACAACGTGGTTAAGTGTCTTGGATATCCCAGCTCTGATTTCAGTAGTACAGTGCAGAGGCATCTGGGCTACTGGAAGACATTGGACCTGGACAACCTTTTTTCTCTTGGATCATCTGTCTCACTGTGATACAAATCACACTTCAATCAACAGTTAATAATGACTGCCATAAACAATGAGCAAAAGAGAAGGTATTCACATTGTGAAAGAAATAAGGCATCTGCTTGCTGACATCTGTATGAAACATTTTGAGGCCAAATGTCAGATTACATGGTAGCTGAAGTAATGATAATTCTCTTAATAGTATACACAGTGGAATGTTCCTTTAAATGACTTTTGTATGTGAAGTATATTGAATTTCATCCAGTTTACAGAAAATGTCAGCAAACATATTTTGCTCAGTTTCTGTTTCCCACATATCATACCCTGCTACATTTACAAAATTAAAAAATACATTTATAATTAATCTTTTTAGCAACTGTTTTGAGAAGCTCTACCAAAAAAAAAAAATCACAGCTGGTTGCAGAGAAAATTTTTGCTTAATTTCCCATGTTAAAATTCACTAGTCATAGTGAGATTTTCATGCTATTAAATGGATGACTGAATGTTTTGCTATCACTAGCTGATGCCTTGATGATATGATATTTCATTTCCTATGAAGTATACACAAGGATCTCTCAGCCACAGGTCCTGACTGACCACAGGTGTCACATGAATGCACAGACATAGTAAGAGAGTTAATAGAGCTGAGTGTGTTTGCAGAGTAATTTCTGAAACTACATGGATGGAATAGAAGGATCTTGACTGATCTTTTTTCCAAAAGTCTATCTCTATTAAATGGTAAACCATTACCTGTTGCAACAGCTGAAACTGAAAGATAAGCTTCATAGCCATTCTATAGACAGCACTATACTGTGGCCAGTTCAGTGAAATTTAGAACTTATATGTTTGAGCTAGTCATATGACACGTTAGCAAACAGTTCTTGTAGAATGGTACTGTAATTCAGTAATTCAGAAATAATTCTCTTTAAAATGCAGGATTAAAATAAATGGAATAAAATATAATGTTCTGAATGAAACATCTATCATTGGCACATGCACTGTTAAATGGGTGGTCACCTCTAAATAAAAACTACCTAGGTTTACTTTAAATGCTTAAAATTGAGGTATTAAATTTCCAGAGTTTTGAAAATGTTTCTTACATTACTAAACTCAAAAAAAAAAGGTCAGTGCTACCAGTTTCAGAAAGATTAGCTTTGATATGATCACAGCTACACAAGTACATGATCACCCACCATTTTGGGTTTCTTCAAAAATGAATAAGCAATTTGTGATGACTGAAGAAGGAAATATTTCAGGAGTACATTGTAAAACCAGTTTCCAGGTCAGTGGTAGAACTTAAGGGTCTACCCTGGGGAGCTGGAAGGGGAGCTGGAACTAGATGATCCTTAAGGTCCCTTTTAACACAAACCATTTTATGGTTCTATGATTCTAATTTAATTTGCTAAAAATGACTGAATGAAACCTTTGTGAAACTTTTAATATTACCCCATAATAATGGATGAACACAAATATGAAATCACTGTAATGACCTCCAAAGTGAGGTTGGTTATGCTATTGTAAATATCTTTTGTTTACAGAGGTATTGATTACACTGCCAAAATAAATTGACTTGCATGAATACAATCTGGGAAACAAGAATTTAAATTTCTAGTCTAGATCTTCAGCTGATGAATATGGATAAAAGCTCATTGATTGCATCTAATTCTCATCAGCTAAGGCTTTGACCCTCCATTTTCACTATAGTGAAGATATAATTTCCTATTCAAAAAAAAAAAAAAAAAAAAGGAAAAAAAAAGACCCTGCCACAGATTCCAACTGTTCCTTGTATGTTAAATCAAAATCAAGGTCAAGTACACAACTTGAAATACATTCACATAGTATTGCAGATAAAATCATGCAAGCTAATTTGAAATTATGATTAATTTTAGTTGATTTCTGATTCTACTGTTTCAGTCCACATCTACAGAACAGACAATGTTATTTAGTTCTGTATTTCTGTGTCCAAGGAATTTACCCATTATTAATCAAATACTTAGGACTGTTGCTCTTTTGTCTTGTTAATAGCATCTTCTTCATTGACTAATCCAGTTATATTCAATAGGATGAAGTGAGTCACCTGAAATAAAAATGGAAGGAATGGACTCTTATTACTTGAGTCAACTATTTTGAGTCCTATGCAATACTAATGCAGTGTAATTGCAGACAAATACAGCTGTTGTTATTTGTTTAATGATGACTCATGCAGCTGTGAGTAACAAAGCTCTTTTCACTAAAAAACAATTTAGACCTACTATGGCTAGTATTAATATCTGACCATGTTTACAGATATTTTGAACTAGAGCTATGATAGGAATCTTTGTGGATTTGAAATATCCTAGTAAAAAACTTTTATTCATATATTTCAGCTTAATAATTTTGTAAAGCTTAGTCTCAAATAAGAAAATTCAATCCAGCATATAGAGGCATGCCCCCTGTGACATTTGTAGCAAATACTATATTTCTTTGTACTTCAAAAGAAAACTCTTAAGGAAAAAAATACCTCTGTACGCAGTTTTGAAATGTTGAGGTTTTTTTTACTATAAAGAAGCTACCAGGATTTATCTGGTCCTATTAAGATTCAATGTGGTTCCTTGAAACAGTTAAATGGCATTTTTTATATAGGCCTAGATGCAAATATGGAGTTGGGCATTTTATGGCATTGTGAAGATATCTCAAATGTAATAAGGAGACACATAATCCTGTTGCATATACCTGAATTTTTATGGGATTGGTTGTTGAATGTTCAATGTTCTTCTAGTACCATGTCTAACTTTTTGCCCCCTATATTTGAAAGATACTTTTTGTATCCAAGTTCCTTATTATTCCCTTTTGTACCTAAGCCCTTCTGGCATCACTTAATTTGTTAGACATACTCAGAGCTTGCCTAACATAGCAACAACATTGATCAGCTTCATCCAGGCACTTTTATTTAGCCAAGGAACATCAAGTCTTTCAGGGAAATGCTTAGAGATTGTACCACTTGTGTAATGTGTGAAAGACCAGCATTCCAACCCCCTTTAGCCAGAAAGAGTTCAAATCTACTCAGTCAGCCTAGAAAAAAAAGACACAGTTGTTTTAAGAAGCTGGATTGAAGTGGTGGGATATCTTCTCTGCTTCTGCTGCCTCAAGAGACTATGTACTTTGTGTCAGGAATACTGCATACACAGAAGTGGTGAAAAAAATAGAAAGAAAGGAAAAAAAAAAAAAACAACATGTTTTGGCTTCCCCTCCATTTAGGACTGTTTGTGACTGCACTGTAGGATAATTGGGTAAAATATACAGAAAGTGTTAATGGAGTCAACAGTTTTCTCAGTATCAATCAGTTCTGCCATTAAAGGAAAAGTGGCCTCTAGTTAACATTTTCTTGTCAATAAATCATATACTCTCTCTCACATGATTCCACAGCTTCAAGGCAGGGAGAAGTAGAACGGCCCTAGTGTTTCAGGACAGAATCATGCTCATAAAGAGAAACCCAGGCATCATCCCAAGGTGTATAAAGAGAAGTGTGGCAGGAAAGGAGGGGACAAGGGTCAGAATGAATGATAAAACAGCTAAAATCACATGTTCTGTAGTGAAAGGCTGAGCTTGTTTGTTTCTTCTTAGAGAATACAATGGGAGACCTGGTAACAGTTTTCAAACATGAGAAAAGCCAAAAAAAAAAGGGGGTTAAACTGTAGCTAGGGAGATATAGGTTAGACTTTAGGCAAAGATTTCAAAACGCCAGGGTAGTTAAATAGTGAAAGACAAGACCTAAGAATCTTTAGGAAAATTTTCCATGAGCAGACCGCACAAAAATTTTAGGTACAGCTAATCCCACTTGTGAGGAAGGAAGATAGATAAGATGACTTAATGATCTTAACTTTGGATAATTTTATATGAATTTTATTAGAAGTTTTAAAATTTTGTTTGGGACTGAGTTAAAATTAATTGAGATTTAGTTTTTTTTTCTAATAAATAGAGGCCTTGGATTAAGACTCAAATAGGAATATGACTGTATGCAAACCATGCAATCAATATGTGAAAGGTTTTGCTATTTCTAGCGCAGCATTTTTGCTAGTGGCATTTATAGTTATAGGAAAAAGTAAGAAGCTTAACTATTTTGTTTACTCCTTTATAAAATTTCCCTGTGCATTGAAGAGCAAGAAATAGTCACACCTCTTATAAACTATCCACAGCAGAGGTTAAAATTGTAGTAGAGGTTAATATTTACAACTATTTTCTGCACCAAACCTGCAGAGATGTTTAATTTTCTCTGTTGCTAACAGCATCAAATAAAACAAACAAATAATATTCATGCAAAGGCAAACAAAATAAATGAGTCAGGTAATTATAAAAAGAACACTGACCTATTAAAAATTGGTCTGATCTTTAAGAGTCTCAGCATAGCAACAGTAATGTTATTAAAAACAGTAGAATCATGACAAGTATTCATTAGAATTTGCATACCTGAGTAAGAACACACTTAATTACAAATCACATTTTGCAAATTATTCAGAAGCTATAAATCAAAGCAACCAAGAAGATTTAGGGAATAAGGATTCTGAGGAATTTTCTAATGCAATTGTTCTTAAAAAGAACAGATTTGGGAAGTTGTAAGATATTTCCATGACAAAATTATTTAAAAGAAAAAAATGAAGTTCAGAAATACTATGTTTGACACATACTCATTTACTATAGGTGGTGGGAAATTATCTCAACTCGATCAGAATGGAATTTTATATGTAGAAGTAGATGTGTTTAAATACTGTGTCACTTGAAGGCAAAATATCATATGCAAATTAGGAGCTCAACTAGCAAACTGCAGGTGTAATAAATTTCATGGATTGTGTGATTTTCATGCAGATTTTTTTTCAGCTGCCATCAGCACTGTGGTTTAAATGCTTGTGCTGCTCTGCCGTACTGAGTCAGCACCCCAGGGAGTTCTGTCTCACCGCTAACCTAAATGGGCTGAGGGAGCTCACCCCCTCTCTGGAACCCTGTGCTGGAGCTGTGGGGGATGGAGCAGCTGGAAGAAGAGGTAAATGCAGAGAGAAGGAGACTAGAGAGGATGTAAGGGTTTGAGCAGTGAGGAAAGGAAGGTGATAGAGAAAGATGAAAGATGATTCTCTGATTCAGCTGGTCAACTTCAACTTCGCTGCACTGCAGAGAAGATACTAAGCATTGTGTAGAGCATTCATTTCCCATGTCCAAAAAAAAAACAGAGGATATATAGAAAAAAATCTCAAAGTCAGTATTTGAAAATATAGCTGGAAGTACAACTGAGAAACAGCTATTAAAACAAAAAAAAAAAAACCACAAACCAATCTGCACAACACCACAAAACCAAAACCCGATTGTTTGTTTGTTTGTTTGTTTGTTTGTTTTAAGCAGGAAAAAGCAATTCCCTTGTGGAAGGAGAATCTCTCCATTTTCTTAATCATCTGGAGGAACAAGAAAGCAATTTTTATTATTTACTACTTCAAATTTTTTTTCTTTACTAAAAGATTTTTACAGGGCATTCCATGAAGACTTTAATCCTGAAGTGTACTTAGGTTCTTCATTGTCTAAATGCTGCACCCAAAAATGCCACCTAGTCTTGCTTGACCTCATGGACACTTACAGCTCATGTCTACCACTAAGACAACTGCCCAAATATTGACTTTGCTCAAATTGGACAGCTCAGATTAACATGTAATTAATATCTTAATGTCTACAGGCTGTAGACATTTACTTAAAGATAAGTAAATGGAATAAAATGTCTTTTGTTACTATGGAAAAGATGTGACAAATAATGGGATTATTGCTACTTACTAATGAATATTTTCAGTATTCGGTATTTCAATACCTGTTCTTTGATAATTCTGTACACACACTACATTTCTGAAGGAAATTTCACAGCCTAATACTATTATGTTTCTATTATTTATTATTGTTGCCAGCAGTAAAACAAGATGTTCAGATTCCACTTTACTTGCAAAACTTTCAGAGCTGATCTTACAAGACAGGTACATAGAGGAATAACATTTGGTTGGAGCAAGGGAAAATATTCATATAGCATTTTCACTGGGTTCTTTGGTTCTCTTGATATAGAGCATACACAGCCTCGAGGGTGCTCTTGATTGTTATCTCTGCAGCTGAGTGATTTTTGGAGGTCTTGCTGAACACAAGGGTCACAACCTAGAGTCCATTCTTATCTGTTTTAATAAAAAATGACAATGAACTGTGAAATTCTCCATTGCCCCCTGAAGCAAAATGAAGGTGAATGTCACTCCTGTCTGTACAGCCAAGTCTAATTGCAGTATTAGGGTCCAGAGCATGAAAATTCACTCCATCAAGGGCTTTAACAAAGTCTGTGGAAGCACTACAGTTCAGTTTGCACATCCTCAGATTTACTGAGTTTTATCAAAACCTCCAAGGAGATTTTTGCTCTTTCGGACTGGATTGTGCATACCATTTACAGCTCGACTCCATAAGAGGTCATTCAAATGGATTTATTTCTGCATAACAAAAGTACTTTTTGTTCAGCTCTCAGGAGAACACAGAGAGCTCACAGATTATGTGATATAGTGAAAGATGGGACTGAGTGCACCTTTAGCAAGTTTACAGGCAATAGAAATTTGGAAGAGTGGTTGATAAAGCAGGCAGTTTTTCTGTCTTTCAGAGTAGTCTTTCAAAGACACCTTAATAGGCTGGAAGAACAGCAAGCAGGAACTTCATGAAGTTTGACAAAGAGAAAAGGCAAGTCCTGCTCCTGGGGAAAAATAACCTGACAGTGGAAGGTGGCTGAAAATAGTGTACAGATTTAGCCACCTACCCTTCCCATCCTGTGACATGTGTGGCCAAGTACCTTCTATATGACAGTTGCACTAATTCTCCATCAATCAGAAGTTACTTCTTCCATCCATTCAGCTGAAGACTGTCACCAGTCCTTGAGATCAGTACCAGAATTATTAACATCCCTTTTTTGTAGGGAAGCCTGTATCTATTCATACTGAGTTTCTTCATGAACTCTTAGGCAGACTCCATCTTGAGTTGTTGCCTCTTTTAGGGTTGAGGAAGTGGTGGTTAATGGGGTGGCAAGGTTTCACCTCTGTGATCATCCCAGCTGAGAACACCATGGCTTTTATCCTGATGCTGATCTAGTCTCAGCTAAAGCTCACATTGATTTACAGCCTGCCATTAGTCAGGGCTTTGACTCACAGAGCCATTTTGGTTCAGAATTGCTACAAACACTGAGGATGCTATAGGATGCATGACTGCATATGCCATTTCTAGAACCAAAAGTAGACATTAACCTCAGAAAATCAAGCATGGCAGGACATGAGTAGACAAGAAGGGGTTTAATATTCAATTGGGAGCTAAAGTAAGGGGAAAGAGGAAAGCTCTAGAGCTCCAGATACTACTGCAAATCCTGCTTTCTTCCTTTCCTGTCCTGTACAGGCATAACTTCTCC
Source organism: Motacilla alba alba (assembly GCF_015832195.1). Taxonomy (NCBI): domain Eukaryota; kingdom Metazoa; phylum Chordata; class Aves; order Passeriformes; family Motacillidae; genus Motacilla; species Motacilla alba. The sequence goes on from NC_052016.1 coordinate 68,068,586, forward strand.
CTCCCTGCTCTTCTGATTCCAGGAGTTATATGTCAGTAAGGTTAGCTGGCTTCAGCTGGAAGGGTACATGAATCCAAGGGTTCAAGACTCTTTCTTCACTATCTATCTTCATATGAGAGTTACACACATTAACACTTTTCTGATACATAAATATATGAACAGGACCTAATATGCAGGTCTTCTCTGGTGATTGAAAATCAAGCAAGGCACACTATAACCATAATGTACATATGTTTATTTGTTTATTAAGAAAGCCATTAAAATTGTTCAAAGCCTATGCTAGCAGATGAAGTCAACTTTGATTAGGTACAGTTAAGAATATGCTTCCTTATAAAAATGGACATGTTAATAATGTGTTTCATGGGACATGTACAATAATACTTTCCTTTTGATATAAACAGCTCAGATTATCTGGAAAGAAAGAGAATTTTTCAGCTTGAGATCACAGGTTTTACTTGAAACTTTTTTTATTTTTTTTAAGTATTCAACATTGTCTTGATTGACTCAATACTAAGAATGCTTTGCTTGTCCAAAGCTTCACATCCTGGAAAGGTGAAACCTCTAAAATTAAGAACACTGAGGGGAAAGTATATACAGTTGTTCTCTAGCTCTGCGCAGTCTGAATTGCTAATCCAGGAGAAGAAAATTAAATCCAAAAAGCATTTTAAAAAAATTAATTGAGCCTGTTGTTGAACAGAAGGAAAATGAAGTACCAGCACATCGTTACTGGAGAAATTGTGTGCTGCAAGCAAATGAAAAAAGAGAAACCTTAATAAAGGTTCTTGAAAAATGGGCGACAAAGACTTTACACTTCTTCTGCCTGATGATTCTTTAATGGCTGCAATCCTGCAGGATCACAACCAGGAAATAGAAAAGAGTGTCAGTCTTTTGTCGAACAATTACTGTGTAAGTGGTTAAAGAGATAAGATTATAGTAAGCTGGGACATTGTAATCCATTACTTATAAGACTAATTTGGTTCTTATGTTCTGGGAACTAGATTTCACAGTAAATGAATAGTTTGCTTTTTCCTGAAAATTTAAAAAACAGAAAAACTAGCAAGCAAAACTTCACCATCCATTGAGCTGTATGAAGGTTCATTGGTGTCAATGAACCTTCACCTGTCTTCCCTTCTTGATATCATATTATTCCCTACATTTCTAGAATTCCTATTAATAAACTTTGATCCAACCTTGCAAAAATCTAAATACTCGAGGATGTTCAGAGGGAACTCTTTTAGGCCTAGTGTTTAAAGTAGTCCTTAAGTGTAAGTGACAATTTGTGGAAAAGTAATTGCCAAAAGGCTTTTGAAAATACAGATTTCAATAAGAGAACTGAAAGAATGCTTTTGCTTGATAACTAATATTTTTTTAAATGTTTGACTAAAACCCCCATTAAAAAGAAAGGAGGACAGGCAGATATATTGCACAAAGTTTAGGTCAATAATAAAGAATTGACATGCCTAAATCCTGCCACATTATTGAAAGAGAGAGGCTTTTTTGGCTCCTCCAGAGACAATTGAAAGTACTTGGAAATTGATCCATTTTACCTAACTTTAGGCTCGGGACACTTTCTTAAGTTCCTAGCTGGGATGAATAGCCTTTCAGACATTTTTCTCTCATTGAGTGTGAAGAGAATCTAGTCAAACACATCAATTTTAGTCCTTCAGGTAAGATGTCTGAGAGAAGGTGGGATGCTTAGACCCGAATGTGTTAGTAATTTGATGAAGTGCTGTTAAAGAAAAATGAGCCAGGTTGAGTGCTGGACCCAAACTGTTTCCCTGTGAGCTGAGCTAGCATCCAGCACTTTTTGGTCTCTTTTGGGCTGCTCCAACTAGCTGGGGTGGACCAGCATTAAAAGCATGGATTAGGAAGCAGCTGGTGCTAACTTGTCTCAGAGCCAATGGTCACCTTGTGGCTCTGTTTTATTCAGCATAAGGACTAGAATACAGAGTGTCTAAGAGTTTAACTGCTGTCAGATTTTGAAGTCATTTTTCTTTAATTACTTCTGAATCTATCTGTTCATCTCAGTTGAAAGTCCAGGGAGCCTGAGAAACTTGAGAAAAGGTTTGAAATTTTTTGCCTTATTTCAGTGTCTGATGTTGGTAACTGGTAACACCTGATGTGACTGCAGATCCTGAAGGAATCTGAACGCTAGATTTTATCTGAGATATTATGTATGGTTTAGCTGCTGTAGCATACAACACAATAGCAGAATTCAGACTGAAATCTAGGCAAGTGCTTGGACATCTATTTTGCCAAAGTCAGTTTAAATTTAGGGCAGGGATGTCCCCACAGCCACAACAGCAACTGTGATGTACCTTAAATTTCAGTGCTCCATTTTATGCAAGTGACAACTGAAGCACACAATTAAGCAAATAGAAGAGGCAAGAACATAATGCAGAAATCCCTAGCCTGCCCCTACTCTGGGCTATGTTTTTTCCTGAGATATGGCTTTGTGTCAGGTGAAAAAGAGGCATATCATTTTCATTTACAAGAGGCTGTAATCAGAAGACACCACAAATAGCCAAACACGGTGTTTACACATAGAGTGTTTACACATAGAGTGCTCCCATGTTGTTGCAGTCATGTCAAATTATGCTGTTTGTATTTCAGAATGAGGCAAATTAAAGAAAATAAAAGAATAATATCAGATAGTCAAGGACAGAAGGGTTCTTATTTTCTGTTCAAAGATCACAGAGCAGTGTTTATAACCCAGAGGAAGGGAGCTGGAAAGAGTAGGAAGTTTAGTGGTAACTGTGTGCAGTGTTCATCTGGGGAGTCTTTCAGATGAAAGCATATATGATGTAGGCGATATTGAATGTTGTTCTTATGTATTTAAAGCAGAAACTATCAGCTGGGCATAGATATTTTGTTATCAGTCAGATTCTTTTGACAATTTTCAATTACATTTCTGATTTTTTTATTATATGGTAATGGACTATATTAATTAAAGCAGACTGCAATGCACTAATAACGATTCATTCAGCCCAGGGTGCCTTTAAGTGAGATTTTTATGAGAGCTGAAATTCTCCATGGATCTCTAATTTACATTTACAACACAGGAAACTGTACTTCTGGACACTTCTACTTGGCATTCTCCTCCAAGCCAACACAGTAGCGTGAGACCAGGATAGCAGAGGTGATGAGAGACTTGGGTGAAGAATTACAATGTTCTGAAGTGTTAAGAGAGGCAGTAGCTTTCATTGGTCTCCGTGGATTAACACATGTAACCCCACTTGGTAATATATAGAGTTTTTAGAAAGCAGAGCACAAAATCTAATAGAATGTGCAATCACTTATTGGTGAAGAGCATCAGCTAGATAATAAACATACTCCAAATGTACCTACTCCCCCTGGGAAATAGCCTCTCTTGTTGTTAGTCCTTTTGTCATTCATGAGTAATACGTATTTAACAGAAATCTTGGAACAGGAAATGAAAAACTGAAGATGATAAATCTGTTCCACTTAGACAATAATCATATAACACTGTGGCCAGTTAGTTTAATTTATAGACACCATTCCCCCTGGAAATCTTAGGTAGAGAAATTAAAAAAAAAAAAAAAGGCAGGGGAGGGAGATGGGGAGTGAAAAGATAAAAATTGTTACAAGGCATCTCTTACCCACTGGAGCAGTTAAATGGAAGAAAAATACTAATTAAGATTTCACTGCTTCAAAGCAGTATTTACAGTAGTTGGACAGGAGTTTTTCTAAGGTTCAAGTTCAGTTCCTTGCTAGAAGCTCTACGCTGAAGTGTGACTTGGTCATATTTAACCTGTCATGCCTCTCTCTCTCTATTGGTTTTGTTGTTTAAATTTTTTATATTTTTATTTTTTCTGAAGAGAAAAAGTACTTTTAGACAGCTATGGCCACAAGAGATTACTAATCCATAAACGTTTTTTCTTTCTTGCAACCTTCCAACCAATGGCAATAATTATGATGTCTGACATGCATTTGTGTAACTCTTAAAATAGAATTAAAACTACCCTCCTTATCTGTGAACAGAGCACTTACATTCATACTGTTTGGATAATATTCTTCTCATTGTAGCAGGTACCACTACGTATCATACTTAAATGTCCTTCAAATCCTCCAGTAATTATTAAGTCTAAGCTCTGGTTTCCTTAGAAAAATGTATTATATAGCTCAGAGTGAAGAATTCTTTATTTACTTTTAATGGCAAAGAACCTGGGTATGGAGAAAAATTGTCAATTGTCTAAGGATTTTTGTTCCTTTTTATGACTGACACTTCTAAACACTTCTTAGACTAGCTGTAATGCTTAATATTGTATAAGATCTAGAAATTGATTGCCTTAGAAAAGGTAAAAGAGGAGCATTTTGACCTTTGCTGATAACCTCTTAGCAGTTTTTAACACCTCATAGGCATAAAGATTTCAAAATATACACTCGATGTAGTGAAAATGAATTAGCCCACTTTAAAAAAAAATCGAACAACCAAGTATCAAAAAGACATGACACACAACCAAAAAACTCCAAACCAGTAACTGATGAGATGTTTTTCCTCTGTTTGTTTGGAAAGAATGTTTTGTTAACAGTTTGTAAATAAATTTTTCAATCTGTTTGTGTCCTCCTTGGAATAGTGATCCTAGATATTCTTCACAACAAACAAATAAAGTCTATGCAACAAAAATTTATACAAAAAATTTTGTCTGCAAAAAATTCCATGCATGTCTTTGATTTTGTATAACTGGCTAAAAATAAATTAAATTCAAGAACTGGATTCACAGGGATTTCTTCCTGAAGATCTAATGGAATTTGAATTTTATATATATCATATGTGAATTAATTTGAAAATAAAAATAGAAAGAATACTCTTAAGGTATTCTAGGTATATCTAGGTATATGATGACACAGTCTTGTTCTCTTTCCAAGACTGTAAGCCTATGTTTTAAACAAAATTCTTCCACAACTGAAAGGTTCATATATCCTCATAAAATCCATGGACACTCCAGAAGCATCTGGCAGCACAAAAACAACTTTGCAGCTTCATTCAGTAAAGTATGGCATACTGCTGTGTGTCTCTTAAAGCTTCCCTGCTGAAATCAGTACATAGTAAGGTCCAGACCTGGCTGAGAATATAAATCAAGTAATTTGTCATAAGTCTCTTAATTACTAGCCAATATAACAATTCAAGAGAAAGATTTATGGAAATGCAAAACTAGGTCTACACCATATAATTAGCATATACAGATATTTTATTTTGTCATTTCTGTAGTTTATGGGAAGCTTTATAGCCATATTTTATGCTTTAGCTGGCTTCTTCTCAGCTTAATGGCAATTCTGCTTGATACTTACAAACCAGATACCATTTTCTTCATTCAGGTCACCATGGAACTATTTAACAAGTCTCAGATTTCACTCTTCCTCACAATTTTTTTTTTTTATTTCTCTTTTGTATTTATTTTGTTTCGTCCCCTTGAAAAATGCTTCTCTATTAGAAAAATAAAACCTTTATGTTTTTCAAACACTTACTGAAAAAATGCAATCTACTGGTGCATAACATGGAAGCAAAAGATATTATGGCTACTATAATTCACAAGCCAAACTTTGTGAACAAGATGGATCCACAGTAAAGTCAGGACGGCTTTGAGGTCAATGCACTGATTTACACAACTGAAATTATACAGACATAAGGAAGCATTTCTTTTTTTACCATAAAATTGCTTGGGTAGGGTGAGATCTCCTGAGAGATTTATGTAGAAGCATATCTCTAGCAAGATGAAAAGAGCATGCTGTCCTCAGTATCAAAGCCAAGGAAAAAGAAGAAAAAATAAGCAGCAGAAAGGACAAAACACCCCATTACTGATACAAGTACTGTGTCCTGAAAGGAATTTCTAGACGTTTCATCAAGATCTGTAATACATAAATGCATATATATTCTGAGCAATAACATTTTGTTTTGATTATTTAAATCAAGTCCTACTTTTTATATAAAAAATATAATTGTAAAGTTTTCTCAAACACAGTGTGCCAGCACCCCATAACTAATTATTAAGCCAAATATTACAGTAGACAGACAAATTCCTATTTCATGCTTTTTTTAATTGAGCACTATCATTTGGCACAATATTCTGAGACTAAAAGTCCACAAGAGCTTGCACAGAACTTCACCAGAGACCTTGATGGAGCACTAGCTTTCAGAGTGACGGGGCCTGAGATTACTTTTCAGAGAAAGGAAAATCAAGAAGAAGAAGTAAGATAAGTAAGAAGAAGTAAGATAAAAAAACACCTCACAAAAGTATTCAGAATATGATGATGTGTTTTACAGATCTATACTGCACCTTTCCTTATATTTTATTTTATAGTCCTTATTTTTTTCACCTCCATCTAGTATTTCTTGACAGCATATATGGGGAAGGAATTTTTGAAAGAATTATCTTCCTTTATGCCTCCATTTCGGTGGTCACAAGAAAACCTGCAAAGTGCTTGATGGCAACACTAAATTAGATCACTCAAGCTGCAAAATCTCTGATTTGCACCATCACTGTATTTGGAAGCACAAAAATGAAAGTGCAAATTTAGAGAAGTGAAAAGACAGGACTCAGCATTTTACAAGAGATGTCGGAGAGAATAAACGTATAATTCCTTTTTATATGACTCACAATAATACAAACTGTTGTCACATTTTAAAGTACTGTCCTCTGAAAATACACCTTCTCATAACCTCCACAGAAAATAAACCACACAGAAACAGAGCAGATATGGAGAGAGAGTTTCCTGAACTAAAATCCTCTTTGTGTTATGTGCTTAATTGTATAATTAACAAAGCCTTTTCAGGTCTTGGTTAGGTATTCCTGGGGTTTGTTTGGTTTGGTTTCCTGTAGATTATGCACATCAAAGCTCATAATTGAAGAAATAGATAAATACAGTAATTAACAGACAAAATTCAGCTTGTGGTTGCAGGTTGGCAGGACCCTTTCTGTGCCAGTTAAACCCTAGGTTAGTGCAATGGCAGAAGACATGAATGGCATGGCTCTTTAGGATGTGTCACATGCCTGTTTAGCCTGGCAAGGATGCCTATCTATCACAAGGAAGTATGCATGAAAAATGGCAGTAGGTGTGGTAATAAGATCAGTACTTCTGCAGACATAGCCAAATCAAAAGTAAACTGCTTTCCAGACAGAAGAGGAATTTTGGATGCCTCATTTAGAGTGTGGTTATAAGTGCACAATACCATATGAAAGAAAATTATTTATAGAACCTGTGAGAGGAGTTTCTCCACACATGTAACTGGCATGTATACATGGCCACATGAATAACTACTAATATACATATGCAACCAGTAGATTTAAATTTCTAAAGCCGTAAATCATGACTGTGCATTTCAGCCCTGTCTGTAGAGCTACTCACTTCTAACGCTTCTGACAACAGTGCCCTGTCTTAGGTTTCAGGCAATGATAGGGCTTTCAGTATTCTTTAAAGAGTCCTTTGTACCAGTGATCTACAGTTTTCTACTGACTTCTAATATTGATTAATTGCCAGTCTGTTCTTCATGGCGACAGAGAACTGTGGAGACAGTAAAATCACACATGAATCCCTGTGAGGGGAAGGGAAAGACGGAAGGAACAGAATGCCATACCATCCAGACAATAGCCAGAAGAGTTGAATTAGAATAAGGAAGGAGGATGGTAATCATTGTTTCCTGAAGATTCAGCTAAGTGTCCTTTTATTTAGGAACAATGATACAGTTAGTTTTTACAGTGAAATCTGGAAGGTGCTGAGCTCCTCCAGATTCCTTTTTCTTTGCTTATGGATTGTTCTAGCGAGATATTTAATCCTGTTTTCTGTTTCTACAGTTAAAATGTTTTGTCCCTGACTTAACTAAAAAAAATTTTAAAAAAATAAAGAAACATTCATATGTGAAGACAAAAAGGCAAGAAATACTTTGCATACTTTGCATTGATAGTATGTCACCAATGACTAAAATTTCTCAACATGTAACAGTCTGAACCAGACATACATAGATTATTAGTATATGGTTCTATACAGGTGTCTGGAAACAATTTGGCAATTTTTGAAAAAGCCGTATTTACTTTTTCTCTGAAAATGTTCCTTTAAACAAAATTTTCCTAATATTGATCATGCTGGAATATGGTGCTTTATTGAGATGGACCTTTTACCATAAGAGACATCAATGTTCTTTTCCATAACATTGAATTTTCACTCAGTCTTCTCATATTTTGCCTGATGAGGACTTGTGCTGGCCATTCTCTGGGCAATGCAAAGTCAGATATATGTACACGTGTATTTTCATACATCTGAGTATATTTGCTTGGTTCTCTCACAGCAAATACTATGATAGTCAATAGACATGGCTGAAATACCATTGCTGTTCATAAGTACTATCTTCTGATATTAATATTTTGATTCTACCTGGATGTTAAATGACAAAAAACTGTTATAATCTGAGAAATTGGTGTAATTTTTCTCTCTAGCAACTCAAAGTAAAATGGAGTAATGTTTACAGATTGAAAGCAGAGTATTATGGCAGTTTGGGACAATGGCCTGAGATTGGAATGCATTCTTTTATATCCACATAGTAATTTTAATTCAATCTAAGCTGCAAAAGTAGAAAAATTCAAAACATCTTGTCTTTATTTCAGTTTTTTTCAGTGTCATTTTTTTCCAGTTTGAATTCGGGCTTGGCCTGGTATACGACTTCTTTTCATCTTTTCATATGGTCTACTTTGGCTGAGAAGGCTTATGTCATGGTTTAGGAATGGTCTTCCCAAATTTAGTTCTCCCACTCAGGCTCCTCAAACCACACTGCTTCTCGCTTTCTCTCCTTTCCCTCTGTTGTACATCCTGCCCCACCCCTGGCCCCTCTCAGGTGACCAGAGAGGAGAATTGGAGGCACAAAAGGCAGAGATCATGGATTGAAATAAGAGCTATTTACTGGAAACAGTAATGATATAAGAAAAAAAAAAACAGTAACAACAATGATATTAGTAGCAAAAGTGTACAAAAGAGAGGGTGATTTACATGCAAAATGCTAACCAAGCCCAATCCTGCCACAACAGGACAACAGCCATATATTTTCTGGACCAGGATCCACGTTCTTCTCAGAAGCCAGACTCCCTTCCCCCCACTCCTGACAGTGGCTTGAGGTGATATAAAATAATATCTGGATCTTGGCCACAGCCAAGATCTCTTGCAAAAAACTAACCCTGTCCTTGGCCTAAATCCGGGTGGTAGTCTTTGGAGTAAACAAATGTACCATGTGCAGAGTTCAGTTCTTTGTGCTTAACACTGCCCATTAGCAAGGGCTTAATGAAATATTAAGGTGGTGAAAGGCCTTTTGCTCTTGCTGTGGTACCATAAAAAATCTATGCAGGATGTTCTTTTCAGAGATGCCATAGGAATGCCACAGGCCACCATGTCCTGCATCTGCCACTAATCTATAATAATCAGGAGGGAATTGTATGCAACACATTTATCAAAGAAACCAAATAATTATTAGAGGATCTCAAATGCTCAAACAAGATCAGGTGGCAAGGAATGTTGAAGAATTACAGTTTTGTGTGAAAATGTAGACAATCCAGCCATTTCTTCTGATTTGAAAATAACAGCTCTTTCTTTTGGAGATACTATTTCTGATGATGTTAAAATCCCAGATTCCAAGAATCTCACTGAGGCTCAAGTACTCTCTTGTCCCTAGTGCTAGTCATCCTTGGGCACAATTAAGCTTCTCAGGCAAAGCACTTCGCACGCTTGGTGCTAAGATTGCAAATGTAGTGCACATACAGAGCATAAGAGGACTTAATTGTGTAGCATTAAAATCTGGCACATCCCATGGGTATGAATTAACTTCTGAAAAAGGAGAAAGACACATTTTCTTTTCCTATTATTCTATCATCTTAGTCCCTTAAAGATGTTGTTTAAAGGAAAATTGAAAGCCTTCAACCAAGATGAAGAAACATATCCCTAAAATGAATCTTGAAGAGAAGAATCTTTAACAATAATACAAATATTATACTACCAAATTTTTCTCAAAGATGCAGGTGGGTGGGATGGGTCACTGTGCAATTTTGTGTATGCATACATATGTATATGTCTAAACGTGTATGTGCATATACATATGTATATCTGTGAATTTGTATATTCATGAATTTGAATATGAACAGCATAATTTTTTTGAATGGGAGCTGACATTGATGGAGATTAGTGAGAACTGGCTTTGCAGACATATAAGCTTTAAAAGGTTTTTTTAAAATCTATATTATGCTAAGCAATAGTCAAAGAGGATAATTCCTTCACTTTAAATAATGTATTTCTACCTGCTTTACTTGGCTTGTACCATCATCTTGTTGAAAGAATTGTGACATATCACCTAACTCCTGTTCTACTGCTTCAGTCTAATGAGTCTGGGCAGATCTCATGAATTCAGAGGATAAATGAATCTCTAAAAAGTATTTTTTTTTTGCATTTGTAAGACTAAATTGAGTTCATGACCTTTTCCCTTCTAACCCCTAATGTAATTTAAACCCATTTATTCTCTTTCCTATGTATGTTTCCTCTTACAGTAGATTTTCTAGAAAATGGGATATAGTCCTGGGTTCTACACGAAAACATGCACGTGTCTTCACATGAAGATAGACGCACAGTTTAAATGAACATAATGAACGCTCATGATTGAGATTTCCAAGTCTATGAAATCTTGCAAACATCTATCTTCACACTGAAATCTACTTAGAAACGCTCTTTCTTTCCTCCCTCTTTCCCTCTCTTTCTCCCTTTGCCTTTGCCTTTCCATGTCCCTTCCCTTCTCACAATTCTCCTGCCTTTTAATTTTTTATTTTATTTATTTTCCTCTTTTTTTTTTTTAAATTTCTTTCAGACTTGCCAATGCAGCCTTTATTTTGACTCTTTAATATCTGGAAATTGGCACTGACAATTGCTTGCTGTCATTCAGCTGCAATAACTATGTAAAAAATAATGGTAGAGACTGAGGGAGACAATAGCTGGAGCATCTCAGCTGGGGTGTTACAATAGCAGGAAGCTTGAGGGATCAGAATAAAGGCTGTCCCACCTAAGGAGATAAAAGCCCTTCCTACTTGTCAGGAAGCAAAGGGAGAATGCTTATGTGTCCATCAGGGATCTTCTAGGTCTGTTTGCAAATAGGAGTCCCAGAGGTTGGACTAATTATGGTCTGCTATAGTTAAGGTACAAGGCTAATAAGTACTTCCAAAATGAGGGATGACAATACAGCATTCCCTAAAGACTGCTAGTGCAACTTCATGATTATTCATTATAGAATAAAAAGATATGGGAGATGTATTTCACTGTAAAAAGATGAGGATATGCTCTTCATTGAAGGAGGTTTTTCTTACATGTATGCTATGTTAGCACAAGTTTTATCACAGAATCAGTAAGATTGGGAAATACCTCTAAGATTGTCAAATTCCTCCGTTACCCAGCACTGCTGTGCTCACCACTAAACTGTCCCCAAGTGCCTCACTTACACATGTTTTGAGAACTTCTTGGGGTGGCGATTCCACCACTTCCATGGGCAGCCTGTTCCAATGTTTGACAAACTTTTCAGAGAAAATTTTTTTCCTAGTATCCAATCTAAACCTTCCCTGGCTCAGCTTGAATCCATTTCCTCTCCTCCTGACACTGGTTGCCTGGGAGAAGAGACCAACCCTGACCTGCTATATACTTATTTCAGGCTGTTTTAGAGAGCAATAAGGTCCCCCCTGAGCCTCCTTTTCTCCAGGCTAAACACTGTCAGCTCCCTCAGCAGCTTTTCATAAGAGTCATGCTCCAGACCCTTCACCAGCTTTGTCACCCTTCTCTAGACATGCTCCAGCACCTCAATATCCTTGTTGCAGTGAGGGGCCAAAAACCCGACACAGGATTTGAGGTGTGGCCTCACCAGTGCTGAGACTTCTTCAGGACCACATCAGAGCCTTTCTTGATTTACTGAATAAAGAACAAGAAAGCATTTTTCCTCTCTCTGAGAATCTTCATCAGACACCCAGGTCCTAATGTACATGTTGACTCACTGAAGATGCAGGCCTAGAGGGGGGTGTGATCTAACTGGAGAGGGGGCAGGTGACCAAACAGAGGTTCCAACATGGCACCATCAAATGCTCCTCTCTACAACACAGGCCTCAGAAAGCCCCAGCTTCATCCAGAGGGAACTGGAAGTTTTTATGTTAAATCGTCTTATTTTTATGAGGGAAAAATTGTCTGGTCTGTTGGCTATTTTCTGCTTTTATTCAGGTCTCATGTAATGTGAATTTTTCAAAAGCCAAATGCAAACATTTAGTTGTAGCAAAAGTTTTAGCATTTAGTTGGAGCAAATCAAATGTCAGATATCAGCTATTTTGAATTTCTATTCCATACAAAAGGCATAAACAATCCAAAAGAAAATGTGTGGAAACCAGAACCTCCAAATGAGGTATCAGGAATTTCGGAAACATTGATTTCAGCAGATGTTTTTTCTAATGAACCTCCAATGAATGCCCAATGAATTTTTAACTGTTTTGACTTTTTTTTTTTTTTCATGGTGAAAGAATATCAGAAGGTAGAGAAAACATTACTTTTCACTTTTTGGGCATTTTATAACACTTTATGTAAAAAGTCTATCACTCTTAGAGATATTTGAATCACCTTCAGGCATTAAAAGAAATAAAACAGTCTGCCTGCTTCTGGATAAACATTCATGACACAAAACCTTATATAATTGCTCTAATATGTTCCATGTGTAAAGGAAGGCTTCTCATCCCCTTTCTGCATATCTTCCTCAACTAGATAAGACACTGCATACATCTTGGAAAGGGTGGAATTCAATATTTCTTAAAAGAAAAAAAAAAAAAAAAGGAGAAAAAAAGGAGAGAAAAAGGAAGAAAAAGAAAAAAGAAGTCGTCATCCAGCCAAATCCTCAGGCAAGATAGCCGTGAGATCTGAAAATTTCCCTCCATCCCCTGCTTCCACTGCTTAATTCTAGATAAATTCATATTTTTAATTTTTCTGAGGGTTAAATACTCCCTCAGGGACTGTAAATGCTCAATATCAAGTTCTGGACTTTCATCCATGAGCCATGGAAATTTTGCCAGTAAAATCTTTGTATGGCATCTACTGTACCAGCTGTTCTGTATCACAATGCATACATCTGTCCAGCTGGAGCAGGTGACTTCTGGAGGTCCCTTCCAACCTCAACCATTCTGTGACATGCAAACACCTACACCTGATTCTCACAACACCTCTCCAGACTGACATTCAGGTTGCTGGCCCACCTTTCTTTATTTTCTTCCCATCTCATGTTCTGTGGAACCAAGTTCCAAAAAGACAAAACTTGGCTGAATTTTAAATCTATAACATTCAAGTTTAACAAAAATGTGATCTGATTATAAAAACCTTCTCTCATTTTCATTCTCTTGCAAGGCAGCACCACAACTACCCCTATCCTCAAAGACAATGTCACTTCTAGTCTTGACATATAATGCAGAACAGTGAGGGACTGTGCTCATCCATTACCCAGCTGATCTGTTGAATGTTTAAACTAATTATTAGCAATCTTAAGAGAGAGAGAAAAGAAAAACCACACACCATGATTCCTCTCGTCTTCACTGGAATGAATTGGAGCAGACAGATTGAATCTACTGCCAAGGTTAAATCTTTTCTTTTCAATGACACCAATTATTTTGAGCACAAATGCTTTAATTATCTCAAGCAGGCAATTAATAATTTGAATTCAAAAAATCAGACATCACTATGAAACTGTCCAGCATTCAAATTCTTTTTTCCTCAAAGATATAAACCACAAAACCTTTTAAAAAGTTTTTTCAGCTTCCATTTTCACAGCCAAAGAGCTCAAGGACTACTAACTCTTTCTTTAACTATCATTCAATTCAGTGCCAAAGCAAACATGTTGACGAGAGGAGAATCTGAGTTCTATTGCTCATAAGAAAAAAGCAGTATGAAGTTAAACTAGCATCCTTGGCAGCTCTTTTGATCTGTATTACTTAAGAGCTACTGCAATAATGTGTTCTCTGAACTCGAGATATGCATGTTCAATGTTTACCTCCAGAAGAGCAGAACTTCTGTACATTTCAGTCACCATCTTCTACTGGTGAATCCTCACTAAAGAATTCACATAATAAGAAGTTCTAGGAAAAAAATAAGGCAAGAGGTGAAAGTTGGCTAAATTATGGGTTCTTGTGAATGAAACTTTCTTCTTATTTTTAGTAAACTGTCTGTAGTCAAATTTTCTGTTGATGAATGGAAGACAGAAGTGCTTAATTTCAACAGCAGAACACTGAACTGGGAAAAAGTGAGCCTCCACTACAAAGATGAACATGTTTTTTTGTATCAGTCTAAGATTAAAATAATGAAAATGTCCTGTGATAGATCTGCCTAATTGACTGAAGTATGATGTGCAAATAGAAAATCCTTCCTGACACATTAGGTGATCTGCTGCTGTCCTGTGACAGGAAATGAGGCTGCTTTTACATATTAAATTCCTAAACTACAAAGGTTTCAGATTTCATTAAAGTATACTGCTCTTTCAAAGTTCAGCCTCCATAACTACCTTGATAGCCTGAGGTAGAAGTCTCCATAAGTTCGTTTTGTCTTTTGATTAAAGACTAAATTCTCTTTATTGGTTCTAATTTATTGGTATTAAGATGCAATATCCAAAATACTTTCAACCAGAGTTAAATGGGAAATTGAAGCTTACTACAAAGCCCAAAGGCAGTAGGAGTACCTTACTGCTTTATAGGGATCAGAGATTGTATCAACATCTCAAACCAGTGTCTGTACCTCAGAAGTCATTTGTTAGAGCAACAGGGAGAGCAAGGGGATTTACTGGGGTCTGGTGAGAAAAGAATAAGTGCATTTTGCCCCATCCTATTTTCTCATCTCTAGCATGCTAACTTTTGATAGGCCACTTCAGGCTCTCTGAACATGTTATTTGTCAACCAATTCATTGTGATGATGTTGTTATTGTTGTTGTTGTTGTTGTTGTTTTTCCATACAGGAAAAATTGTAGTCAGTTTGGAACCAATATCTACCTCCTGGTTCAAATAATTTAGGACTCTGATAATTCAGAGGAAATATACCCCAAAGGTTTTAAAATAGGAAATGACAGTGCTATATTAAACAAATATTTTGGATATTTTTCAAATTGATAATGTCACTGTTCTTTCTGTGCTGTACCTTCTGTGTCTCAGCTATACAGAACACTCTGACTTATAGTACCATATGGGACAAAAAGTGTAATCCTTAAAGTGTAATCCTTTACAATATCCATCCCTTTGTGACACTGGGGCCTCAGAAGAACCACTTGTAAAAATCATTGAAGGCTGTGCATGAGCAAATCCCATTTGTAGCAATTATCCTCAAGAACTGGGAACTTGCTTTACACTCCTGTACAGTTCAAAGGCAATGGTAGCATAAACATGAAGTTTACCTTTCTTTCAAATTATGGCTTTTCCAGTGAAAGCAAATAAATTGTATAGATGTTAATTCATACTCTAACACTCACTTTTTATTGTTCATTATATAACAGACATTTCCTTTTTTTTTCGTATTTGGCAACTGGTTTTTTTTGTTGTTTTTTTTTTGTTTTGTTTTGTTTTTTTTGTTCTGAGCAAAGCTAAAGCTCAGGGAACACGATTCATTGGGTAGACCAAGTCCAACATTACATTATAGATCTTTTGCCTCATAAAGCTAAAACTTTTGGGTCATAAAGCACCCCTAACTGGTTGATGGCTCCTAGATACTGAGTCCAATTTGAGTTCCTCTCTTTCTCAGGCAGGGAGCTTTTGTCCTTTCCTTCCACCTGCAGGTCATATGATATTCACTAGCTGACCAGTTGGGTTTTCCAACTGGTTGTTGTCTTGAACACCTTTGCTTTCCTAAAGTCTGTATTTTTCCTTTGGATGGAGAAGCTGTCTAAAGTCATTATAGAATCCCAGAAAATTTGCCTGTCAAAGATCTTGAAAATTCACCTAATCTATCCATCTGTTTCGATGTAGGATTGAGTATATCCGCAGCATTCTGGACAGATTTGTAATATGATCCTTAACATTTTTGACAAAGATCTTCATGAACAACATATGCTACCCCTGGTCTGTATTGCTACTATTAGAATGCTTTTCCTAATACATATCATGCATATTTTAAATTCCTTTTCAAATGTAAGAAGGTTAGTTGCTGTATTGCTCATAGGCATGCACTGCTCTTTGAACAACACACAGAACTATTACTTTATGCCTTTCTATTCTGCAGTAGCCTTTGACAGAACATTAGCATCCTGGACCCTCTAGGTCTTATCTTTTTGGAACTAAGCTAATAATGGACCAGGCAAAAAGCCCTACAGAGTCTAGCAGAGATATTTTGTTTCACTACTAAACATTGGAGAGCAACAGCTTCTCTTTCAATAAGATTTTCTAGCGATTTCACAGTCACATTACAGAAGTCTCATTCAGACTCTATTCCTTACATTGCCTATGGGAATATTACAAAAGACAGCAAACACAAGGTACTGGAGAAGCAGAGAGAGTTAAAAATATGTCTCCTACACATTCTTCAGCAGGAACACTGGTAAGTTCATAGTCAGGTTTTGGTGTTTTTCTGACTGTTAGTTTGATAAAGTTGTTCTTGAAGGCAAGGAGAATTCTTTTCCATTTTAAAAGTAATATCCACCTCTTCTATTCCTACCATGGACTAAAGTTGTCAGGAGTGGTTCCTAAGCTTTGTTTTCTCTGTCTAACTGTGTGAGCACTGGTAGGATCATTATCTTGGATATAAGTTAAACTATTCTGACAGACAAATGTGTAATAAAGCACATGCTACTCACTTGTTTTGCTATGTAGAATAATTTTCAGGAAAAATTCTATCATTTGTTTTAATGTGCAACTGTGTCATCTTCAATTTCTCAGGCAGTTTTTACATTGTTGCCTTCAGTTGTCCTGTAAGATAATGACTAAGATAACATAAGGGAACTCTTTAATGCAAAAATACCTCCTGAAAGCCTAAAAGGAGCAACAGAAAAAAGTCTAGCTGGAGGGCTTTGCAAGGCAGTCTGTACCCACTGTCCAAGGAAAGAGTAAGCATAGGAGGCAGAGACAGGTACCTGGAAGCCATGTGATTTCCTGTGATGTAATCACACACATCCTATTAGATGAAATTTATGGTTCCTAGTACTTACTGCATCTTAGTTAATGTAGTTAAATTTGCACCATCCCCCTCAAACCAAACATTAACATCTGTTAATAATTCTCTTCTGGGCTTTTTTTTTATTTCCTGGAAGTTTGAACACAAGTAATGAGATGATAAGAGAGACTAGAAATCAAGAGGGCATATATCTTTGCCTCTGTGTTTATAGAGCAGCCTATTAAATAACTGAAGTGTTTCATAAGACACAACACTTGAAGTGACACCTTGCATTAAAGCTGGCTGCAGTAAGCCATCTATTATCTCAGGAGAAAATTGGAGGTTTTGCAGCACCATTTGATTTGGATATATATAATGTAGCTATCAGTCTCTACGATAATCAGATTTTTCAAGTGTGCTCCCAACACTTACAATGACATCTTACCAAGATTTTTCTCAAAAGACTTGAATAAGAATAAGCTATTGTTAACACTGTGGGTCTTGACAACTCAAAACCTCTGCTTCCTTGAATTGATTGTTCCTGTGAGAAACAAAATCAGAAAGGCAGAATGGTTAAGCACGATTTTCTGCTTTCTGACTGAAGGTACAGCTGTTTGAGCATCTTTCACTTAAAAAGAAAAGACCAAAAAAAAGTGTTTTGTCTTTATTGGAATATTGTCTATACTTTACAAAACAATTTTTCTGCCCCTCTCTTATCTCTTTTTTTTTTGTTTTCAGAAGTATTAACTCCAGGTTTCTAATCTAGAGTTTATTCTTTATCACCAAATTTAGGACTTGTGGTCTCTCACTAAAATCATCTGTGCTATGATTAACAGTTACTATGTTTAACAGTAACAATGTTTAACTATGTTTAACAGTACTGACCAGTATATGTATTAGGTTGGAATTCTACCCTCTTATTCAAAGACATGCTGTGCACACATCTCAATACCATTCACCATTTTCTTAGGGACAGTTTTAGCAGCTATTAATTTGGAAGGTGTAATTGTCCTAACCATGATGAAATGATAAATGGTAGTCTACTGGCTATGACAAGTTCATCTGCTTTTCTTTCAACCATGATTAGATATTCCACATGTGATTTAAATAGCTTAAATTAGAAAAACATACATTTGAAAACTAGTCAACATTATTCCCATATTTCTGACTCTGTCATTTGGTATTCCACATCTGCTCAATTTTCTACAGTTGGTCTGGGATGAAAGCAATGAGCATTGATTTTTTAAGAGCCAGTTTCTTGACAATACTGATCATACTGTCATATTTTTCTCTTACAATGGACAAATGTTCATTTGACGTGCGCTACTCGCCAAATAACCCTAGTGAAGTCTCCAAAGTACAGTTTCTTACACTTTTCCAGTAAAATGATATTTGTTTTCCATGAAATAAAACTTCCTCATAAAATTTAATAGTTTTCTCAATTGAAATAGGTGTGGTGACTGTTGGGTATGCCTCTAGAGCAGCTTGACCATTTTATGACACTGGAAAAGGAGATGGGGCATCGGAGCATTTGTCTTAGTGCGGCAATGAATTGGACATTGGTTTAAGGTCTGCAGAGCCTTTCTGAAGTTTCAGCTTCTTCAATCTACTGCAGCGTTCCTACTTTAGTTGCACTGTGAGGCTGACTAGACGGAGTATCAGCAATCCCAGCACCTAGCTGTGCACATGCTCTGCCTGCAGATCGTACTGCATCATGCACAGAAGTTGTCTCTGACATCCCACCAGCACAACATCTATGCCTCTGTTATTTGTCAAGGATGAGAGTCTTTTGCCTTGTGTAAAAAGTTGCAGCAATCTAATATGTACAAGTATTTTTATAGGTTTTTTTTCCTTAGCTCTCGTCAGCAAGTCATTCCTTCTGAATATGAGTATGCAAAGTCCCAGCATCAGTTAATGTGTCAGCAGTGCATGCAACAGCATTGGAGAGCCATCTATCCTGTACCTGCATTCTGCAAAATAAATACAGTGCATGATTTATTATGTCTGATTCCCAATTCTTTCTCCCTCACTTCAGGGCCACTTGCCTGACTCTGCATGCCTAGCTTAATTCTAAATTTCTAACAGTCATGCTTCATTCTAAAGGTTGATAGGAGAATTTCTGTATTTAGGGCAGAAACGTGAGGTTCAGGACTGTATGGTAAATCTACATTTTATCACAGTCTAAAGCTGTGCTGTCTATTACCAGTCACGCAGCTTCTAAAAGGAGGCAAAACACAAATCCTGCAATCACTTAATTTTAGACAACAGCAATTAAAAAAGATATATATTTAAGAGTGGTTTGTTTCTTCTTTTGGTCAGTCCTTGTGACCACAGACCAAGAATATCTCAATAATACTGTTAATACATAATTAATGTTGACCTAGGAAAGTCCTTTCCTTATCAGCCCTTCACAAAGTAAATATATTTACTGTAGTTATCAAACATCAATTCACTACTAAATTTGGAAGTATTTAGCCCTTTCTAACTTCTTCTAAGCAGCAAAGAATACATCAGGTGAATGTGTGATAATACTAAGTTAGGATTTCTTAATTATTTTTAGACTTGAATTTTAGAAGTTGAATACAGCTGGACCTCTGCATTTCAGTTTGAATTATATTATGGTGAAAATAAGTGGTATTGTAGAAGTATCAGTCTTCCTCAGTTTTCTCCTGACTCTGCCTGAGTGTAATACCTGAGAAGTGATTAAATGCAAATAAAAAACTGTTTTATAAAGAATGCATTTTACTGTGTTGTCTTTTATCTTTTTGATGAATAACAAGTTAATACAATTGTGTAATTCAAAGATTTCTTGCTAGCACAATTAAAGCACCAGTTGCTCAACAGACTTTTTCACTGGAATGATATTATTCTAGAGTCATTATTGGGGCTTGGGTTTTGGGGTTTTTTTTGTTGTTATTAATATTCACAGAAATTGAAAAATTTTTCCTCCTAGAAAAACATACCAAAATATCACCATCTAGTAATAAAAGCAAGGAGTACTTGTTGCTTGTTTGTGACATGGATCCTGATATCCATTTATCTTTGATGTGTCTATTTTGATTCTGCTGGGGACTGATGACATAAACCAAGCACAGATTCTTTCAGAACAGGATTGCTAAGAAATACTCTTCAAGTCACTTAGGATAGTATTCATCTCACTTAACTTCAGACATCTACATCCAAGTTAATCACTGAATACTCCCTTTATAGTCAGTGGAGAGAAATAAGCAGTTTTCAGATGTAATTCATCTGCCCTACTCCAGATAGCTGCTTTAGAATAGAATTAATCACCCTTTCAGGCCGTCTTTTCACCATTGACTATATAGGCAGTCCACACTGACTAGGTCACATATAAATGCCTGACTTGTAGACATTTATGTTTGATGAGGTAAATCTTCCCACTGTGGAGGGCTGTGGCACACAAATTGAGGAAAACAGAGGTAAAAGTCCCTGTACATCTGCAGTAATAGTAAGTTTGGCTTTATTTCTCAGTCTTTCTCAGTCTGCTTTTCTGGAAATTGACATTTTGACTCAGTGTGAGTATCTGTAGTAAGTTATTGTGATGGCTACACATCAGATAATGTCATATATGCATTTTAGTTCTGCTACACATAGGTTTATAAGTGCAATTTCTCAGGTGGAAACCCCAGAAGAAAATCAAGTTTTGGTAACAATGCCCCACCCCTTCCAAAATGAATGCCCGCCCAACACTGCCAGGTGCTGTGGGGATCTGTCTGGCCATTCTGGTAAAGTAATTGAGATGGGAGAATATTCAGTTCAGTGAGAACCTGAAGATTGCTATGTTTCCCCCACTTGTCAGCTCTCTTCTGACCAGGTGCTGGGAAACTGCTAGAACTTTAAGGCAACAGTGTGCTGGTAAGGCTATAAAAACAAATCAAAGCCAATAGATTGTTCTTCTTGTTTTGAAATACAATCACATGCATCCATGACTCTGATTTTGCATAAAAAGATGAAGGAGCTGTGTTTCCTAATTAAGTGGAAGGAAAAAAAAAAGGAATTAGCCAATATCATTTGCATGAACAGCATTCTCTACACAACCATTTCAGTTGAAGTCCATTAATTATTGGTTGAGTGAGTCATAGACTGCTGTCACCCTTTGCATACAAACAAAGAATTTAATGTTTTTCAATAGAAAGCTTGGTTCTGCATCATACAGCATTGGGACTTAGATGAGAAAAGTGGGGAGAGAAAGGGACTCCTAAATTGTAAGGCGCATGTACTTTTGTTAGCAAAGGTTCTGCTCAAATGCCCTACATGCCACTGAACCCGTATAATACACAAGCAACAAAATCTGGCAAAAAACTCAAATCCTGCATGAGCTGAATGGATACCTTCTGAAGGCATCTGTATGTGCTGCTATACATAATAAGATGTACCATGGTACCCTCTATCTATCATCCTCCCCTGTCATCTGTCTAGATCAGGTAGTCATGGCATATACCATAACTTTTAATTTTTGGTGTAAATTTCATTTTTATCCCTCCTTGAAACCTGTACATGACTGAATGTACAGTTTACAAGGAAAAGAAGCATATGCCTACAGCACTCAGAGACAGTGCTTATTCTTTTCCTACTGACCCATTACAGAGTCTACAGATTCCAGTTACATGAAATAAATGCCCTAATTAGGTGAGATGAATCAGAATTTTGTTAGGTTGCAATTGTAGTTAGAGGAGGTGTCTCTGTTTCCAAATGATTCTGGTGGGGGTTAGAGATGCATCTTTTCTCTTTATAAGAAAGGAACACTAAGCCTTGAACCCAGCAACACGCATCAGAAAAGTTCCACAGGTTCACAGTGTCATTCAGAGTGAAGCTGGTGTCAGCAAGAATTTTGCTATGAGTCCATTTTTCTGTTACCAATGCCTTGACTGCATAGAACTTTTGTAAAATTTCTCCTTCATCTTACTGGCCATAAAAATGTCCTTCTTTTAAAAATGTGACAGCTGGGCAGTAATATGTGTAGGAGCATGGCAGCTTTGGAGGGAAGGCACCAAGTCTTCTATAATGTTCAGATTGGGAGAATCACAAATAATATAGAAAATTTGATTTAGTATCTGGCTTTCCTTTTTTTTTTTTTCTTTTTGTTTTGTTTTTTTTCAGCAGATAGTCAGGAAGGGTTAGAGTGATTACATAGTCTGTTACATACATGATCCATTCTTTTCATAGAAGGATTTAATGGTAGGCTGGAAAATCTTCCCACAATGATGTTCTAAGGCTGTGTAATTACAGAGTTACCCAAGGGGCCAGAATAGCACCACTTTACCCCAAGAAAATCATAAAAATACTTTTTTGAAAAAACTCAAAAACATCCAATTGTTAAAGCCTCAGAGGCCTAAGTGGATTCATAGGTGAATCTATTCTATCCAGCATCATGAAAATAAATATTACTTATATCATTATGTTTTCATTAAGGCACACAATTAAGTTAGGCACAGAAATGAGCCAGATTCTTGATCTCACTCTTTGTGCTGCTTTAGTATCATAAATGGGCTATAAAGTCAATTTAACAAAGCAGATGAAGATTCTCTGGAGGAGAAGGAATATGAAATGGAAATATGCCATTTCTTTTGCAATACTGATTGGATTATAGCAGCATAGTTCAGAATGCTGCTGTGTTACAGTGAGCTCTTAGAGCATAATAGTCCTTTGGAATTAGACTCACAAAATTAGGTCTGGAATCAGCCCCAGGACTGCTATACAATAATAGGTCCTTTATGTCTTACCACCTGTGTCCAGTATATATGGGCTCAGCTGAGAAGCTGAACCAATGTATTTAACTACTATTTACTCCACAGCATAATAGAAATGCCAACAGTCACCATGATATGATAATCAAGCACTCCTTGGTTATGTCTGAGCTGTGTGTAGACATCCAGTTTGGCTGCACACCCCCCAGTAACATACAGATAAAATACTCGTTTGGGAGATACACGTTTTTTCCATTGCCAGGTTGTTTTGCTCATTGCTTTTATTCCTTCACCAAGGCAGCCTTTCCTGGTCTGAGTTACTATGAAGAGTAATTTATTCTGCATCTGACTCAATCAGGCTTTTGATCTTTGTCTGACTGCAAGTATACAAGATGTGGGCAATTACAAGGTTGCGTAGAAATTTGCATTTGGGGAAAGAAATGCAGATTGTAACTGTTTCTAATGTTTTCAGCAGCTTATGTGACAAGCCCCTCAGGAAACAGTGTTTTGGATGCTAACTCTCTTGTTACCATATTAATTGCCTTTGTCATGACAGTTTTGGCATCTGAAAATGGCTGGGAACATGCTGAGCTCCTCAAGAGACCAATCAAGGGCAGGGGAAATTGGTTTATTGGTTCCCAAAGCAGCCTGCACTAAAGGTGCTGCTATTCAAGCATAGTTTTGAGTCTCCTAGCTTGAATGAGGAGCCAAAGACACTTCAG
Source organism: Motacilla alba alba (assembly GCF_015832195.1). Classification (NCBI taxonomy): domain Eukaryota; kingdom Metazoa; phylum Chordata; class Aves; order Passeriformes; family Motacillidae; genus Motacilla; species Motacilla alba. The sequence goes on from NC_052016.1 coordinate 68,092,137, forward strand.
GCTAAAGAAAACAGAGCTTTCATTTAGAACGGTGAAGAGGAAACTGAGAAGTTTATTTCTCTGCCAGCATGACTTCTGCAGTTAGCTTTTGTGTGCAAATCTGTGTGCCACGGTACAGAGGGTGGGACCAGGAATCAAGTTTGCTAGAATACAGCGAGGTCACAGGCTTCCCAGAGGGGATCCTAAGGACATTTGGTTTTAAATGAACTTAAACTAAGCTTGCTGAAGCACATGCTTTCAATCAAAATTTTCCCTGTGATCAAAGGATATGCTGTTACAGGGACAGGCTGGGGGATACCAGGGGATAAATAATTATTAATGTTATTTAAAGTGATGCTGGATGTCTAATATAAGAACTAAGAGGTATTAATTTCTGGCTAATTTTTTCTTTCTTTGAGAAGACTGGCAAGCAGCTGTTATGCTGTAGGTGAGAGATTGTAGGTGGTAAAGGGATGGGTCAGGATAGCAGGTGGTGGGTCAGCAAGAAGAAAGAAAGAAAAAGAACATAAGAAGAAGATCACATGCACACTAAAAAACCAAAGGAGTTGCCACAAGGAAAAGAAAGGGGGTAAAAGCCCATGATTCCATTAATTACTGCAGTTTATGCCTAGAAAACTCAGATTCAGTAAAAAATTTGTGATGCAGCAGAATTATGTCCGTAATGTTAAATAAGAGAAGAGAATCCTTTTCAGCATGTACAGAAAATACAGAGAAAGTGTGCAGCCTGACCCTATGAACTTTCCCATGTCTCAAACAGAAGACATATTTTACTGAGATATACAAAATAATTATTTGACACTTAATATTACCAGTGAAATGTAATGTTGTAGGACCAGAATATTAAGCTTATTACAGACAGCTTCCACGAAGGGGAAAAAAAAAAAAAGAAAAAAAAAAAAAGAAAAGAGAGAGACCAAAAAAGGAACTAAAAAAGACAACCTTGATCATTAGTTTGGTGTCGGCAGAAAGAAGGGGAAGAAACAGAAATAAGTGATCTTGTTTGATTTTTCTCTTTCTGTTTCTTTTTCTGATTTTTCTGTTACATAACTGCAAGCAACCCTTGGTCCTTAGGCATAGATAGTGGTTTCCATTTTTCAATTTTTGTTTTCCAATTTCCATTTTTGTCCTATTTCAATCCTACAGGTTGGGAAAAGGCTGTTGAGAAAGCCATGTCCCTGTCCCCTTGCATTGCACAAGCCACCTCAGCAGGCTCTGCTGTGAGGATCTCTATCCCTTGTAACAGTGGCTTGCTTATCTCCCCATGCAGAACCCACTCATGCTATACCTCATGCATCTTTACATATGCATACCAGAGGTCACAGAACACATCTTTTATGCCTTGAAGCCCTTAACAGAAGCTATAAGTGCTTCCATAATTTGGACAAGTGTTAGAATAGAACAGAACTCTGTGGAAACATGATAGGGAGTACTTTGCCTCTGGAAAGATAATGCAATATTTTAGTAAGCAACAAAATGGTAACTTTTACAGTAGAACTTAGCCCTATCAATGAAACAGAAGGAATGAAGCAAGGATTTATGCAAGACACTTCCTCTTCTCTTCTTCCCTTTATTTAAATGATGTATATTTTCAGCAAAATAGAAGCTGTGAGTCAGGGAGAGGCATCAGGATCAGTAGGATATAAATGAGAACACCAGGACATCATGACAGATTTTGAATGGCATTACATCTATTATTCATTACTTACTCACATTTGAGTATATAGTTAAGGAAAGAGATTTGACAGGCAAGACATGTACACAAATTGCCCATCAGATGATATTATCTACTGCTGAAGGAACATTTTCAAAGGCCCAAAATATGATAAAGAACATAATATCCCCTGCATGTGAAGCACATAACTGTCCAAAATGCATGCTCTGAACTTTAGGGACCTTTTTATCTGCAAATTTCAAGAAATCATGAGAACTCACAGAATGCCATCTGATTTTCTCAAATAGAAAATACTTCTTGAGAAAATATCCCAGCAGTGGAGTAATTTGCCTGAGGGCAATGTCCAAGGATTTGTCAGGAGAACAGTTAGGGTATAAACCTAATTCTAAGTAGTCATAGAATACAATGTTACCAAGGCACCAGCGTTTCTGTAGTTTTTTTGTTCAAAGGGATCTCAAATTGCATCTTTCCTAGGTAGTTCAACTGATAAATTTCATTGCATTTTCTAACACTACTTGCAGAACATATTTTCCTTCTTTTTTTTTCCAGCCAAAAAGTAAATTAAACAAGATATTGTGCCTTGAACTGACATTCTAGGATAAATATAAAATATCTGAAGTCCTTGTGGTTTGCTACAGAACACAAGAAAATAGTTTCTTACAGCTATAGAGAAACTATTAGAAGAAACAATTCTTTGTCATCTATGACTTGGCTTCTACTCCAGCTCAGTAAATATATAGTTTGCTTCTTCCTCTACCAAAAAAATTTAGAAACAACTTCCAAATTTTTCACCTGTATTTCTTTTTTGTCTGTCAGAGAGATCATTGCTCAGATGGGACTAAGTCTTCTTCCTCTCTAGTTTCTAGTTTCATTGCTGCACAACCTATGGGAATTTGTATATAATATATTACATCCGTAATAAGTACAGAGAAAACTATATTTATTTGTCTTCCCTTTTGGGGCTGACTCAACTACCTCCCTGCATTATTTAGGTGCACAGAACAATAATATCAAGCACAGAACAACAATCTGTCTAGTACCCAACTACATTTTTATGGACTCCTAGTTAGTGATTTTCTGATTTATGTACATTTATCTTATATATTTCTATAACACAAATAATATTATTGAGAAAACCAACAGTTTTCAGAATCATCATCTTTTGATTTATTGTTTACATTTATTTAAATTATTTCCCTGATAAAAGAGTAGATAGGGAAAAGAGTAGATATGTTCTTTTACAAATTCAACCAGAAATTACTCAATATTTAGTATCTACTACATGCTGCACCTTGTATGACAGAACTGAATGCATGAATCCATACCCAGAATTCAGAAAGAAGGCTGACCAGTCTATGAAAGGATTTATGATGTGTCTAGGGAGAAAGATGGACTTAAGAAGCAAAGAAATTAGCTTATTCATGTGAGACAGTGCCCAGTGTATCACTTGATGTAGCTCACTGCAGATCCATGCATTCAAGCCATACTAACGGAACTTGCACAAGGATTTCTTGGGTAAAGTGAGTTAATTCCAGGAACTGGGAAGGGCATGAGAAACATTTTTTGTACCATTTTTCAAATTCTCTCTGGGTCACATCTCACACCAGGGATAGCAACTCTATACTGCCTAATTTATCAGCCTTTTGGTTATCATAATAGATATTCTAAGGGATAACAAGAATATTTTGACTTTGTTACAAAGTTGGGAAATACCAATTATATGACACTGATATTCAGTGTCATATAATTAGGCCAAGAACAAAAAATTTAAAAACAGATTACAAACAAAACAAGGCTTTCAAGCTGGAATAAGCATTTTATTCCCATAAGATCCACTTTTTAAATCCCATTTATTATCTTCTATACACTTATTTTAACAACTGTATAAAAATCAGCAGAGAACAATATTTAGAAATAATCAACCACTGTTTTGCATTTTCATATACTTAAAAATGTTTTAGAAAAACATATACCAGCCAAACAAAAATAAATATTATTTTGAAAATAATTGGTCTGTGGTTTTCAACAGGTTGTAACTTTTAGGAGTTCTGCACTGGGCCAGACTTGATGAACATGATGGTTTGTTTCAGCCCAGTATATTCTCTAAATCTTTGATTCCATGATTCTAAGTTGCTATCAATGGCTATGCTAACTCAGACACTGCTATATATATTTATTTATATTTGTATCTAAACAGCCATGTTTTTAAACTAATTTTACTGCTAATAAATCTTTGCATGGGTTTAATTCTTTAATGCTTACTAATCTTTTACACAGTCTTTAAAATTAACCTGAGCAAAAACTACAAAAAAAACACTGAAAAAATAATTTTACACTACCCATGAATTCCACATTGTTACCATGATTTGGAAGTCTGTTAGGATACGGAGTTTCTTCAGAACTGAAACTTTTGTTTAAAAATATAATACAAGAGGCTGAGGACGTTTTGTTGAGGGGCCATACTTCCAAGTATTTGTTAGTGTAATATTGACTTGATATAGCTTAAAATAGCTGGCAACAGTCAGTCCTAAGGAGATTCACTCTGAAAGTGTACCCTGTCCTATTTACACAATTTTCTAGACATCCTTATAAGAGAGAAATTTGATTTTTCACAGCAAACACAAGACATTCTCCAAATACTGCTGTAACATGAATATCTAAAATTAAATATCTTTACATCACCAGAGACTTAACCCCCTTCATTTACATACTGTCAGTTACACATGAATCAAGATTTATTCTGCAGAAACTCATATTCCAAAGTCTTCATATAGCAGCCTAGGAAACACATCCATGGAAAGGACCCACTGCACCTAACATTACCTTTTCTGAAGCTGAGTGAGCAGCACCATATGTAGTCAGTGAAGGAAATAAGTAGTCACTCCCAGAGGAAATTTCATGCTATCCTGAAATAGCTGTCCAAAACTTGTAGGATGAATCACTCTCCCTCGCTCACTATTTCTCAGCTGAAGACTATAGCCTTAATGACTACCTTAGTCTTCATGCCTAACTTTTAGACAAGGCAAATTAGATGAGACGCTGCCGTCACCATGAAGCACAAGAATACTTTTCTATGAGTTTCATAAAGAAATTGAGAGTCAAAGAGAGAGAGAGAGCAGTCTGTAAATGAAAATATTTTAGAAATGTAGTGTTTTTACACACCAAGACTAGTAAAAAGCCAGCATTATCTGGAACATATAACTAAAACAGGAAGGATTTGTTGCATTTGCTAGGTTTTATAAGTGTTAGTGGAAGTGCCTGAAGAAATTTCTCATGTGTTGTATAATCTACCACAGAATACAGTATGAATAATACTTGGCAAAATCTGCCAGATTTTCATTAGCACCAGCTCAGAGTGTATCTGAAGCACTACATTTATATTTAGAATGTATACGTAAAAATTACACCCCACCCTCCCTCTTGTCCCAAAATCACATGCAGTGCATGATTTTAAATGTCTATAAAAAGTGTAAATCAGGCACTACTTATGCGCTGTTTTCCAATTAGACTGGAGGAGATCAGAAACATTAAAAGGCATTGTAGAAGCAGCTTCACATATGCCATCCATTCTGTGTGTCTGATGAAGAAAACAATGTGCTGTATCCAAGAGCACTTTGTCCCAAAGTGACTAATGCTGTTGCTGCAGTGTATTTGGAGGAGAGCATGTTAGGCATAAAGAATCAGGATCCTCAGCAAGAAGCACAGCAGACATCAGAGAAGTATATTCTAACCAGAGAGAAGAGACAGGGAAGATTAATAGGATAAAAGAAGTGAATTCTTCACTTATGTCTCAGGAAAAGAGATAGGCACATAACAGGTATGCAGTCAGCCAGGGGTTTACTCTGTTCATAAAAAAAACCTTAAAATGGGAACTGTGGTGCTGAACTATGTTCCTTTCCAGTGCAAAAAACATGGCATGAAAACCCCAGGAATTAAGGTAAATATTTCTAAGTTCTGAAGTTCATTCCTTGTGTTCCACTGTCTCTTTAATTTGCTGTATTTTACCAGGAATTACAGCACAGCAGCAGCAGCAGTTAACTCAAAGGAAAAGGTTTCACAGAAGTAGAGAACCATAGATTAAAGAAATAAAGGTTGGCACAGACCTTTGGAGGTCATCTAGTCCAACACCCCCTTCATAGCAAGACTGTTGCCGCAATAGCCAAGTAAGTCATTGTTTGACTAGACTGGCTGAGTTTTGCATAACCACAAGGATGGTGATAGCACAGTTTCACTGAGCATTCTTTCCTTGTGCTCCCCAACACCTCCTAGAATTACACTTTTACAAACTTTTCGTCTGACCCTCCCAAGCCATGACTCATGTCTCATCTTACCATCATCAAAATCCACCCCACATCTTGTTCATCTTTCTGCCACTCCAGCATGAGCTATCTTTTTTACAAGGGCTCCAGGTAATCCCCTAGTGTTCCATCTGCACTAAGACTCAATAATCCTGTCACCTGTGCAGCTGCTGTTGGCTTAAATAGAGACATCAGACTACTCCTGAATTATTTAGAAGATACAACAACAGAAAATTAATTTTCACAGTTCACAGCTGTTAACTTGAGAGAAACTGATTTTGTGACCTAATCTCGTTTGGAGGATAGGTACCATGGCTGCATAAGAGCAGACAAACTTCTAGACTTCCTCATGGCTCCTTATAGGCAAGAGAGTATACAAAAATCTTATTCTGTTGCGCCTTTAAAATATACTGCTGGCTGTTTTCATCACAAGCATGGCTTTGCCCTGTGGGCTTTTGTTTTATTGCTCATTTGTTTCCATCTCAGTCTCCTCATTTGTTTTCCTGGCTGTAGATCTTATCCTACTCATTTGTCTAAGCAAAGTTGTCCTTGTCTGTTTCTCTTTCCTCACCCCCCACCTACTCCAATGAATTCCATTTACCATTGCTCTATCCCTTTGGTCACTTTGCACCATGGCATCTGTGCAATATTGCAGTATTCATTAATAACTTCCCTGACTGTTTTTGCAATGGAAGAAGACAGTTAAGGAGTCTTTGAGGAGCAGTTTGGAAAAACACCTGTCTGCATTTTGATAAAATAATTAACAGATTTTCCTTGACTCAAGTAATAAACAATAGTTAATAAAAATTAAATGGAAGCAAGTGTCAGCAGTCACAAGTTGCTCTGAAATGTGTTTGTCTTTATATTGTAGTGAATTCTAGCATGTCTTTTATTAATGATATTCAGTGTGTTTGTTAAACTGATGACACAACAGTCCATGCAGTTATCATCACTGCATCTTGAAAACATTAGGTACTAATTGTAATGCCTAAATCAGAATCATAGCCTTGTTCAGCTATACAAATAAACCTTAGGGAGGTAAAAACTACAGAGATATTGTATTATATTGCTGTCCGTTTTGTTAAATATTTTTTCCTCTCCAAGGTTTGTTGCACACTATTCAGAAATGAAATAAGCACACAGATGATCTCCTGAGAAGTCTGCCAAATCAGATTTTCATAGCAGATCCACTAACTCAGATGTAAGGTTAATGCCCAGTCCTGACAATAGATCCAATAAAAAACCTGTGTGTCAGGAATTAGTGAGTTTGCATGTTCTCAAATAAATGCTTCACAGAAATCTTCAATTAGACTACAATGGACAAAGAGGTGGCCTTTGCAACTGATGAAGGTTACACTTGGAAACCTCCTGATCTTTTTGTCCTACTTGAACTCATACATGAAGGAGTATGACACACCTAGTGTGTAAGCCAGCTGGTTTTCAGCCTCATCTCAGATATTTACTCACATGTCTTTTGCTTTCCCCTTCCTTTCTTCATTCCAGTGCTTCACTTGGAGTTTCACACATAAGAAATATAGGCAAATGGATGCATTGCCACTAATTCCCTGACTTGGGCATTTAGAGGATCAGAAAAATCAGACATACAGCAGCAGAAACTTGTCCAGATCTATGTCTTTGAGTCACCTTAGCAGAAGTGACAAGCTGCCTCTTTATTCAGGGTGGCGTTTTTATATATCCATAACAGGTCTGACTATCACAGATGTCCTATGGTCTCAGAATAATGCATTCAAGAACCCAGAAACAATTAACAGAAACCTTCCTTGATTAAAGACTATAATCTGCCTATTTTTTCTTAGTTTTTTTTCCCATCTAGGGAAGACCCTTATTACTCTGAGACTTGTGTCCTCCCCTCTGACTGTTTTCTGTGAAATGCTCAGAAACAATATACCCTGCACTCTCCTACTCAAGAGCCTTTTCAGCTCTTGCAATATTGACCAAACCAATATAATGGGTTATGTTATCCACTTACATATTTTTGTGCTTGGACAGGTAAGATTCAAGCCTTACTTTTAAGTTTCCACCATGGAGTGAAACAGATACCTTTCAGATGCCTTTTACTTGCTGTCTGATTTACCTCCATGCAATGGGCACAAACTCTCTCTTTCCTAAATGAAGTCAAGACAAACAGGAACTGACAGCTTCCTTGCTCACAATTTCTGTGCTGAACTTTCTGACATGGCCAAGGTTCCTCTCTGAGGAACACACTGCATGCTGCTTTCCATATGTATTTCTGTCTCAGCCACAGACTGTACCTATGAATCTGCAGGGAAAGCTTTTGGTTTGTCGGGCCCTTCTTTGCATCTGGTCATGTTTACATTGTTCCAACTATATTGCTCCAAAAAGAAATGTAAGTACTGCTTGCATTTAGACCTTGTCTTTATGTAGAAATACAAAGAAATAATTACTCAGTAATAACTCAGAAATACATGACTAGCATATAAATGCTTTCTTATTTCAGACCTGAGGAAGTCTTATGCAATAAATTAAAAAAAAAAAAAAGATACTCTTTAAAGTGTGTTCCCAGTAAGCTGTTGTAGAATGCCTATTCTAGTATATACTAATATTTTCCAGTGAGTTATGGATTATGCACATAGAGGTGGACACATCCCACATTAATTCATGCAATAGTTGTCTTATTTTTGGCTAAAAACTATTGAAACAAGGCAAAATTCCTTTAATAATTGATTCACATTTTAGAAGACTATCTTCTTTGCAGATTTGCACAAAAAGACCTGGGGCTATTGCTGACACCTACTTGACCAAGAGCCAAAAACTGTGCCCGTGAAGCAAAGACATCCTGGGCTGCGTTTGGAGGAGCATTGCCAGCAGGTTGAAGTGGGTGATCTTTGCTTTCTCCTCAGCACTCGTGAGGTCACACATAGGGCTCTGTGTCCAGTTCTGCACTCCTTGGTAAAAGAGAGACACAGACCTACTGGAAAGAGTCCAGTAAATAGCCACAAATATCATTAAAGGACTGGAGCCACTGTCCTGGGAGAAAAAGATGAGAGAGCTGGAATTTTTTAGCCTGGTGAAGAGAAGGCTTGGGGTGAGCTTTCTAATGTATATAAACCCATGAGGAAAGGGTACAAAGACAGAGACAGGCTCTTTTCTGTGATTCTCCATGACAGGACCAGGGGCAGATTGAAATGGGTACAGATTGAAATGTGGGAGGAGCCATATGAACATCATATGAATGTCATTCTTCTTTTTCCTTCCTTGGAGATATTCAAAATTGTCTCAACACAGTCCCAGGCAACCTGCTCTAGCAGAGCTTGAGCAGACATTTTGGACCAAGTGACCACCAGAGATCCCTTTTCACTCCAACCATTCTCTCACTGTGATTCTGTTCCTAAACTTGCACACAATGATGCACCAATCTTAATAAGTCCTTTGTAAATTTGACTCTTTGAATTTCAAAAAAATTTTATGGCAATACTAAAAATATAATGTATGTGCACTGTATTCCTCTATATGTCTCTGTACTCTCATTGATATCTGTAACTCTGTATCTGAGAAATAACAAAAGAACAGCAATTACTTAAAAGATATGTTCAAGTGTATTATATGTGACAAAAATTCTACAAAACGCAAACATCTCCATACATCCACTGGCTAACAAACAAAAATCAAAATACACTTACAGTTCAAAACAGAACCATCATCATTTAATCAGAAAAATGTGAGTATACATCAGTGGCCTTAATTTAAAAAATACTCATCGAAATATTTGTCATTTCAGATAAACTAACAAAGACGAAGCAGCTGACAGCACCTAAGAGAGGAAAAAAAATGAATGGTAGGAAACAGTTACATCTGATGAAATAATTACTGAGCTAGGTTTTTTGATATTCTGATTAAGAGATAGGAGAAAATACATTTTAGGGTTTTTTGTTGTTTTTTCTTTTAGGACAACCAATGATTATAGATGAAAGTGATTTCATGGCTTACTTTTTGTGTATGTATGTATGTGTATGCATATATATATTTATTTCTATGTATATACATGTACAAACCCTTAACATGCTTACCACAATGAAATTATAGCCCTGATATAGAACTTCAATAACAACAGTAAATAAGTGAAGTGGCGATAATTTAGGCTTTGAGCAAAGGCAGAATACCTTGTCATTAAAAAAAAAAAAGATTTGTATATAGTGGAAACTCAATGGGACTTAATGGGAGACTCACCATTACAGTGAGGCCTCAGCTACACCATAGTAACTGCTGTAAAGCCCAACAGCAGCAGCTTATAGCCAGTCTTCTGTTTTACAGATGGGTAGATATAAAACTAAAACAATGATTAAAAATAAACAAAGTAATCTTTGGTGTGACTATAATGCATTTCAATCCAAGAACAAGGGCTTTATTTAATGAGAAGTTTGTTCTTCTTTTCTTCTTGTCCTAAAACGCTACTTCTAGAAATAAAATCGTGTGTAAAAATAATTCTGTCATCAAGACAATAGAAAAACATATCTCAAAACTGCAATTACTGAAAATGAGCTACAACCACTTTATGGGTTTAAAGGTAACTGTCTTTCTTTCACTCATTTTTAATATCCCTGATTCAGATGGAACTTAACCAAGATCAGCTCAGAACGACTAAGTGTTCCCTAAGAACCTTTAGATTTATTTGATACAGCCCCTTTTCAAATTCCACAGCACAAATCTAAAACAATTTAGTCAGCACAGGATAAATGCTTTTGGTGATAAGCTTTCATCAAGAAATACCTAGAGAGAATGAAATTAACTCTTTTTTTATTGTGCCTATGGACTTAATGAACATGTATTGACTGAAGGTTGAGCTTCCCCCTCCCTATTTCAATGAATAGTTTCTCTCATTCAGTTCTTCATAATAAATTCCCTCAGTTCCTCCTACCTAAATCTGAGGTCTTTGCAGACATGCTGTTTATGAAAGTGACAGTCTAAACTTTCTTTACAATCAAATGGTGAGAGACAAATGTCTCCAAAGAGATTTTCAATCTACATCAACACTTGGAAGGGCCTCTTCATCTCCCATGTAGAGAATTTGAATCAGCTGCAATCCTATTTGGATGTCTTATGTAAGATCTTTAAACTAGGTAAATGTATTCAGGCCTAAGTTCCTGAAGCTTCTTTCTCTCAATTTTTTCCTTAAACATTTACCTAATGTTTATATTTTATTATTTTCTTACCTAAAGAAAACTGAAGTTCTGATCATATGTTCACTCATTTAGTCTCTTACAGACACAGGCATTACAGTATGCCATCTCTGCTCGTTTATAGGCTTTATACTTAAGCAGTATTTATGCAACAGAAACCCTGCCTGCTTCAATACACTATTAACAGTGAATAAATACTAATCTGGCCAACACTCTCAGCCAGCTAAGCAGCGATACGTAGTAAAGGTTTTAAGTATTACAGGATTAATGATCTTGGACTGAAACCTAGACACCAATAGCTTTATATAATACCTACCTGTATTACAGACTGACTACAGAGAGTGGTAAGAGTAAGGAAGGCTTACCATGAATTACCATGAATTTAAAATTAGTAGGTGTTGAGAAAAACCAGCTAGGGTACATATAATACTGCAGTGCAGAGTATTACTTTGAAAATATGGGTAATTTTAGAAAGAAAATATTTTTAAAAAGAAAAAAAAATGCAATCATCATGTGCTTTGGACTAATGATAATATTAAAATTGCTAACAAGTATTTTCCTTTATTTTGAAGATCCTGCATTAGACCATTATTAATAAAATACAAGGTTATAGAAAAAACAGAAGAAAGATCAAAAACCAAAATCACTGAGTTTTTCAGAACTACATTTTAGAAGTCCTATGTGGAATTATCTTCTGTTTGTTGGGCTTTTATGCTGCCTATCACCATAGTGTCTGATTTCTGTCCATGTAAAATCAATAGCAATAAAAAAATTATTATGAACTTCAAAGATTAAAAAGGAGGGGGAAAATGAAGAAAATTTTGCCTAGCTTCTTTTGCAGTTTTGGGGGTTTTTGTTTTGTTTTATTTTGTTGGGTTTTTTTTGTTTGGTTGGTTTTGGTTTTTTTGTTTGTTTTGTTTGTTTTTTATTTTATGTCAAGAGTTTGTCACAGACTTTTTTTATTCATAATTAGGTATTTCAGTGTGAGTAATATAAACATCATTCTTCTATCCATGCTGTCCTGCAATGTGCTGTACAGATTTTTTAAAAGTGGAAATAAACTGATTTCATAAAGGAAAAAGTCTAGGTGTATAAAATGATGCTGGAGAGTTATACTTAAATTGAATGCACTGTGTCATCTACTGAACTTGTACCTGCTATATAAAGTAATCATCAGACAAATACCTCTAAAGTCATTATTCTTTTTTGTTTATGTTTTATTTCCATTTTTGAATCCTCTATTTAAAGAGACTGCATATCTGCATAGTGCTCTTTTGAAAGTAATGGACCATCATACAAGCACATAAATTAAAGCTTTGAGGTTACAGAAAAGATCCTCTTGAGCCCTCCTGTTTTGTTGCACTCCTATCATGCAATTGCATCTCAGTCAGATACATTTGAATTCATCCCATCCAACTTCCATCATGTAATGTCAGGATGATCAGCCCATCTCCTGCTGCAAGAGAGAGAACCAGGAACCTTGAGAAAGGGATTCATCCTCTTGTAAAACAGATGTTCATGTAGAGAGATATATCTAACCCCAAAAATTTATGGAAGAATTCTCAACTGATAATAAAAGGCATCTACACAAATAACTTAATCTACATAGGGAGGTCATTTGTGAGATAAATCTCACCAACCTAGAAAGATGTTTGGGTAGTCAAAGATTAGATTTCTACTTTTCTTTGAGATTTAGGCAATTAGTTTGCCTAAAAACTGTCATCTGAATTTTTAGATACCTTATTGATTTCTCTTGTCACGACCTTTACATAACCATCTTTCTGAAACGCAGAATGGAAATAGTAGCACTTGCTCCCCCAAAGGGATTTCTGTTGTGAAGATAAGTACATTGTTTGTGAGGAGATCAATCTCCATGACAATGGGGACCACATAGGTATAAAGACTTTTTATTTTATGCTTGAAAACTACATCACACTTTCTGAAAACTAAAGTAACATCAATAACAATAACTCTGCTATTCCTTTCTTAAAAGTCATATTTGTAGTATAAATATGGGATTACTAATATTATCACAATTTAGTGGTATTTCTACAATAAACAAATGCTTTGCTTTAGTGTATAAATGCAGAACCAAGGGCTTTTGTTATACAGCACATAAACATATATCATACATAAAAACAGGGGAAAAAAGGTGGATGGAACAAAACTGGAATAGTTTTAAAATCCTGAACAGTTTGAGACAGGTACATCAGTAACAATGTCATTATAGTTTTCAGAATGCACCACAAGCCTGCAAAGTTTATAGTTTCACCACATGTTGCAGAGTTTATTATTTCAGGAGTGAAATCTACAAACATAAGGAAATTGAATTGAATATATGAGGCTGGATATGTACCTTGAGGGCATTTCAAATATTCACACACTGAGAAACAGTAGAGAAGGACTATAAGGATAAACAAAATGTAACATGTAGAAGTAAGCACCAGAAAACAGAAGAGAACAAGACAGGAGGATATAAAACTGATAAAATAACACAAGATTTTGTGGGTTCCTTTATGTCTTCCTTCATAATTTCGGCTGATTTTAGTAGCATGCATTTTTTTTTAACCAGAGAGAGATTACATAAGCAACTGTATAAGAGACTATATGATATTAAAATATCTGAGCTGTCCACAACTATAAATTCCTCTGCTGACCATTTTCTACTCCAGCCTACTTCAGTACATAAGATTTCCTTAAAAAGAGATTTAGCAAAGCTTTAGGGGTTCAAATAATTGAATGGAAATACCTAGAATCTTTACAGCTACCTTTATGGCTCAGCCATCACAGTGTCCCAGTCCTGCTTAGATAACTATTCCTAGGGTCCCTTTTGATCAGAGCTTGATGCCAAGTGCACCAGAACCTCCTGAGGTAGCTTATCTCTGAGAAAAACTGTATACCATCCCTCAACAATCAATGGCTGTCTTGTATCTTAAAATGTGTCCTGATGGCTTTTTTATGCCAAAGGATTATTTATATTGTGTCAAGTCATCTTGAGTTTAGAAAATCCCAGATTTATAAACTGGGAATTAAAAGAAAGGTTAGGAGGCTGAATTAGGTATCATCTTGTTGCTTATGTGCCTAGATCTAAAGTTCCACTTGTTCAGGTGAAACAAAACCTCAGTTAACCACGGCTAGGGCTAATAAGGGAGTTTGTTTGGTTTTCGCTGTGATTTTCCTAAGAGAAAGGAGTTGGTCAAAGCTAATCTAATGCCTACTGCCATTGGTCAAAATTCCAGCCTCATACCACTACCTGTATGTTAGTCATGGCTAAATTTTACCATAAAGATGATTCCTAATCACTAACAGCTTCTAATCTGCGTGTTTTCCTGGTTTTGGAGGGTAACAGTGCTATGCAAGTGGAAATCAGGTTTGAGGCTGAGTATCTTTTTCCCTGTTAAAATGTAACCAGAAGTTCACTGAGGTTTCTGTTCACTTCAAGAAAACGACTTGCTCTGTTATTAGCGAAGCAACATCATCCCAGTAAGGCCTTGCTTGCACTGCAAATCTACAATTTATTAAGAGTAGCTAATAGCAATGTTATAAAGAGGGGAGCCGTGATAATCTGGAGGGCCAGTGGCTCTCAGCATACAGTGCCTGAAGCTTGATCAATCTGGTTTTGAGCCAGAGCAGGGATAAGAAGAGTTTCTGTTTTCTCAGGAGTGGCATGTCCTGGGATTTATGGTTGTCTATAAGCTCTGTGTTTCCAATAAGTAATAAAACTGCTTCGGGCTGCATTGCAGAGCTGCTGAATGTGGGTCACATTCTACCTACAAGTAATAATTTGGCCACCCTACAAGTTAAATATTTATTTTGGAAAAGTCGATTTCTTACCACTTTAGTTTCCAAGGGCTCTTTTGATGGTATTAAAGCCATAAGCAGAACTAAATATCTGTAGAATTATAGCAAGTTCCTCTATAACATTTCAGTTGAATCTTATTCTTCCCTCAATAGATTAAAAGGTCTTTCATCTCTGCAGTTTTAAGTAGTATTTTCCACAGTAGCAGGAGGACACCACATCTCTGCTAGTCAGTTTGCTGACTGTTTTTATACTTTATAATTTTGTAATGCTCTCCCCTCCCTAAGGCTCTCCAAGGGTAAGGCACTAGCCCTGTTCCAATGCCTGATATTAGTTGGCCAAGACAATGTGTTTATTCTTGACTTTTTTCTTTTTCCACTCAATTCATTGAAGATAAACGGAGACTGTGCTGTAAGTGTCAGGGGACCTTGGGCTTTTAAGACAAGATATTTTTTGCAATTTTATTTAGGAAGCTTCTTCTAATATTAAGAACTAAGTCCCTTCAAAAAGAAAAGTAATGAAAGATAAAAGACTAACTGTGGTCATGCGTTTTGCTGCTCAAACCACAGAGCCTGTTTCTCGTGGCTGAAAATGCCTAGGCTGAGCTTGCCTTTTCAATATGTGTCATGTAGACATACTGCACTTGTTTTACAATTTTATTGCTCAGGTTTGGCAATGCATAACTGAAGTTCATTAGAGACAGATATGCATAACATCAAGGCATCAAAAGACTGGATTATTTTGCTGCTTACCTGTGACTATATCATAGATACTGGCTATTTTTTTATTATTATTCATCAAAGGAAAAAGAAACTGGAAAAAATATTAGCCTATGTATGGATAGTTTTCTTGAATAAACTAAGACTCTAATACTAAGGAAATGCTCACACTAAGTAATCAGTATTTAACATAATGAGGCAGAAAGGCATATTATTCTCATTCTTCCCTGGGTCTCAAACAACACAGCAATTCTTTGGACTGACTGGTTTTTTGTTTTTTTTTTTTTTTTACAGTGTAGCAATTTTGCTGAAGAGGAAAATAGAAAAATGCCACATCTTTGTGCAGATTTTTCTAGGAGGCTGGATAAAAGTTAAGTTAACTCTGGAACTGCATAGGTTCCAACAGAACAGTGGTGTGTCCTGATGCATGCAACTGGAAGGTAATTGCATGCTTGATACCATGTTAATGTGGTCCTATTGCATCAGCTTTGCATCAGTTTTGGCTGGGATAGAGTGAATTTTCATCATAATAGCTAAATTTTGGATTTGTGCTGAAAACAGTGTTGAAAACACAGGGATGTTTTCACAACCTCTGAGCAGGGTTTACACAACACCAAAGACTTTTCTGCCTCTCAGCCCATGCCACCAGTGCGGAAGCTCTGAGGGCAGAAGGAGTTGTGAGGGGACACAGGCGGAACAGTTGGTCTCAACAGACCAAAGAGATATTTCATACTTTCATTTTCATACTTTCATACCATGTCTTGCTCAGCATATATACTGGGGGGGGGAGGAAGAGATTGGCAGAGTGTCCGCTATGGAAGCTTTGTCTTAACAAAATAAATACAGCAATGAGTTTTAATGCCAGAAGCAAGGATCCAATATAATCAACCGTATCTTTTAGTCACATGTGGAGGGATAAGGCACAATCGCAACACAAAGGAATACAATTCTGTGAACTGTTTCTGTGTCATCTCAGTTCTTTTTCCATTTGTTATGAGTCCTTGTTATCAGGACTCCATGGTCCAGAACAATCTGTGTCCTCAAACTGCTTCCTCCTACTTTGATCCTGTCAATAAATATGACTGTGAATGATCACTTAATGGAGATCCTTGTTCAGTTCAGAAAATGTCATCTAAGTCTGTTTGCTCTAGGGGTCTGATTATTTTCTTAGATCTTGTTTCATCCTGCCTCAAGCACCACTTTTTATCTGCTTTGCAGTGAATTTGATTCCCAGCTCAGTGAGCTTCTGCAACACCTGAGGATAGCTTTTGGTGTTTTTCATCATGGAGATGCACTCCCTGGACTGTATTATTATTCAGATCTTCAAGAATGGCTGTCCTGCTGGTCTCAAGCCTTTGCTTGCTTTAAATAATTTTCTAAAGTCAACAGAGTGAGAAGCATTGTGCTGAAAGATTTTACAGAAATCCTGCATTTTTACCTGAGTGGATGCTGGCATAGCATCCTTAGAGCATCCTGATTAGGAAATCTACTAAAAGACCATTTATATAACCAAAGAATTCCATGTAAGGCTTGTATGGCCTAGCAAAATAATAGCTTTGCAGAGCATGCACCACATCTTATACAACTTGGAAAATAAGAATAAATCATGATAATGCCAGAAACTATCCAAGCACAATACTATCTAAGGAATTACTCATTAATACTATCAACAGAAATTTACCCTCAAGAATGAAATTTCCAGTGAACTGTAACAGTTTTAGTTGACAGTAAAAAACGCTTTTTTTTTGTCCTGGCAGTGGAAACGTGCACACCACCATATGTATAACAATGATTATTTGCTTATTAGTTAAAGAATGTGACACTAAGTGTCCAAAAGAGTTTATTGTGTCATGCTCTGCTTGAAATCGAGTGCAGCACTAGAGACAAGATGATTAGCTCAATCTTGTGCATGTATCTATCTGTCCATCTGTCTGTGTTACTTAAATATTTTTGTAACCTGCTTATATGTATTAGACTTTGCTTCATAAAATTTCCAGCCATGATTTCTGTTTATAGGCTGATTCAATGCTGTCTACTATCATAATCTGTCCCAGACTGATGAAAGTTTAGACAATTTCTTCTTAAATTATTACCTCAGTGAAGGAAATTTTTTAGTGAGAGTAATTGTGGTCTCTCTTTAGTCCTGGAGGTTTCTTTAAGTCACTTTTTTCACTGACTTAAACTCCGGATTTGGAAAGGCCAAGCAGTAGGGGAATAAATAAGAAATTTTAGGCCATTTCCTAAGGGATATGTATTATCATTATTGACCTGTGCTAGAAGAAGTAGCAGCTGGAGGTGAAGTTGCACACAGTGTTCCCTGGCATGCTTTTACGTCAATTACAAAGACACCTCTCCAGTTACCAGTGTTAGTACCTAGCAGAGCTTTGACTTTCATGTTTCTTTTTCAATACAGGTCAAACAATCAATGCTGAAATACTGTTCTTCCTCAAACACTTCAGCTCTGTAGGGCACCACTGTCACCACAATCATATCCTCTTTAATTTTCAAATCAGCTCTGGATTTGTTCCAGCATCTCCTTTAGTAAATTGATTTTTAAGGGTAAGTGGCTTACATTGTCTACGTTTTCTCAGAAACTCTCTTGCTTTGGAAACTTCAAAAATTTTGAGAGAAGAGAGAAAAACTTCTCTGAATCCTTGCTGAAGTAGAGCATCATCTAAGATTTATTCTTTTGGTTATATTAAATTTCTCTTGCTGGAATATTCTTCCTCGTATACACACATATACATCTCCTTTCTTTCTAATGAAGTGTACTTTACAACTTCCTTCCTTGAAGGGTCTTATTAAAAATTTCACAAATTGTTTTAATTCTCACATTACTTGTTATAGCTACTTATTTTCATCAGCATCACTTATATCATCAGCAGCCTTTCATTTCTGTACTGGCTAGCTACACTTTGATCCCTTAGTATATTTTTTGAGACAGCTTTCTCTGATGTTCTTTGTCTCTTTTGTACGAATGATAACCCCTTTAGTGCACCATTCTTCCTGTAATTTACTATTCTAACATACATCTCCTGTTTTCTATCAGTTGTAATTTTCCTTCGTAGTTGCCATCCTCCTTTAAAAATTCAGCTTCACTCCTAACCTTAACCTACTTTTTCATTGTAAAACTAAAATTTTACAAGTGGAAATATATACAGAGGATGACTAGTCTTCTTATTTGAATGAATATCAAATAATAGATACTAGTATTCTCTTCACATTTAATACCCAGCATTTTGAATATTTTCAGAGTATTCTAGAAAGACTGCATCAAGTGAATCCATTATATAATTCCTTTAAGTATGGCCCATTCATTAATGAATCATCCTGGTCACTTGGTACTATAAGTACTAAAAGTTAAGGCAACTTGCCTAAGGTACAAAGCAGTGGATCAGTAGCACAACTAGAAGAAAAAAAAATCAACAGTAGTTTCTGGATGTGGGCCCAAAACCTAAATTCCATATGATCTTCTTCACTGAATAGTAATAAATACTAAGAATCGTAATATTAAATGCTCTAAGGCTTTCATGGATTCATGCTTTGCTAGCAGGAACTGGAGTTGAAAGTCTATCTCAGCTGCAAATGATTCTCCTTTGTGTTAGGATCCCTCTTTTATTAGGAATGAATGCCTGCAAAAAGCAAAGAAGACAGGTATTAATGCTATATTAATAATAACTAATGTATCAATTAACATCATAAAATTGCCTCATGATATTTGGAAAAATTAATGTCAGGAGGGGAAATTTTATAAAAAACCAGAAAATTTCTGGTGCTCCAAGATGAAGTGCTTCCAGCCAACATCAAGCTATCCCCCACCAAAAATAACATGATCAGCATGTGTTATAGGGATATTTCTTGGCAACATTATTGAGCTTCTTCCCTTCCAGAGTGATGCAGGCACTAGGACTCATATTAGAACAGAACTTTTGTCTTTCAGCAAGATCTAGGAACAAATATTTGAGACCGATGACCACCTTCTTCACTCTCTGCCAAAAAAAATCCTTGATGTTATAGCAGCAGGGGGAAAACCACCCACTGCAGTCTGGAAAATGTTACTCCAAAATATTTCATCAAATTTTTCAGAGGTGCTTTCCATAGATAAGATAAGGACAAGGAACACTCATGGTTTCCTTCCCTGTAGCCCAGTCCAGTCTGATGCTATACATAAGTCATTCTTTGAATGACTGTCAATTTTAAATTCCTTTTGAGCTGAAATCATGACATTTAGTGTATTCATTCTTTATGAGATGCTGACAAAAAAATCTCCCAATTTAATTTTGACTTTTCCATTACAGGTTCCTAAAAGGTCACCAGACCATTTTACTAGCTGCAATCATTGTTAAATCTTTGTACTATGGGGTAATACTTAAAAAGGGGGACGTTTTAAAAGACCTGTGTGGAATAAGGGCACACCATCACGAAATTTCCAAATTATATACTTTTTTTGGCAGTATGTTTGCTACATTTCTCATTCACAGAAATGAAAGTCATTTAGAGTTAAAAGTATCAAGTTTTAAGCTTCAAAAATGTATCTTCTACTAATCCTTTGAGATACTCAAATTTAAATAAAAAATATCCATCCCATCCAGATGATGCAGGGATTCTTCTCTGCATGATTGGGTATTAGATTATCTTGTATGTAAAGTATGATATTGCCCTGCATGTGTTTTTTCTATAATCTTTGGAATAAATATGAAAAATTGTTGTCACAACTATGATACCAAATTAAAATCATTGAGACATGCTGAATATTTAATTATGATGTAATTTCTTTTTCCCAGGACAACTTTATCACTATGAAGACAAATACTGAAAAAAGGTCCTGTTTACTGGGCCTCACCAAGGCTTAGTAAAAATGCTGAAATGTTAATTCTGATAATCACCATAAGAACAATTCTTTAATACATTAATTTTACAGAATCAAAGGATCACAGAACACTTGATACTGGAAGGCACTTTTGGAGATCATCTAGTTCAGCTTCTCTCGTCAAGGCATGCAGAGCTGGAGTGTATTGCTCATGGTCATTTCTGTCAGGTTTTGAATATCTGCAAGGCTGGAGATTTCACAATGTCCCCAAAAAACCAGGTTCAACTTTTGAACCATATTCACAGTAAAACATGGAATCACATAACGGTTTGGGTTGGAAGAGACCTTAGCAGTGATCTGTTCCAATCCTCCAGCCAAGGACATGCACATTCCACCAGCATGGGTGGCTTAAAGCCCCATCCAACCTGGCCTTGAACACTTCCAGCAGTGGGACACTTTCTCTGGGCATCGTGTTGCAGACCCTCACCACCCTCACAGGAGGAGTTTCTTCTGAATAGCTGATCTAAACCTACCCTCTGTCCTCATCTCAGTATTTAAAAGAGAGCTGCCTGGGACTGCAGTCTCCATGCCTTTTACCCTCACCCCCACAGTCATGCATTCACACTTAGGATTTGCTCCACATCTCCACAGCATCATGGGGCCTGTCAGGAAAAACAGCAAGGGGTGACAGGCTGGAGAAGCTTTGGCAGTTTCTCTGTAACATTCCACATCCAAGCACCTGGCAAGCAGGAAGCCCTCCTGGGCAGCAAGCCAGGTGGGCAGGCGGTATCCTTTGTCCCTCTCTGACAGCAGTCCCCCACTGCTGTCACTCAGCCCTTCCTCCTTCTGCTTAGGTGGGGTTCAGGCTCAGCCTGCTTGAGTGCTTCACTGGACATGGCTCCCAACCCCTCACCTGCTACCAGGGTGCAGACTCTGCTCTGTATCTGAACATCTTTGAAATTAACATTTCATGATCATCCTCTAAATGAGAATAATAAGATAGACTATGTGCAACATAAAATCCAGTAGGGAGGGAAAAAAAAAACAAAAACAAAAGCAACAAAACAAAAACCAACAAAAACCCAACCAAATAAGAAAAAATCTTAGGGAATGTAAGTAAAAAGAATATAATAGTGACATGCTGGCTTGTATACACATAGATATTTCCTGGCATAGACACCCTGTACTAATTATTCTGCCATAGTTCTATCACTCTTAGCTCCCATGTGAACGTCCTGTGTGCCAAAGCTGTTATTTTGTCCCAGAATAATTATACTAGAGTAATTATTCCAAATAAAAATTACTATTATTTTGAAACAGAATGTTCATGCTGATCTTAAAAAAATACAGTTACAGCAGCAAAGATTACAGATATGCCAGGAAATATCTATTTGAGGACAAGGCCTCCAGTGGTAGAAAATTGTTGAGTTGCAGCAATTTAAGATGGTCTTTTCTTTCAGTTTTTGGTTTTTGTTGTTGGGTTGGTTTATTTGGTTTTTTTGTTTTGTTTTGTTTTGTTTCCTTGTTTGTTTGTTTTTAAGGTTTTGGGTTTGTACTTTTATTGTTTGGTTGATTGGTTGGTTCTGTTGGGGTTTTTAGTTGTTTGCTGGGATTTTTGAATTTTTCTGGGTTTGGTTTTTTTAATAAAAAGGCTATTCTATAGTTTATGAAAATGACACCCTAGTGTCACTGGGATCATTTTCTATGATTTTCTATGTTCTGAAACCCTGTTCATTTGGAATTAATTTCCCATGTTCTTTGGAGTGGTTATGAACTGTATTATCTGCAGAATCATGCAGAATTTCAGAGCTCAACAAACAATAAATGACCATGATTAATGCAGCTTATTCTGTGACAGCTTTTGGGATCACAGCCCATAAGAGATGCCATGGCTACTGTGCTGAAAGGGTTTTCCCCCATGTTACATGTCCTTATTCCTTCATCTATTGCCATGCCTCTATTGTCTCCTTCTTCTATTGCCCTCCTGTCTATGGTTTCCTATTTCTTTCAGCCAGTTTCAGTGTGACTGGTGAATTGTTGCAATTGTTGTAACCCTGTTCCTTCATGCAGAATAACCAAATCTTTAATCACATAGCCCATATTTATACTATTATCAGAAGGCACCATGTTAACGCTAATGATCAGCAATTTATTGAAACTCAGTTCATTGGTTGGAAATGGCCAGTGTACATGTCCATCAAACTGTGCTCTTTCAAAATATGTTTCCATTCTTTCTTCATGGATTGTCATGGGATAGACTTCTTATTTTCACTGGTGCAAACTGTCTTCTCATAAGAATCGATTGCTGCACCAACTGATTTTCATTCTTGTAATTCTTTTCTCATGGGAACTTAATAGGCTAGCTTAGCCAGAATAGCAAGGCCTGAACTATGTTTTACAAGGCCTTTCTATTGAAAGGTTTTACCTATTTGTAACAGTAAATAATTTTCCTTGTGTTTTACACTTTAAATAAACAGCCACTTTGGAGTTCTAGGATTCTTAAAAGGAGTGACCTAAGAGGGAAAGGCAACACGCATTATTATTACACATGCTTTTTTTTTGTACTGAAATAAAGTAAAAAAATATTTTAAGAACCTGAGAGCCTCAGAAAAGCATTTTACTGGTGTTATTTGACAGTTCACTTGATAATACAACAACTGGTATACTTTTAATACCTACACGGATATATGTCAATGAAATGTGCATGGCTTTTTCTTGTCACTTCAACTGACCTGAAAGAGGGCATTGTCCCCCACAAATATCTTATAAAGGCAACCTTTTAAATATTCTAGAATTCTTTGATACCTTCAACTTTTCTTGATACAAACACATTTGAAACTTGTTCGAGGGTAATAAGCAGAGACACCTTTGTTCTTTTAAGTATACCTCTAGGTTTTACTGAGTGTGTTTTTCTCATTGATAGGTGGAAGTACTCTATTCTGGGGATTAAATATGGAACACACTATCTGGTTTTAAAAAGTTCTTTGCTGATATAAGCATTTAGTAGCAGAGCTAACAGCTTGATTCTTCAGAAAAAAAATTCACACAAACTTGCTCTTTGCAGGGGGGTATCTGTCACTCAATGCAGCTACAGCAGCAACAGCTTATTCTGATCTCATCATTAGCAATGAAACCAGTAACCCAGTTCTGCAAATTAGCACACTGAAAAAAAGCAGTCTGAGGAGCCAAGTGGCAGAATGACTTCCTTGGGTTTCATAGAGAACATGTTGAGTTTCCTAATATTGACGCAGTGCAGCATTTATGTATTATAACAGACATCCCAGGAAAAAGAGTATCAGATCCCACTAAAATGTCTGACTGAATGACGAAAGAAGACAAATGTGTGATATGTATGATAATTCCATGGAGCACAAATCAAGTACACAGGAGATATATATTATTTTTTAAAACACAGCCAATTGTATATATAATTTTAAAATCTCTTTGGATTCATATTAAAAACATAAGGCATAAAACATTGAAAAATAGCAAAATGTATTAAAATATATATATTGGAAATTACCAGGACATGTAATTGTTATTTTAACAAAAGACAATGAGCTGTATTTTTTTATCTTTGTTGTTCGTACCTATCCCAGATGAAACTAAGAAACAGTATTTGAGAATGAAAATTCTATAGAAGAGTTCTAAAGCCAATGTAAATTTCTGTGAAAATCACTATTTCATATTAAAATAACATCTGCTGATTTTCATGTGTTTTAAAAATACTTCATTCCCAAAAGACAGAGTTCTGATACTCTGGATCCAAACAAAGATGCATCCTACCCAGCAATACTCATTGAAATGTCAGATTCCTAGAATAAGTCGTATTTAGGTTTCTTGTCCAGCCAATGGAGAGAGACTGGATTTCCAAAGTACATTTCTTTCTCTGTTGCAGCTGAACATGCCTGAGAGAGCCTGACCAACTGTTTAGGGCTGGGCATCTAACTGCTAGATATCCAAGGCATGCTTGAGAAGCATCCTTATCTAAGGCTTCTAAGATACTTTTGGTTCTGAGAAGTTATAACACTTTTGTTGATCTCCTTCAAATATTGTGTGATTTTTCTGCAGACCGCTTGGCAGTGTCACACAGGCTTAGAGTTTTCATGGATAACATAAAGCTGCTCAATCTTTTGCTTACAAGCAGTAAGCAGTGGATTGTCTGTCAATATGTAGAGCATATAAAGCAGAATAGCAGAACTATCAACAACAGACTCTTACTGTCTCTTCTCCCTCCCCTTCTCAATTAACATCAGGGTCAAGCTCAACAGTTCAAACAAAAAGAATTATAATTTGTTCCTTTAAAGAGAAACAGTAACTTAAGAAAAAAGATATTATTGATTTGCTTGAGTTTTCTTAAATAAATAGTTTGCTATTTGCAGGCTGCTGTCCTTCAGCATATATAAGACATATTTTGTTTGGACTAAGGCTTTCTGAAAACATCCTTACTCTGCAATTAGTTCTGCGGAAAATTTTAATCCCAGTTTTGTTTTTGTGGAATATGAAGATGCAAAGCCTCCAGACAGGGCATTAGGAGAGACAGAAGAAAGGTATCCTGACTCAGGACTATGTTCCAGTTTTTGTTTTCATTCCATCTATGTTCTCTGTTGTGGCTTGTAGTGACATAATATTTGGATGAGCAAATCTACTCTTATCCAGCGCAATGCAGCAAAGTAATTGAATTGAAACATTTTATTAAATCACTTTGAATAATTTAAATATGATGATGATGTAGTCATCATCTTTTTATTTTGCTGCTCAAAAAAATTGGGTATGAAAATACAAGATTCCTTTACAAATTTACTTTTTTTTTTTTGTTTAGATATAATGTTTTAAAAAACGGGATTCTTGCTTGAGTATGAAAAGAAACACTGACTTCTTAATACATTATTAGGCAATAGATAGTTCCTGCAATCTGAAAAATCCACATTCCTCATTTATCTGCTATTTTCTGGTAATATATGATTGTCTAAATCTTTTCTTCACAATGTTTGTCACGGCTTCAGTGTCTTTAAAATATCAGTTGCTAAATTCAGAATAATGACCTTAATCTTAAAGTTCAGATTTTGTTTCAGTTTTAAGTGTGCAGTGATGACCACTGATATTTAGTAACACAGTTGCCATTACTCTTGCACGTAATCCAATTCTGTAGTCAGCTTTATGAAAGGTTTTGTTGGACAGTCTCTTTTCCTATGAAGCTAAAATTAGTTCATTTCCTTTTAACAGTCCTATAGTCAGTAATTTTAGTCCCCTTTTGCCCTCCTATAAAATTTATCCAAATGCTCTGGAATCTGTCCAAGCTTTCAAGCCACAAGAGAAGATAAAAAATTCCTTTTCTCATGACCTAGAAAATTATTGAGTTTTTCTTATTTTCAAAACACCTATTGTAAAAAAAAAAAGGCAATGTTTCATCTGTTTTTAGGGGCATGCAGACATTATCAAATCTCTTATATAATATTACTCCTATAAGACAGAGACCCCAGCATATATATGAGTGAGGTTGCTCCTATTAAGTGCAAAACTCTGCATTTCCCCTTGTTGAACTCCATATTCCTGTCAGTCCACATCTCCAGCCTGTTGAAGTCCCTCTGAGTGTCAGGACAACCCTCTCATGATTTAGCCACTCTCAATTTTGGGTCATCAGCAAACTTGCTGGATACTAGACCCTGCACCATCATCCAGCTCATTAATAAAGACTTTGAACAGGACTGGACCAGTATTGATCCCTGGGGTATACTGCTGGTTACTGGTCTTCACTAGCCTGTGTTCACCAATCATCATTCTTTAGGCCCAGACATTCATCCAGTTCTAAGTCGATTTTACAGTCTACTCATCCAGCTTCAGTGGTTTTCTTCAAGGATGTTAATTTGTGTTCAGATGGAAGTACATATGTAGCTTCAAACTCAACTGACTAGTTTATCATCTTCTGCTTTCATAACCAAACAAGACACTTTCTAGCCCAATGCTCAATCACTCAGCTGAGCAGTGGCAAACTCGCAATTTCAATTCCTGCTCTCACGAGTGTTTGCATATTGACATTAAACAGACATTGGATAAAAGGTCGCAGAATGGTCTTAAATTTGCTAGGTAAAGCAAAGCAAATCTTATTCAAGTTCAGTGGACTATTCATGATTCATCAAATTAAAAATGCAATCCTATTTTTCACTTGAAGAAATGAAATCTTCTCCTAGAAACACATGATTGCTAGAGTAATTTAGCCCTGGCCAGCATTGTATCAGGCAAAACTAACATATAATCTGCTTAATATACAACCAAGTATTTTTAACTCCAGAACCCATTCAGATGCATAAAGAATCTTCTTGCAAAACAGCATTGTAATACGCTTACAATGAGAGAAATCACTTTTGATTTGCAACTTAGAAGTGGAAATGTTTGAGCAAGATGTAACATCTGATACTTTTATATCAGCTTTATGAGAAAATCTTTGCTCATAGAAGTTATTTTTTTAGGTTTCCATAGTTAAAAATAGTATCACATAAGAAAATTTGTGTAAATGACAAGAAGGTACTGGTAAGCCCACACCTTCAGTCCTGCATCTAGCACTAGGCCCCTCACTTCAAGAAAGACATTGAGGTGCTGGAGTGTATCCAGGAAAATGAAGCTGGAGAAGGGTCTAGAGAGTAAGTATTGGTTTATGAGGCAAGGTTCTGGTACCAGGGGGTCTGCAGGGGTGGTTTCCAGGAAAAGCTGCCAGAAGCTTCTCCCATGTGTGGCAGAGCCAATGCCAGCCAGGTCCAAGATGGACCCACTGCTGGCCAAGGCCAAGCCAACCAGAGATGATTGCGATGCCTTTGCAATGGCATATTTGAGAAGTCAGAACAGTTGTTGCCTAGAAGGAATTGCAATAGAGAAGTGAGGATTCATAATATGTGAAAGAAACAGCCCTGTAGACACAGCTCAGTGGAAAAGGAGGGGCAGGATGTGCTCCAGTTGCTGGACCAGAGATTCCCCTGCAGCCCATGGTGCAGAGCATGGTGTGGCAGACGTGCCCATGCAGCCCATGGAGATCCACAGCAATGCAGAGTTCCACCTGTGCTGGAGGAGTCCTACGCCAGAGCAGGTGGATGCCCAAAAGATGGCTGTGACTCCACAGGAAATCCATGCCAGAACAGTTTCCAGGCAGAACGTATGGAGCCATGGAGAGAAGAGCCCATGCAAGACCAGGCTTCCTGGTAGGATTGCAATCCTCAGGGAAGGACTCAGGCTGGAGTAGTTCATGGGCAACAGTAGCCTGTGGGACAGACTTCTACAGGAGAAGTTCATTGAGAACTGTCTCCTGTAGGAGGGACTCCACACTCGGTCTTTCCCACAGGAGAGTTTTCTCTCCCTGAGGAAGAAGCAGCAGCAAAAAATCCATGCAGTGAACTGGTGGTAACCCCCACTCCCTGTCTCCCTGCAGTGGTGTAGGAGGGAGGGTAAAGAATTGAGAATAAAGACTGGGAAGGAGGGAAAGGTGGGGAGAATGTGTTTTTAACATCTGTTTTTCTTCTCATTAACCTGCTCTGATTTTGTTAATAATGAATTCAATTTATTTCCCTAAGTCTAGTTTGTTTTGTCCTTCACAGAAATTGGTGAGTGATCTCTCTGTGCCCTTATCTCAACCCATGAGCCTTTTGTTATAATTTCTCTCTCCTGTCCAGCTGCAGAAGAGAGTGATAGAGAGACTTTGGTGGCCGTCTAACATCAAGTCTAGGCTGGACTTCAGGAAGAATTCAGTGAAAAGGTGATTGAACATTATGATGGGCTGTGCTGGGAAGTAGTGGATTCACCATCCCTGGAAGTGTTAAAAAAATGACTGGACGTGGCACTTACTGCCATAATTTACTTGACTTGGTGGTGTTCATTCAAAGTCCAGGCATGATGATATTGGAGGTCTTTTCCAACCTTAATGAATCTGTGCCTCTATGAAGACAGAAACCTGCAAGTTGAATATTAGAATTTGGAACCACTTAGAACCCTACAAAAGTAATTGGCTGAATATTAGAAAATAATAGGAAACTAGATTACAACACATGAATTCTGTATTTTCTAATGAAATTAAATTTTTTATATCTCATCAGTTTCTGACTTTTCAGATATTTGCCTTTCATATTCATTTTTATTTTACACTGTGGTTATACGTTATTGAAAAATTATTAACTAAGCCAGATTTCTGAACAAGACACATTGAAAACCAGAGAAAGGGCCAGAAGAATTACTGTGGAATCCCAGAATTATGATCTCCACAGTATATCAAAAAATGGTCATGAGCAAATGAAAGACACTTGATCCAGCCACCTCTGTTCTGCTTGTTTTACTCCACGCTGTGTAGTATCCACATGGTTACTGCATCTTTGCAGATATCACATACCAAAGGTAGTAACTTCTTCAGTTAGGCAGACCATTTTTACTGATAGGATTCTTTACACCAGGTTTCTCAGACATGAGTGATTCTACTGTCCCTGTGTTCTCTGTAAATTAAAACTGCTGAGCTACGAGAAAGAGCATGTAAGTGAAGAGAGAGGTCATATTAAGCTGTTTAAATGAAAATGTAAAGATGAAATAAACTGGTTTTAAGTCATGTTTTTTTAATAAAAAAATAAATTATTGATTGTTATAAATGAACAGATTTAGGATTATCTGGTAAACTAGATTGTGTAACTAGATTGTATGATTGACCTTATACAGCAATTTGAAAATTTGACTTTCAATGATTATACATGAATCAATCAACCTAGAGGGTTTTGAAATTCAAAGTTCTTCATATTTCTTTAATTTGGTTATCAAAATAGGTCTGGAGAATTATGCCATAAATTTTATCTCAGTGACTATAGAAAGACCACCAAAATTTCAATGTCAAAGCTTTATACATCTAAAATTTAACAAATGAAATGTGATGAACTGTCCAGCTGTGGAAGTCCCTTAATTTAAGTAGATGGGATTAAAATCCATTTGCTCTCAAATTGTTTTTAACAGTGATTCCTGTTTTGTTGAGGAAAAAATTACTTTAAATTCTCAGGCTGTTATTACACATCAATATCTCTAGAAAGACTCTTGGCGAATCACATCCCACGTCTCAAGCTTGGGCTGTAAGGACTTTAGGACAGAGCTGTTTTTTGCACTGTGCTTTTCTCGGCACAGAACAATATGTGTTCGTATACTTTCCGACAGCATTGTAAGTGATACATAGTAGGAAAAAATTAAATTGATGGAGGAAGAAAACTACAATTTTAACATTCACAGAAGGCAAGACAAAGAATTTTCCTGCAATGAAAGAGCATGGATGAGCGTGGGACCTACTTCTAAAAACACTATGTGGGCAAATTCTTTTCTTACCACTTATTCTAGTTATTGATATTTGAGTCCTCCCTATCCAAAGGACTGCATGTAGCTCAAGTCTTCACCATATACCCATGGTCCTCATAGCGTTCAAGAGTAAAGCTTTCCTAATCAAGCAAAATCATACCATAGAGCAGATTTCTTTGTCTTCTAGGGCTTCTCTCTGCAATAACAATGCTAAAAAAGCGGTCCTGTTGAGTACATGATTGAATAAATGCATGTGACTATTCAGCTTGCTGGAAGAGGTGGGGGCAAAATACAAAAATTGAACGGGTTTTGAGCGCTGGCTTTAATCTCTCAAGTTTAACATCTGCCTGCTACAAAGACTGCCAGGACAGGATATTCTGTACCACATGTATGTAGGCACTCACTAGATAAAAGTACTCAGGGAAATTAACTGTCAGTTAACAATTTAAAGCAGGAGGTAGACATTCATATTCTCAGAATATTCTACAAAGCAGGGAGCACACGTGTGAAGGAAGCTTACTTTTAAGGGTTTCTGTAACTAGTACTGCAAGAGAGTTTTGTTAAACTTCTGAAAGCAGTAGCATTGGAAGATAGTCTCTACTTAAAAGCCTCATAAGGAGATATGACATTCAGGACAGAAAACGAGATATTTTTATCTTGACAAAGGTAGATTTTTGAAAAAAAGCACACTAATTTTCAGAAAAAAAAAATCCCTGGATTTCTGAACAAGTATCCTGCTGAGATCCAGTATAAAAACTTCTAATCAAAGGAAATAATTTGAATGTCTCAAAAAAGACTGGTCACATAAAGACCTGGTTTCTGAACTAGTTTTGCTGGTAGAAGCTGAGATGACTGAACAGTGAAAGTAAAGAAATATGAGAATCATAGGAGAGAACCTCCAGTAGAGAAAGTAGAGTTTTTTTACTATCTGGTCAAAGGCACCAAACTGTACTACAATGTTTTAAATCTTCTCTGGCGTTTTTCAAACACCTAGGCTATTTAGGTGTACGAGTTTGTTTAGCCCTAATCCAT
Organism: Motacilla alba alba; assembly: GCF_015832195.1. NCBI lineage: Eukaryota > Metazoa > Chordata > Aves > Passeriformes > Motacillidae > Motacilla > Motacilla alba. Next base: position 68,122,932 of record NC_052016.1, read on the forward strand.
GGCTAAAAGTGTGTATTGCAAAGCTGTTACATATTTAATTAGTTTGCTGTGCAGTTCTTGTAATAGAACCCAGGGAAAGGTTCATTTTATTGAACATGAGTCAAGCTTGTAAAGAAGTGACTTTGGGAGATTAAATTGGTCGTCTACTCTTTCTATGAAGTAAATGGACAGAGATAGACACCTCCATCAGGGAATTCATTCTACCTTAAGTTAGTTGTCTAAGGCCGTTTGGATTGAATCACCTTTTGACAGTATCTCTCTCTTTATCTCTTTCAGAGGGTATCTAGTTAGCATCACATAACTATTAAATTTTTAGGAAAAATAAACTTTACTAGTGTTTATACACAGCTTCTTTTAACTGAATAAGCATACAGACTTGTTCTGATTTTTAGAGTTTTTAAACACATTATTGACCTAGAACTGAAAACAAACTCTATGATTCTGGAGGAGTATTCAAGGTTCTAATAAAAACCAAAGATAATAGAAAGGTCACCAAAAAAACCTGAAAACAAAGCTAAAACCAAACCAAACCAACCAACAAAAAAACCCAAACAATCCAAAATTGCGCTAGGAAGCACTGACTTACAGCTCTGACAAAGAAGATAAAAGAAAAAAAATAAGGTCTTCTATAAGCAACCAGAAAAAATATGTGGTGCTAGTGAACTTGATGAGAAGTAATAAGACTGTGTGTCCATATTAATTTACATGTAATAATGTCCTCTTTCCACTATCAACAGCAAATGTTCAATTACACGGAAAAATGGCACTTTTCTCCTTTATAATTGCTTAATGTTTTTGAAACAGGAAGAAAACAGGAAAAGGAGCATTGGTTTATTTCCTATGATGACTCATTAAGCCATAAAATTACATTTGATTTTGCAGATTTTAAAAGAAATTCTGTTGTTTTCCAGAGGACCAATTGATCAGTTCAGAAAAGCTATATTCATGTATTGGAGGAAATACTTTGGGCCAGTTTGTGGTGTTGTCTATTGAAATACATCTGTGGCAATCAGATATTATGTGTGATTTCTTATTCACCTTTCCCATGTTACTATGCATTATTGGGGTTTTTTCAATTGTATTCATATATCTCCACCCCAATCTCTTTTTGTCAGTCTCTTCACACGTACAAAGATTTAGATTTTCCAAATATTGGTATTCCTGTTAGAATGTGAATTCCTACCCATAAACACTGAGCTATTCATCAATAGAAACTTTTCAAAAGCAGGTATTTCAGTTAGAGGAATTCCCCTCTCTGACACCCTCTTTAACACTATCTTCAGACAGTGGAACAGAGAATGACCTTAAACCTTTCCTCTTTTGAAGCTACACTCCCTTTGATATTACACTGAAAGATAAGAGAAAGGGCTGGTACCTCCACAATATAAAATTGTGTGAGGTTGTGTGCAGGCAAATAGGATAGGAGGAAAAGCTGACTGGAAGACCGTGAATAGCATACAGAGCCTTTGCTGATGTGAGCTACTGGTTAGAAGTCGTGCTTGCAAGGATCCCAATCTAAGACCGAGCATGATCAATGTGACCCCTGGCAGTCCAAGACTTAAACTTAGTCAAATGCCCCCTGACAGAACTACAGTAAATACAACTCCTTCCAGTATCTGACCACATTCCTCATTCCAACCCTTTCAGGCTCTTGGTGCTTCAGATCTAAACCTCACAGGAAGGGAGCAAGGAGAGAAAGAGATGCAAAAGAATAGGAAATCCACCAATTAGTGAGGGAAATTGGCAATCTGATTCATATACTAGTTCATAAGCTTGGTTGTTTTCTATTTCATAGAACAAAAGAATCATGAAATTGTTTCATTTGAAAGGAGCTTGAAAGATCATTTAATTTCTATCCCCCTGTCATGGGCAGGGACACCTTCCAGTAGACCAGGTTACTCAAAACTAAAATAAAAAACCCCCAATCCATGAAGTCTTTGCCAGACAAATTAACACCACTGAGAAACAAATGCTGGTGAGTACATCCTGCTAAACAAGTGTATAAATGAAGTTCTGGAATTCCTAATTCACTCACCAGTAAATCCAAAATGGTAGCTCCCCAGACTGGCTCTACCTCCATACAATACATTAATCCTAACCATGTGATCTCTGACACCTAACACGTGGACGATAGAGGCAAAGCCAAACCCCTGACTCCCTCCCATACATAAAAAAAGTACTCAGATATTGGTCCCCAGCAGCTGGAATCTAAACCTTAATTGTAATCTCATCAGTCCTTGTCAGATTTAGATCTATTCTCATCCTGCTGCTTCTTCCATCCCTCATAACACTCTGACAGTCCACAGTGGTTTCCTTTTCAGCTATTTTCCTGTCAGATACTCCTAAAATACAAGTCTCCAGTCCAAACCAATTCCAAGCATGGCCAATGAGTCTCATTATCAGAATTTTCTTGGTAAAATCTAACTTTTAATACTGCGTTGGTCTCACCCTTCCTCCTATCTCAGCTGTAAGAGCTGTAAGACAGAAACCTCTACTAACTCCAGTCCTAAATCAGTCACGCTGTCCTAAATTTACATCAATCCTCAATGTTTTCTAGTATGGGTAATGAAACATTCACTCAGCAGAAAGCTCCAAAACAATTTAAAATTTTATTCACATTTTTTAGAACACTAAGAATGTCAATTTATAGACACAAATGACCACAGATCTGTAATAGGGATTTACTGTAAAAGCATGCATTTTTTCAGATGACAATAATTGCTTCACCCAAATACCACTTCATATCAACACATAACATAATCGACAATGCACAGGGTGCAGCAATCTGATTGACATAATCTTCTGTGAAGAACTTCAAGTGGCCTTTCCACAAGTAATTTGAGGAAACCCAGGAAACTAGCAAAAGCAGAACTGATTCTAATAGAAGAAATACTCTTCTTAGTTTACAAATGAAATTAGTTTTATCTCTTCCCAACTGAATATGTTGCACTGCTAAGTTTGATCAACCCTTTTATCTCGACAAAGATTGACTACCAATTAAATATTGCATAAGCAAATAAAATGATACCTGAAGTTAATCCAGATGGCTTTATTAGGAGCAATAATGTTTGATATAAACACTACTTGGAAAGAGAATACTGCTCAAATATGTCAGAAGTTACAGGAAGTTTTAATGTTGTCTTGATAAAGCACGAAATCTCAATAGGTAGTATTGAACCTTAAAGTGACCTTGTAAATAGCTGACATAAAACATTTTATTAAACTGATGTTTCCTGGCATTCCAATTTTTCCACCATTTGCTGTCAGGTTACATTCAGTGAAATGAAACTATATGAACAGCCATCCTTCAAAAACTAAGTTCCATTGTTTTTCCTGCCTCCCAGGGCATGAAATAGCTACCCACCACCTGCTGCTTACAGGCTGGTTTGTCAGGTTGCAAGTCAGAATTGATACACACTGACTTTTTAGTGCCTGAAACTATATTATATCTCTGTAGTGCTTAGGACAGCTCCTGTTGCCCTGTGCTGATCTGCAGACATCCCTAGAACAAAATTAAACCAAAAAAAACTCTAGACTAGATTATCTGTATTTGAATTTTACCATATGTCATACAAGGACTTTGAATGAAAATTTTATATTTAGGGCAAGTAACAGAACAGCCAAGGGCAAATTCATTAAGCATCTGCAGCTGAAATTATTTTGGGTTCATTGATTCAGTGTTTTCATGAAATAATTGTATGTGGCTGTTCAGACTTGCAAACAAACACTTCTGTTTTCAAAAGCTATGAGAGAGACAAAAGACAAGAAATTATTCAAGGAACTTTCTCTTTGCTGACATCTTCCAGGTGCACCCTATATATGCACATATTCCAGTATATTTCTTTTTTTTTAATTATTTATAACCATTTGAAAAAGCAATAGTATTCATTTACTTAATTTTTTGAACACACCAGCTGGAATTAGGTACAAAATAAGGGAGATTCAACTTAAGTGAGCAATGGTAAAGTTTTTAATCTGTTCTCATCACTTTTCACTTGATGGAAAGAAAAAAAATCTTTGACATTGGTCTAGCTATCATAAAATGTAATCAAAACTCTTTAAGCTCAGAAGAAAATGTTCTAAATAGGTTAGGAAGCTAAGTTTACTCTATTTTTATGAAGCGTCATGTCCTGAAACAGGTCATATTCCTAAAAGAATGAAAAGAAAAAAACCCTATGTTTTTCTTGCAGAAAAAATGCAGGTCTAAGATTTAGCAGCAAACTAACCGTAAGACATACTGTTATTTTTTTAAATACTGAACAAAACCTTATAAGTTCCACAAAGAAGGATTTAGCTGAAAATCAGACACATTTACAAAAACTGCAAAATTTTTTTAGAAATGCCCTAAATTCTGTTTTAAGAAATCTCTAATGCTGATATGGCTGGGATTGCACATAAAAATATTTTTAATGACACATTTACCCCACTAGCAGTTATCAGTCCAGCAGCAGTGGCCTTCCCTAGAGGCTGGCACTCAGGCTGTTTGTGCCCTTCACGTTATTATTTGTGCTGGTTTGTTTATGTTTTGTTTTGTTTTTTACCATTAAAACTCTTTATTTATTGGCATAAATTTCCAAAGAACCCTGTAAATATTGATTTCTCCAGGACTGCAGAGAAATCTGATAAATCAGTCATACCTGCAAATGTACACCAAAGATATTAAGTACTGTAGTCAGGAAAAGAGTAGGGAAGCTTGATGGAATACCTTCATCCCTTTCATTGAAAGAAACACAACAAACACCACCACAACCACAAGAAACTCCAAAACCAACCAAAAACCCAACAAAGAAAACAAAAAGATATGAATGGCTGCTCTCTGTTGGCAGCACAGATGTACATCAGCAAGACCAAACTATAATGAAAACCCAAGACTCTGTACTCTTGAATGTCAACTTTTTTCAGAAGAAGTTTAGAGGTTTCTTTCATGTGATTTAAAAGATGCACAAAGCAAGCAGAAAAGGAGAGAACTGTATATGGTTTGATTAACAGCTAATGAACCAGAATTAAAATTAAGAACCATTTAGCTATGGAAGTTACATACTTCTTTTATTAAGCAAAAAAAAACCCTTAGCTGGTTACAGAGCAGAAGTGATTGCAGCTAAATTGAATGAAACTTCACCTGGTCCTTGTGTACTCTGTGTAGTCACTGTTTATAAGTCTTTAATGTTCAAAAAAATTGTTTCTCCTTTACAGAATGCTATACCTCAAAAGCAATGTTAAAATTTGCAGCACACACAAGATATCTGTGGGAATGGGTGTTGTTCTATACAGTTTAAATAATAATATTTTTAAAAATTTATATTTCTGAAGTGAGAAATTTATTTGCATAAGACATAGTAAATGGTGTATTTTTTACTAAACCATTTTGTGACTTTATTGGGCAATATTTGTTTCCTCTCCATACTCCTATTGTTCTTTAGTTTTCTATCACTGTTGAGATCCCAAATTTTGCTCCTGTTGGCACATGCCACAAATCAAAAAAATTCATAAATATATTTAAAATTTATCATCATTGAATTGACTTACCTATTGATCTAAAAACCCCAAACCAAACAAGAAACATTAAGTAAACCACAGAAAAAAACCCCAAACAAAAAAAAAAAAACAGATGAAATGCCAATGATGCAACAAGAGAAACTATTTTTTCTCAGGCTGAAACTGATTGAGAACATCCCCTACATAAAAATAAAATGCATTTCTGTGGATGCACTGATGCTTCACCATCTGTCCAACATCTCAGATTTACTCTCCCAGATAACTTCATATTTCACCCTGCAGTCCCTAAAGAAGCATCGCTTTAAACCGGGCCACATGGAAAAATGTTCTTCAATAAAATCTGAAGGTCTTGCTTTTAGCTTCAAGGGCCTCTAATCAAAAAGAATAATGTGCCTATACATTAAACTGCATTTCTGCATTTATATTTATGGAAATAGGGAGGAGCAAATGTAAGGGAAAGAACGTTAGAATCAAAATAAAGACTGAAGAAAAAAAAAAAAAAGAAAAAAGTAACTCTAGAATGATGGCAGTGAAAGATAGAGGGATTTGCAGAGAAAGCCAGAAGATGCTGGCAGCAATCTATCAGTCTGCCTTCATGAAACAGGTATTGGAAATTAACTCAGGAATCCTATGAATTACATTCAATCCATGCTCTGGGCTAAGCACTTGTCAATTTTAGCTGCTATTGCAACCTATTACTTACAGACTACATGGCTGGCAAGCTAATGACACTAGAGAGAGTTAAAGAATAGCAGCATAAACTGTCCAGCGATGCTTGTCACAGTCTGAGCATATCTTCCCACTGTCTGGTGGGAAAGCTGGAAGCCCAAACTCTTGCTTCCTCAGTGAGGACTTGACCTCATATCACATTTTTTTCACATAGGACAGAAGCACATACCTGAAGAATTAATCAATGATCTGCCTGTCCAGAGAAAGCTTTCACAAAGTTTTTCTGAGCATTGTGAAAAAGTGTTTTGACTAAACTTTTCTTAAATGTTCTTCCCTCTCCTGGTAGGATAATCCATTCTGAATCAGAGCTCTCAAAACTGACAATTTTGTTGAATATGCTAATGAAAAGGTAGGCAAATATGCTCTTCTTATAAAATTTAGGCCTCTTATATACACAATGCACTTTGTTGTGGATCACAATGTCCCCCCGTCTAATGCTTGATTATTTAGGATTCAAAACCACCTCCAAGGGAAGGTACATTTTATGTCTACAAATGCATACATTAATAGTGTGCACTGAAATATAAAAAATACATTTTATTAGAAATGTCCCCTCACAACATACTAGAACTGCTTTATTGTATTTTTTCAGTTGATAAGCTTGTATAAGAGTGAACTATTTTAATACCCAAGCACATTTAGAGTAAATGTCAGACACTGTGATCCTGTGACTAACAGCTGCTTCTGCTGTTGGTGGGGAGAGAAGGAGAGAGAGAAAGAAGTACACGTACCAAAAAACAGAGTGAATGCCAAATTAGAACAAATGTTTGTCAAGTAAAAAGGGCAGCTTTATGTTTGATGAAAGAGACTTAATTAGAAAAGTCACAGAAAGAATCTGTCTTGAAAGTACCAGATCCATTTTCTTCAGATAAGCTAATGAACCACATTGAACTTTGCAAAGAATTGGTGAACCAATAGTACAAGAGGAAGAAAGAAACCTAGAAAATATGCTGCAACATCCCTTGGAAATGAACTAACCAATTATTAATGCAGTGTTCCATCCCAGGAAAGGAATGGTATGACACATTGACTTACTATTTTTCCTTCAATTTGGGTGAGGAACAGACAAATAAATGCTTACAGAAAGAAATTACCTTTGTACATTGTTTCTCTTTTACAGCAGACTGTAAGTTCAAAATTCAAATCACTTGTTGTATGTGCTAAGTCACCTACATGGTACATTATATACCCAGTTTGCTGTCTAATTCTATCAAGGTGGTTCTTTTTCCCTTAACAGCAACCATAACAAGAACCTATTAAGGAACATAATATTTTGCATTAGACAAGGGCATCTTGACTGTATTAAAGAACACAGTAAACAAAATTCTTTTAACAATGACAAAACAATTAAATAATGAAAAAAAGGCCAACCCAAAGAAAAATTATTATGTAGAAACTCTATGTAACTCTCAAATTGTCTTAAAAATATTTTCTTCTTAAAGATTTTTGAGAGTTTTTGCTTCATATGTATTCTTTAAATGCTTTTCTCCTCATTTTTAGCCTTTCACATTATACCCATGTTTGACACAATACTGCAGGACTGGAATTCAAGTCTACAGCATGTATATAATTGAATCATAAAGCACCTATGCCATCAACTAAACAAAGATACTTTTTTCATGATAGGACGTAAAAACAAAAAGAAGATTCATTAAAAACAAACAGGCAAGTAAAAAATATCAGCATAAGTTAGGATTTAAAGATCCACAGAAAATTCACATTATATGGGTTTTCGAAACAGAAAAGATAACCTTTTAAAAGGTACTTTCCCACATTTTTATTCAGTTTATCTTTAAGGAGTTGAGCCTTTGTGTATGAGGTTCTCAAAAGGCTCATTGAAATCTACAGAGATTTTCTATCTGTATATAGAATGTCCTTCTCAAAGGACAGAAAAGCATGGATAAGGATAGGACTTTAAAAGTTTTGATATACATAAAAATCAAATGCTTATCTTAGCAGAAGATGCTATATTTAACTAACAAAAAACACTAAGTGTATTTGATGGAGAGCCTCCTGCTCTGGGTGAGTAAGGAGGAGTATAGCTTAAGTTCATACTCCCCCCTTTTTACAAGAAGGTATGTAACATTTTTTTACAAGATTCCTCTAATGAATATGTTCTAAAATATGATAAAACTAATGAATTATTTGACTCTGTAAATATGCACTTAAAATAAGTATGGGTTTATTTTTATAAAGGTTCAGAAGATTTTTAGGGTTTTTTTGTAGTACTTAAGAAAGAAATACAAATAAACTCCTCATGTTCCCTATCAGTGCCCTTTAGTCCCTGTCATCTGCAGTATCTGTGTATGTGTAATATATCGAAGACATAGTGATTTAACTTGGGTTAGAGGTTGGTATTTATCCTTTGGACAGTCATTCCTACAGAATATACCACAGTAGGTGTTGCAAGCCATGGTAGTAAAAAATTTTTAAAGATTAAAAGACATTCCTGATCCCTGAGGATGATGAAACTCACATAAATTACATGGAAAATCCATGGTTCATATGGATATGTAAAAAAATGGTTGAACCATGGTAACATTGTGCAAACTACTCCCACAGTGACATAAAGTCTCAACAATATGTCAGCTTGATGGGTGCAAAAGGCAGCAGAAATATGAAGCAATAACAGTGTTAAAACCTAAAATAATTTCTTCAGCTTGAAGAAGGGTTATTTTTTTTATTTCTCTGTTAAGAATGATGCTGCTGTGTCATTGTTCAGAATTCAAAATGTTAGCAAAGATAATAGTATACCGTTGCTAGTATAAGTTGCTAGGTCAACTCTACTTGAACTGATTTTGCCTGCAAAGGGAAAGCTACAGGCAAGTCATGTCTCCTGAATGCCAACTTTCTGAGATTTGGGCGTCTCCGTGAACACAAATGGGTACACTTCTAAAAGATATACCGATTATTTTTTTCTCCATTGGCGTTGTTTAATGTTATTAATTACTGCTCTGTCAAGATCAGGATTCAGAGGAATACACAACATTTTTCAACATAAATATTTCTCAGAGCTGCTTGATCTTTGCTACATACAAAGCGACCAAACACTGGTAAAGGAAAGAAAGCAGTTTGGATAGGTTACATTGGTTTGAGACTGTGGGTTTTTTAGGTCACTATTCATTTAGGTTGTGTCTTCCAGTAAAGAAACATGAGAACACTTGGTACTCTATTGTGCTTATTCAGAGACTGCTAAGCCTGTTGGTTGCAGAGAATACCAGTATCCCAAGTATACACAGCTTTTCAGCTCTGATGGTAGAGAAAAGATAATTTATTTCTGCTCTGGTGATATGCAGGTACTTCCAATGCTGTTATCTTTTTTTTAGTATGCAGATGCCTCAAAAAACCATTGCTGACCTACCAGGCTACAAAAGGAGGCGGTCTCTAATGCAGTACTGCACTGCAGGAATAACAACATCCAAAAGTCACAGAAGATTCCAGTGGTTTTACTTTCTGCAGGAAACTAAGAAATCCTTAAGCTTTCAAACCCTTTTTTTTTTTTTTTTGTAAATAACAGTCTTTGTCTGGATGACGTGATAATCTGATTAAGTGTTATCTCTAGTGTCCTGTGTTGTAAGCCAAGATCATTTCTACATTCTTGTATGGATGATACCAGAAATGAATCAGTACCCAGAGAGATGGTGTTTGGGGGATGTGCTATCTGCAGGCAGACTGCAGCCTCTGATATGAGTCTGGGGGGGGGTGGGGGGTCATTGCCGTATTGGGTGACTAACTGATGAATTCCTGCAGAAACCCTCATCAGACCATTTCTGGATATTATTCATATGCATGTTAATATTGTTTTAGATTCCACCTGAATGAAATAGCTTAAAACACTGAAATTATTTGGAATATTAATTACTCCCTTAGTGGAGAACTCATGCATTGCAATGTTAACTAGTTTACATTTTTCCTGTATTTCTAGGAAGTATCAATGTTTGCATGGAACTGTGTTGTGGTCCGCACTGAAAAGCTGAAATTTACTGTGTCATGCTGTACCACTAAATACAGACATATATCATGTGATAACTCCATGGGAGTTTTTTTGCTGTTGAGAAAGCCTTTTCAGGTCTTGTCTCTGCCTCAATCATCTTAGGTGTGTCTTAGCTTTGCATTTGAGTGAGGCAGAGATAAGGTACATTTCAACTTCCCTTGCAGCCGAGTTTCAATGAGGGGAGAAGATGGCTGGACAGACTTGAAGGAAGTTCCACTATACCCACAATATTTCCTTATCTGGCTAACTGAGAGACCAGGTGTGCAGAACTAACCCTTGCTTTACAGTCTATGTACAGGTTGTGCATGCCAGCTTCAACAACAGATAAATCATATCACTATATTTATTGTCAAAAAAGGGAATCAAGTGTAAATCATTGGCTCATATTTACAATATAAGAGTAGATTGGATCAAAACAACATAAGAGAAGCTTGGATCAAAACAGGAACCATAGCTGTAGAATTAGTCCAAGACTACCCTTTTCAAAACTAGCTTTTAATGTATATTTACCCTCATAGAGCTAGACTACACTTTTTACATATTTTCAGTGTCAGAAAAGACAGTAATCTTGCTGTTTATATCTAATTTTCAAGCTTCAGTTTTTTGTAGGTATGTGGAAAATGTATTTTGTTTCCTACACACACATCTATTAATGATTTAAGTCAAGTAAATTATTAGATTTATAACTTGATCAGCAATTTTTATTTCACATACTTATTACTATTGTAAGTTTCTTTCATTTGCCTTGTACTGAAAATATTTATGCTGACCACCAAGCTACCGCTGATCAGTCACAATTTGTTTATGGAATATTTTATCTTTTCTATTATTTACAGTTCTACTTGGCTCGACTTACTTAAACAAATATGTCACCTTCTTTTCATTTTTCATGCATGGCCACAGCTTACAATGAACTAGAAATAGTTCTTTATGCCTCTGTGAAATATATCTATAATTTTCCTTTTACTTTTGTAAAATGGAAGTCAAGCTGGAAGAATATAATGTGTGATAAATTGGTATATTTTTCATTACTAAAGAATGTGAACTATTTTCTCTACTGTATATTTGACTGCTTTTGCCTTTGAACTTTTTCACTTCAATCAAAGTGCAATTTTGAACAAAACTGGTTTTCAACTTTTATGGGAGGCTCAGCTAGATTTCTTTTTTCATTGTAACTAATATGCAAGAGGAAAGTCACCAGCAGAGAAGACCTTATTATCAGACATGGATCAAAATGTATATCAAAAATAACCAAAGGTACACATATATGTATATATGTAGCCAGGAAGTGATTATGCCATGTGTCACAAAAGCAGTGATTGAAAGTAATTCTTAGAGACTTGCTGTCTTTGTATTGTATTCCTTCCCCTTAAACTTTTGCTCTTCCTGCTGCCACCACTGAGATAACAGTAGGAACACCAGCAGAGACAAAACACTGGCTGCTGTTGTCATTGCTTGAGTCAGGGCATCTGGCCATCACAGAAAAAAATGTCAATAATTTTCCAAATAGAAATTCTAAAAGTACCTGAAAAAAACCCCCATATTCATTCACTTATTTCTTCATTTGATGAAGTTAATGCATTTTACAAATTCTGAAATATTATTGGACTCCTACCATTCTCTACAGTTCATTTATATACTACAAATAGCTGCCATTTGTCATGCTATTGTGATGCCTGGAACTACCTTTTATCTTTTCCACTTATTGTCCTCTTTTCTTACTTCGATCACATTTCCCATGTTGAATGGGATAACATTTGCAAATGGATGGATATTCTAATGACTGTACACTAAAATTTTTATGTATGGCACACTAATTGTCTCTCAGCATAAATTCTCAGTACAAGCTTACAAAGCTAACCTCGCAGTATTAGAAAATTTAGGGGAAAAGAGCTGGTTATTATAATTTTCCTGATTTAAGAAAGAGTATTTTTCCTGTCTCCCTACAACAATGACAACACTGCAAAATGACCTATTTATCTTTTATTGTCCAGTTCCTAGGAGACAGAAGGTATAGGCAGAGAGTGGAGCATGCATGTCCAGCTTACAGATTTTTTTCACCATTTCCTGTGGAAAAACAAAAGAATTCATGCAGCTGGGATCTGCATCTACCCCATTGTTTGCCACTTCTCAGATACACTGGAATTAAGGTTGGTTTCCTCCAGAGATAAATTCACAAGACTTCAATAAATGAAATAAGACACTGAAACTGAATTCTAAGAAACCAAACATTATCCATTGCTCCAAACTATGGGTGAGGGGAAGGGAGAAAAAATTAAGCTGTGAATTTCCCCAAGTTCATCTGACACAGTTTTTACCCTTCCTATGGCAGCTCTGACTTATGACATAGATACAATTTAAGGAAGAAGTTACAATAAACCGACCAAATAAAAAACTAAAAAGCCCCAGATAGTAATTTGTAAGCAGATAATAGAATAAGATAGTAGTTTGCTCGTCAGACAGAGTCTATTATATTCCCATTCTTTGGGTGAAGAAAACAAGAAAAAATAAAATAAAATTAATAACTTCCTACCTTCTGAACTTTTTGGAAAACCGAGCTTTAAATGGAAATAAAAAGCAATTGCCAACAAAATGCATACAGATAACTTTCTCTTTCTTATTTATTTAAAAGCATTACAGATGCATTCTGAAGACAAGTCATCAGTCAACAGTGACAGTCAACAGGAAAATATATAAGAATAAATTGGGCTTTAATTTTTCTTGACTAAGTATAGACATCTATCATAACTAATGCACTTCTAATAGCACAGCATTTTTTCCATTAAGTAATCTCATCTATTTTGTTATGTGTCTTAAACCTAATTAGTAAGCAACAGTCCTAGCAGTTATAAGAGGAAAGGCAATATTTCTTTTGACCAATGTAGGTGAAATCTACTGCAATTAAAGCTATGGCAAAGTTTATGCAAGAACAGAGAGATCATATCTTTGCTAAATAGGCTGTGAAGTCCTCCCACTTTTGGTGCTTAATTATTGGTGTCATGCTTGTAATAGCGGCATCTGTGCACACTCAACACTCTAATGGGCAGCTCCTACAGGACTAATGAATTTTAATTGATGGTGTTTAGCGTGGCTTTTGGTTTGTGGCTCTTGTAGAGGAGGCTATGCCCTTCTGCTCTTCTGTCCCCAAGTGAGCTGCATCTCTGTTGGGGAGCTCATAGGTACAGATGGTCAACAAAAGGTGAAGAATGCCAGAACTCTCTGGGCATCAGTAGCTTTTCAATAAAAATAAAGCTTGAATTGCTAATCAGCTTCCTTTTTTCCACCCAAGCTGTTTACACTGTGGGCTTAATGTTAATCTCTTTTAGTTAGATGACACATTCCCTTTTAATTCAAAAAATGCCTCCTAGTTTGGCAAATCAGAAGGCGACCTCCTTCCCAGCCCTCCCATAGGTAGCTTTAAATGTAGCATCCTTTGTCAGAGGCAAAACAAAAAGACCTCATGGTTGTACTTAATCAGTTTATCCATTCCCTGGGTTTTTGCAAAGGACTCAAAACAAATATATCTTCCTAAAACTGCAGTTTTCTTTCCGAATGTTAGTCTTTCCATATGTATATTCTTTTGAGATCAAATATTCAGTCTTCACACTAACACTTCCTTCATTTGTGGTTACTAAAAGATGTAATAGAAGGCAAAACTTATTTTGTAGAACTATTATTATTTTTTTCTTTGCATAAAAGATTTCTAAATGGGATAGGGCAGTAATTTGAAAAAAAAAAACATGAGTGGCATGAGTTTATTATTCAAAGTTTTCTTCTTCAGGAAGGAAAAATCTTTAAATTTGCAATACATAAGAGACTACAGAGACATATGCTCTAATAAAAATCTGATTTATATAGAAATTGGAAATTGTCCACCTCATGGTCATCTAATTAACAAAGCTGTTAGTTTTTAGAAAATTACTTGCCTATTTCCTTTAGCCTATTCACCTAAAAATGAAAAATCAAAATGCAGGAATGTGCTGCTTGTGAGTAATATCTCTGAAAGGCTACTACCTTCTACTAAAAAACAAAATTCATAAAGCCCCATTTCTTTCAGCATATTCTTGTACTTTTAAAAAGACAAAGAAATAAGGAAGATTTTTCTGGAAAAATGTATTAACTACACTATCTAGATATCACCATGAATGATTATTTCAAATAGCCATCATTTAGTATTTTCCAGATGACAAGAAGACTGAAAGAGTTTAATGTGGCATTTGCTTGTTTGAATACTAAAATAAACAATATTTGTATTGTTTTGCAAAACTTGTCTGTTTAATCTTTGCCAAAACAGCTGTCCACAGCAATTCTGATGTACATGAAGAAGTCATAATGCCAAAAACAGGCATTCAGCTCTTTAGGAAGCTATACCTTTACCATGTGGCTCTATTTTCTAGAAACAAGGCCCGTGTCCATCAAACTCTAAGTATGCATGCCATTGTTCACTGGGACTTCTGAAATAATGACATAATAAACTGTTCCAGAGGAGTTGACAAAAAGAAATGAATAAAATTAATCACTAAGAAGTTCTGCTTTTTCTTTGTATTCCAAGATCAGCAGTTAAATATGAAAGGATTTCTGTGAAGCTGTCATTATTTGATAACAAGAACATATCAGCTAAAGGTGATATAGTTTAATACAAAAGATGTTTAGAATCTCACATCGATTGACTTCAACTTGCAAGTAAAGATTTCAAAGCAGCCTTTAAGAAAGCTAATTCTATCACTTCTATTTGTGAGGAACAGATCTTAATAATTCAGTCAGAATTTGGAGGGCAGCAAGAACTAGAGGAAAAAAGAGCCCTATAAGCTTTAGAAAGCTTTTAGAGAAGTTACTCTTCCATAATGTTTGTGCATATATTGAGTCATATGTGTTAATATTTTCTGGCTCTATTGGCCTGCTTTATGGGTGTAACACAGCTATAAAAATAATTTAACTACTTGGCAAAAAAAGGTTTATATCTTTTTTGAACCAATTTTTTTTTTATAATGCTATGTCTCCAGGTCACATGGATGGGGACAAAGAATATAATGCCTACTTAAATTCTAGAAATAATATTCCCAGAAGAAATAGGTGTATAACAGAAAGTTAAATGATTGCTTCTGAGTACTCACAAGAAGAAAGTCCCCTAAAATATTATTGGAAGATGAACTTTTATTCAAACATTAACATTATGTGCTTGCTTTGAGCAATGAACATCACCAAACATGCAGTGCTTGGAGTAAGCCACTCACTACAGCCTGAGATTTCTAATTCAGGAATTATCTGTGCAGAATTTCATATGAAACGCTGGATCCATTAAAAATGCTCTCTGCAAGCCAGCTTTAATATCTTCTGTGCCCAAGAGGGTTGGTAACAATATGTGAGGATCACAGCTGGGGTGATCAGACCTTTCTGTTACCAAACAAACTGTAGTTATTGCATTTGCAGAAATACACTCCATTTTTCAAGTAAGTTAGAATGCCAATAAATGGCCAGGTGAAAAAAGTACAAAGATGAGGTCAATGAATGATGTACAAAAAACCAGTGAGTGCAGCAAAATAATCCCCAATACAGCTGAATACTAAAAAGTAAGGTACACAGTAGGTTTAATGGCAGCTTACCAAGTAAATAATCTCTGAAGTGCCAAATATCTTAAAGAATTATGTATGTCACCTTCAGATAGGGTTATACTCTGTTCCCTGATCATTGTGAAAAAAATCTGTGTATTGTCATTATTTTACTTTGAAGATGTTAAAAATATTTCTACAGCAGATGGAAAGCAATACATCAGATCTCACTGAGATCACTCTATATTGTTGTTACATACATATATGCATACACATACAGAGACACAAAGAAGTATATAAACCACAAGTTATCTGAATAATTTTATAGACACCATGGAATTCTGGGAAGCCTATCAAACCTGCTCAGAGATTCTGTGCTCATCATGAACAAAACGCAGGCACAGAGTGCAAATCTGCAAGGGGTGTATTTTTAAAATATGAGCAGTTATTCTGAAAAAAAAAATCTAAGTCTTCACATTATAGTTACTTCAATATAACAGCTCTCTGGCAATGAAGGAACAGTTAGTCTCCCAACCCAACCCTTTTCCTAATCCTATAACTCTACTCTCTTTTACACCCTTATGGTAGCTCATCGGGTCTTCAAGTGAGACAGAATAAAGAACCAAACCAACAGAAAACTATTTGCATTCCCTCTCCACCCCTTTTACTTTGAGTGGTGTTGGAATAGGTGACATATTTTAAAAGCATTTTAAATTTCTGAGTCTATTCATGATATGGTCAGACATCCCACACAAGGCGAGCAAGAAGAGTGTGGCTACTCCTACCAGTGGGAGCTATTTGTTGAGTTGTGACAGTTTAAAAGACAATACTTAACTCTGAGATCTTCTGAACAGAAAGAATTTGAGTTAAATTCACTACAGTTACTACTATCAGATCTTTGTCAAGTGGATTGCCTAAAGTACCCATCACTAGGCAGAAATATCTTTGATAGAATGATGAGTGATTAAAGAAAATTAAGGGAAGAAAGACCATGTTGTAACACACATCACTGGTATGAACTTGGTATGCACTTAAATAATAATAAATAATATATAATATTTATTATAATGTCTAAATAAACAGACTACCTGTATAAAAATTGTATACGATCCTTTTTCAAAGAAGATATAATGTAGGAGGCTTCAGTTGTTATTATGATTGGTGATAAGGAATTAATATTCAACCTTATTTCCTTACACATGCATTTTTTCCCGTGCTTCAGTACAAAGCTGACTGGACCTTCTCAAGTAGCATTTTTACAGCTGCCTCTAGATGTTCTGCCATTAGAAGACAACCCTTATTTAACCTAGGAGATTACCAGGAGTTATTCCACCTACCAAAGAAACAAATCAGTATCAAATCAGAGTGCCCTGGCAGTCGTTCTAACAGTGACGAGTGCCTGCTATTTATGCCTCTTGCAAAGGGGGTTGCATGCTGTAAGTATTTTCTTGGCAGATCACCATTCAAGGCACAGTGCCAAGGGTTTACCCTGGCCTTGTTAGAAGCCTGGACCCATGGGTTCACCTGCCATCATGAGGTCAGAAATTTGAAAGGCACTGGTATTATTTAAGGCAACAGTTCAATTTACTTTAAACATGAGAAACAAAAAAGCATAATGAATTCCACTGCAATGGTAGCTTCGTGCACACTTATGTTGAACAAATATATTGATCACCATTTGCAAAGATGTACTTTAATCTGTTGTAAAACCTTGCTAATATAGTATAATAAATAAAATGGAAGAAGGTTAAATGCATGGCATTAGATCAGCATATTCCGCAGCAGAGATATGAAATAGCTCAGGGCACTTGCTTCCTAAAGGATCATTAACTAGCTTCCATATGTTAGTCCAGTGATCAATAGACAATTCTATTCCCAGACCTTTGTTCTAGCTCTCAGTGACACGATATTATCCTATCCATGTCCCATCCATTACCATTAAATACAAGGGTAATGTAAATTGGCATATCTCCATCCCCTCCAAGGGAACCCTGTTAGGATGCTCTGGGGCAGACCTCCATCAGGATATCCCAAATTTTCTTGGTAAGAAAAAGAAGTTTTAAGGTCAGTAAGGAAAATTTGTGTGAAATAACTTCTCTGCAAGCTAGTAGAAATATTTTCTTTAAGTGGGATGAAATCAAAATCAGATATATGTAATTTTTGGTGCGCAGAATTTCACATTTCACATTTGCAGTTTTCTTGCCTTTCTTATTTGTTGTTTCTGTACATCCCACTCCTGGGATCTGTCTTTCCTTTTCGCATGTCAGGCGTTCATTGGTAAGAAAAAGTCCTTTCAAAGTCCTTTGACTCCCCAAAGCTCTAACAAGACATTAATGATGATGATTCTATGTGAAATACCATATATGAAAAGGCACTGATAAAATAGTAGCATGTTTTTGAGATTCCATCTTTTACTTACAACATGCAGTTTCCACCCTGTGACCTGTGAGGTCTGCTTTTTACAGATTTTTACTGAATGCTATTGACTGAGGAGACTGAGGAGGAAATGAACCTTCTCTTGAAATTACAAGGTTTCTTGTAGAGTAAATGTAGACTAATATGTGTTCTATAAAGACATTCAGGAAGGAACTGTGATATGCCCTGACAATCAGAATAACAATACAGAGTAAGGTATCCTTCCTGAGCATCCAGCAGGTCACAGAGTACCTGTTGATACAACTTCTGCTTTGCTTAATCCATGAGTCACACAGAGTAGAAAGAGATTGGGTACTCTGGTACCTTTTACTCCCAGAAGCACCAGGATCACCTAATCACCATGAGGCAGAAAAGGGTGAGAAAATGTTTTTTATCACTGGTAATCTAGTAAGTAATCATTTCTGCACCATCCAGGTGATAGCAGGGAAAGAGTGGTGCCATCTCCATGCTGCTTACTGAAGGACACAGAACTGAGTTATCCCTCACCTGGAGCAGAGCACAGGGACATGATTTATGGTGTTCTAGCATCTCACAATAAATAAAAACATTTACTCAAGTTTTTCAGTGTGGCTTAATGCAGCATCCATATGAAGCCAAAAGTCTGCACAGAAATGCTATGGCCTTGATATATTGACTTTGATGGAGTAAATCCAAAGCATATCAGTGTAACCAAGTGAAGCATCGCATTTCCATTGTGCTGAGGCTGAAAACTGATGCCACTTCTAACACACCATTTTATTCTTTTAAGTATTTTTTTGAGTAGCTGAATCACTGCATTAATTCTGGAAACCTTCTGCAACAGGATGTTATTTATATGTCTAACAATCAGAACAATCAGTACAAACACCAAGCATAAAACCCACAAATTTTCACAAACAGATAAAGCAATTGTTTTTCATGGTCTGAGCACCAAAGAGCAATATTTAAGTGAGCAATACTTACAAAGACAATGAGCAATACTTAAATGTAGATCTTTCTGGGGGAAAACAGCAGCTCCTTCCCCAACCCCCCTCCCCCAAATCCAGAGATGAAAGAAGATGGGGGATGATTTTTGGCAAAAACAACTTTAACAGGATGAGATATGATTATTAGAATGCCTGAAAAAAATCTCATACTTGCACAATTACAAGATGACATTGCTGTGAAAGAAATTAAATCAATAAAGAGAAAAGGAAAAGAACAAGATTAAGCAGTATTTATTTCTGCCTCTGTTGATGCCAGTGTTTTTGCACAGAAGCCTAGTCATTCCAAATGTTTATCCACATCTTACCAAATCACACCTACTTACAGGAATAAAGAAATAAAGAAATAAATAGACAAATAGTAGAGAAAAAGACTATAAATAACTAAATAAATACCAAATAGGGATGCATTTAATCCATTTTTGCCAAGGCAACTCTATTTAGAAAGCTGTTTACCTTTCTGAAAAGCCTCATTAGGCATAAAAACAAAGAATGAAGTTGATTAATGTGCTCTAAGTGTGATGTTCAAATTGTAATTTTCATATACGTAAATGGATGCTTCTGCCGTATTTTGTTTGATAATTTACAGAGTTAGAACCGTCCAAACCACTAATCAGTTTCTTTTTCTGAAGACAGCTGCAGAAGATCCTTTTAGAATGCTGATTTTCATTAGTGCCTTCGTTCACCAAGAACTAGGGCCTTCCTCACAGATAACCTCATCACTGTACACTGGGGAGACCTGATTCACTTGAAATTCATTTTTAGGGAAATTTTTTAATTTTGTTTTTCAGTCGGGTAATCTGAAAAGAAGAAAAAAGGGCAGCAAAAGTCCTGAGTGGATGGACTTAAAAGATAAGAGGGGCTATAAATCAGGATCAAGGTAGTTTATAACTTCCTCTTTTTTTTTTTTTTTTTTAAGTATTATTATCTGCTGACTTAGCAGGAAAAAAAGTTGCACAAAGGTAGCATTTCTGTAAGTACTGTCTGCATATTTTGTAGGATGGTGACATTAATACAGATTGGTTTTGACACTCCAAGTTTCTAGTAATTCTTTTCTAAAACTCCTTTAATGCAAAAAGTATTGCTACAAATCATATACACTGAGGCAAGAAGCAGAAAAGAAAAGTGATTAATACATTGAGTTACCACGTATGAAAAATCATGTTTAAATCAGAAGTAGTTATAGCACGTTATGTTGTGTTTTACAGAATTACCTCAGTTTCTCTCAGCAGTGCTAAATCTGGCTCAGTGGCAGCATTAGTTTCTGTTAATTTGGAATTTTCATGCTCCAGCAACAGTATTAATTTTTTATACCACTGCAAATAGTAAGTAACCAATCAAATGTTCTAAATATATTAATGTTCTGTCTTTGTGCATAGGTATGAGAAGATTAGACTAATTCTGCTGTACAAAGAAAACAGCCTCATAGAAGCACTGAAAGTACATTGTAAGGAATGATTTTTTCTTGAAATATTTCATGCAGAACCAGAACAAAATTAGAATACTCCCCTAACTTTAATACTGAAAAGAGCAGCAATGAAACAATCTATCAGCTTTTATAAAAATCCAAGTATAAGGGTGTTGAATAAACTCTGACAGTTTCAGTAATCAGTCTGAGAACAGCCGACACAGGTTCAGGAGTCCCTGGAGTATCTCCACAATGATTAGAGATCTGAATCTACATTTTAGAATGTGCTCTGTTGTCTTTCCCAGAAATACGTGCTTATACCCATAAACTACAATTTGAGAGTTCCATTTCCATTCAATCTTCCCAATACTTCCACTTAATCTGCACTGTGCCTCCTCCTCTCACCTGCCCCTTGATTCTCTCAGCTGCACACAGATGCTTGTCCCCACCCCAGGTCCAAGTGACTGAAATGGCATGTAGGGTCAAGGAAGTAGATTTGGGATCCCTCTTGTGGAGAAAGGGCCACACTGGTGACAGTACATAAGCAGGATGAGTTTTTCCAAAAGGCAGAATGGTGTCCTGTGGTTAGGAGCTGTGAATATCATTTTGCTGTAGGAAAAAAGCTTTGCGTTTGTGAACTCTGTAATTCTGTCTAAATTCCATAATTCGTTGGGTCAATGTGAAATGTTTTCTGGTGATATCACAGAAGAGTGAGAGATTATGGAAGCTGTGCCTTAATGAGAGCTGGAGTGAGGGAAATGTTTACAGAGTGCTACTGAACTAAGAGGTATGTACTAAAAGGCCTTGACAGAAGGCAAGAAAAAGATACCATAAAAACTGGTGGCATGAGGAGTGCAGCAAATGTAATTGACAAAATGAGAAAGGGTAACAGAAAAACTTTGGTGTTTCTACTATCATTTGTACTGCTACAATGCAAAATAAGCACTCTGCTTATGCAAAACAGCTTATTTTAGACAAATAAACTTCCAAAGCAGCTATGTTTTTAGGTGCACAAGAACATCAATCTCCAGTAGAGATATGTGAAAACAAGGCCCTCTTATTTAGTGTATGTTATCTGTGATAAATACAGCAGTCCAAGGTGACTGAAAGAAGAGGAAATAGAAAATGCTCCTGGGTCAAAAATTATTATCACAGGGAACTGAGGGCTGATAGCCACAGAGGTATTGGAGTCAGAGAGGCAGAGTGCAAGAAGAGAAATAAAGGAACACTGCTAGTGTTAAAGAAACTCAGCAATGGGGGAGCTACAAAAACCTCAGTTGTGGATTTTTTGCCAATTTATTTGTATTTCAGTTATGACTGCTGATTGTCACTCCGTAATCCTTTTGCTGCTACTCCTGCCTGCAGGGTCATGCCAGGATATAAAAAAATAAATGAGCAGAAAGGAGAAGAGAAGGGAAAAAAAACAACCAAGCAAACAAAAAACCCCAAGTAATTAGGCAGTAAGTGATACTGAGATTCACTAAGTGATACTGGCTTTAGTAGGACTTTGACAGCCATTTGGCATCCACAAAAATAATTTCTCATGTTGACAAGCCAAAAGCAGCACCTGATACATGAGCAGTATCAATGTTCTTTATAACATCTGTAAAGTAGAGATTGTCCATCTATTTCTTACATTTCACGGTTTACCTCAGAAAACCCATAGAAGTGTAAACATGAGCTATGAAAAATCCTAACAGGAGAAACATTTTAGCGGAATATTGTGAAAATCTAGGAGTTATATCACTTGGAGTGATATAAGGATTACATTTTTCTACTAATTCATATCTGTTCTCAAGAAAAAAATGTGTTCATATGAATAAGCAATCACTAAATTGTCACAAGTACAGAAAACAAAGTGAAGTGTGCCAAAATGAAGATACATACTAACATGAAGCAAAAAAACTTCTGTGTGCTGGCACATTGTAACTTTTTGTGGGGAAGTACTTTTCCTCTGAACTTGTCCCAAAAGCTTTGTCTGAAACATGGTTCACTAAAACCAAAAAAGTTGCGAGAAAACTGTATTTTCACCTTATGTTGTAACTAAGAGGAATGTCATCTTTTCACTGAAAAGGCGCATAGATCCTCTGGAAGAGATAAAAGAAGGTATTAGTTTATAGCAACTCTTCCTTGATAACTGATTCTAACAAAATTATATCTAACAGTGATAACTGAATCTAACAAAATAGACTTCAGTGTTAATTGTCCCTGCCAATGTCTAAGGCTCCAATTATATTATTTTTAGACTTATGTAGTGCCCATATGGCTTCCTTTTTTCCCTTGAGTGTTACCATATAAAAGACAATCTAAGAGAAAATTTATTTCCATTAAGATTTTTGTCGCAACATAGCACATTTAAGGGACCATAGTAACAGTATGCATTCTGCAGTACATCTGCAGTACATTCTGATGTCCAAAAGTATAGAAGATCAGATGATAATGGACAATTTCAAGAGTTACCAACTCCTCTGGACTCATTCGACTTTGTCAACATCTGCCTTGCACTGGGCAGCCCTGCACTGAATGCAGTGACTCTCTTTTGCTCTCGCATGTCCCACAGGGCAGTGACCGCTTTCCACTTTCCTCAACCTGCCACTGTGTTCTTCCTACTGCAGCCCACCCTGCCATCAGCCCCAGGGCACACTGCTGATCCGTGTTCAAGTTATTGCCCTCCAGGACCCCTGCTCTGTACTGCAAACCCCCCAACTCTCCCATTTCGCTGAGGCAAGAGCTGGCTCCCAGGTTGTACTGGGGCAGGGGGTTATTCCATCCCAGGTGCAGGACATTGCACTCCCCCCAGAAGAACTTCATGGGGTTTTTATCTATCTACTTCTCTGGCTTCTCAAGAGTTCTCTGAATCTCAGCCTTGCTCTCCAATATATTATCAGCTGTTTTCCATCACAATTTCTGAGAGTGCACTCCAGTCCACTGCCTATTTCTTTAAGAAAGACATTATGTACTTTTGCCTCCAGGATTGGCCCCATTCTTATGTCTTTCATAACCAGACATTGCTGAACTCTGAATATAGACCTACAACCCTTTGAGCCAGATGAAGCCTCCACAATTTGAAAAAGATAAATTTATTGTCCTGATTTTTATTAAATAATTTTACTAAACAATTTGAATGGGGACAGAATAAGCTAATAGTAAAGACTAGGGAAAACAGACAAAAAAGTTATCGGTTTGTAAGAGTATCCCCAAGGAAGAAAAAAGATTCTGTTATTAACTTTAAAACTTGATAAAACTTGAAATCTTATGTAGTCTCAGAGAGTTAAGACAATACCTTTTACCCCAAAAAAACCAGTTTGGTTCTTTGGGGGTTTCTTGTTGGATTTGTTTTGGAGCTTTGTTTGTTTTCATGGTTGTTTTGCTTGTTTGTTTCTTTGGAGTGCCTTTTTTTTGTTTTGTTTTGTTTCTTTTTTGTTTTATAGGTGGGTATGTTTAGTTATTTTAAAAGACATCTAAGTCCATAGATGCATTTCTGCTGAGTTTAGTAGTCTTACCTCTAAACACAGAACAAATTTCCCCACCTCTCAAAATGGCTTTTTTAGGAGCTTAATAATCTCATTGCTTTCTTTCTCCCGAGACCAATGTCAACTTCTAACCTTTTATGGTATCTATATTCAACTTCATTTTAAGATCAAATCAAAGCTCAAATCCCCTCCCTTTCTCTTCATCCTCTTCCCATAAATATAAACTCAAATATTTCCTGGTTCAATAGAACAAAGAAGCAGTAGACAAAAGACTCTTCCAGTAGACAGAGAACTGTCTCTCTCTTCCAGTACACAGAGAACTATCTACTTCATCATGAAATGTCTAATAACCCTCTTTGTGGCAATAAAAGTGGTTACAAAAGAAGAGGAAGACTAAATATTCTTCATCCTTCTCTTTATAATACAAACAAATTGACATAATTTTTGGCATAAAATTTTAAAGTG
The DNA here is from genome assembly GCF_015832195.1 of Motacilla alba alba. Lineage (NCBI taxonomy): Eukaryota > Metazoa > Chordata > Aves > Passeriformes > Motacillidae > Motacilla > Motacilla alba. Next base: position 68,147,444 of record NC_052016.1, read on the forward strand.
AGAAATTAAGAAAATGTTCCGTATCAAGTGCAGGAAGAGGCTATCTAAATTATCAGTTTAGTCCTTAGTTTTTTTAGACAGGAAAGTGATGAAGAGAGCTACATGTAAATATCTCAACTATGCATGTTTCATAACTATCTAGGCCATGATCCATTCTCAAGACTCTCATTGTCTGGCCTGAGAAACCTCAAGATACCATAAAAGAAAGTGTTTGTCATGATTCTGTTTCTAGGATTTTTACAGCCAGAAACAACCAGAGCCTCAGGACAGATGTTGCCAAAAAGATTTGCACACAGTAGGTCTAGCTGCATGCCAAGGCCTATCAGGGAATTCTGGACTGTAGCTATTATTTCATGTTTTTCATTGGTTAATGGATTGTGCTTTTGGAGAGGGTCTGACTTTTGAGGGTCACTGAGGGTGTGGAGCAGTTCTTGTTCTGTCAAACACTCCTGTTGAAACATGCAAGAGACTGAGGTCCCTTCCAGCCTGAATTATCCTATGAGCCAATTGCAATTTACCATCCCAGAAATACCGAGGCTTTCTTCTTTTACTAATTCTAGTTGGGTCTGACAATTATAGTACACTGCTGTGTGTCAAAGGGGGAAAACAGAGACTTGAATCACATATGGAATCATAGAACAGGTAAGGCTGGAAGGGACCACTGGAAGTCATCTTGTCTGAACTCCCTGTTCAGTCAGGGTCATCCTAGAGCCTCTTTCTCAGGGTTATGTCCAGAAGGCTTTGGAATATCTCCCGAGGAGAAAACTCCACAAGCTCTCTGGGCAGCCTGTTCTCATACTCAGTCACACCCTCACAGTAAAAAGTTTTTTCTCAGTTCAAGTAGAGCCTTCTGAGTTCAGTTTCTGCCTGTTGCCTCTTTTCCTGTTTCTCAACATCACCAGGAGGAACCTGATCTAGTCTCCTTACACCTCCTTTCAGATAGTGATATTGATGAATTCATGAATATTCAGTAGTTTAGCCTCTTCTTCAGTCTAAACAAGTCCAGGTTTCTCAGCCATTTCTCATAGGAGAGATGCTCCAGTCCCCTAACCATCTTTGTGGTCCTGTACTGGACCTGCTCCAGGAGCTCCATGTCTTTTCATTGAGGAGCCCAGAACTGGACACTGTGCTCCAGATGTGTCCTCATGGGAGCTGAGTGGATGGGCAGGATCACCTCCCTTCCCTGCTGGGATGTTCTTCCTAATGCAGCCCAGGATGCAATCAGCCTTCTTGGCCATGTCATATCATGCTTATGTCCATGCTGGCTCATGGAGAGGTTGCTGTCCACTGGGACCCCCAGGCCCTTCTCCACAGAGCTGCTTCCCAGCAAGTCAGTGCCCAGCCTGTTCTGGTGCAAGTGATTCTTCTTGAGATGCAGGACCCTGCATTTGCCTTTGTTGAACTTCAGACAGACCTTCTCAGCTCTTTTCTCCAACCCTCCAACCCTTTTGAAGGGCTGCACATCTCTTTGGGGTATCAGCCACTCCTCCCAGCCTTGTGCTGTCAGCAAACTTGATAAGGAGGCATCCACCCTTTCATCCAAGTAATTGAAAGATAACTTAAACAGTATTTGGCCTAGTATTCAACTGTCTTAGCAATAATAATACCCACATAAGTCCCAACACCAGACTCGAGATTATATTTCAACTCTAAATTGCTATTACTCTTTAAATCTTTAATCAGAACAGACAGCCTTTTGTCAAGTATTTTGAACATGCTATTTAAACTGATGTTGAAATACTCTATTCTAAAGAATTAAGATATTTTAATTTTTTAATAGTAATAAAAAAGATGTTCTATTCGCTATATGGTATATGCAGATCCTGCAGTTGTACCTCCTGCAGTTGTACTTCCATTTACCTATGTGAAAATTAGATGCAGGAGAGTATTTAGGAGTTTTTGCCTGGTCACCTGCAAAGATTTATCAATGAATTTATGTGTATGGGAAGCCCACACAAGAAAAAGAACAACAAAAGCACACACCCAAACCTCTGAACTAAATGATCAGGAATTTAGAGAACAATATTAATAGAGTACAGTTTTAGGGTGGAAACTCAAAAATAGACCAGATGGGAAATCTAGGAAGACAGGATGTAATTATCCAAACTGGGCTTTCATCAGGACACCAGGACTGTCATAATTGTTTCTGGAAAAAACAGTGGAATCTCTAATGACCAAAAGTGGCATAAACAATGATTTTTCTCAGCATCTGCCATGCAAGTGTCCTCCCATGTGCTCATGGGACATCAGCCTGATGGTGATTCAGACAAATCTGCCCATGAACCTCTGTGGAAATACCATTTAAACTGGATGAAATATCACCAAAACAAACATAGGATGTGAAGGAAATTTGTCACAATTCCTTCAATTTGTTTTTTCATAGGCTCTCAGTTTAAGGAATACGAGGAATGCCATCAGGAAGCATGGCCAGGGAGAGTTCAAGTCTCCCACATGTTCTGTGGAAAGATGTTTGCACAAATGTTCACATTATACTTGCTAGTCACTCTTTGTAAAATTTTTCGCCATCTAAATAAGGAATAGAAACGACTTCATGCAATTTATGCAATCATAAATTACTGTTAGTGAAATCTTACTCAAGGCAAATATGCTGAAGTCTGTTGACATAAGTTGATCAAACAATTCTCCACAACCAGATTTCTAAAAATCAAAGTCTACTCGTGGGTAATTTACAAGTAGGAAAAGGTCACGCTTTGTTTATAAATGATGCATTATACATAGTCTGCTCAGCACAGCTCATTCAGTCCATTAATAAACAGCACAGATGACAGTCTAATATTTTAAAATTTCTTTTATATGTACCCTTTCAGACATCTTGCTTTTATCCCAGAGTTTCAGGTGTCTTCCTAGTTATGTTACTGATAAGGTGCCCAATGTTAAAAAAACACCTAATTTTCCAGAGCCTAAGCTTTCCATCACCTCCAGTGATCCACACATTCTCTCTCAGTAAAAAAAGAGGCTGGTGAATTAGTCAGAGGCAACTTCCAAATCCAAGGATTCAAGCACTTTTCCTCCAGTTCCTTCCCATTTAATCCCCATGATCTGGTTTTGAGCATTCCTAATAAGAGCTCACACACTATCACAGTGTCAGAATGCCTTGGACATGTGCTGGCTTGTCTCATTTAAAGTTTGATTCTGGAGTACTGGATTCTACAGAAACACTTCCCTTGACATCCACAAAGGCTGCACAAGCCCATCGTGCTTCATAAGTAGAAGATAAGCTTAAACTTATATCTCAGCATACAGTAGAGCTTTTTTTTTTTTTCTGTGAGAAGCACCATTTACTGAGAGCAGCTGTGTACTGCACAAGATCAAGTTTGAGTGGTTTTAAGAAGCCACCTCATGTAGAGCCCATTACAGTAATCCAATTTTGATGGATGAAATTCAAGCATACATGCTCTCCTGGTGATTTCCTGTCCTGAAAATATTTAAATACAATGAAAGAATTAGAGTATTAAACAAATTTCCCTTTTTGATATTCAATAGGCAATGAAATAGGAAACTCTTAAATGCATGGCAGACCCCTTATACTTTAAGTTCTGCAGTGTATATGCATAAGCAGCTCACCACCAGCGAGACTTAACAAAGTAATTTTTAACAGACATTCTGAGTGCTTTGCCTTCCTGAAATATTGACCTTTTTCTATCTTATAATCAGCATTTAAGGATAGCATGTCCCTCTGTGACCAGTCCTGTTCCACTTCTGTGCTCTGCATGTACCACTTGTACAAAATGCCAAACGAGTTTGCTCTTTTTGAAATACCATCTGAAGAAATTGGGCAATTATATGAAACACTCTCCATAAAAACAAAGCAAGTCTTATTACCAGCTTTGCACTCAGAAGGGGACGTTTCATGTTAATAACACCAAAATCTTTTACTGTAGGTATTTCATCAAAGGAATATAGTATCTGGACAGTATACTGACAGGCAAGCAAGAGAAGATTATGAAACACTTAGAGTAGATTAGCTTCCTGTCTTTCTCAGGTACAAGCTATAAGAAAAAAGAAAAGAAAAGAAAAGGAAAGGAAAAAAAGAAAAGAAAAGAAAAGAAAAGAAAAGAAAAGAAAAGAAAAGAAAAGAAAAGAAAAGAAAAGAAAAGAAAAGAAAAGAAAAGAAAAGAAAAGAAAAGAAAAGAAAAGAAAAGAAAAGAAAAGAAAAGAAAAGAAAAGAAAAGAAAAGAAAAGAAAAGAGGAGATACACATAATTACATAGCAAATATTAGAGGACTGAATCCAGTGTGAAGTGACAACCAAATACTACAAGATGAGGCTGTATCACTAACTCTGTACTGAAGATTATTTTGTTCCCTACTGAATAATTTTAGATTAGAAAATGAATGTTGTTCTGATGGAAGCAATATTAACCACATCAGTGAAGGAAATATAACATATATCCTATTTATCATATAATGAATGTCATATTTTATGTTGGATTGTAAGAAGATCCATAAAAAGAACCACAGAAAAAGCAGAGAGAATAGGTGCAACAGGCCTAATTTAGTAGCCCATAACTATACTATCAAAGTCACAGGGTAGAATAATTAAATGTAATAGAAACCACCCATTATTTGAAATTGCCCTCATTTTAGGAATGCAAGGGCTGCACAGTTCAGCTTGAAATATTCAAATTATTCAGTGTCTCACGGTAATCAGATAAAAGATTTTGCATCATGTTAGAAGAAAAAGGTTTTGGGAAACACACACAGTATAAAAAAATATACGCTATAGAAGGAGGAGAGATTAGGGAAGTTTTGATTCCCACCACAGCTGAATTGGGTAGAAAGTTTCCTGAGAAGAACACTATAATAGACTCCACTTTGAAAATTAACATATCAGTTAAACTAGTGGGTTTTGATCAGGCATTTACAGGGCACTCACTTCTGTCTAAGAATAAATATTGTCATTGTGTTTGTGGAATAGCTTCAGACAGCATGTAGAGGTCAACACACAATTTGGTACAGGGTTGCCCAGCAGGAAAAGCTTAGGAGAAGGAGCATTGGGCTGCCTAGCACAACTTTTGAGAGTAAACTGTTTCTGCCCCTTAAAGACATGACAGTTATCACTTGATTGTTCCATTTTTATCTTAGCACTGGAGAGTCTCTCCATCTCTTTTGGTTGGTTTCACAGTGATTTGATCTATACTTGTATCCAAACTTTTACATATTTTTCATGGCATTAATTGAGAACCATACTAGGAACTGTCATTCTGTATTGCTCCTAGCTTCCTGGTCATCAACAAACCCACTCTTTTAGGAACAATGTCCCAAAGCAGAACAAACAAACACTAGCACTTACCATTTTTTACAAACAGAAGAAATATCCGCAGCTGGCTCATTTAAAATTCTGGGGATGTACTGCTAATGCCTATAGTAGCCCATAGTAGACAATTACCCTTACTATTGCAAACTATGACAACACTGTGATAGTGAAAACACTGATTTGCATGATATCCATCATTGCACAGCTAAGGATTGCTCCATAACATATAAACCAACACATTGTTTGACTGAAGATTTTCAAAAAGATTTGGCAGTAAATAATGGGTGGGAAGCATTATTGAAATACTGACATCTTGAAATACAGAGTTGTCATCTTCTGAAAGTTTAATCTCTACAAAGATGACACTCGTCAGGTAATGTAACTCTAAATAGTATCCTTGAAAGTTCTTTTAATATTTAGATACAGAAATCCGTCCAAGAAATCTGTAATAAAAAAGAGGTGTAGGTGGAACAACAAAATATGCATTATTGTAGGCTTACAAAAGTGCAACTGATATCAAATATTTTTTCTCTTCATGTATGAAAAACAGGTATACAATGACAAACTACTCAAAGGAAAAGAGAAAAAAACTGTTTTATTTCCTAAATGCAGTATTTAGTCTCAATTATTTATAGCAATGGACTCTTACCTATTATAATAATAGCTTGTAAACAGAAATTTAGGAAAATTAAATGCATATATGCTTATATTGATATACTAATATCAAATAAAAAATAATAGCACTCTAGTTATATGATTGTAAATTATACTTTGGGAAAACAAACATGACAAAAAGTTCCAGAAAGATTATATTGCCATATAACAATATTTTTTAATAGTTTTTATTTTTTTCTTGCAACACATCAAACATTTGTTGCTGCAATGAAGATTGAAACCTACAAAGCTTCAGGATGGTCAATGATTGTGTCTTTCTACTATGCAAAGATTTTATGTACCTTTTTCCACTTTATCTTATACCTTTCAGCATCAGTTTTCTTCATTTTTACAAGGCAACAGTAAACAATTTTTTTAAAATTACATTACTCCATCTGAAAGTAAAGAAAAGTAAGAACATATATACCAAGAAGACAACCAAAGTTCAGATCATCTGGAGTAAGAGCCAAGTGCAATGCTTTGTCGTCTGATACCCTGCATATATGGACAACTTAGGTTCCTCTATTGTTACCATGTGCTTAGCAAAAAAGAGAATTTAGTGGATTGTATTGGGTTTTGCTGGGGGAGAGTTTATGTTCTTCCCAACAACTAGTATGGGGTTGTGTTTTGGATTTGTGCTGGAAAGTATTGATAACACAGGGATGTTTTTGTTATTGTTTCTGCCTCTCACCCCGCCCCATCAGTGAGAAGGTTGAGGGTGCACAAGTTGTAAGGAGAGACAGCTGGGACAGCTGACTGCAGCTGACCAAGAGGCTATCGCAGACCATATGGCAACATTCTCAGCTTATAAAGCTGGGTAAGAATGAGGGAGGTGGAGGGGGGATATTTATAGTGGTGGCATTTGTCTTCTCAAGCCACTGTTCCCTGTGGTGAGCCCAGCTTCCCTGGAGAAGCCTAAACATGTGCCTGCCAATGGGAGATGGCAAATTAATTCCATTGTTTTTGTGACTTTTCTTTTCTCTTTTAAACTGTCTTCGTCTCAACCTATGGGTTTTCTCATTTTTGCTTTTCTGATTCTCTCCCCTGTCCCAAACCTAGAAAATGAGTGAGGAGGTTCTTCAGGGTAGCTGCTGGCTGAGGTTTAACCACAACATGTATCCAGGGAAAGGGACATTACACAAGCATATTTAACTTGGTGACACTATTATCAGTTACTTCATTAATAAAATCATCTTTAATTTTTTTTGTGTCTTTCTTAGAGGCTTGATTTATTTTAAAAAGTATGAAGAATATTCTAAAAACCTCTTAAAGAGATTGCTTCCCTAACTCTAATTTTGCAACACCTTTCTCTTTTCTAATTGAGTCCTTTATACATTTTTGGCTGTTGACTCTTTCATTCAGGCCAGTAAAAGAGTTTTAAAGAATTTGTTTTGCCGCAATGTTTGTGACAGAGCCAATTTGTTGCAACAGACATTTCAACATTCTGTGCAGTGGCTATCAGAACAAAGCAAAACAAACGCAGTCTTAGAGAGACTGTCTTAAAAGCTGGCACCATGTTCCAAGACTGATCTGTATAATGCATCCTGTCCCTAAGCACAGCTCTGAGTGTCATGTCTGCTAACTCAAAGGTCCTTTCAAAGACCAACCTGGCTTCTACATTTTGTTGGTTTTATACTGAAACTCCTTATAATCAAAACAGGTTAAGGCAGTGTTTTGCTGTCTGCTGCAATCCACTATTACCTCAAAGAGATATATAGAGAGATATATCAATATGTCAATTATCTTTAATTAAATGAATATCATCTCTTTAGAATAAGATCTTTGCCAGAATATGAAAAGAAGTGTTGCAAGTTGGCTAGCCAACCTTTCATCAATTGGCTGATTGCTGACAGCTCAGTGGTACATGAATCAAGAGCCAGAATATCATTTGCTAACATATTGGGAAAATTATTTCTGGCACCAAACTGCACCTGCATGTTATAAGAAAATGCTTTTAGACATTTCCACAACCAGAGCAATGAGGCCAACAGAACAAATCTGGTTGTCAAGTCTTGTATGCATGTCACTGCATTAATAATGCATTAATTTGATCTCTCTAGATAAATCTTTGTGAACAAAACCAGGAGCAGCAAATTGATAAATTTTGAAAGTCAGTAGACATCATTTGTGAAAGACTCTATGTAGTCTAAAGGCTGGAAGCCACTAATGAATGGAAAAAATAAGGACTTCTATGTGTATCTCCCTAGTGAGGGAGGTTCCTCCCTGAATCCTAAAAGTGGTAAGACTGAAGATGCATGTTTCAACAATTCCCTATTGCATAGCTAATTCAAGCTTTTCCTCCCGTCCTCAAAGGCGCCCTTACATATTTTTGCAACCTCATTCCCAGACAGTGTATATAACTTCAGGTCTATGACTTTTACTAGAGGACCAGGAAGCTAAAAGTTAGATGTCTTTAGAACAATTAAAAGAAAAACGATTCTCTAAGTGAAAACTTATGGGTAGAATTAAGGGCAAGTGATATCACTTGTGCAACCCCAGGCATTTTATTGAGATACCCAAGAAAATCTTTCTTAGATTCCTTCAGTGGAGAGAAAAAGAACTCCAAGAAGTTAATGTAGCTTATTAAAATCACTATCATCATGCTGTCTTTCTTCATGGAATACTAACTTTACTGCAATGGGTTCTTGACTTCTGTGCCTCACTTAGATAGTAAGAACCTTGTGTAGATATCCTAGGGCAAATTATCAGCTAAATAATTTTATCCATGTACATCCCACTGTGATATGGCTGTAATCTCCTTTCCTTCAGCATGGATTCACTAAGGAGAAATCATGCTTCACCAATCTGATAGACTTCTGTGGTGGCACGGCAGGGTGTGCCAATGAGGGGGGAGCAGTGGAGGTTGTCTGCCTCAACTTCAGCAAGGCTTTTGACAATGTTTTCCATAATACCCTCTTAGGTAAGGGTATGTTTTCCATAGTACCCTCAGCAAATGTTGATTAAGTGAAAGGACACCAAATTAGATCCAGAACTGGCTGAATGGCACAGCTCAGGGGGTTGTGATCAGCAGAGTAGAATCTAGTTGTAGGCCTGTAGTCAGTGGCATTCCCCAGAGATAAATACTGGGTCCAGCCTTATTCAACTTGTTTGCCAGTGACCTGAATGAAGGGATAGAATGTGCCCTCAGCAAGTTTGCTGATGATGTGAAACTGAGGGGTGGCTGACACACCTGAAGGCTGTGCTGCCATTCAGTGGGACCTTGATAGGCTGTAGAGCTGGGCAGAGAGAAATCTAATGAGGTTCAGCAAGGGCAAGTGTCAGGTCCTGCACCCGGGGAGGAATAACCAGCACAGGCTGGGGGCTGACTTACTGGAGAGCAGCTCTGCTGGGAAGGACCTGGGAGTATTGGGGGATGAAAAGTTGATCATGAGATATATTATTTCATTATTTTCTTCCTTTCTAACTAACACTATGTCTGAGGATACCTATTTAAGTCTTTGCATCTAACTTCCAGTAGGTTATGAGCCATTAATTAGACTAGTGCACAGGGGACTAGTATTTGGACTGTGTCCTTTTGGTCTCAAGCTATATGAAATGTCCTTAATGGACAACTAAGTAGACAAAAAAAAATAATTCTAGTACTTCCATTCCTATTTGAAGGAAGGTGAGTAAGCACAAGAGACAAGCAAGTAATTTATAGTTAAACATTTTCCTTTGATCTGTATATTGCTTTTTCTATTTCAAGCTAATTTGATTAAGTACACACAAAGGGGGAGCCAAAGGAGTAAGGTTTTTTTTTCCTTAGGCAGCTAGCCAGGAAATGCAGTATTAGAGACTTAATTTATTATTGTTATTGTTGTTATTATTATTATTATTATTATTATTATTGATCAATCTCCAGCTGATACACATAATTGACTCAAAATAACAGAGGAGCTGAATTAAATCTGAAATATTTGAGCATACTTAATATGGAGTTTTCTAGTACTAAAGGCTTGAATAGTTTCAACTGCTTTCAATACTACTGAAAATGTAGGTAGAATTGTATTATAGCTTCACAAGTTATTTTGTTCCAGCTGAACTTCAATAACTGACAGTATGGATGCTGTTACCCCACTGCAAATATGAAGAAAAATGCTCTAGCTTATGTCCTCTGTTGTTAAGACTTAAGCAAATGCATTTCATATTACATTTCCTGTCAGTTACACAGTCAAAGTACAAAGTAATTACTACATCCGATTTAGTCATCTAGATGCCTTTTATAAAGCACAGGGAGGAATGGCAGCTGTGTGGAGTGATTCATCTAATTCTAAAGTAGACAGCTAAAGTATATCAGAAGAAATATGCCTTAAAAGTACCTATTTCTTTTTTACTAGGGAGTCTTCCAGTTTAGATGCAGACATCTCACCAAATTTGTAAAAGACAAACACAGTCACAACAGCTCAGATTGCACATGACAATTAATCCTAACAATAATTTATTTGTATGTTTGAGCTGTGAAGACTTTTTCTATGTAAAGACAGAGAAATGTACTGCTGGCCCCAAGCACTTATTGCTGATGTATACACCCCATTGCCCTGCTTGGCCTGGCTGTGAAACATAAACACATGAGGACCCATGGATTAGAGGATTGACACTGATTTCAGTCCTTCTGGTGCTCCAAGGAGACACAGGTCTGTGTCCTACATGCTAGGTAAGACCTGTGGACAAAAGAATACCCCAGGTGCAGCTTCATAAATTGCAAGTTGTTTTAACTTGTTTTAACTGAGTTCAGCAGGAAATATCTGGTGGTGTAACCTAGTAAGATAAACAATTTGGGTCTTGCTTATATCATCATCTTATATATTTTTATGGGTTTTTTAATACTTAGAAATTGGAAGACATTGAACAGCAGAATTGGACTAGATATTATACTAGATACTTAGTAGATATTATACTAGATACTTAGTAGATAGGTACACTGTACTGACAAAGTGGAGCAATTACAAAACAAAACAACTAAAACTAAGAAAAATTAATCATCAATTAAGTTAGCAAATTACAATGTTTACTCATTCTTCAAATCTCTGTTCTATCACAGAAAGATTTCATCTTGATGAGTTAATTTCACAGAAAATTCTAACTTCTCTGACCCAAAACTTTAATGTGTATAGTGTCTAGACTAAGATTTTGCCAGGAGAAATGCTGCCACAAGTCATCTACCAATGAATTTGCATCAGTTGAAAAAGGAATACCAATTACAAAGGTAAAAAATTTCTGTGTTTCATATAAAACCATATGTAAAGTGTACTGTACCAGGTAGCTTAGGAATTATTCAAAGTGGTTTAAAAGAACATAAATAGCATATAATTTATCTTAAGAATTAAAATATGTCCTTCCCTGCCAAACCAAAATTGTTGTCAATGTCTTGTCTAAGACTGTGATTAATGGTATTTAGAAACAATACTGCTGAGATAGAATATGTTTTGCAGGGTGGATCATGGATCTCAGTTACTTAGGAGATTATCTGCTAAGTGCTGTTATTTATTTGAATGCATAACATCATGGCTGTAGCAACAGTTAAGTTGCATTTAATGATGCACTTCATTATACCCACATGTTTTTAGAGTCTTATAACTTTGTATAAATTCCCTGCTCATGACATTATTTTCAGTCCAAAGAAGGCATTTTGAAGCAGTCTGACACAACAATGTTTGACTGCTTAGGATTTGCATGTTCAAAAATGTGCTACTTCTTTTGCCTCCTTCTTCATGACACATTAACATACTTGTCATCTTATGGTACTCAAAACTCACCAGATTTTTTAAGGCGCCAGCTTGCAGTTCTCAACAAGTAGAAATGCTTCTGACACATTTGGAAGAGTGCTTAGAAATAACACAGGTTTAAGTGTTGCTCAGTTAGGGAAAGGTCAGTGATACTTGGAACTGCCCAAAAGGAGCAGTAATGCCGAAGAAGATATCAAGATATGTTACATTTTCCAGTCACTGGTAAGAGACCAGTCCGCTGGCATAGAAAATCATGTTTCTTCCTTTTTTCCTCTCAAAACAAAGTAGACATAAATTTGTTTATACTGGCTGGAAAAAAATATTTACCTGTCCTAAACAATTATTATCCTGTAAAGATACTACAGTTAAACATGTGACCATGCATATCAACATCTGACATGTGGCCACAGCTCAGTGGGTTTGGGTCTAGGCATTCTGTGGTGAAATATGGGTCTGGACATCTAGCTGCTATTCTCACGTGATCCCTAGGGTAGGAGTTTAGAGACAGTGTCAAACTAATTAAGCACCTCAGAAAAGCAGCTGTAGAATCCCATCCTGCCTCCCGAATAATGCCAGTGAAGCATGGGCTGTCACCTCCTCACATTTGCTCAACAGAAAACCAAAACCACTGATGTCAGAGTCACTGGGAATTTGCAGATGTAAAGGGAAAGGATAAAAAAGAAAAAAAAAGGGGGAAAAAAAAGGCAAAGAAAAAAAAACAAAAACTTGGGATGATTTGGTTTTACAGCAGTTGCTGAATCTTGACAAAAATGAAGCTGTGTACACCACAGCAAGAAACAATGGTCACAGAGGCAATATCACAAGAGGTATCCTCCTTGTCTTATGAGGCTGTCACTCCAAATGGCATATACTGTGAAGCAATAAGCAACAACTTCTCCAGATCCCAGAAAAGAGAGAGATAAATGGCATTGAATTGGCTGTGTCTCCCAAAAATCTCTCAAAGAAACTACAGCCACAGCAGGCTGAGCAGATGAGCCCTCAGAGACTGGGCTCAGAGTCTCAGACAGAAAAGAAAGATTTATTTCCATCTGGTAACAATGATGCCAATGTCTCAGAGACCCATTGTGCTCTGCAGCAGCAACTAGCAATCCCAAAACTAGATGGACGTAATTAGCTTAATTACTCGTCTGCTGATAAAATTCAAAATTTTACATTATGTTTATGTTGTTATTACAGTCATATTTGGCAGAGAAAGAAGAATGTGGGCAACTGAACCTTTAAAAGGCTAAGATGATCCAAACCGAAACAGTCACTGTCATCTGCTGTCTTGTTATATTATTCAGGAACTCCTGTTATACAGTATGGATCACCTAGGACTTGCATGCTGAATGTAGCAATCCTCCATCATGCTGCTTGGCACTGAGTGACTGCTGAAAAACACAGCAACCTTGGTGGTTGACAACCTCTATATATTCACAGGACAGCTACAGCACGAACAGCTTATAATACTACTTTCTCCACTCTGCCTCTGTCAAAACATCACTATACTCTGAAGCTTTTCATAGGTATACAGCATAACTAGAAATTCCACTCCTATTAAAAAGCATGGTTCTCTTCAGGCTGCTAAATATTGTGAGCAGCAGTAATTTTGGGAGAGACAGATACTCCTGTAATTTTGAGCAGAGATTTTGTAAGACTCTGCCCAAGATTGCTTTCTCATCTGCCTCACGATCGTCGTGAAAAAAGACTGAGACCACCGAAAGACAAAGGATCCTACATCCTGGTTTGGTGGGGGTTCGCCAAGTTCCCGGGACTGGAACTTAAGTTATTGTACCTCACGCTACACTGCTCCCAGTGAAAAGGATGAGGAGCATCTTGACCTTCCTTCGCCTGCATCGCTCTGTAACAATGGCCTGGAGTTTTCCACGCCCAAGCCTGGCTGGACTCTCTTCTGGAATTACCCTTTGGTGGTCTACAACCACCGTGGCAGATGGACTGAGATGGGAGAAACCACTCCTTCTAAGACTGAGACATGAAATCCCTATGTGGACAAGACTCTTTTTTCTCCTCAAGGACTGAAACCTGTAATCTGGGGGGAGGAGGGCAGTGTGTGTGGGGAGAACAGCTAACCGAACTGATCATGTTTGCCTGCAGGCAGTGAACCAGGAAAACAATAGCTCTCCCCACTGTTGAGATCACAAGACTATTGTGTTCTTTCCCCCCTCCTTCCCAACTTTTAACATAAAAGGCCCCTCAAGTCAGCTAGCCTTTCGAGATCTCCCCAACGTAAAGGCGGCTCCTCGACTGGACATCGACTGGACTTCGAAGAATTGCATCGCCTCTATGTTGGTAGATATACCTATTCTGTCTTTCCTTCCTTTCCTATAGGGTTCTTCTTTCTCTCTCTCTCTCTCTCTCTCTCTCTCTCTCTCTCTCTCTCTCTCTCTCTCTCCCCAATTCCCTCCAATGCATTTTGCTGTGATTGTTCAATAAAGTACATTGATTTTGTTGCTGCAAACCCCCTTGCCGTGTTGGTGTTTTGTACCCTGAGATCAGATAACGAACCATCACAATCTCGTCCGTGAGGGCGGATCGTGACAGATTTGGGACAGCATGGCAGGGCACACAGACTTCATGTTTGCAGCGAAAATCTCTCAGCAAAACCAGAAAATACTGATGGGCAAATGTGGTTTTTCAACAAATACTGGACCTGTAGACTTCAAAGAATAAAACAAATTTAGATGCTGACCTTTGTAGTTTTCACGTCCAGAGTAAATATGACTATGAAATATTTTGTTAGGTTTTACTGGAAATATCCAATTGGAACTTCCAACTTATTGGAAATCTGAAATTCAATGTAGAAATTTGTTGTTTTACTGCCACTTTTATCCCAAAACTCTTACACACTTCTTAATTCAATAATTGATTTCTTTACAAAGTGTGTTAAATGCCTTTAAACACACTAATGTGGTTCCAGTTGCACATTTGTTCTTGCTAAGCCATGGACTAACAATTTTGTAAGTCATAAGAGCAGACTCAACTAAAAGGTGAGTATACTGTAGTTGTTAAATGGTACATAACCAATAAGTAAATTAATAAGTAAATTAATAGATTCAGTGAAGGAAAGAGCTGTCTGAACTATAGCACCTTTATTTTTTTTCTTTCATCCTAAAAGGTGTGAATAATAGACTTGAAGCTAAATTCAGTGTCTGAAGAAAGCATGCCACTGCGTTAATCTAGCAGCAAAAAGAACAGTAAATAGCTGTCATCAAAATAATCCTTCAGGATTCTTCAGAGCATAAGACAATTGCTCATTTTGAGGTAAAGTCCTCACTCTTTAGCCACCTTCCTTTTTTTTTCCAGATCTAAATTGGTTTTCTTCCAGAGAATAACCTGTTTTATTTCACTTTCTAAATTAAATAAACACAACTGCTGTATTCTAACTAAATTTCTGTGTCAGGGGGCACCCAAAATATGCTAGAATTGTTGAAAAGACAAATGGAAAAACCTTGATTTGGCAAGATGTTCTTGTCAATGAAGAACAATCAGAAAGGACCCACATGCAGGCTGTAAAGCTTATCCAAAAAAAGGATATTACACAGAAGGTAATGGTATTACTTTAAAAGCTCTTAAAAAAAAAAAAAAAGTCTCTGGAATACCTAGCAGGCAAATGAGGAATTTTTGTTTGTTTGTTGTTGGCTAGGGCTTTTTCGTTGCATTTTACAGCATAATATGAAACCTAGGAACATGTTATAGTACTTTGTACTAGATTTTAAGACTTGGTAAGCGTCTGTATTTTGCATAAAACTATTGGATGAGGCTGTGCTTTCTGGCATAGCTTGCTACTGTTTGATAGCATTTTAAAAGCATACTGTGCTTGAACTATCAAAACACAATAATTGTTAGCTTTATGCTCCACTAGTTACTTTGTTATGTGCAATGGAATAATTACTATGAAGTTTTTTATTGTGGCACTTTTGTCACAGTTGCTTATTAGATATGGAGCCTCATTTTGAACTTTTTATTTGCTTTCTTTGCTGTCCCTTCCATGGCATTAATAATGTACTGCAATTTAATTGAAAATTGGGCCAGAAAACATTAAAGGAAATTTCAGTGATTCCAGTCATTAAAGATTTACCCTTTCTGGCATGTAAGTGGGGTTCTTTGCTGAGTGCTTATTTATTTGATTTGTGCTTAAAGCATGTGTATATTTAAATCCATTTCATTAAATAAAGCACTGGGCAAAAAGTAGTTAGCTACTTTTCTTGCAATCATCTGAAAGCACTTTAGCATAGCATTATGACATGGGTACTAATGTGTATCACAGGAAAGGGTGGGAAAATAAAGCATCTATCTAATACTTAAGAAAATATTAAGTACTAAAATAGTTTTTTTTTAAGTAGATTCAGATGGGGGAAAAGGAATATGAACTCAGGTTTCAAGGTGTAAACTAGATAATTAAAGTTCATCCTAAAAATTAGGACTGTACTTACTGCTTGTTGATTTTGGGGGGCTAGGAGGCCAAATGTACACTAAAAATGTACAAAAAACATGTCTCAGTCATGTTTTTAGTAAAGCTGATATTTCTTTGATCCTAAAATGTTCATTTCTTTGGTCCTAATTTCTTAAGTTTAATGAACAGATCAGTCTGAACTGACAGTCCTACTGAACTGATCGATTTTTCAAGGAAGTGGGTTTAGTTATTAGCAGCAGAAGTGGGACAGGAAGCACCATAGGGCAATACTCATGAGGGGACCCTTGACTCAGCAAAATAGTTTTGGGCCAACTGGTTTGGTCCAGAGACCAAGGGAACTCCTCAAGGAACTTTAGCATGCCTGCTAGGAAGAGATAACTATGGGAGATATGTCTTCCAGGTAGCTCTGGCATCAGAAGCACATGAGGAGAGCCACAAGCACAGTCCCCAGCAGCCACTGTAGCCACCACCATAGCACATGACAGACCCTAAGGAACCTGGAGCTCCAGCAGGCAGATGCAGCTCTGTCTGCCCAGTGCAGTAGAGATTCCTGGTGCTTCCCACTGACCTCAGGGCCAGTAATGATGGGCTACTTGTCTGCAGGACATGAGACATGGCAAGGGTCTGGGTCTTCAAGTAGCAGAGCTGTGAGAAGTCAGCGGGCTGTACAACATCAGGGATTTAGATACTCAGTCGTCTTTGTGAGGCAAACAAAATAGTTTTGATAAAAAGAGATAGGTTATGATTGAAATAATTCTTAAGTTTTCCTACTTCTTGCTAATTTTTAATTTTTTTTGGTTATTGATTTCCCCTCTGATTTTAGCTGTCGGGATTTCCAATTTTAGAGAAACTGTTTCTGTCCACAACATATTCAAAATAACCAGAACTGGAGCAGCTCAGTCCCTAGAACTCCAGGTTCTCCATTCCCTAGTGAGAATCTTTGAGAAATATAAATTAAAATTAGTTTCAGTGCATTGAATTAATTATTCCATTTATTGGTTATTATCTTGCTTTGTGGTTTTATGTGCCTCTGAACTGTAGATGGAATTAGAAAAGAGAGAATCAACTAATTAATCTTGGGCTTCCAAAAGAGACAAAAGTATTTGAAAGATGGGAAGAAAGTAAAGTATAACTTCATCAAACTGAAAAAAAAAAAACCAAAACTCAAAAAAAGTCTTTAAAAGATCATACAGCTATATAAAACAAAAATTTAGTTCATGTTTATGCACTGCAATTATTAAGCATCTGTGGGTATATCTATATTTGTATGTATAGAATTTTAATGCATTTGCAGAAAATGTCGTGTTTCTATAGCACTCTAGAGATTATGAATAAAATATTTAACTCAGGAGGTCGCAATTGCCTTTCCTAAATTATTTCACTGACCTTTTCCTAACTTATGTTGGCCCACAGCAGATGTATGAGCATTGCCAAAAAATAGAAATACACCATTTACCAGTCATAGAAAAAAAAAAAAAAAAAAAAAAAAAAAAGATATGTGTTCAGAAGCAAGTGCTATTCAAAATAGGCATTAGGTACAAAATGTTTAGAACTGACACATATGCCATGTGTGTAAAATGAAGGATGGGAAATGAGGATCTTGCAGAGATTTTTGATAGTCATTCTGTGTGGAGAAGAACCAAGTTAGGTATGAGACTCACTAGTTTGACTCGTGTCACAGCATAAAAAGAAAAAAATTAATTCTGTCAAAAGAAACCACACCATACTAACTTTGCCAAACTGCATCTTGAGTCTGTGTCATATCTGCTGAGGCTTAGTTTGGCTTAGGTTGGATCTAGGCTGAAGCTGGACGTGACTTTTGCAATGCACATCACATGGCAATGGACCTCCTAGCCTGTGTCTCCACAGTCCTAGACATCTCTTCCCATTTCATGGTAAGGACACCACATGGAACAACAAAGCTGCTTCTTAAACCAGTACCAGTTCTGCTCTAGGTTGTGTACGTCTGTACTTACTAGCACTTGTGAAATATGTTTCCTCCTACCACAAGCAAGATATCTATAAAACCATCTGTAGAGGCCCTTCCATTAAGGGTAAGTTGTCGCACTATCTCACCTAAAAGACATGGGATACCACCAGCACCACCTGTAATACGATATCTTTCTTTGTATTTGAAAACAGAAGTGAAGGGGGTTTATGTTTACCTGTAGTTAAATTACATTGGTTTACATGAAAAAAAAGAGAACAGTGTCTCTGGATACAGAAAGACATAACAATTTATGCAAAATACTGATATTTTTAATTATGTATTGTCCTGGATTGTCAAGCAAATTGTATTCTATTTGCCATCTGTATGGCAGTTGTCTTCTGTTAAGTGGGCAGTTTTCCTTATCTCTTCAACAACCACTGCTCCTTCCAGGAGGACATCTGCTGATAACAGGTAGAATGTCACTGCAGGACTGATAAGAACTGCAGCATCCCATTGTGAGATGCTCTGCCCAGAGGGAGGAGCCCAGCATTCCTACAGGAGATATTATCTTGAGATTCTGGAACAGCAGCTCAGCCTTCGCCACTGGATTTCCCAGAGGAGCAGCTGCCTCTTCCACTGGATCTTCAGAGGAAGACTGCACCCTTTTCTACAGGATCCCTGCTCCAAAAGAACCACCCCTGACATTCCAGGAGGACTGCAGCCACAATTCCAACGGGACTGCTACCAATACCCTGACCAACAGGGTGTCAGGTGTTAGGTTGTGTTCTGACTCTGTCAGTGTTGTTTTAATCTACTGCATTGTTTTTTGTTGTTTTTTTTTTTTTCTTCTCTAGTAAAGAACTCTTATTCCTGCTCCTATTTTTTTTTTGCCTAAGAGCCCCTTAATTTTAAATTTATAGCAATTCAGAGGGAAGGTGTTTACATTTTCCTTTTCAGGGGAGGCTCCTGCCTTCCTTAGCAGACACCTGTCCTTCAAAACCAAGACATGTATATACATGCATGGATATACATGCATATTACCTAAATTATAGCATGCCTGGAAGATTATACTACACTGGAAACCCATCATGTTTTGAATTCTTCTTATAGTTCTTCTGATTTTGTAGAAGATCTATCAAAAACTATTCTGAAAGGGATTTTCTTCTTTAAACTAATTAGTATTTTATATTTATTTGAAGAGGTCTAAGGCCCAGCAAAATTGTGGTCTGGCAAAGCTCAGAATTGAATTAATAAACACATCCAGAACTGACTATGCACTAAAATATTTCAATCTTAGTCCTCTAGCAAGAGGGGTATTTAAGCACAAACAAATGAAGATGCATCTAGATGATCTGGCACTTTGGCTGCAGTAATTTAGTGAGATAAGATTTAATGAAGACCAAGATAATACTCAGTAGAAATATAAAAAAGAAAGCTTCTCTACTAAGTCATAAAGCAAGAGATTTAGGAGCATGCAGAGGGTAATTGTAAATAAATCAAATTAACTTCCAGCGCAATGCATTTTGAAAAGTTCCACTCTGGAATTTATATACATATGACACTACTGTAGAGCGGGAGAAATTATTCTTGAGGTTCTACTTTGCTATTCTTCTGTAGGCACTTAAGCATAAAAACAAGCTGTACTCACAAGTGTCAATCTGTAAAATTATTATATGTGTTCATCTCCATTCAAGGAGTGTATAGGTTCTAAAGCAAAGTTCCACATAGCAGTGGAGAGTACTTAAATTTAGAAATTAGTTTATAGGATTGTCTGTTTCCAATATGATCCTCAGGACTTGGAAGTGGGTGGGTGTTTTCATTTTGGTTGGGTTGTTTGGGGTTTTTTTTGGTTGGTTGTTTTAAAATTTTTAAAAAAATATTATTTGTATTTCTATTATAGCTTGGATTAAATCCAACATAGTCTGCTACAGGCTTTGGTTAGAATTTTGAAGTGATTCAACCTGTACCTTTTTCTTACAGTATGAATACTAAAACCATCAAAAGAACTATGAGTAGCTACAGTTATGTTTGAATGCAAGTTAAAACAACATAATTGGAGTAACAGGTTCATGTATTCTTAGGGCTGGCATAGTTTTCTCTGGCTTCTGTGGTCTTCTACTTAAACTCAGACAAGACAGAACAAACAAGCAGTATTTATTCTCACTTCTCAAGAACAGCTTTTTAAAAATCAGAGTGAATGAAAACACATACATTTCATAAGCTGTCTTCAAATGAAAAAAAATTGAAAAAACACCACATCAATCACATTAGTATACTGTCAGGCCAATCTTCTACCTCAAGATGCTTTCTGTTAGTAGCACATGTCCCATCCCTTATCTTGGTTTGAAAGGCTATTTCTCTGGGCAGACTTCAAAATGTAAACCACATTCTCCCAAAATCTTCTATTCCTCCTAAAATCGGAACACCACTTTTCTTAAAATATTTCTATATTTTGTTTCCCTTGGTAATCCTCAATAGTCATTTTCTCTCAGTTTCTGAAATAATTAATTCTTCCCTACCCTAACTTTGGAGATTTCTACAGCCTTTTTAGATGCTCTTCCTACAGGTTCATTTTGCAGTCCAGCCAGTAGTAAAAACATGAGCTCTTGACTCAGTCCTCCAGTAACTTTTTTTTCAGGCAACCTGACAATAATTCAGCTGGTCTGGTTTGCATACTTATTTGAGAATATAATGAAGTGCAGTCTGAGAAGCCTTTTTCTTTTTGACAAAAATCTAGGATCATTGTCTCAGGCTTGGACACCCAAAGCTGGGTGAAATAAATTGCACACCATGTAGCTTAACTTTTAGTTCATAGCACAGTAACTGTATTATCCAAAAGTCAGCTGTTAAACTGCACAGGTTAGATGATTATGCTGATGCTTCTGTTTCTCCACACTTCTTCAACTGATAATCAAATTTTTCCCTTTTCCATTTTTTTAATCTAACGTTTTAACCACTTTAAATACATTACACCTCAATATTTTCATGCATTCTTTTCACATTCATCAGTGTGGTTTATGAATCATGATAAAGCCCTATAAATGTATTATCACCTTTTATTTATAACAAAACTGGAAAAGGGTAGGTTTAGACTAGATATTAGGAAGAAATTCTTTACCGTGGTGAAACACTGAAACAAGTGGCCCAGAGAAGTTGTGGAACTTCATTCCTGGAAATCTTCAAGGCCAGGTTGGATTGAGTTCTGAGCATCCTGGTTTAATGGAAGGTTTCCTGTCCACACTAGGGAGTTTGGAACTGGGAGATCTTTTAGGTCATTTGCAACACAAACCATTCTATGATTCTGTAATTCCACAAGCTATGATGTATTACAGTTTGAAACTCTGAAATTCTTAAACAGTTACAAGGCCTAAGGAAATCTGGAATCAAATAATTAAAAAATACTCCAACAACACAACAACCTCCAATTACACAAAGATAAATGCATAAGATTATTGCTGAAATATGTGCATAAATGTGGGTTATGTATCTGAACTATCCACATTGCAAATGTAATGGTGTAACAAGCCACCTTCAAAAACAAGCCAAGGGGCTAGACCAAATACTGCACATGGCAATACATAGTATTATGTATATATATATAACATAATACATGTGCAGGTAAGAAGGCATTGTTCCTAGACTGGAATGACCACAAGTGCACTAACTCCTTTTATTCTGGCAACAATGAAGCCACTCAGAGCAAAATGATGAACCCTTTCTAGAGAGAGGGCCTATGTCTCTAGTTGAGGGCTCCTAATAAGATTACAATTGGCCATTCAAATAACCTGGCCTAGTGGAAAGTGTCCTTGCCCATGGCAGGGGGATAGGAAATAGATACTCTTTGAATCCCTTCTAATCCAATCCATTTTATATTTTTATGGCATTTCCATGATGTTGAAAGTGCCCCCTGGGGAATTCTTGCTCTAAAAAAGAGAAGGTTGCCTCTCCTGTTGCCTAGATCTTTAGATGTTATCCAGGTCTGCTGACAAAGTAAGAGCAGCTCTCTGATATTCCCATTCATGTTTTCCTTACCTGGGATGCGCTTAATACAGCATGTGTCTTTGCACAGCATGTGTATACTGCACGCACTGAAAACATTGGGAGCAGAATCAGTACATGCCTGCACTGCTTCTGGAGGCACATTTTGCAACATGGGACTAAGGTTTGGCACCCTATGGGTCAATAAAGAGAGCCAGCTTCTGAGCCTGATCCTTGGTCACTGATTAGGGTCACATCTTTCCCTGGCTCTGTGTTTGGAATTTCAAACAGCTCTGTTGAATAGAGACCTACGGAGGAGTTTGCTCTATGCTGAACTGATGGAAGCCATCTCTATATGCCATATGGAATCAAGGCCCAGGTTTGGTTCCTGACACTCTCTGTCACATGTTTTAGACATAGATCTGTCACTTCAAATGTGACTGTGTCCGTTTGCATAGCAATCTGCTCTGACAAGGGTAAAGCAAACAGAGTGGGAAAGCTAAGAAATATTTCAGTCCTGTATGCTAGATTAGGCATGGTTTCCTCTCTTGTTGTCTTTCTATCTGGATGGTTTACTCGAAAAGAAAGTAAGGTGCTTTAGCAAAGCACAGTGGAAAGGATGAGCAACCTGGTCACTGGTAGAGAGAGAAGCTGGCAGAGTTGCAGCTGGAAGACATAAGCAGAATTTTACAGAATAAAGAGAGGTAACAGGGAGAGGTAACAGAAATACATGCACAGGGCAATAGTTTGTGAAGCAACAGAGAGCAACACAGGATGATAATCACAAGAACTACCAAAACAGTCTGTGTAACTGCTATTGTATCTCAGTTTTGGACAATCATCATTTTCTATCACAGCAGCAGTGTCTTGCAGAGAAGCTGCAGGGACAAGAAACACATTTACCCTGACCTGGCATAGATGTCTCAGATACTGACATCTACACTGCAGGCACCTGCATGTGCATTAGTGAACTCCAGATTTAAAATTAGCTGAGGAAAATGCAGTCCTGAAAATCATATTCTTTAGCTAAAATACTGCAAAGGCAAAATTGCATAAATTTAATCTAAACTAGCTAAGGTTTAGAGAAGCCTTACTTAGGGAGGAGAAACAACATGATAGAGGAAACAACAAAAAAAGCCCCTACTGTCAATATGAGAACATGGTCTCATTTAAATAAAAGCAGACTACTCTTGAGTGGTAGACAGATACCTGTTGAAAAGTTGACAATTCTTCCATTAAACCTAGCAGGTTTTATCTTTGCATCTGGCACTATGCATAACATTTATTTTGACAGAAGCTGAGATATTGGGAGTATGCATAAGACGATAAAATCCAACATCAAGATGAGTTGCTGAAAGGTAAGCTCATTAAACAAAATGAAATCTATCTTACTAAACAAGGTTCAAAGGCAAAAAGCAATCTAGGAAAATATCAATGAAATAGGTTATCTTTCTAGGGAGTAAAACCATAATTTGTCCAAAAAAGAAGAAAAATTATAGTATTGCTAACACTGCTGCTGCAGGTTTTTTTTCAACATGTGTGAGTAGTTTTACAATACGTTCTTGTGGTGTGGAGTCAGGGAAGGAGACAAAAAGATGATGAGTATGAGGTAAAACTGGTTGTGCATGAGATGAATGCTTTCCGTTCCTCCCAGTAGTGCATTTGAGGGTAAGTGCAAGCAAACAGATTTATTCACTTTTAAACTGAGCAGAAGACAGTTTATTTGTTTACTGTATTATAGGAGCACATGCAATTTAGCTAATGTGCTTTTTTGTTGTTGGTTTGCTTTGGTTTTGCATTGGGTTTTTTTTAATGTCTTTAAATTTGTGCTGCTGCAGGTCTCCCTGGGAAAGAGCTTTGTCTAACAATGCCTGGAGGAAGAAGTGCGTTGAGGCTTTGAACGTCTGCTTGAAGTAACTATTAGCAAAGAGCAATTTTTGAGGAAGTCTGTGTTCAGTGGTCCTAACTAACAACTGGCTGATAATTCTGTTGGGGATACTCTTCGCAAAGTGCCCTGTGACAATATGCTTTTCCCCCCAAATGTTTTTATACAGTTCATGTAAATCTCTACTTTTAACAGCATGTAAGGAAGTGAATTCCCTGAAGGTATAGGAAATTGCTATCTGAGGAAAGAAGCAGACCTCAAAAGAAAAGCATTGTTACTACTTTCTTGTACCAGGGTATAGTCCATTTCACCAAAAAACAAGCTCGGTTTGTTCAACAGTATAAGGAAAATGCCCAGTTAGGGAGAGGGGGTTTCTCATCTTGCCTAAAACATTACTTTAGACAAAAATTATCACCTGGTAATTGTGTCAGTTCATCTACAGGATCTGAAGTTTAATAAATTATAATTTCAATAAAATGTTGAGTTGAACATAAACTGACTTCAATAAAAAATTTAAATAGTTGTACATTATTTGAATTCTTATTCATATATGAAATTAGGCAGCAACAACATTTGTATGTGAGACTATTTGTTGCCCAAGATGAGAAAGAGTTACAAGAATGGGCAATGCAAAATGAGGTATGTTCATCAAAGGAAATGTCAAAGTCTACTGTGCTGGTAAATCCTCCCAGTTCATTTGATTTCATGGCTTCTCTGATTACTTTTCAAAATCCTGTATTGTCAGTTATGTCAGCAATATACAGATTAAATTACATTGCTGGCATACATTGACGTAAAGGAATTTAACCTCCTCAATGGTGCATATTACATAAAATATATTAAACACTTTCTTTCTATGTTATGTGATTAATTAAAAGGAAATTAAATGGTGCATTGAAAAATTAACAGGCTATCTTCATCTGAAGTAATGGGTCACAATTTTAGCAACATGTACTGGTTTTGACTGCTCAAAATTATTAAACTTTTCTTTTTTGGGGGGAGGGGGGTGAGGGAGGATACTGAAAGGGGAAAAAATCACCAAGAGTGATTGAAGGGAAAAAAATTCAGAATTTAGGCCATAAGTATCTGCTGAACTCTCTCCCAGGTGTAATATTCAATCAGCAGCTATTTAATCTATATTGGTAACATACATTTATTTTTGTTGTGGACACTACTGTAGCATGAAATTGAAAGAGGATTTCCTTATAGCTGAAATGTATTACAATAATTTTGTAGGGAAAAACAAAGTTCCTACTAGCTGGAAGTCCTTTTTTTATTATTCTTCTCTCTGTTCAGGGACAGAGTAACACTCTGTTGTTTTGGTGTGTCTTCACTTCTAGTGTTTTCTTTTGTAGAGTTTGAAGTTAAGTGTAGGGTACAAACACAGACAATGATCTCCAGCTTCTTATTTGGAGGGCCAAATATTTAGGTCTTTTTAAGGCATCTCCTGGCAGCATGTGTTGTATGGGAAACCACTTGGCTTTACACCCAGTTAAAGGCCAGACCCCAGTTAAACTGCTTGTTATGTGAGGTTTCTTGCATTTCACTAATCCTCAAGGAAGAAAAGGGAGCTGGGAACAGGTTTACCCAGCCACTACATAAGGAGTCAACATAAAGAACTACAGCAGTCTCCTGAGCCTATGAAATCTGAAAACTCTACTTGGTCCCTATAGAAAGAGCAGACTAATTCACCAAGGAGATTGATGGTGATGGTGCCAGCATTCCCTCCCTATCTCACATGATGGGTGGAGAAAATTCCCACTACTGTAAACATTTCCAGTGTTCATTATTTATCAGTTTTTGGGTTTACAAGAAGTACCTGAGAGAAAACCTGATAAACCAGATCTGTCATCTTCTCAAGACATTCAGAAAACTTTACCTGCATTGTAATAGAGATTTACAAAATCCTGGGACAATATGTTGAGGTCTGTCTAGATCGTAAGTACTATCTGGGACTTGTCTGTGCCATTGTTCAATTGTCTGTGCCATTCTTCATTTACCAATATTTTTCTTGAGTCCCTTGAACTTTCTGGCAACATATAATTATGTTTGCTTTTATTTTTAAATTTATAATATTTAAAATCATTTGTGCTCAGTAAAAATCTAGACAATAACCACTGAGAATCTCAAAAACACCCTGAAGGCAACCACTTCCACAATTCCAAATAATTATCTCTTTCTTTGCTGCTTTTTAACACCATGCAAGACCTGAAACTTACTAGTGATTTTGACACATGTAAGGCTGACAATTATGAATTCTATTAACTATCAAGGTGTAAAAGAAACATTTTTTTTTAAGTTGAAGAGGTCACTACCTTTCTGTCTCAGAAATTACTTTCAAAAACCCCATTTCATTTGGTTGACGGGTTTTTTTCACTTCATTATTCACTATTTTACAGCACTTTGCTTCATTTCTGAATTCCATCTCTCCCAGATGGTTGTTAATTGATAGGAGATGGCTTTCACATTTACCATTATAGCTGAAATAATGTTCTGAAATTCAAAACTTAAATATTAAAACTACACATTAGGCAGAAACGTCTAGAAGGTTAGACAATGGAATAATTTGTCAGGGGAGAAAAAGTTGAATCATCATTACAACTAGAATTGAAGAACAGGCTAGATAAAACAGATTATTGGGAGATTATAGTAAAGGGCAAGTACCAGCTGCCTTCTGTTGCTTCCTGTTTTCTAATTTAGCACAGATAACATGTTATGCATAACAAGGATGATTTGTGATACTACATAATCCATACCTTGCTATACTGTGATATTGGATATAGACGGAAATGCTGGCCAAGCGATAAAGTATATATGTTTATGTATATAATATATAGTTTGCAATACATGAAAACTACATTAAAAATTGCACCCTGCAGCCCTGAGTTTTAACAATGATAGTGTGTAACATTGCACAGGGCACCAGTGCCCTTTCTGGGGTGCAGTAATCCTCGCACACATGCATTCAAGCACTTTTATATTAAATGCTCTTATTCACTTCTAAAACCTTTATGTTCTAAACAAGTGCAGTGTGTGGGAGAGAGACAACTTCCATAGATATACCGTGCCTGCTACACTTTTAATTAATTTTTAGATTGAAAATAACTACAAGGGAAATATATGGGCGAGGGAAGACAGGGAGTATTAAAGGAGTTTTTACCACTCTATTTATGTACTTTATTTTAAACCTTGTCTCATAAGAAACACAGAGCTTGTTTCATCAAGGAGAGTAACTATACAGTCTCATTTCAGCATATGTCAGTGTAATTAACAGTGTGTTTTCCAGAAAAAAATGACCAGGATTTTACTATAGTTTCCTTATAGAGACAAGCCTTCCTCCCCAGCTCCAACACTCTTCTAATGAAAATGACTGTGACATTTCAGGACTCCTCTTTTCCTTATGCATGCTACCTGGATAATACATCTTCATTTAACATTGATTATTAGTGCTGATATCGCAGTGCCCACTGAATTTGCATTAGCCTTTGAGTGTGACAGATATTAGACCCCTGCACCACCTCATGTAACACTGTGTAACCGAGCTCTGCCTCCAGCTCTTCCAGTTCATAAAACCCAGGTGAAATTCCTCCCCCATCCACCAATAAATCCTGCCTGGTCCATAAAGCTGAGTCCGGCGCGTCGGGGGAGCGAGGCTGTGCGGAGGGAGCATCCCGGGCGGAGCGGTGCCCGCAGTGCGGGCGGGCAGGCGGGAGCGCCGCTCCGGCGCGCAGCCTGACTGCCGATGAGACCCGCCGCGGGAGGGGACCCTGCCACTGCCCGAGCTTCTTCTGAGGGTTTATGTCACCTGCAGAGCGTACATGACAGCTTTATTAATGCCAGGCGTTTTGAGCCAAGGCAGCCAGTGCCGTGGTAAATCAGCAGCGGCCAAAAGCGCGCCCTGCTCTCCGATGGCCCGGGGCGCGGGGACTGAGCTCTGAACCTTCCCGGGCTTCTTCTTTACTGAACATGCCCAGCCGCGGATTTTGGGTAAACACCTCTCTGCTGGGGCTGACTTCCTGGCGTTAAACTGAGCTGTAGCCCTCAGCTTTTAAACTGGAATTAATGGTAGATTTTCCCTTCCACGATATTTTTGCTAAGTATTTCTTTCTTGAGAGGGAACTCTATGACTCAGCTTTAAGCTTTGTTTTTTGCTTCTTTTTTTTTTTTTTCTTTTTTTTTTCTGATAAAAGCCACCAAGACTATTATAAGTGGAAAATTTTATTTTAACTGGGTTCTAGAGCATTAATTTATCAGCACTCATTTTGCGTACGCACAGCTTTATACAGGAATACATGAAAACGTCTGCATGTAAATTGTTTTTTGCATTTGATGACTTTTGTGGACAGAAAGAAAATAACATACACAAACAGCATCTGTGTGCTCAAATTAAGAATTTGTCACTGCTTCCATTCAAATTGTTAAGCATGAAAACATTTTGCAAATGACAAGAGAAGGACAGATCTGAATTCCTTCACAAAAGCTGCCACTTGTTTTTTTTCTTGCATTAGAAAGCTTTCACAACTTAACCCTTGGTGTTCCAAAATTTGTAATTTCTGCCCACAATAAAAAAATAAACACACACACAATTTCAAGACACACACACACGAGACTGCAAAAATGAAAACTATATCAGATAAGACACACATTTTTACATAGACCTGTGCACGTATGGACTAGAATAGCTAAAATCCTTTTAGCTAGGATAAAGTTGATACATGTAATTGATGACCTTCCATAAACCACCTTTTTTAGCATACAACAGCCCAAAGGTTTTGTCTCTTACCAGGGACAAAAAATTTAGTTACAATCTATTAATGAAAATTTGTCCTCTGTCTCTACAATAATTTGCCTAAAAACATTGGTTTGCAAAGCTCTTAGGACCTTTTCTCATGTAGCTTCAAAATACTCAAAATAAAATATAATATAGAGAAATATAGAGATCATTTTGAGAACACAGGTCCTTACTACCTACTACAACCAACAGAAATCTTGTCCTTTCTGGTTTTAAGATTGCTGAGAGGAGTATCTCCTGCTGATGATGATTTTTTTTCAGTACACTGGCACACTTGACTGGAGGTAAAATTCAGTGTCAAACAGATGCTGGAGGCACAATACAAAAGTTCAGCATCAGCTATTCTCCACTTCATACAAATATGCTCTCTTCACCATATTATTCCTATGACTGTTACATATTCTTATTTCACTCTGTTTTTTCCCCATAGGAATTCCTTTCTCCCTATACTTGGGATTATCCATTCTTTCCTGTGAAACATGTTCCAGTGTTGTCCTGATTTGCCATGTGAAATTCTCACTGAAGGTGGTGGGAAAGATAGAAAAAGGCCCTTCCTAGCAGGGCTTGTTGCCAATAAGACAAGGGCTAAAGGTGGTGGATGACTCATCTCTAGAAACATCCATGGTCAGAGTGGATGGGGCTCTGGGAAACCTGATCAAGTTGAAGAAGATGTGCCTGCTCATAGCAAGGGAGTTGGACTAGATGGCCTTTAAAGGTTCCTTCCAACCCAAACCAGTCTATGATTTCTCTGCACAGGTTAAGCAATTGCGTTTATCTGAGTTTATGCAATCTGAAGTCTGGTACTTCATTGGCAGAATTTAATTATCCCCCACAATCAGTCTCTTACTCCAAAAGGAAGGAGCAACTGTGCATCACAAGGTGTTCTTCTTTATCCCATGCTGCTATACATCATATATACACATATATATATTTTACCAGCAAATATAAATCATGCACTTCATCTAGAAAGCTACTAAACCAGTAAGTAATTGTTTCCTTCAGTATTTTTGCACATGTTATCTGCCATGTAACTGCTACTCAAACAGTGACAATGCAAAGGGAGGAATTAAACACCTTTTATTGTCTTCACATAATTCTATTTTCCATCCCTTTTAAGCTTTTTCAGATGCAAGTCACTCAATTTTTTGTGCTTTTCACCACAGTAATTTGACATTCATTCACAATCAGATGTCAAATTTATTTTCTGTACCTGCTGTATAATTATACCATTCTCCTTGGTATTGAAAGAGTGTGTATAGTAGAATAAGTTTGCTAAAAATAACATATTTAGAGGTCCTAAAATTTTTTAGGTTCCCTTGACAGTAATAGACCTTTCAAGAATATTATCACTCAATACTTACCATAATTTATTTTTTTCAAAATTTATTCTTATATGGTACTAAGAGAAAGTCAGTTATCTTACACTTCTGGACATGAACACCCAGAGGACTTCTGAATTACAGTAACTTAACCAGAATTGACATTGACACGTTAGATCCAGTACTTCTTCGCAAAGTAGTAGAATTTTATATATCATAACTTCTTCAGCACAAGATTAGAACTTATGTTGGGGAATCTGCCATGAAGAGTTTACTGGGGAATTTGTCCACTCTGGAGAACCCCAGTTTACTCAGCCTGTGATAAAAGACTCAAAAAAAAAAAAAAAAACCAAAAAAAAAAACCTGCCAATTATTGTTTTCTTGAAATGTCACTTTGCTCAATACAGGTGTCAGTGCTTCCCCTTCAGCAATAGAAAATATTTTAACTCGCTTACCTACTGAGATTTGAACAAACCTGTCTACGTCTCAGTTTGTTCATGCTCCAAAATTCACTCTGTACTGTCTTAGAATTAATTAATTGCAGTATAAAGTACTGATTTCTGTCAAGGCTTTTACCCTAGTTATAATATTTTCTATTGTCAAAGATCTACATCTTTCTTCATGTGAAAACCATTTTATAAATAAAATTTTAGTAAGAGCCAATGCAGTATTAGTGAGGTTTTTGACCTAAAAAATAAATGTTATGAATTTTGGGCAGGAATAATCTGAAATTTAGAGGCAGGAGTGATGATAAGAATTAGGCTTTTAAGTTCTAATGAACTGTATAGTAAAACTGAATTACACAATTAACCTTGGATGATAAACACTGATAGAAGGCAATTTTTTTAACTCTCCAGCTTCCCCTGCCTCTGAACTAATGAGTAGTTCCACAAGGATGTCAATATCTTTCCTTCCATGTTAAATTCATATTTCTTTGCATACTGAAACAACAAACTGGTGTGAGAAAATTAAATATATGGTAAAGAGAAATGGACAGGGGAAACAAAAATGAGTTTTTTTCTTACAGCTTATTAACAATTAAAAAATACAAAACCCATATCACAACAAACTGAGACTCTCCTCTCTGTAGGAGAAAATTCTCATTCTCATGTATAATTTAACTTTGTCATGAATTCTTAACAGACCTGTAAATTGAAAAATCAACATCTACTCAGGGATAGCAGGTGAAGGACGTGCGGGCTGGCACCAAATTTCCATCAGCCTCAACATGGAAAAGAAAAGGTCTTACCTTGTTGCCTGTTATTGTAAACATGTCCTGTGGAGACAAACCATCATAATTTTCTCTTTTTTTCTAAGCATATATACATACAACCTTTATAAGCAGTTCCCTCTAGATTTTTCCATTTAGTGTCACAAATATATGAATTTAGATGTGGAATGCAGGAGGGTATAAAAAGTTAAATCCCATCTTCCTTCCATGAGCTTCATAACACACAAAACTATGGTGTAGCATAAAGCACCTGCTGATCCTTCATATTTGTTTGTGTAGGAATTAGCTGCTACACAAAGACTGCACTTCTGAAGAGACTTTACATGTCTTTTGTAAATTTTTCTTTGACTCATATGGAGCTGCTTTGAAAAGGAAACCGCCTCGGTATTGCTCTAGACACAAGATAACAAAACGTGTACACTGTATAGAAGAAACGAATGCATTGTGAGCATTAAAGGGCAAATTGCTATCCACTCAGCAAATCTGTGCAGAATTTCTCCCAGTGGTTTTCATGGAGTGACACATTAGCTAACAATCACAATTTAGCTCTGTTTGATCATTAGCAAAAGCAAGAAAGAATGTTTTCATTTCGGTACTACAGCTACTGCAGTTTCAGTCAGAAGATTTTGGAATTTAGCCACAAAACAATCTCAATTTAAATCTTCAGAAGAAAGCTTTAGCATAGACTTTAAAATTCCAGAGCAAACTCTACAGAAAAGAGTATTCCCGAGACAGCCTCACATGCCCTCATATGGAAGTGTGTCTTTTCTATGGTTACATAGTTCATTTGCATGGAGACATAACAATTTCAGCCTGCTCCATTTTCGCCTTTCCTTCTTTAAGTTTAAAAATTAAAATGCTGCAGGACAGAGCATGAGGGTTATGGTCTTATGAGCAATTAAAGTCTGGGTGGTGAATTTACTGCAGTGATAATATTGCGGTCAGTTATTTCTGTTCTAACTTATGAGCTTCCGTGGAGCATCTGGCCTGTGTCTGTGAAAAGTTCTCATATTTAACTTCTGAACAGGACTTATCACCTGGTTATGCTGTGAGACTCAAATCATAAATCTCCCTTTTCAGCAACAAAGATTTGGTTGGGTGACTCTCAGATAGCAACATCTGCTTACACAGCAAATGAGAACTCTCTTCCCATAAAGAATGCTCTCTGAGTATCTCAGGGTATATGGTGTCATAAAACCCACAACTGGAATAAATTATATGTTTCAAAGGTAACTTCTGTAAGTGACAGACTGTTCATCATGTGATTTATATCACTTAATTCTACTGAACATATATACTTTATTTGTGATTTATTTTTCTGGATACTGCTTTCATGTAAGTACACAAGATATTTTTCCAAGCTCTTAATTCCATTTGCAATTACTTCTGACCTCCCTTTAAGGTCTGTACACCATTAAAGACTGACACAAATCAGCTTATATAAAGCAATTCCAAAGGGACGAGTAATGTCAATAATGCAAATACAAGTGTGACTATATGCACAAAATACACATTAGAATATGAACCAAGTAAAAAGAGGTATGTATCCTTGGCAGACTGGGACAAAATATAGCCCTGTTGGGTTTCACACCCGCAGCCCCAGCCTCATTTTAAGGTTGCAATTAAACTATAGAAATAAAATATAACTTCTCAGTAATGGGACAACCATATATTAAGGAAAATGCAATTAACATTATTCACATCTTTATAGG
Source organism: Motacilla alba alba (assembly GCF_015832195.1). Taxonomy (NCBI): domain Eukaryota; kingdom Metazoa; phylum Chordata; class Aves; order Passeriformes; family Motacillidae; genus Motacilla; species Motacilla alba. The sequence continues at coordinate 68,180,383 of NC_052016.1, forward strand.
TCTTTCAATCTCCCCAGTTAACCTAAAACATCCATGGTGTAGGTCTAGCCAGATTATGAGACCACCTGCAAGAGACACTTTCTGGGAAATAATCTCAGAGGTTCATGGTTTCAAGCATAGATTAGCAAATTGATGGCTCAAGACTCAAGTTTCCATGACCCATCTCTACCTCACTTTACAACAGAAAAATTTCCAGCCAAACTGTATTAGATATTCAGAGAAAATAACTCAAATTTGCTCAAGAGCAGATAGACTAGGGGGCAGAGGAGAATCTAATTCTCCTCAAAATTCATTCCAATAGAAAATTTTTTAAAAGGAAAGACCAGCCCTCTTAGAAAGTGTTGACTAAACTAATTTTTGTTAAAGACAAAGAAAACAGTACCTTTATTAATAATTATCATAAAAAGCATATTATAGGTTGTCTTCTCTGGAAATAATTGGAATAAAGATATTATTTTGCTGATCTGTACTTAAAGGAACAGAGCTGGCAGTTTCTCTTGGAACAAAACTAATGCTCTTTACTGGGTATATCCAGTGACTTGAAACCTATGTTTTTTCAAGCATTGGGGTAGCTTTTTTTTTTTTTTTTTAAGTTACTTAGTATTATCAAGAATTTGAACTCTAAGCTTCAAATGAACCTGTTGTCTGCTAAACAGTAATTGGAGCAGGCTACAATCTTATGCAGTTGTATCTGACAAATTCATCCAGCATTAGTTCATGACTTGATATGTCCATTTAAGATAATATTCTCTCTTTTCACACCATTCAAGAGAGTGATAGCAAAATGAGATAGCTCTCTTCTCATTAGGGAATTCTTTATCTACTGATTGTCAATATTGAAAGTCAGGGCATTTTCCCCCAGCACTCATTATGCAGTGATGGCTGTAGTTTCAAGTCCATTCCCTTTTTTTTTATGTGCATAAAGAAACAACTAGAGAGGTTCAGCTTGCCAGAAGTATCCTGAAGCAAAATCATCCATTCCGAATCAATGATGAGTTAGACAGTGCCCAACACCTGTTCAATCAGTGGGAAATAATTCAGCACAGGTGTTAATGGCAAGTCCAGTATGCGTAACTGCAGCTTCATGCCCTGGAAATTCAAAAGGTCATCATCAAGATTTTACAAAGACAAACTAATTAGCAAAAAACTTTGTAATAGTTACATGATAAAAATAATGTTACCAGATACTTAGATTTTAGACAGCATTGACTTGACACAATTACAGAAAATTAAGGTCTCTAAGCTAGCTTTTGGTGCATCCTTAGTTGATTAATAGGGAAAACTATTCTGGATTGCTGTGTGGAAGTTAAAATTACTGTTCTGACTAAATTTTAATAGCCCATTTTTTCAGAACATTTGCATAGAATTTATAGCAGCAATTCTTTTAATAAACATGTGATAATAAATCTACTTTAAAAAAAATGCATTCTAACTTAACCTAAGCAAGTTTTAGTTCAGGTTGCAAGAAATCTTTGAAGGTCATTGAGTCATCTAGCAGGTTGCTTGCTCACTGACCAGCTGTGATTTAACATCTCCCAGGAGAAGTATCCACAACCTCTCTGGGCAATCTCTTCCAGTGATTAAGCACCCCCACTTAGGACTTTTTTTTTTGTTTAAATCCAGGGTAAATTTGCCTTGCTGCACCCTGTGTTCACTACTTCTTGGCTTTTTGTTGTATACATCTGTCAGAAGTCCCTGTGGCCAGCCCTTTAGGCAGCCGTGCATGGCAATTGGATTCCCCACAGCCATTTCTTCTTAAGACTGAACAAACCCAGCTCTCAGACTCTCAGTTTTCTTTATGTTCTCTCTTGCTCACATCTCTCAGTTCTGTTTTTCAGCCCCCAGCCATCACGACAACTCTTCTCTGGACCCATTCCACTTTGTCAACATCTGCCTTGCACTGGGCAGCCCGGCACTGAATGCAGTGACCCACTTATGCTCTCACATGTCCCACAGGGCAGTGACCACTTTCTTCAACCTGCCACTGTGTTCTTTCTACTGCAGCCCACCCTGCCATCAGCCCCAGGGCACACTGCTGACCCGTGTTCAAGTTATTGCCCTCCAGGACCCCTGCTCTGTTCTGCAAACCCCCCAACTCTCCCATTTCGCTGAGGCAAGAGCTGGCTCCCAGGTTGTACTGGGGCAGGGGGTTATTCCATCCCAGGTGCAGGACATTGCATTCCCCCCAGAAGAACTTCATGGGTTTCTATCCATCCTCTCTCCAGTCTCTCGGGATTTCTCTGAAGTGCTTGCTCTTTAAGGTATTGACTGCTCTAATCCATTTGGTGCCATCATTCAAATTTTCTCTAGGTAAAGAAATGAAGACTGACAAAATGGAAGATCTTCACATGTTCAACAACTGACTGGAAGAAAGAAAACAGAAGGTACAACAATTTCACCATTACCCTCAGACAACTCCTGTAGGAATATATGTTGAAGTCCCTGCTGCACAACACATCCATTACAGGACTGGAAAAGAGGCTAAGCAGTGAAAAGTAGCATCTGTTGTCAGTACCACATTACCCCTCCAGTAATGAAGATACTGCTCAATTGTGGGGATTTGCAGTCTTTTTTTTTTTTTTTTTCCAAAGGTGCAGGAAGCCAAACTCCATACCAAGAGATATATGTTTAATGTACATAAAGATATGAACATATAGGAAATAAAAACCTAAAATAAAATAATTTATGTTTAATAATGACAATTGATAATTGTTATTTTTTGATTTAAAATAATTCTGTGAGATTTTTAGGTTATGAGCACGGCTTTGTTTGGTACTCAGATAATTTTCATTTTGAGGTGGAAGTTCCTAATTTTTTTAATATCATTGATCAGCTAATACACGCATATGCTATCAATGGTATTAAAAACAATTCTGTACATATATCATGGCGAGCATTGTAATGCATCTAACTGAGTGATCTAATTTATGTCTTCTTCCTAAAAAAGTGCCAATGCTCCTGATGCAGTTATCTGAAGGCTACAAGTGTCCTTTAGCCAAGTCTGAGAAGCTCAAGATCCATTTAAAGTATGATATCCCTTTTCTCTCTTTTATTTATCCTTTACCCATAAAGCATGTCATTCCTGTACCTGTTATCATTAGTTAGTACTATATTCATCCATTGCCTTTTAATGTATTGCCATTAAACTGGATGGCAAACAGTGGGCAGAGAAAATGATATGGTCAGTGCCCTGGGGATGTAACAGTAATGGATGGATGGACAGTAATGATTCACTTACTGCAATCAGTGCTACTCCCAGTCAGTTTTGTGATGCAATATTAGTTGCAGAAGAGATATCAGATGAGAGGAAAAAAAATAGACAAGTAGATTAGCCTACATAAATGGGAAGGAAATAGCAAATAGTTGTGGCTTGAACCCTTCTGTTTATTGCTGGGTTTTAAAGTTCGGAAATAGATGAAAATTATAGGAAGCACTAAAATGGAAATTAGCTTTTTCAAAAAGTTCAAGGTTGTTGTAGACATTTTGAAAGAAAATTATGTCTGTCCTTAATGCTTTTACTACAGGCCTCAAGACATAACAAAGCAAGGTGAAACAAAGAGACTTAAGTTGTTTTTTTCATCCCAGATGGAGGCTGAGTGTACCTGGAATAACTTCTATATACTGAATTGGTGTATTGAGATAAAGTAATTTTGATCAAATCCTCTCAGATCAGCTGAGAATGAAAATAAAGCCACTGAATAGAATAAAATTACCCATGTGCACCAAACCGCAGCAGCATAGGTACTCCTCTAGTAAGGACACACTGAGCTGGTTTAAAGCATGGTGAAGTCCATAGGACTTGCACAAGCTTCGTTAGGGTTCTGCATGTGTCTTTTCTTCAAATTCTTTACTTCTAACTCATATAATGATATAGTGAATTACCGGCTCTTTACTTCAGCTACTTCAACTACTGGGAGAATAATATGCTGATAATGATAAAGAGTTTGTTTTGTTTTTCTTTTTTTTTTTTTTTTAATGCAGCACACTGTAGAACACAAAGGAAATACAAGATAGGGTAGAATTAAGTAGAAAGTTCAGAGATTAATAAAATGGCTCTATTTAAATGTTCATCTACAAAAGAACTTTATGGTCATTATAAAGTCGAATTCATAATTAATTAATTAATCCATTGACACAATACTTTTTCAATGTCTTTTTTCTCTTTCAAATCTATTTTTCTGGTGTCATAAATGGAAAAAAGCTGGTTTGCAAATACTTCTTGGAAGAATTACTAAGCAAAAACAGACTGAGAAAGAGGTGTAAGAAAGGCATATATTTTTGATTGATAGAAGGATGCAATGCTGTAAGAATAATAAACAGTGTTTAGATAGCAGCATAAGAAGCTTTATAACTGTTTAACAAAATATGTTTGTTACTACATACATATAACAAAAAACTGAATGCTACTTTTGCTTTATAGAGTTTAATTTGCTTTTCTTCTGAAAATGGGCAAATATAACAGCTGTTTCCAACCTTCAACTTTACAAACTTTGCTCTCATCTAGCAAAGCATTCTGCTAAGTTCCTGAAATTGGAGGTAAAGATGCCATTTCTGTATGTGTTAAGCCAAATTGGAGGTAAAGATGCAATTTTTGTGTGTGTTAAGCCACAGAATTATGAAGACTATAACAACTGAAGAGTTTAAAACTGTATCAAATACACTTCTTGCAAAGCTTAAGTGATGCATGTAATTACATTTTTTAATTCTATATAATATTTTCTAGCATACATGCATGTATATTACAGTTCTCTAGCTAAACATTCATTCTCTGTGCTTTTATGTAATCTAAGATTTAAAAAATGCAATTTTTGAGCAAACTGTATCAAAATAAACAAAGAATGCAGATGTAATCTACAAAAGCAGAGCTAAATGTAGACCTCTTTGCCAATAAGACATATTGCAGTGCAGGGAAGCCTGTTCTTCCACGGAACATGGGGAGCATGGGCAAAGCAACAATCTCTGCTGAAAAAGGAGCTGCTGCTCTGCTTCTACCCATTTTTTGTGTCTGATGACCAGTGATTTTTTACTATAAACATGGTACAGGTAATTGGTTAAAATAACCAAATTCTTTTCTGCTCCATCAGTTGTATTACTGCTTTAGTTCAAATCCACAAGCAGCTATTTACAAGTTAAAGTAGATACTTTCCTTATTCACAAGGGAAAGTTATACATTTACCATTTTTCTGCTGCAGAACCAATCTCTTTGTTTCTCATATGAGTTTGTGCTGGATGGCTTGGGAATGCAGGAAGTTATGCACTGCCCCAGAGTTCAATAAGGTTTGGACAGATTTATGGATGAATGGCATGCTCAGGCATAATACAAAACACAGCCCAGGGTACTCCCCAAAATCAATCAGTTTGAAATCTCTTCCTTTCCTCTCATGTCTTATCAAGAAGAAACATCCCATAGCATCCTCCAAAACCTTGGAATTTTTCTGCTCCATTAAAATCCCCAGACAATTGCCTCCCACATCCTGCATGTATTGAGTGCTATTTTTCATGTGGGTGCAGCCAGTGTACAACAAAACAAGAAGGTCCATGCAAATCTTGGTTTAAGACAAATATTAGTACAGTCAGAACAGGTTAGATATTTATTTATGCCAGAAGGGAAATTAAAATTTATCTGTAGTTTATACTAATTCACAGGATTTGAATAGTTTATGAGGAGAATTACTGGGCCAAGATGAATTGTCAGTCTACGAGTCGGGTCAACACCTCAAAAGGTAAAATAAGTGTTTGATTTCTACAAAATGATTAAACTAAGTGAGCTCAGACCAGTAGGAGAAACCAATGCTTTTATTTGACTTCATTTCTTTTTTTCTTTTTTTTTTTTTTTCAAATGGGGTTACACTGGAACATAAAAAAGACTTCCAAATGTATCTTTTTGGTAGTTCAGCATAGCCCGTCATTGTCTACTACAGTACCATAGAACTCTGGGTCATGGGAAATTTTTTTACTTCAAGCTAATTCTGCTGTGGAGGGTTTTTTAAACAGCTTTTTTAGAGTAAACTCAAAGTAACTGACTTGCAGATCTTAAATCCCTGCAAAAAAAAAAAATCTTCTTGGTCATTGTGCTACGCAAATGACCTTCTTGATCGTCTATATCTTGATCACTATAATAGACATTATTGAGAGATTTCAAGAAAATTCAACCCTGCTTTGCAGAAAGGTCCCTTAGAAAGACAGAAATGGAGAAGTGTCCAGAGGTTACCATTTTGCAGTAAAAAATAGGTTTCACATCACTAGTCTACTTATAGATGTATACTTGATGTATACGTATATATACATATATATACACATATATATAGATGTGTACTTGATGATACTTGTACACTCACCTTCCAGTGGCTTTTCATTTCTTAGTTGCTCCATCCAGCCAAGACCAGTGTTCAGCTGTCTTGTTCCCTGCAGAACTGAAAAGCAAGAAACAAGTGCTCCCAAGATACTAACTAGCACAAAGCTAGGGCACAAAGCATATAGAAAAATCAACAAAATACATATCAGATAGTCTTCATCCCCAAATTTCTCCTCACATCACCAGATCAATCTCCACAGAGCAAAACTATCTGGTGCTCCATATGAAATCAAATTGTATTGGCTCTAACACAAGTATTGAAATATTGTTCCCTCAACACTTCAACAAGCCATGGGCAGAGTATATTCTTAGCCCTAGATTCCTATCCTGGCTGTCCTAAAATAAATAAACAAACAAACAAACAAATAGTTGTAGCTGTCTGGAGGCTGAAAAGACTTTTAAACTATTTTACTAGTATTATTGCAGGGTTTACTTTTTTTTTTTATTTCATGCCTAAAATGCTAGCTGAAATAATTTTAAAGGTCTGGATGTGATGTGTCTGAAGAAACCATCACTGATGGAGTCAGAACATCTACCTCTACTAAAGTTAGCTACCCTTCTGTGTTCTCTCTTCATCTAAGTGGGAAGAGCAAGCCCATGTTTTCCTGCTCTGCCTTACTTTGTCGTCTATTTCTTATGAGACACCTCTTGTCTCTCTAGCTGCTTGTGGCAGCAAAGCCCAAAATTAAACTTAAACTTGCCCTGTTGAGAAACTGAGGCCTAGGATTTGGTTTAGTGTTCTTTACTGTTTACAAGTCACCTAGATTCGTCCAGTGTCATATCTAAAATGTGTTTAATTGAGTTGTTAGTTGTTGATTTCAGGTGACTGCTGATCACACGGACAGGAGTAAATAGGTGATTGGTAATCAGGAGCTCAGAACAATAGAACAATTCTAAGAATTACTGCAATTATGTAAAATCATGCAGAACCAATAATAAGGAAAAAAAAATTTTCCCCCACCCTGAATATACAGGAATAAATGGAAAAAAAGTGGAGAAAGAGAACCATACATATTAATGAGACAGCACCATCTAATCAAAACCCATTGTCTTCTGCCAGCTCAATCAACAAATTATTATAGAGGATAATGTTACACTTAGGAACTCTAAATGTTTATAAACAGCCCAATTACTATACTGTAGTAACTCATCCTCAAATGCAATCAGGTTTAATATTTTATCAGAAGAGCAGAAGAAGAAATTTGTATAAGATCAAACAAAGACAAAGACATTTTTGCTTATGTCGAATAAATATGTTAAATTTTAAATAAATGTATGTGAATTTTGTTAGTTTCTCAATAGCACAAATAAAAAAAACAAACATCAAGTCACCAATCTCTAAAGATTGTCTAGACTGCAACAATCTTAAATACCAAAACCCAAAAAGCACCCTAAAATCCCAATTGGCAGATTATCAGCACTTGTATAAACAACCAAGATGTACCAGTCAGTTGTAGGACAAGATATTCAAATTCAGTCAGTGTGTTTTACTGCAGTAGCCAGTGAGGAAGGTTCCACTGAATTTACTGGAAAAAAAAATACATGGACTTACGCTGACCAAATTTCTCTGAAGTGTGTTTAAAAGCTCTATTAAACACATTCCAGCTTTCAGGTACATTTAAAGGGCATTAGTATAGAAGTTTTTCTTCATCTCCAGTTCCTATGAGCTTATAATTAATTGAAATAAATATGTATAACTGCATATGACTGTAGTCCTTCCCAGCAACAATAACCCATGCCTGATGCTCCCCTCGGCAGTGGCTCTGAAAGCAGCTTATCATTGAGGACTAGGAAATCACCTTTGCCTCCTTCTTTCCTGTTCTCCTCTCTTTTGGTCCCATGAGTCAAATTATCCAATGACAAACAGAATTATTTGGGAATGGTAAAGGCCTATCATGTTATTTAAACACTGAAGAGAAGCAGTTATCTAAACCTGGGAGTGACAGCTGTGACTGCCAGAATTTGTTGCCAGGTCTAGGAATGGCTTGCTCCACGTAGTTGCCAGCTTTTCTAGCCTCTCTGTAAAATGGAACTAACATCTTTTGATGTCACAGAGATAAGTATTTTGAAGTATTTTGAGGACACAGAGCACTTTATTAGTGTTAAGTATCGTACTTTAACTACATAGACCAAAGAAGAGAGTTTGGATCTTTCTTTTTTTCCATGGAGATGCTATAATTCAGATTAAACCTGATTTTGACCCAACTATGAATTTGAAATCAAGGATGGATGCAAAAATCATGTTTTCAAGGGATGTCCAAGTCTAAGTAGAGAAATAGTAGCCTACAGTTTCTCATTAATCATCTAGTTCCATGATTAAATTTTCACATTTAATCTTTATATCCTCAAAGTTTAAGAAATATTAAAAGATGAGGATCACATGGAATTAATCATATTAATTTTTCCCATAAGTACTAAGAAGTGGTATTCTGAGGCCTAAGTAGGAAAAAGGAAAATAGAAAACACAACCCTGTGATCTCAGAGTAGACCACTAGAGTTAACCAAGTCTGTAGAACCGTTTTTTAAGGAACCTCCAAGAAAAATCCTGTATGTTGAATTAAAATAGAATCAAACTTGAGAATAAAAACAACTAAAATCACAGAATCAACTAAGCTGGAAAGACCTTTGAGGTCATCAAGTCCAACCTGCAAGGAAGGTATACAGGGAGTATAAAAATTCTTTATATGATAACAGTAAAGACTAATTCCAGTGAAATAGAATGCAGCACTGGGAGACCTATACTGCATCAGACACCACCTAGCAGAATTAGAGATTTTGGTTTGAAAAACAATGTAGGACATAGGAGACATGTTGTATCAAATTGTTTTCAGATCATGGGCATTTCCTTTACAAAAAGATACAGCTATTTGGCATTTTTACAGTCCATTGCATGGAAGAGAATGTCCCTAAAGCAGCTTGCATTGTGTAAACTGCAAACTGAAGATGGAGAAGATGCCCAGTTTGCCAGGGTGTGTATTTTTGCTTCAACACAAGCTATAATAAGCCAAAACATCTGAAAATCTCTATTAGTGAATGCACACCAGAGCATATGCCCATACTGATGTAAATGGGCCTGGAATGCCTGAGTCCAGTTTACCTTGGATTAACTGTAATGGAGGACACAAGGCAGACAATCAAATTAGCTCAGAGAATCAAATTTAGTTTTCTCAATACAGTTATGACTAATAGATGCTTATAAAAGCCTTCTTAAGACAAAGAGTGAAACTGTACTAAAAGAGCAGATGCAGGTGTAACCACTGTATATACAATAGCATAATAAACTATTCATATAAATTTATTTCATATTTCTGTGTGTAGCAATGTGTGTAAACAAACATAGCACATAGAGCCCTCACAAAAAGGAAAAGGCCAGCTTATTTGTTCTTCATTTCCTACGTAATCTGTGACTATTTATGAAAGGCAAACAACTACCATTAATTTTCAGCACATGAAAACTAGGGATATCAAGTGAAATTATACAGCAGTGTATTTCATTCTAAACAAAACATCATTTTCCATGCAGCACTTTAACTGAGAAACTTATCATATGTTTATAGAGATGCTCGGTTTAGATCTAGCATCTCTATAGATGGATCATTTTTTAAAAATGAAGAAAAATAAATAGAAGGAGAGGTCATCAGTACTTACTAAACATAAGAATCTTATCCTGGCTCAGAAAATCCCCAAATTATTAATGCAATTTTGGAATTCCATTATTAAACTAGAGAGAGCAAGAGAAGACATGACTGAATTTCTGAGGGACCAAATGGTAAGTCTCAAGGGGTGCATCTTGGGCAAAGGGTCTGAACCCATAGGGACAAGAAGTAACCCCAGCAGGACATTACTAGGCCAAATTCTTGACAGACCAATCCCAAAGTTTGTTTCCCTTATGCCTGTCTCATTAATTGCCTTAATGAACTTCAGCCAGTTTGAAATAATAGAATAGAAATCTGTCACATTCTTTTGTGAATCTTGCCTCAGCTCCTGCATTCATCTGGGAAGGAACTGAATTTTGTGTCTCACTCTCAGTAGCAAACTATAATATATGGCCAAAATACTTAAGTATTAAAGACTAACTCTAACAAGGGTGAAGTGACTATTAAAACTGAAGAGCCAAGTGAAAGATAAAGGAATTTATTCAAACTCCAAAAAAATCTGGAACAAGTTATCACTGAAAATGAGTGGTTTATATTTAGAATTCTAACAGACCTAAAATTCTATGGATAATATAAGTAGTGCCATAATATAACATGGTTTTTCACTGAAAACAATTAAGTTCATTTTGCTGTATTGCTCAAATGTAATTTACAGTAGACCTGTAAATTCTAAGAGGGAGGTAAATAAGGATTGCTTATAGCACAGCTACTTAGTAAAAGATAAATAATGAGAACTCGTGCCTAGTTTATTGCTGTTTTCCTTGAAACTATATTGAAAACGCTGACATTACTTAGAGAGTGTAAGATTTATGTATTTGGAGGCTAACTGTATTTTCATCCTATGTCTGTACTCTCTCCTTCACAACTGTCATAAATGTTCTCTAACACTTCAAATTTTATTACGCTAATTACATCTAAAATGCTTGTGTAACTAATATGTAAGTATATTGAAAGCTTGTGCACAGCTAAATGAACTTCTGAAGAAATTGCAATACTTTGTAATTGCAATGTTTGTACATTAAATAATTATACTGAGTTGCATTGGGTCTAAAAAAATTTGCATATACTGTACAATCCCTGAACTTAATGAGTACACATAGTTTTAGAACTGATTCACGGTTCATGCTCTCAGTGACATTAGAATTAGATAGGATGTTAGTCTATCAATCCACCTCAGCATTTTATCAGTGAGTGGCGTATTTCTTATAGTCACACATGCCAAATCAAATGGAGTACGCACTGTTTTTAACTGCAATTGTAATTTACTTCATGCAGACTTAAAATGACTGATTTGTTCTCAAATTATATTTAGAAAAAATTAAAAGAAGTCCAAAACTATTGCATATATTTAACCCAAGCAGTTCTGTTATTTCCCAAAAAAGCAACATATATATATATATATATATATATATATATATATATATATATATATATATTGTATTAGGCAAATTAACCAACATTGCATGGTTGCAGAAGGACAGATTAAAAAAACATAAATGGTCTCTTTTTTTCCTCAATTCATTGTGACAATCCACACTTCAAAGCTGTCTATGATTTGTTTCTCTGATGCAAAGAAACAAAACTTCAATACTTCAACTCTCAGACTGTTTCTGAAATATTCAACTTTTTTGAATGTCTGATGGTTTTGAATTTTGTTGGTGTTTTTACTAGGGTTAGTACTGACTTTATTTTGTATTTTCAAGGCACTCTCTCTGGATGAAGATCATTATCTAAATCCATATTAAGCATTTCTGCTTCAAACTCCTAAATAGCTTAAGTGAATGCCTTTCTCAGAATCTCACTAATTATTTCTGCTTTCTGGTCTTAATATATTTTTTTCACAGATTTTCCTAAACACATTTTAGTCTCATTTAACAGAACAAACAAAAAAAATCCAACTAACCAAAAAAAAAAAAAAAAACAAAAACAAAAACAAAAAAAAAACCCAAAAAAACCCAACAAAAAAAACCAAAAAAAAAACCCACAAAAAAAACCCCAAAAAAACAAAAAAACAAAAAACAAAACAAACACAAAAAAACCTCCAATGAAACAAAACAAAAAACTTTGCTTGAAGAATCTGAATTTCTGACATCCATTGTCCTTTGCTCTTGCTCTTCTCCCTTGGAAGTTTGCCTTGAAGGTGGATCTCTGTTAAGGGAGTAAAATAATCCCATTAGACTGCTAAGGACATATCAAGCCAAAACTACTACAAATGATTGAATGGTGGTTGGTAAATTAGAGCCCCTTCTTTAGTAATCTAGAGCTTCTCTGCCAACCAACCCTGTGGTCAATTCTAATAATCACTGATGCCTGTTACATGACATATTTTACAATCTTTTTTCTTCTCAGAGTATTTTTCCTGCTTAAAACTTCTTAATCAGCAATGATTGATTTCATTTGAAAAGGGGGAAATCTCTCTTTATTCAAATTATTCAGTCTGCGCTACCATCACTTTGGGATCACAGCCCAACATAAGAGACAAAAATTAAGATCTAAATTAAGATCTAAGTTCCAGAATGGAACTGGCTGCTTGCAAGCTACAAGTAGACTTTGTTATCAACACATGCCAAATTCTTATGTTGTACTCCAAATTTTCCCAAATTTTCATATATTAAAATATCTGAGTACTAGCGATCATCTGCCTATATTCAGTAACAATATTTTGGACATTTCTGCTCAAAGTACCAGTTCACCAAGCAGAAAGAAAAATGTATTCCATCTGCCTTGAGTACAACATAAAAGAAGGAGCAAGTTGGCCTGAAGTATCCCCTCTTCTCTTTAGACTACTGTGCTGTTGGCAGGAGTGTATCCTCTTTCGACAGAAGAAGAAAAGAAATGATGATAAAAAGGCAGACACTCACAAAAAAAAAAAAAAAAAGTTTGGCCTTTCTGAAACAATAATCTCTGCAGGGATGAAAGAGGAGATATCAGCCTGCTTTCCATGAAAAATAAAACAAAGGCATGTGCTACACCAAATATTCCTGTACATCTAGTGGGAGGTAATTGAATTAAAAATACCCACCCTGAGGTGAAAATAGCTCGTGTGCCTGTATTTGCTGCCCTAAAACAAAGGCTTCTGGGTATATGACACAATTTCAAGAACTACTTTTCCCACTTTGGGCAATATTTTACAGCTGCAACCAAAGTGTACCAGAAAGGAAGATACCGATAATTAGACTCATAAGCATTCTTTCTGGGGATTTCAAATGAAAACTGGACTAGCTGAGATTAATGGAAAGGAAGAGTCCTGGCTGTCGAGATATTACTTGGACCTCGGGTCTTCAAAGAGACACAAAGAGTTGTGGGTTGCTGTGAGGCTGTTTATTGCAGGAATACATCAGTCTTGAAGGCAGAGAGTTCAAGGTGCTAAAGTCCATGCAAAAGCCTTCTGGCATAGAGTCCCAAGCAAGAGCTGCGGCAGCAGGGCTGCTCTCTGGTATGGAGTCCCAGGTTCCGTGTAGGAACAGCGGCAGAAGCAGCAGTTGTTCTCTGGCATCGACTCCCATGTCCCAAGCAGCAGCAGGGACCACAGCCCTCTTTCTTCCTTTCTTCCTCTGTTGTCTTCTTCTTCTTGTGGTTGCTGATGTGTTGATGCTGTGGTGGTCGATGATGATGAAGATGATGATCCTTACACCCCACTACAGAGTTTTTTATTTACAAAACATTCAACCAGCTAAAAACATGATTCTAAAACATTATTTCTAAACGTTCACTTTAGAATCATCTGAACTTGATTCTAAAGTGTGGAAGTAGTATGAAAGTAGTATCAATTCTTACCTCATGAACTACATAGATAATATTATCTTCTTACACAAATGTACTATCTGTTTTCTTACTTAAATTTACATGTATAAGTTTATCTATCTATGTGAATCATTCTATCTATTTACACATGTAGTTTTATGTTTTAAGTGAATAATTCTATTATAGTGGCAAGGTTCTGCTATGTTTTTATTATGTCTAGGACTAAGTTGCTGGAGTTTAAACTAGGCCTTAGGGCCTTACTAGCTAGCACAGTTTCTTAAGGCACTTCAAATGTATTTCTACTTAAAACCTAAGGCTTTAAACTTAAACTTACTTAAAATTATTAATCACACTTCTACTAACTTAAAACTTAAACCTACACTTTTACTTTATGTCTATGCAGCTTAATATATCTTAATTTCTCTAAAGGGTTTAATTCAACCTTTTCATTCATTTCCCTCTCCAAGGAACTCAGAGAGGCTTGCATTCCAACACAGTTGCAGGACAGGGGATGCAGAAGCTTGAAAATAAAAAGAAAAAAGAGTCAGATGAGAAACCACAGAGGAGGAGAGTATTAAAGGAAGGCTTTTCAGAAAAAAAAAATTAGGTAAGGATACACCCAGCCTACCAGAAGGACTCAGAAGAAAACTGGTTAGTTAAATATATAGGAAATGTAAGAAAGGATGAAAGAAACAGATAAAAGTGATTTATGCCTAAAACATTACATTCAAGAATCAAAGTGAGGGCAAAGAAACAAGTTGTAGGAATGTTGGTTAAAGTAATACCATTCATTACCAGCATTTGTTTCTTTCCACTAATGTACTGGATTACACTTTCCAGATGTATTCTCTCAATATCTGGCACTTGCAGATCCTTGCAGTTTGTGAGGAAACACACCTTATGTGTGTTGGGACTGAACCTGTGATGTGACTGAACCTTTCTCTGAATCTGTTAATGCACAAAATAGTTTTAATTGTCTATTTGTTACTGTCACCCAATCTGCCTTTGTGGATTCCCTCCCATTTTGTGTGAACACTAGATCAAGAGAAACAAGTTTTACTCTAGAAAATGAAAGGGTTAAGGTCTTTATAAAAAAATGAGACATAATTTTCTCTTGATGAAGGACAAAAAATAATTTTAAAAACTCCACAAGTACCCCCCAAAAAAGAAAACAAGAAAAATAAAACAAAACAGCAAGCAAGCAAACAAAAAAAAAAAATCTCCAAACAAAGCCAAAACCTGACAGCAATAACAAAAAGCCCCAAAACAAAGCAAACAAACAAACAAACAAAAAGCAACCAAAACCATCCCCCAATGCTTTGGATAAATCTCAATACTAATTGTCTTTTAGGTGTTTCTTAATATTACTGAACTTAGCATTTGGATAATTTGAAAATAATAGGGCTGGATCATCTCTCTATTCACTATAGGCTGTACCTTTTTTTCCTTTTTCCATTTATTCTGATTCTATCTTTACTCTTTCCTTGGTGTTTTGTAATCCATTAGGAAGATAGTTTGAGTAATGGAAATCCTTTCATAAGTATGGCTGCAATAGCTAAAAATTTCCCTTTTAATACAAAAAAAATACTTTAATGCAGGCTCTTAGGATTCGCTAATTGCAAATAAAGAGATTTTTTTTTTTTCCTCTTTGGAGAGATATTTCTAGTGCATCAGATTGCTACACCGCTTTGCAGATTGTACCTCAGAAAGTTTGCATTTCCCACACATTTTATTAAAATTAATCACAATCTCATTGTTATTTCTTCAAAGACACCACACAGAACATAATGGATTAGCTGTCAGGCTTGTTTCTTCTGCACTCCATTACCTTTTGTATTTTCATGACCTTTAATATAATATGAGGAACCTCACTCCTGAAGAGAAAAGGGAAGCAGGACATTAAAACACTCCTTTTCCAATCTGAACATTAGATCAAATTACTGATGAAGAGCCACACTATGTTGCTAGGAAGTAGGCTTTTACAATGGATCCCTGTTCATTCTCTTTGCTTAATTTTTATTTTGCTCCCTGGCTATGTCCTACACCATTCCAACTGGCTCTCTAAAAGACAAATCTTTTAAAGGGAGACCTAATCCCTAACAGTTTGGTGGCAAGTCAGTCTTCTTAGTTGCTTGGTTTCAGAGTCAAGAATCAGTCTCTGAGGATGTTGTTTAGCCGTATTAACAAAGTGGCTGAATAAAGACTGAATGAAACAAAAGGTATTTTAAGAGTTGCAAAGGTGAGCAGGGAACACAAGAGGCAAAATAAAAGGAAACTTAAATGGCAACTTAGTTATTATAACACTTTACAGACTGTGCTAGGTAAGACAAAAGAACAGAAAAGAAAAATAAGCTTGAACTGCACAAAGCTTGCAAACTGCACAAAGCTTGTGATCTGGTTTATAAGACAGTCACCCCAGGTAGGATGTTATCCAACAGTAAGGGAAGAAAAGAAAGTAAATCCTGAGCTGATGCTACCCAGTAGTAGAGGAGAGCCCAATTATTTATTGGAAACAACAGATAGTATCAGTATTTTTCATGATCATATAAGCAAAGGAGGTTTACAAAGAAGGAAAAGCAGTGAAAAGTAAAAAAATAAGCAATAAAAAGAGGAGAAAATAAGAGAAGAAGTGAAATTCCTGAAGTGCATTGACAAAAATAGTTCCAAAACCAAGGAATAGTTTTGTCCTCAACTTGAGACTTCTGGCCATATTCTTAGAGCTATTTTATGCAATTTTTGTGATGAATTCGATGATTTTAAATTATTGAAATTACCTGAAGATTTTGCTAAATATTTTCGTATTGTTGTAGTTATTCAGCAGAAGAAGAATTAGGCTCCAATAATGCAATAAATTTATCAGTATTTCCTACAACAATTAGATACAATGAAGTTAAAATCTTTATGCTATTGCTAGAAATAATTGTTACATCACAACAGAAAGGTGCCCATCAGTTACTCCTGGTGAGATTCCAAGGTGTTTCAACACATATTGAATATGCAATCTTCATAAAGTCATTACAATTTAAATGAATAATGAGGACTCCATTTGCTGTGATTTCTGTTGCTGTTAAACCAGCCTTTTGGTCTTTAAAGGAAGCTACATAATACTGTTCAGATTTTCTGACTTTTAGTAATATTGTTATGTTTTTTCTAATCCTCAGTGATAGGAATAGTGAAAGTTTCCATTCTGCCTTCTGGAGGGTCATCTGTACACTAGTAGAAGCACTAAATGAAAGCAGAATGCATTGTGCTAATAGGAGAAGGAAAGTTTCAAATAAAATGCTTAACAAAGTTTGGCCGACAAACTCAACATCCTTCTCCACTGACAAATGCAAGCACTCATGTTTCAATACAGTACTCTCCTTGTTTCAGTACTCTGTATCTAACAGCAGCTAATGCTGAGGCATCCTAAGCATGAACAAGAAAATGAAAAAAAAAAAGCTTCTATTTATCCCATGCAAACAATTACAATTACCAAATCAACAAAAAGTCCCAGGTCTGCACAGCCTGTGGGCAGAAGCTTAAAACTCATGTGTTCAAGGCTGAACAATATTGTACAATCACCTAAACAAATTATAAAAAATAAGATCTGCTTCAGGAATAAATTTTAGTCCCCTTTTGGAGAAATATCTTAAGTTTGTATTACCTGCTGTCCTCACACACTCAGTGGATGCAGGAATCATGTGGCCATCCCATTTAAGATGTTCTACTGTAAATTCATTTTGATATGAGAAAGAAATTTACACTGAGAACAACAGTTCACTGGAAGAACCTCCCCAGGCACATGAAAGAGTCCCCATCACTGAAGGTTTTCAAGATGGAATCTGACAGGTTATGAAATAATCTCATCTATCCTCCCCTTCCCTTGAAAGGTTGGAATAGGCACTCTTTCAAGGTCCCTTCCATCTGGTGCCATTCTATGATTCTGTAGTTATACCTGTGGTGTGTTGACCTTAGTCAGCTGTCCAGCACTTATCCAGTCACTCTTATGAACAGGAAAGAGGGAGAAAATAAGGTAAAAAAGCTCATTAAGCATTAAAATAAAGTCAGGGAGTTCTGCTATCCAATACTATCATGGACAAAACAGACTTGACTAAGGAAAGATTTAACATAAGGCTAATTTAATTGGATTTGGATATTGAGAAACAAAGACAGTGTTAAAGCAGCCCTATTATTCTTTCCTACCATGCAGTTAACAAATCATAAGATACCCCTGAGCTTGTGTTTAGCCTCTCCTTGTAGATCAGAGGTGCAGATACATTCACCATGTTTGTGGCTTTTTGCTGAACTTTTTAAATATTTATTTATATTTTTATATTTTATGTTAGGCAAGATGAATCCACTTATTTGACTGTTACAGGATAGCCTGTAATTCCAGAAAATCCATAGAGCTGTTGTTAGTGTTGTGTTCATCTGCAGAAGAATATAATAAATGGAGCCACAATCCTTTTTCTTTTTCTATCTTCCACTCACCTTCTGTGACCAGAAAGAAAGGAGTTGTCAGAAGGCACCAAACTGTTGTTTCTTTCATTTTGAGTACAGAGTTCAAGAATCAACTTTTTTTCTTTCATTATCATGAGATGAAATTTCATGTCAAAACTAACCTTAGTTATACATGTCTTTGACCAAGACAACTGTCAGTAACAAAAGTGCTTTTTTCCTTTCTATCTGAATTCCATTAAAAAAATTCTACTCCAGGCTTGTTTATTTCCAGGGATGTAATTCTGAACTATGTGAGTCTCTGAATCAATAAAAGCATAAGCTTGAAGTTAAAAAGCTGTAAGCTATTTATCTCCTGTATCCTTCTGTAAAGGCTCTGAGAGGGATACACTATTTTGACATAGTGCAATTCACTCCAAAAGCTGAAGTATATTCATAAAAACTGTTATTAATTTTCATTAATTATTCATTTCATGACTATGTTATGAAGTGAAAATAAGTACCATCCAGCTACAAGAAATCCATCTCCAAATTTCACAGTTATATTTCAAACATTAATCTCTTTCCTCTGGGCCATAATTGTAGGACTTAGATAGCATTTTGATGGAAATCATCTAACTTTTTTTCTCTCCCTCAGCTGACCAAAGGCTTGCTAGGGACACAGCCTATAAGGGCTTCTTAGTTTGCACATAATATCTGCACCAGAGAATCAGCTTTTTACAGTTCTGTCTTCAGTTGAAAAATACCACTATTTAGTAGTTCAGAAACTCAAGTTCAGACCCTAAAAAAAAAAAAAAAAGTTTTAGGAATGAAAAGGAAGTACTAATGATTAATGGTTGCTTATTCTCTAAAACAAACAGTAAATGTAGAAGGAAACCTGAGGTTTTCATCAATTTATTCCATCTTTAGTCACTACTGTCAATCAATAACTAGGTACAGTTGAGCTAGTATTTCTGCGTGTTCCAAGTATAACATGGCGACTGAAAATTGCTATATATTACAGGTCTCCCTCTTCCCTAGCAGTAAGCATTGAGTTCTAATTCAACACAATTTCAGTATTATCCAGCCTCATACACAATAGGAATTGATGATCTGCTCTTTCACCTGTTTCTGTTCTTTGTGACAAATTGATCTGATAAACCAGAAAATTAAACTGCATCTGGAGAAGCCAGACTGAACTCCACCAAAAATAGAAGAAATGGGATATATGCTTATTTGGATCAGGCAAGCATTTTGATGAAACCTTAACTATAAATCATAATGACTGATCAAACACGACAGTGTTCAGAATGACATACAGCACACTTTTAAACACAGATGTGAAAAAAAGTCTGCAAAAATTCAACTAGAAATAAAAGCAGGAGATATAAACTTGGAAAGAGTGTGATTACCCTTTTAATTATATAACTAACCTACCCCGAAATCATCCATTGAATTAATGAGGCCATGTTGTCATCTTCACCAAACAATGAAGAAGAAAACAATAACCATAGCAAAGCAGAAACTAGAAATCTTAGCAGTGACTTACATGATGAATTTCACACCTGAAATAATACACAGCAAAAAATATGAACAGTTTGAGAATATATTATATACTGCAAAGACTTTGCTTATTTACTTATATACTTTGCAAATACTTAGTAGCAAAAGAATGGATAAAATGTGTTAGAAGTTGTAAAACCTCAATGTAGAGTTATTAATGCATTGTCAAAGCACAGAATTTTCCAAACTAAATTAGGCTACTAATATCCCACAGAATTTGTAATATTCCTGAAAAGAGTAGAAAATGCAGCACTTAGCTGGTTATTGAAGAGGAAAATATTTCCTGTTTCAAAAAAAATACCACTTTGTCTTGAAGAATATTACTATCTTTCCCTTCTGTTTCATACAGTAATGGAACTAAAGAAATTAGTGACTCCTTTTAAAATTACTTCATTCCACTGAATGACATGAAGTAAATCTTTCATTCCACAATATTCTTCAGTTAGGAAATTCCATTGACCTCAGAATTCAGCTCTGGATATATGCAAGAATGGTAACTTTTATTAATTTTTCCCTGATGGGCTTGCCCAAATAAAAATGGCATCCATCTTTTATATCAGGCTACAGAACACAAAAACCAGCACCTCAGAGCTGAGCTTTGACTATCTTACTGTCTACTGTGAACAAGCACTGTAATGAGTTTGCATTAAATTTAGACTTCATTAATTTAGGAAGAAAATGTAAAGTTTTCCCCTCACTGAAGCTCTGAGTTACACTGCAGTCATTTCATTTTTAAACTGTGCTCAGGAATCTGCATCACAGATGTAGCACTGGAAGGTTGGCTGTGTTTTGATCCTCCTTACTGCTCATATGTCTTTAACTTGCAGACAGATATTATCCTCCTGGTATCAGATACTTGAGAAACAAAACAAAGGGATGAGCCTTTAAAGGGTTCTAAAGAAAAAGGAAATGTCTGCATGATTGTGTTATGTTGCTTTAGGCCTTTATCCAAAGCCCACTGAATGCGATGGATAGATTTCTAAATATTTCCAGAGGGTATAGAACCTTATTTTCTGTCTGTTTCTGGTGGTATAAAAACTGTGAGATAGGGTGAAGTAGAGTGGGTAGAGCCTTCCTGTTCTTCTTTAAGCAGAATGCAAGGAAACAGGATCTTCGGAATTAGGCAACATCAAATGTAGCCAAAACAAAATACCAACCAAACACACACCCCACAAAAAAACACATACCAAAAAAAGAGACAAAAACCCCAAAAAACACCCCAAACAAAACAAAACAAAACAAAAAAAAAACTTACAAAATGCAGCAATACAGTTTTCATTGTCCTGAGGAAAAGACAAAGTTATAAGTGTAAAGTAATTGTCACTCAGAGCATATAATCATCCACAAAATTATCACAAATGAGGGTATTACAAGTTGTTTTGAATCTTTCCTTCCAAGTAATCTGAAGAGACTAGAAAAAGCACAGAAATTCAGTACAGAAGTTTCCTGAACTGGCATGTTGAAAACGATCAACTTCACCATCTCATTCCCTTTCATCACCTCTCAAGAAAAGCAGATATTTACATGCAATTTGCAAAGAAGGTTTTTCCTCACTCTACTTATATTTAAATCAAAATGCAGGGGGGGGGGGGGAAAGCCCAAACTGTAGTTTTTCCCTTTGTTCACAGCAAGAGAAACATTTTTCTTTAATCACCCACTGGTTGAATTTCTCAGAACATACTTGTTCACAGTTTTAAATAGCAAATAAATAAAATGTATAGTCAATAGGAGCACTATAATTTGCTAGCATTATAATTTGGCAACATAGGCTTTATGTCAATCAGTCACCCTCTCCTACTTTGTACAAACGTGTTTTTTGGATAGGCTTCAATACATCCTGGCACCTGAAGCTGAGAGAAGTATCCAAGTCACTCTACCACAGAGATGAAAGTGAACATTCATCTGTAACATAACAAATAGAAATGGATGAGCAAAGAAAACAAGACACACAACTAAGTGCTTTCCCATATCTAGTATACACAAGCATTACATTCTGGTGGCATTATATTCAACAGAAAAAGAAGAGAGTCTTTGTATTAAAATAACTCTGCAGGTTCAAAACTAAGATGACATCTGGAGGAGGCAAGGTTCTATATTTTTGTCCATAGAGCACAGAAAGGAAGAAGATTACATAGCACTCTGTTAATTACTGTTCTGAAAATATTAGTCTTACTTTAAAGTAATATGGAACTATAGTTCATGGTAGTGTATTACAGCGTGCTCCATAGTCATTGTTTAGTGCAGCTGGTATTGCAAAGGCCATTTAAATGGAATGGCAGTATTGGTTTTTCTATACACGTAATTTTTTTTGTTTGGACGAGGTCAGGAATCAACAGGAGCAGTTGTTTGGCTCACAAGACAGACAAAGTTAGCAAAAATTACAAAATTGTCATTTCAATTGGAGTAAATGTGAATTTTTCTACTAAATAAAAAAGGTGGTTACAGATATTGCAATAACAATGAGTCTTCAGATACTGCACACAAAACACGGTCACACCTTGTTCTTCCCTCACACAAGACTAGCTAAGTAAGTATGCGCCCTAAGACTCATGATGATCCTGTGTTAAAATTAATATTAAAACTACAGTTCTGTTCTACATTCTGCGATGACACTCCAAACACAGTAATTTACAAAACTACAAATCTTTACTCAGGTCTTTAAGCAAGTATCAATAAGGCCCACAATAAATATAACTGGGCAGCAGGGTCTCAGAAAGCAGCCAACATCTCTGGAAAACAGGAATGACAGAAGAATCTATGGAGTTGTGAGCAGTTTTTTGTCATTATGAAATAGAGAACATTAAGTCCTTGTAGATGATTATAAAGACAACACTGACCAAAACATTGCACATCTCCGTGAAAGTGCTGAGAAAAATACATATTCATGAGACAATCTGCATACACTGCTTCCATTCCAACCTCATTGCAAACACCGTGCTTCTTACGCAGAAACAGTAACTGCCTTGTTCCACAGCAAGAAACACTCACTTGTCAAATTAAACGGTTAAATCTTCAGTCTCCCTATTTTAAGGATGTTCCAGAATCAAGTTGGAGTGCCCAGATGAAAAAACAGAAAATAAGATCTAAAAATGCAAAATATGCAAATACCTAGGATCCCTTTGGAAACGGAAAGTAGCTTGAATGAATTCCTATATATGCAGTAGGAACTAAAATTCAACAGCATGCATTAAGCAAAAAGGAAATTTTTCATCCTACTTGACCAAAACATCGTGGAGTCTTGGAATTGGTTTAATCAGAGTGAAGAGATAGATTTCTGACTTAATCAGTAAATTTCTTGCGCAATAAAATGGGAAAACAAACATCAGTGTCCACTGCAGAATTCTATTCTGAAAAAAAAAATCCAAAATAAGGATCTCCAAATACTTATGCAGAACAAATTTAAGAAGTTCAACACGGTGAAGTGCTGGAACCTTACTTCGGTCACAACAACCCCATGCAGAGCTACAGGCTTGGGGGAGAGTGACTGGATAAGTGGAAAGAAATAAGGTAAAAGTTTCATTTATTCTCAGTACCTCTTGGTGAAGGGTCATGGATTCTTGAGGTGAGATTCACTTGATTTGTGAGTTACTTAGGTTTATCAGTCTATTCTATTGGCTGTAATGAAAATGAGTATGAAAAAATGGAAATGTAAAACTGGAAATGAAAACAGATTATGTAAAGACTGTGGAAAACTGAAACCCCAAAGTTATTGAAGATGGAAAATCCATGATGTGCAAGATGATGGTTTAAAGATTTCAGGATAGATTTGAAATTTTAATCAAAAGCACAGATACTAAGATGCTTTTGGGTTACTTGCATTAGTGTAATACAATAAAACCAAATTTTAATCAGTCAAAAAAGGACACCTAACTGTAGTTTTAGGTAGAGTCTGTCTCAGCTGCATGCTCCTCTGAATCCTGTCCCTTTTAGAGGCCATAGATAGTTTACAGCCTTTTAAAATCATAAATCTATGCTTGATATGTACTATTTTGAATTAAAAAACTGGAAGGTACATTTCTTTTCCATCAGCATGATTTTGAGATAGAAGCTTTTTCTAGTCTAGGAACTGAGCATTCACTGAGTACAGTCCTTCAGCCTATGTCTGGTTGATATGAGGCAGCAATTTAAGAGCTGGAACACCACACTTAATCCTGTGTAGTCACATGCTTGCAGACAAATAAAAGCTCTTAGAAGAGTAGCTTGAAATCTAAAACCCATGTGACAGTCAATCTTCACATTCACTGAAGGCTCTGATGGGGACTTCACCTAAAAGATCTTAGAATCATAGAATTGTTTAGGTAGGTAAAGACCTTTAAGATCATTAAGTCCAACCATTAACCCAGCGCTGCAAGGCCCACCACTAAACCATGCACACCCCTAAGCACATCATCTCCATGTCTTTTAAAAACCTCTGAGTATGGAGTTTCAACCACTTCCCTGGGCAACCTACTCTAAGGCTTGACAACAACTTTGGTGAAGAAATTTTTCCTAACAGGCAATCCAAACCTCCTCTAGAGGAGCTTGAGGTAATTTCCTCACTTATTTCCTCTCTTTTTCTTTCTGCTTGGGAGAAATGACCAATGTTCACCTTGTTACAGCCTTCTTTCAGGTAGTTGTAGAGAACTATAAGGTTCCTTCGAGCCTTCTCTTCTCCAGACTAAACAACCCCAGTTCAGCCACCTCTCAAAGACTTGCAAAGACAGAAATTTCACAGCTCCTTTCTGTTCCATCAGAAGCACAAGGAGCTTGGGCCAAAAGCAGGTATGAGAACAAGGTTACAGAGTATATCTGAAGGATATCTGAAGGTCCACCCTGAAGGCAGAGCTTAGGACAGGTGTGCCTCCACCATACCTGAACTTTAATCCAGGCATCAGTCAGGATCCCAGGTGGGGCTGTTTAGGGCTATTATGGCTTGGCACAACATCAGAGTAAAAAAAATTAGCACGTTATCGGACATTTTAGGCTTTTTACAAAGAAAAAAGTAGAATTAACAAGATTTCTTCATTGTGATGGTTTGGGGGCAAAAATGCATTTGTCATATTATACACAAAATTAGAAAAAATATTTACTCATTCAGAATTTTTTCAGTACAAACACAAATCTGCATTTATTTTCTTTTTTAACTCTGAAATTCTTTTCCCTGAATTACCTAAGATAGATAGAAAATAGAGGTAGAAAAAGATAGAATCCAATGTATAAGATTTTTTAAATTATTAATATTATCTGGCAGGTTTAATTACCTAACATAAATATTGTTATTTATTAACACTTTAATAATGAGACTTTCAGCCATTCATCAAGGAAAACCAAACATTATAGACAAAGACATTTGTTATAAAATGACTCTAACAAGTGAAGCATTTTATGTTTAGGGTGTATGTAGATTGTATTTCCAAAAGAAGCATATAATGTTTTAATTTGACAAAGTTTTATACACAACATGTTATTCTTGTATTATGACTAACAGAAAATCTATTTGGCATTTATAATCCTCTTGCATTGTGAAAAGGAGAAATAAGGCAGCAGACTGAATTTCATATTCATACATGATGATAAACAACAGTGCTTTGCACTTATATCTTATTTTTCATTTTTAAGATGTCAAAACTCTTTATAAAAACTCCCAAACTTATATTCTTATTTTATAAAGGGCATCCAGGAATATCTGAGGCAGACAGACAGAATGACACAAAGTCAAGCAGACGTTGATGGGAAATGTATTCAACTTTGTGAGACGAAAGAGCAGAAAAGATTTGTTGTGTACACCTCCACCCTGTCCTAGTCAGAATGCAACCTTTCAGTATGAAATCAACAGAAATTTGCTAGGTTTTTCCAGTAGCAAGTATTTCAAATCCTCAGAGGTGCGGATATTAACTAGAGCATAGTTTCAAAGAACAGTGTTGGATGTAGCGTAGCAACCCAAAGTTCATGTTTGGTTTACTAAAGGAAATGTTGAAACAGGCAATTTTCACATTTTCTTTTGAATGGTCAGTTAATGAGAAACATTAAATAAAATCAAGTTCAGTTCAGATTAGTATCGTGGATTCTAAAATTACCATCCTACCAGAAATGTCAACAGACAGCATCAATGAGCAAGTTACAGTATTAAATAATTCACCTATCTATAACATTTTTCCCAAGGTCAAACACTGCCAGCAATTGAAAGTAGTCTAAACACCAGATGAACATATGTTGACAGATAAAATGGCACATTATACATGCTTTGAGATGGTTACTCTTAAAATTGCACCCTCAAAAATTTGTAGTCTAACTAAAAGAGATAAATGTATGTATACGTATGCTATATGTACATGGCTGGACTATAACCAGAAAATTCATCCCACCCATGTCAATAAGTCAAACAAAGTGACTCAGTAAAAAAAATGATAGAGTTTTTAGCCACACTACTCAAAAGAGAGGACAGAAAAGTCAGGTTATTAGGCAGTGTGTTCATTCTCCTTCCCCAGATTGTCTTTTAGTGCTCTGATTTCATATAAAAATTTAAAACTGAATTATTGTCCTTGGCTACTTTTGATTTAATTCATTGTAAGAAGTAGAAGCCACATTTAATTGAAAAGTGGCAATGGTTCTCTAGTGGACCTACTCACTATATCTAGATAAAGGGGATTGGATGATTATTTTCAAAGTCTATCAGATTTTTTTTCAGATTTAGAGTGTTTTGTACAGTGGATATCATTCACTGTAGTTTCATTATTTTGACAGATAACTCCTTTTCCATTTATATCAAGAAACAAGTTTTCTCTGACCTTTTTTAAGTGACTAACATTGAAGTCCTTGTGTATTGTGTTCTATTCATAAAAATCTCATGCAAAGGTTAAAGAACACAGTTCAAACTTACTGTGTTCTTTTCACTTTGGATAAGCATCCAGATGATTACCTGTGGTTTATCCAGGCCTGTCTGGACAAGAAATCAGTCAAAAAATCTTAAAAGAATGTGTGTTCTTACTTGATATCCAGTATATCCAATCTTCAATTCACTTATTTAAAAAAATTCAAAAGTTGCTATGATGTAAGCTCACAGATATGAGATCTCAGAGCAACTCACTGACTTTAATTAACCCTATCATCCTTCTTTTGTGTCATGAAAATATTTTGCAGAAAAAAAATTAAGCATTTTTCCTGTGTAAAAACAAGCATATAATGGAAAAGCTAGAAGTGTTTACTCACTTCTGAGTTTTCATTAACAGCTAAAAAAAAGGCGTACAACAATATGTCTGTCTGAAATTAGTCTTATATTTTTATTTGATTAATTTGTAGACCTGTTTTAACTTTTGGCTTTGTTTTTCTAGATTGGAAAACAGTTATTAAATCATTTTTAAAAAGGGAAAAAATTTTGTGGGTATCGTAAATACACCTTGGTGGGGAACAAATGGTGGGGAAAGATGACGAATACAATAGTCCTTTCTCTTTTAGCTTTCCTGACAGAATCAGCATGCCTATTCCTGCACACATCTATTAAAAATTGCCTTTAACTCTGTGGTACGAGTAGGGGTGGAATTGCCAGGTTGATGTCCTGTAAATCATAATTCTGACCTGCAGAATTCAAAGAGATTTTGCCACTATCTTCAGCATTGGAATTTTAGTCTTTGGAGCCAATATGCTTTACTTACCTAGACCTGTGGCAGTTTGAGACATCAATACCTTCCAGCTCTTGGCTTGTGAGGCTGCAGCTGGCACAGCAGGGCCAGCTCTCTACAAAATCTGATCAGTTTTTTGGTCCAAAATGCTGGATTTGCACTAACAGGTACTGATATTAAGGCAAAATTTCTCTTTTGCTGGGTCTCTAGGAGGGCAGAATCTTCAACAGAAGGGTTTGTAAGAGATGGTCAGGGACAGAATTTCACTGTAGAAGCACTGAGGTGTAGAAAAAGCACTTGTTACTGAGCAAATTTTTTTACCGAAGTTAGACAAGCTTTCTTTGATATTCCAGCTTATTTCAGTCAGAGTTTTATAGTATTTTTCTTCTTCCTGCATTCATCCAAATCTCACCAGGAATTATGACCTTTCCTAAATTTCATGAATAGAACAGAAAGTCATGCAATAAATAATTAATACAAGAAAAAAATTCCCTGAATTTATGAACTAAATTTTCTTCTCTTCTCTTTATAAATTAAATTCAAATCTTTACAGAGATTCTTGTATTTTTACTTTGAAAATATGACAGCAATTACATTAAGCCCCATAAATTTTCATAAATTTTTCATATTCCATTGCTCTTGACCATTATGATACTAAAAAAAGAAAGAAGAAAAAAAATCTAAGGATATTTCTTAAGATTTAACATCAGGCTTAGATAAATTTACATGCATCTAGGTTCTAAGTCTTTGCTGATTATGCAGACATTTCCTGTAGATTTCTCCTGGCCCTTAAAATATATTGTACACATTACATCTCTGGAGAATTTAAAGCCAGATTAATGTTTTAATAGATTTATCTAAAATAAGTCAAACTCTAATAAGATCTAAACCAAGTGGTCCTTTGGCTACACCTGTAACTTTCTGGATAATCTCCTGTAGAGATCAGTAGAAGTAATCCTGTTAAAAAAAAAAAAAAGCCAGCACTTTGAAGCAGATACAAATCCACAGAGCATTCACAGATATTCTCAGAGTCACCCTCACAGAACAACAATTTTGCTAATTCTGACACTAAAGCAATGGTCAACCATCAGAAATCAAACCTGATCTTATTTGGGATAGAAATAGATATTGCGGGAAATACTAGAAAGTGACGTAGCACACTTTTATGACTTATTTTTGTGGGTTTGTTCCCATTTCCCCATGTATAATTGTCAATATATATATTTTTAAATGCTCTTTTGACACTAGAAAACTCTACCAAACATACAGAAAAGCAGCAAACAAACAAAGGTGGGTTTGAGCCCTTATTCCCTCTTCATTTTTCAACTTATTTCCTAGCCCTGGTTGGGACTTGTTGGATAGAGTTAATTTCCTTTGTTGCAGCCCTGATGATGCTGATCCAATCCTGATGGTTTGGATTTTTGACTAAAGCAGTGTTCATAACACACCAGTGATTTGACTATTGCTGAGCAAAAGTTGCACAATTCACACTCACTCTGTCCCTGCAGTGACTAGGCTGAGGGTGGCCAAGAATTCAGGAATGGACACAATATGGACAGCTGATGCAAATTGACCAAAGGAATATTCCACACCAGATGGAATCATACTTAACAATAAAAACCTTGGGGAAGTTCTTTTTGTGAGTACTAGTCATTGCTCAGAGACTGGACGGGTTCTGATCTATTTGTGGGAGGTGGTAAATGACTGGCTTTGCATCATCTTTTTTTTTTTTTTTTTTTTTTTTTTCCTCTCCCTTCCTTCCTCTTTCCTTTGCTTATTAAAGTATCTTTATCTCAACCCATACATTTTCCCACTTTTGTTCCTCCTATTCTCTTCCTCACTTTGCTCAGGATAAGGAGTGAGCAGGAAGCTGTGTGCTGCCTAGCTGCTGACCAGGGTCAATCCACCTCAATTTACATTGGAGGGTTTTTAATTGTCTTTACATCAAAGAACCCATTTCTTACTATCATAGTTCCTCCACATCCTGTGCATTGGTCTGTGCTCAGTATTCTTCCCTTTCTCGCTTAATCATCATTTTTATCCCTAGCGTATGCTGAAATTTGATACTAAATTCAACACATCCAACAAATCTGAGTTCTGCAAAAACTGTCAGAAAGCAGAGATTACAAGGGTGAATCTAATCTTATAATTCTATTGCCATAGTCTAGAAATATCTTGCAAACCTTGTCCATTTGTGATTTCTCAATGAAGTACCATTGCTGCAGAGTCAGTAACTTAATAGAAGAGGCATCAACAGTCAAGACAAAATACCTCAGAAAAATATGTTATACACAATTTATATGATAACAAATGTAAAAGACAGTTTAGGGTTTCACTTTTAGACAAATTTTATCTTTCATTTAAAGGAAAGAGAGTGCTGGATTGTCACAAAACCTCCTGTTAAAAGCCACAGATTTCAGATGAGTGCAGAAAAACAAATGCACACACACAGATAGAGAATAACAGAGTGAAGGCTGCAAGAGATTCAGCATAATGATAAGATGATAAAAACACTAATTCACTTTTCCCAAACAGCTAGATGTCCTGTAGGTAACTAAACAAAAAAAAAAAAAAAATTATAAAACACTCTGAGGCATGTATGTTGTTTTTTTTTTTTAAATTAAGATGATGCAGAATTTAGAATTGCAAATACAAATGTGATTCCCCAGAACCTTTCAAGATATGGCAACTTCCAGATTAACTTCTGTGCATTCAGGAATTTTCATCCTGGCCTCTACACCTACCTGAGCTTGATGGATCCTTAGAATATGTGTTCATTTGCTTAAGTCCTAGGAAATGCTTAACTTGCTAGGCTAGCACAAAACGTGCACACCACACATCAGGCGTGATCTGTACACATTGGTCACACACATACATTCAGAACAGAGGAAAACAACCAAAAGTACAAAGGAGAAAAAAAAGGAGAGAGATCATACTTCATGCTCTCTCTGCACCCTCTGCTCTTGTCCTGGAAGGTGGTCAGAGTTTACTACTTTCCTTACACTAGGAGCATTTAACTAGTAGAAAAGAGCTCAGTGTTGATTTCTTCTCCAAAAAGTTTTGTTTTCTTTGTTTTGTTGTTGTTGGTGCTGGGTTTTTTGTTTGTTTATTTGTCTGTTTGTTTGTTTTCTAATGACACATCAAGAAAATCCAAGAAGCAGAAACCAGCATGGTTATCTGTCTCTTTTTCAGGGACACCCACAGTACTGAGCTAGAAAGAGATGTCCCTTTTTTTTCGACTGTGATGAACAGGGGATTGTTTTCTAGAAAGCTACAAAGATGTGCTTTTAATACGTTTTAATACCCTAACTTCACTAGAAAACTTGTGATGAGAGCAGCCCTTTGGAAAATGGTATTTGGGAATACTGACTCTGCACTAAAACAGCCATGGACATGACAAAAAAATTGATCCATAAAGAATGCAAAGTTGCAGAATAATGAACACAGGATAATTTCTCTACTATGCTAAAAAAAAAAAAAAATTCCTTCATACTAGGCTTCCTGACAGAGGATGTGGCACATTTTGTGAATTTCCTGTTGATTCCCATAAGAAAATACAGACATTTGTTTCTCTCAATACCTGAAATCCGGGATGAAACACTTAGTGCCAACTGTAAATGTATGGCAAAGTAATTTAAGTTAAAAAAAAATCATATGATTATATCTTATACATGTTAATATTTTTCTACTTGAATATTTCCTGCAGCTAGAAACCCTTTTTTTTAATGCTTTGGTTCAAGTAGTTTAACAGATCTTAAAAATGCTATTATTTTTTCTATGCTTTCTTTCTACCACTTAGAATTTAAAAAACTCAAAAAGAATTTTTTAAAGGGCAGTTAAAATATTGCAGCACAGTATTTTAGTTAAAGCAAATATGTTCTCCAACATGACATTAAGGGTTAGTTTTCAAACAGAAGAAGATATGCCATACCTTCTGCTTGAGACTCCCTAGTATGAACAATTTCCATTACTTTTCTCTAAACCAGTCTCTCAGTTCATTTGCATGAGAGCTCATTACCATATGTTCTACTTAGCAACTTCATGATAGACTCAATTATTTAAATTTAAAACTAGGATTTTTGCATTGACGGTCATCTCAGATCCATATTCTTAACATGCTTCATGCATTTCCTGCAAGGTGATGAAATGCCAAATACAATACCTATACAGAAATGGAAAGCACAAAAAAGGTTCAATATCAAGGCAGAAGAACAAAGTCTATTTACCAGAAAGAATATTTCACAATTTTTTCAGAAACTGAATGCTGCTGGTCCTCTCCTAACCTCTCTGAAGTTTTAAAGAACCATAAGTGTGTACAACAGCTTCTTGAAGGAAATTTTCAAATCATGAAATTTGGTTTTTTTTAAGGACTCTACTCTCCCTGTATGTTTCCATGTTTGAAATGGCTAATGGGAATCTTCTATTATGGTCTACTTTATTACTTATACGGCACTATAAATGTACATGGTGTTCATAGACTAATAAAACAGAGAAGGAGCTTACAACTTAAGGGGAGAAGCTTTTTGACTTTACATCTTGTCCTAGCAATATCACCTCAGTAGGGAGTCAGAGGGAGGATAGTTCTTCCAGTTTCTGCAGGGAAAATTATCTTTTGCTATTCAACTACAAGTAAAGGCTCTTCCTTCATTGTTGTTGGATGAACTCTGCAGGCTGCCAATTTGTGGGCAGCATCAGCGTGCACAGCCCATTCATTCCCTTTATCCAACTGCAAAAAAGAAAGGGAAAGGGTAACCTTCGATATCTTATTGTCAAAATGAAGTATATATAACTTAAGGTTTTTATGTCTTCAGATTTCTTCCCACCCACATTTGTCTAGGAAAAAAAAACTACATATAATCTTGCTCTAATTCACTTAATTTTTGATTTTTCAGAACTTCTTGAATTCTTTAAAGAACAGAATGCTATTTTCATCTTCCCAATACAAGGCCCAAGCATAAAAATATCTTTTCAATCTCAGAAAATAAATTATTCATGATCCCCCAGGCAGTGCGCTCCATATCATGAAATAAATAACTGCATTTGATAACGTCATTATCAAAGAAAGCAGTTTTCTTGATGTGAACAGAGCCTTATAGATAGACTTAACAGTGCTCTTTTCACATTACCAAGAGGAGCCCCATATCTGCAATCCTGTCTTCAGAAAGTATTTCTAGGGGGAAATTTTAAAAGGAGAAAGAAAGAGTTGAAGATTGGAGGACCTATCATGATTCATGTTTCCTCCACAGGAAGAACTAGAGCCATTTCCATCAGGACCAAAAAAGGGGATATTTTATGACTGCATAACGGTTTCATGGTTTAAGGCACAAGAAGAGTTTGTTTTGGTGCAAATTTGATAGAACCAAGGCTGAAGATGTGTATAGGGGCACCACATAGAGTGCATAATTCAGAATGTCAGCACAAGACCCTTTAGCACTTAGCACTTTAGGCATGTGCAGCTTGCCCTTGGGCCTGGCAACAGGTTCACACTTGGCTGGCCACAGAGGTGAGATGTGGAGGTACTGTTGTAGAGATGTAATAAAGTGCAGCAGGTGAGAAACTGAACCTTAGCTCGCTGTATCAGCCACTAATCAGTTAATCAACATTTCAGTTATAATATTAATGTTAAGATGAAAGTTTAATTCCTCTTCATTTTCTTTTAAAATTAAATCAGAACTGTTTTCCTTTCATGAAGAATTTTCTTTTCTTTTTTGAAGTACAAGAGACTGGAGGGAAGGACATCCTTGGCTTTTTACCTATCAAAGGGAATGAAACTTAGTTGAAAAAAATAAGAAGGCATTTCTGAAGAATGAGGTATATTAATTACCTGATTAAATTCAGGTAATTTAGCATTTCTCTCTAGCCATAAATAAATGTACACTTCAGTTAAACAGGTACTTAGACACTTATATCTAGAAAAAAATTACTACTTTACAAATAGGAATATATTTACAGATGAAAGATAGAAAACTGGGTAGACAGAATGACAACCTAGCTTAAAAATGTTAAATTCATTCAAAGCTGTTTGTGATTTTAAAAAAATGGGTTTACCTGATTCTTCATTTACACTAAGTGTGTCTGTACATTCAGTCCAAGAAAAAGAAAGAGTGAAAAAGAAAATGCAATGTGATCACGGTCATTTTTTCTTTCTTTGTTTCTAAAATCTCATGATACTATAGGATTTCCTTCCTGCATCCTGCTCAAAAAGAAGAAAACATTAGCAACAAACTGGATCTTTAAATGCATATTCCATAAGTTTACAGTTTGTCCATACAGAGTGCCTGCAGGATGCATTGAATTATTATGTTGATGTAATTTGTTTACACTAACAGTGTTAGTCTCAGCAGGCTCATCCCAACTCAAAACTTTTGAGTAACATCAAAAAAGGCAACTAGTACAGATGTACAGCTGGGATATCAGTGCAAATTTTGTACCTTTCCATAAATATTAATTAAAAAAAAAAATCATTGCAGTTGATTTTATTCATTCTGAATAAATGCGCAGTAACTTTAATGCCTTCAATTTGGAAATAAACTAACCTACAGCTCTAAGTACCAGAAACTGATCCCTAGAGTCCCCGAGTACTTGCGAACTCATTTAAGATCAACAGTGCCTGCTCACATTGATGATATCATATAAGCAAAAGTATTACCTTTAAGGTAATACTAATATCCACAAGACTTAATCACAAATTCTTTCATGATAAGATGGAATTTGGAATTTAGATGTTTAAATGAAAGTATTACAGTCCTGACAAAAAAAAAAAAAAACCCAACTCTGCTCTTGCCTGACTCAGAGGTACTGACTGTGCAGTGACATCCCTGTTATTCTGTAGTGTTAATGCATTTATCCAAAGACCACTAAAAGTAAAATGCATAAACAGCTGTTTGAAGAGAATCCTGGACAAAATACTGCTTCATTTAGGTGAATGCCTAAACCACTGAGTTAGGGTGAGGCTTCCCTTGTGTTCACTTTAATATTTACATTATTCTTCAGCTTTCCATTGAGCATTCGCACAGTTTCAGTGAGAAAGGTTAAGATGTGCCCTTGCCTTGAATAACTTTTTGGTTTAGTTAAAAGATATTATGGAGTTAGTAATACCAAAGTGGGAAATTAAGCCAGTTCTGTTCTCTCTGGGTGAACAACTTGATTGTATGAAAAACAGGGAGCTGTTGTGCCTGGAATTTTCTTATGGATCGAATAAATGTCATTAAACTACTCTAACTTTTTAATTGTGACTCAGTAACAACAAAGATCCAACGAGCTCTGTGATTGCTTTTATTATCATTAGCTATTAACTACTTTTTGTGCAGAGAAGTATCCTCCCAAAATACAGGTATATTTGCAAAAATAATGCCTGGACAACAGATGTGGGGGAACAAATCATGGAAGGAACTTGTTGCTGATAAGAAAACAGGTTGTTATGCAGCAAGTGCTTTGGCAAACCATGAGGACCACATGGGGTGTGTCAAAATGTACCCAGCAGAAGAATTCTGTCTGCAAGCAGCCTGTACACAGGCAATTATATTACAGACATTGGCACCAAGGGACAAAATCAACCTCGGAGGAGTGAATCAAATAGAGCTCAAGACATGTTGTGAAATTGCCCCAAGGAATGGGCAAGCAGCCAATAAAGCATAAGGCAGTGTGGTCAGAAATGAGTTGTGTCATGGCCTAACATATGGGATAGAGAAAAATCAAAAGAATTCCTTCCCTGTCTCAAAATCTTACACAAAGAATAAAGTTATGCCCTATCCACATCTTTCTCTAAGTTCCTGAGCATTTAGAATATACTTATCACAGAAATCATTCATCTCTCCATTGGAGTAATCCTGAGAGGACAGTGCTCCAAGTCAGTTAATGCTTGTAGTAAGAATGTATCTGGTTTAGATATATTGTCATACAAAATGTATGGAGGAACCGACTGAGTGGTAAACATCCTCTATTGGTTTATAGTAGCTATTTAAATTTAGTTGAGATGTTTCCTTATTTTAGAACTTCAAGATATTTGATACTGGTTAACTCTTCAACAAATTCTGTAGTTTCAAATAGAAACTAGAAAAAGAAAAGGTTAAAAATTATATACAAAACCTATTCTTCACAGATACAGACACTCTTTCAAGGACAGCTCTGTAACGAGAGAATGCAATGAAGCCATAATTTCTTTGTTTGTTTTGTTGTTTGTTTTTTTTTTTCCCGCCCCACATCTATATTACAAAATCTCAGTCTGGAGAGATGAACATTTTTATTCTATGTCAACTATAACCTCAAATGTACCTTTTTGTGGTTTTGCCCCCTCATTGCTTTACTGATTAATGGCAGAAATATACTAGGTTTAGTAGGAATAATGATGTAAGTGTTTAGTAAGGAGGGAAAATTTTGGAATGGAACAGCAAAAATAAAAAACTTATGCTTTCTATGTGTAGAGTTTTTGCCTAAGTAGAATAGAAAGAAAAAAAACCCTTTTGCTACCCAAGCTGCAATAAAAAGAGGGACACTGTTATTTCACCTATGAGACAAATGGGCCCATGTCCAATCCAAAGTTCTCTGAAACAACTTTGATGCTACATGCTGCATACCTCTCTGAGTTTACGGCTACTTGTAGTGATTAAACTGTCATTTTGTGATAAAGCAGAACTAAGAACAGCATAACAGAAAACTTGTTTGCTTTTAGAATAACATTGTCAGGCAGTGAAGTTAAGGGAGGGAAAACAACAGAAGGGAACCATCCCTTCATTATGGGAAAACTGAAAAATCCCTTAAAAATTTCAAGGCTACCAATATCAAGAGCCAAAAGAGACAGTTTGTGCAAAGGCCAGATTTGCATGGATTCCTGGCAGAAACAGCAATATTTCCACCTAATACCTTGTGTGCCCTAGAAAGGGAATCATTGCTTGCAACAGTGGCAGTGTTCTGCATGCAAGCCATAACACTCCTTTGTACAAGGTCAGTTCCTCCTTCTACTTCTTATTATTCTCAAAACAGCAGTCCAGCTCATTGATACAGTGAAGGAGCAATGTCAGATGATTGGCAAGTGTCTCACCAGCAGGAAGTTAGCTGATAAGCTTCTTAGGCAGTGAGCTCTGGTAAGCAGGAAGCACTGGAGCCAGCTCAAGGAAGTTACCCTTAAAATTGCTTTGCTCAGACCTCAGCCTCAGCTGCCTAATTAGAAGTTGTTGAAAGGAAGAGTCTCTGGTGTGCATTTTTCTATAGACAAGACTCAGGAAACATGTTGCTTTGGTGGCAGTAAACAGGGAGATAAATGTTTAAAAGATACCATAAAAAACCATCAGTCAGTTCACGAGTACAAGAGTGGAAAAAACAAACTGATATAAGTGTGCACTGAAAGGTTTTGAAGCAGCCTGGGACAGGTCCCAGTGGAAAAGCAGCAGGCACACAGGCAAGCTATGCAAATGAATATTGGCAATTTGAACATTTCCTATTTGTGGAACCTGATCAGGCCCAGTGAGGAGAATGCTGCATAATGAGGACTATCATATTTCTCAACATGATCAGCTGTATAGGAAGAACACTGACAGATGTTTTCTATATAGTGGTTTAATCATATAGACAGGCACTCTCATTCTTTAAGGAAAAGACAAAGAATATTAAATTTGGTGCATTAGATAGAGCTAATGATAGGATGTCTCTGTGAACAGAGAAGGGCTTTAGAGATGTAAATGCATGGCTGCTAAGGTTATTAAAATAACATTTGCCTGAGTCTTCTCTCTTCCTACCCTGAAGTAGTGACTAGGGCTGCATTGTCATAAAATCATAAAATGTTGAGATCTCTAAACTCAATATATTTTAAAAGCTCTCTCAGTATGAATATTTATGTGTGTGTATGTGTGTGTGTGTATATATATAGATATAGATATAGATATATGAGATAAACTCTGATTATAAGATAATTTTCAATATGATTCAAAAAGGATTTTGTTACTCAGGGTTCCTCTTCCTTCACATATGCTTCCTGCCATGATACACCCCTTTCCCCATCATGAAATCTCAAAGAGCAGGTCGTTGGGCACACAAATATCACCTAGCTGGGGATGGTTTTAGAGCTGCCTGCTAATTCTGACTGATACAGCTTTGTTGTTGACACTGATAAAAAATCATCACATGCCTAGTTAAACATCCAAAGCACACACCATTAAGTAGCTTGCTCCACTGTGCAAGCAGACAGGTTCTAGCACCCACAGATGATACCAGACAGTCCCAATTTGCATTTTTATCTCAAACATAATTATCAGGGCAGTCACATAAGTTCATCATAGATGCACCTGGCAGCAGGTCTGTCATGTTATGGTCACTATCATTTCAGCTGTTCTTCAGTGCTTAGAAGAAACATGCAGCTGCGCCTCCCCTCTCACCTTTTCATAAAAGCAAGGTGACAAGGGAGAACACAACTGCCACCAGGACCAGCTCCATTAACGCCATGGCACTGATATCCATGATCTTTGGGAAAGGTTCAGCTTTCAGACCCTTCAGGATCCTTCCTGCAATGGTGGGCTAGGAAGAAGGAACTTGCCATATTTAGTGAGTGCTTGATGAGAATGCAGTTGCTCCCTGAGTGTTTGTGATATATCAGTGGAGTTGGCAGCTTGCAGTTTAAGTATTAGTGCTCCCATATTCACCTCCCTTTTTACTCCCCTGCTGATGGCACAGACACATTCTAAAGCCTTTCAAGGTTACTTAACTTCAAAACATAGGCACAGCAGGGGGAACTAAAGACTGGAAATCATGTCTGAATTCCCATCCTGTCGGGGTGGATATCTAGAAGCTGTAGACATATATATGTATCTGGAGACATGCAAATAAATAAATAATAAATGCAACAGAAAATATGGATCAGAAATGGAGTTTCACATGACACTCCTATACTGTAATTTGTGGAATATAAGTCACAGGCACAATAGAAAGTTAAAGCTTAGAGGCATTATGGACTGTCATGTCAAATCATACTTAGAGAGCTTTAATACGTGGATTACAGATACATTAAGCCATACTCTCCCCTGACTATTATGTCAATGGGACTTTGCATATTTAAATAATACTACAGTGTATAATCCTAGTACTATGCCATGCATGCACAATAGGTCTGGGTATACCTGATATGAGTAGGAAAAGTCCAGGTTCTTTGCCAAAACATTGGTTATTTTTACTGTATAACCAGAGGGACAGAAATAATTGTTTTAAAAACTCTCTTTATAAAAAAATTATAAATCACAAATGTGCATTTATTATGAAAAAAGGTGTGTGTTTCAATAAAACAAACAAAAAACCCCAACATTTTTCCACCCCATTCTCTTTTATTTTCAGATCACTACTTCAGTGCATTCGAGCTGAACTGAAGATCTGAAAACAACTATGCTATCTTAACTACTTCTCTTTTCCTCTCTGCCCTCCAAATGGGTCCTTGCTGTTCCCAATTACTGAGCTGTCCTTTCATCTTCTCAAGGGAGATTCAATCTTTCCACATCTCCACCTACCCATGCTCCCTCTTTCAATCAGTTACTGAATTTCGTCACCTCTCTTCCACCACAAATTTTAGCTCCCCACAAATTTAGATAACACTCACTTGTCCCTAACTTCCTTTACTTCAACTTACTAATTTGTTACTTTCTATGCATAAAGAATAGGACATATACTGGGGGAGTGCATACAAAAAAATTAGAAAGGAGTTTCTGTGAAAAGCTTTATTCCTGTAAAACTGATTAAAGATGATTATGGTTATTTTTGCATTAACACTTTCTTTTTAGGCAATAGGAGCATATCTATTGAGTGAAGCAGCTGTTGCTGAAAATATGTCCATGATATACACAGTCAGTTGGAGGTTTACTTCAGATTGTCTCCAGTCTTGTACCTTTTTTTTTGCTTCCACATAGGAGTTAGAATTATTTTGATTAATTCTATCCCAAAGTAATTAAGTTTATGTACCCTTAAATAACTCCACAATGCAAACCAAAGTGGTTACAGTTGGGATATTTGCCGCGAAGGTCTTCCTCACCTGAATTAAATGGTAATTTAAATGCACACATATCAAACCTGACAATTTATTACCAAAATTACCACAGCTAACTTCAAGCACTAACTGAAATATCAGAACATTGCAAGTGTCATTTTCAGAAATCCTTATCTTTTCCCAGCTGAGAGAAACAGAGCTTTCCAGAGGAGAAATCAGTACAGAGCCCAGTAGAACATGGTAAAAGTTTTATTGATGTAAATAATTTGATGTAATTATTTGATGGTATTATTTGATGTAAAGAACTTAAAAATTTTGAATTATTAGAGGCTTATAAGAACAACATGAATATCTGGAGCACATGTGTGGAATAAAGCAAGACAAGTTTTTATCTTGGAACAATCCCTAACTTTTGGGAAATAGATGGGACTTGGATAGGAGAGCTTATACAAGGACTGGCTGCTACAGGATTCTTGGATTTTTGTGTCAAAAACATATATCCAGTGATGGAGATGGTTCTGGAATAACAAGAGATCATGAACCTGATCTCATAGCAAAATTCTAATCTACATGTGTCATTTATTTCCCTTCACAGGTAAAAGATTATTCTCAGCCTGAATGTCAACCACAGCTATGCATCAAAACCTGCCATCAGAAAAAAAAAATAAATTCCCTCCATCCCCTTTGTTTCCTTCTGTCTCTCTTCTGGTGTTTTGGCTTCATACCTTGGCTTTTACATTCTTACAGACTCCACAATCCTGTGTTTCCCTCTACAGCCCCATATTTATATAAGCACCTGTTGAGGCCTCTATTTTTCTGTCACTTTTCTCCCTTAGTCTCCTTCCTCCCTCATTCTAGATTTCCTTTCCACCCTTTCCTAATCTTGAGAGACACTGTCAATCTATGACTAGTCTGTGGTTTATATTATAACATTTTGTGAAGAAGAAGAGACACATGTCCAGAATGCTCACTTATTTTTGAAGCCATGAGACAGCATCTACTCTTCTGTAGTTTTGGCAGTTTGCCTTTTTAGCGTCACACTTTTTTTCAGCTAATTTTTAAAAACACTCAACCTTTCTATCTAAAAAGGCACAAGCACACTGCCTGTGACAGCAGTGCTCAAGTTCAGTGATTGGTTTTTAACTGCAAAAGACAGGGGCTAGTTTCCATGCTGTGTTGGAAGGGAACACAAATTTGAATTCTCTTTTCCTACCACAAAAAAACCCCCATCATTTTGTCTGTGCTTTCCTGCCTGGAAAATCAGTTAGCTCACTTCTGATGGAGGAAATTGAACAAAATGTTTGTAAATTGAATAACAGCAGAGTTTAGGCTCTGGTTTTGAACATCATAGCAAAAAGGACAGAGACGGAGAGTATTCGAAGAAACATCAGTGTGCCAAACCAGTCCACAAAGTAGTGGAGAATGGACCTTCACCTGATGTCAAAGCCCTTAAGGAGATGCTGCAGAGGCTGAAATAAGAAGGAGATTACAATGGGGAAACAAAATTATTTTTGGTAGTGTATTGCCACTATATTCCCACTAAAAACTGCTTGTCACCATGAATGAGTATGTATGAATTGTCAACAAATCCTAAAGACTTTTGTGACTAAGGAATTATTTTAAATAGCAGCCCATGTCTAACTCATCTCTTAAATGGTACCTCAGGTGACTGAACATGCTTTGGTGTACAACACTGTGCTTCACAATGTGCATTCCTGGCTCAGTAAAGTATAACCTCTTGTGTCTTGTTGCTTTGTTTAATTAAGTTTAAAGTTCTTTCTAATTATTAACCTGAATTCTTTATTATTTTCCCTTTGCAGTGGATTATTTAACACAGCTTTCATACCCTTCCCCTCTGACTGATGTAGAAATACAGTCTGAAGGAAAGCTGAAAGCTTAAGCTTTGATGTCTGAAAGCCTGTATTATTTTTTGATATTAGATTAGCCGTTCTGTTACGTAAGGAGCTTTGATGAGTATTTTCTCTGTATTCTCTGACTGGGTAAATAATTTCAACATGGTTGTGAGGGTTGGTTTTCTGTTTTGTTTTGTATCTTTTATATATATATATATATATATATATATATATAAAAATATGTGAGGGAGAAGTACCATAATGAATCAGCTTTTAAGGTAGTTCTGCTGTCAATTTGTTGTCCCCTCCTGTGGAGATAAAGACTGAAAGAGTTTCAAGTACTCTGTCCAAAACTTGGACCCCTGTGTACAATTTGAAGCCACTGAAAAGTACATGTGCTGAAGTTGGGCGGGTCTTTTTTTTAACTTTGTCTTTGGTTTTGCCTATTTTCATAAATATTGTAATTTATTCCACCAAGTCTTTATAACCCTTTAAATTGCAGTGCAGCAATGAAATGTTCAGGCTTCAGGAGAAAATGGCTCCTGGGGAAAAAGTCAAACCTTCTGCACTGTTATGTGATACCAGAGTATAATGAGTATGTAAAGTATCAAATTAAAAAATGTTAGCAGTTTATTATAGCTGAGCAATCACTGAATGAGAAACAGGTTTCCCTTTCATTGAGCATTAAGGACATGACCTGAGGCTGATAAGCACACTGCTGCCTCAGATTTAACATTTGATTTAGGGCTAGAGTAGTTGCCAGCCAAAAATCAACCAAGGATTTGTTTGTTTGTTTAATCAATAATTTTCCAAGCTGATTATAGTAAAGAAGTATTGTAATGGATTAAGAAATTAACTAGTTTAAGTTATGCATTTACATTTATCATACTCAGTTTTTCTCCAAGCCACTGAAATACAAATCATCCTTTGAAGACAGCTAGACCCTACACAACAATTCCTTATGGTTGTGTATATTTCACCGCAGTTCTGCACACTTTTGGTGCCCATTTGTCTTCTCTGACACCTCCTCCTCCGTGGCTGCAATATTTGTTGTTGATAGAGAAATTACCGCTGAATTAAGGGAAATGGATATATTGCCCTTTAAATCTTCTGAGCTACTCAAGGCATCCTTGAGGCTTTTGTCAAGTACCTGCCATGTGTCAGGTCTCCCAGCTATTCCATTACTGTGATCACACAAGTTCAACTTTTTGCAACCATGTTGTGTCCAGCACCAGGACATACTCCTGTGTGAAGGTCTCTGCCTGGTCCCATGGCTACTGCAGGACCATGGCTGGTACAGCTGCCATCAGTGGTCACAGGAGCTTCCACACAGCCAAGTGTGCAGGATGGAATTTGCACCAACAAGGATAACTGGGATAACAGACATGCCCAAGTCCTTCCTGATGGGAAGTTGAAGGTGTACTCCTGCATATAACCTTCAGAAGAAGTCACAGCTCCTCTAGCCTCAGCAGAACTCTTGGCATTAAACCCTACACTGCTGTTTGGTAGAACCTGAGGCACCCACCGCTCTGAGCAGTCTCTTCTGCTCAGCAACAGGTCAGAGTGTTCTTGGGTCTGGGACAGGCTCCGGCCCAGTGAAGGGAACAAGGGCCAGACACAGCCCTTGGATGGCTGCAGAGAACCATGGGGACAGGGTCTGGACCCAAAGGGCAATTGAAAGCAGGGCAATTGAAGCAGGGCAATTGAAGCTGGGCTGAAATGCAGCTGGCAACAGCTCCCAGGATGGGAGCACAGGATGCTACTGTGTGCCTGGGTGCCTGACCCCAGGTTCAACAGTGGGAAGGGACTGCACTCCACTGTCCCTGGCTGCAACAGCCAAGGCTCAAAACAGCAGGTCCACAGGACCCACAGTGGTTCCTGTGCAGCACATGCTCCTCTCCATCCTGCCTCCACAGGATTTTTCTGCCACTCACATGTTTCAGAGAAAGATTGTACACCATACATCAAAGGCAATGTTTTATACACAAATTTTTGAGCTAGCGAAGAATAACAGAGTATAAATAGACCTATAACAAAATCGAACAAGCAAGCAGATGTTTTCCTTCCACACAGGTA
Source organism: Motacilla alba alba (assembly GCF_015832195.1). NCBI lineage: Eukaryota > Metazoa > Chordata > Aves > Passeriformes > Motacillidae > Motacilla > Motacilla alba. The sequence goes on from NC_052016.1 coordinate 68,223,609, forward strand.
ATTTAAAGATTTTATGAAAATTCAATTTGAGTTCAGAATAACCAGGACAAAGCATTCATAACATATTTTCCTTCAATTAATTCATTCTTAATGCTAGGAATTGATGTTGTTTGTAATATAGTTTCTTTTTTATTCTTCTTGTCTCTAATGGAAATGTACTGCAGAATGAACAAGAAGAGAACTAATGTGAGATGCATCATTTGTAAAGGTAAATTTCTGAGAGAGACATTAGCAAGCTGGAAATACAGATTCTGAATAAAATTATCATTTCAGTCTTAATTACACTTATTGACATAATAATAATAATATTCTTCCCATTTCTTAGGTTTCATCCCTGACTGCTGCAATCACAATGAGCCCACCCTAAAGTTTGTTTGACCACATTTTATTGCATTTTCCATGTAAGTAATCCCTATTCTTTTGCAATGTTGTTCTTAATGTACTCTAATAGAGAAGTAGAAGTGCTAATACAGAGTAATGCAGCAGGTGGGGGTAGTTTGCTGACTTTTTTCTTGTGATTTTTGAACATTTCAGCCTTGCCATTTTCCACATATTTTTTCTTTTTTTCTTCTATTCAAAAAATGCTGGATTTTTTTTTGTTTTATCTTACTTTTTCTCCTGCTCAGTACAGCTGTAGATGCATTGATTTATAAAGTAGAAACATCCACAGACCAAGACAGAACACGTATCCTGGTGGCTGGGGTTGTGAAAACCCATGAGGAAATGGTGTCTGTACTCTCTAAAAAAAAAAAAAAAAAAAAAGTGCCTAACATTTTTCTTGTTGTCCTCAAGACAATAAGTTTTTTTCAAAAAGAAAAGAAATTGTATTTGGGAATAAAGACATCTTGGTAGCCCTTCACTCTCCACCTTTTCTAAAGGAATTTGGCCAAAGTTAAACCCTTAGTTAAAGGAGTACAAATTCTTTTAACTTTATTTGCAATAGCCATCCAGTGTTGTAGGGGCTTTGTTTTTTCAAGTCAGAACTAAATGTGTCTTGGCAGAACACCAGCATTCTCCCTTCCCTCTCCCCAATCAAATTCCTTCCCAAACTCCCTTTTCAGTCTGTTTGAACCTGGACTTTCATTACCTTGTATGTGGGATGTTTTACCCCATCTTTGCAGCACACATGGGATAAGAGTGATATTTTGACTCATCCAAGTTCACACAGTGTCCTCAGACTGCGCTGGATCCTTTTGGTACTTCACACAAATGTACCACTAGTACACTGCAGACAAAAATCACTGCTCTGGCCTCTCTTTTTTCTTCTTTCCCATCTGTGTCAGCCACAGTCCAGCCCACTTGTTTCTCAGAAAGTGCAGAAAGTGTTTTGTTATGCTTGGGTCGCTTTCAGAACAGCATTTTTCTTTCTTTGATGCTAGTCAGTAACTTATAACCAATGAATGTCATTCACATTGGCAGGTTATTTTCATTCATCTTTACCAAGAATTCATTAGTCACTGGAGTTCCCCATAAAACATCCTGATTTATAGCCTCTCTGTTTTTTGGTTGAGTAGAAAATTTCTGTAGTATTTGGTTAATTTCCCAGTCATTTAAGCACAGGATCTTAGAAATCACAGAGCTGAAGGCTTCACCTAGCCCTACCTGTACACAGGCAAAATAAAAATTGGTTTTGTTCTGTCTGATAGACTGAATAAATGCCTTTATTTCAACCTTTCTTTTTCTTCATATTCTCTTTTTCTAGATGCTTTATTAGTCTTACTACTGCAACTTATCACAATCTTCTCTAAACCATGGTTTTGGACTCCATTCTGGTCAAGGATCCACTAAATCCAGGAAGAGCTAAAAAAAAATCTTCCTATGCCTTACATGCAACAGTCATCTTAATTCATTCAAGAATGAGATTTTCCTGGTTTGCAACAAGATCACACCAGTGGCTTCTATTCCTTTTGAGGTCTATGTTAAGCCTTTTATCTTTTTCATCCAACTGCACAGCTAATACCTTTTTCGAATGTATGTATCTTATTTCTCCTTTCTAAGTTCAATGCTTTGTACCTGTCTAAAATCAATCACATGAAATTCAAGGAATATCTCTTCTCAAATCCTCATTTTTGACCTCCAAAATGTGTTTTCCACCCTTGCCAGACTGAATTCTGCTATAAAGTTTGTATATATTACATGGATTATTCAAAGGCTCTTATACCAGAATAATGCATTGACTTTCAAGAAAGTAATTTAATCAGGTTTATACGATTAAATAGAGCTTCAACAATCTTTTGCCAAAAACTGCTGCTGTGGAATTTGAGTATTCACATAACTTGTTTTCTCAAATTGTCATTTCTACAGACTTCTCACGTGCAAGCCAATCACTGTTTTGTTTGGGATTTTTAGCAGACTCTTTTTCAATTCAGCGTAGTGTATTATGTGAGCAGACTTCCCTGATGTTCTATGTTCCCAATGAAATGGAATGGGATATACAATATTATCAGTGAGGGATACATCTAGTTTTGCCCTTTCACCTGTTTCCAGTCTTACTCCAGCAACTATTTCTCTCCAGACCCTCCTGTATTCCACCAATGATGTATTTGCTGATGTCTTCTGCAACCACCTTCCCAAATGCTTTTCATATTTCAGTACATTAAACCACCTCTTTGGTTTCTTGGTTATCTCACCAATATCTTGGCTGCTACTTCCTATGATGAATCAACCTCTGCACACATTATCGCTTTGCGTCTGGCATTCATACCTTCAGTCTTCCAAAGCTTTGAATTTATTTGGTTCAATGCTAATTTCAATCATACCAAGCATTTCTAATTGAATTTGGGATGCTTTCTGCAGATTAGTTTTCCTCTCTTCCACTTCCATCTTCGTATTTGGCATAGTCATATCTAGCAGGAGGACTGACAGCATATAAAGGCCAATTACATATTTCTACAGCCTATTGCAGCTTTTCACTCTGCCCAGGATACAGAAAGTCAAGTGCTAGAATTGCTTGAATAAGTCATTAATGTATATGTGCCAAAAAAATGAGGAACCAAGGTAGTGCAGCAGGGAATAACTCCAGTTTACAACTTGACTTCCAGAAAGGGAAACAGAATGACTTCTGAAAAGAGATTGCATTGAATGAGTGAGCAAATTAGAAATTGGAAAGATGATAAGGGAAAGATTTAGAAAGTCTAACAATGCTTTGAAATCCTCTTAGTGCTTCTGTCACTGCCATAACCAGCCTGCTGCTCTGCTACTTTGTTAAATCAGCCCTTCTAAATGCAGTATTTGTCAGTGACACTACTTGCAATTTGGTGCCAGTTCAATACTTAGCAGAACAGGTAAGGACAGCAGAAAAGACATTTGCAGCAGGAAGTTTTCTTTTCATACCAGCTGATGAAGTCCAAGGTTATCCATGGTGTATCAGTACATTAGTTAATTGTCAATAAAATGCAAATAATGGTACAGTTCTTCACAAAGATACTATTTATCATGTTTAACATCCACAGACTTTACATTCATTCTGCATCATGTAGCAGAGCTAAAATGAAGGGTCTCCCCAGTTATTTAACCGCTATTTCAGTTTCTATTTGCTGTGAGCTTTGTCATCCATTTCAATATCTATTGGCAAGGTACACCCACTTTGATTTAATATAATAGACCAACATAAGTGAAAAAGATTGAGTTTTCTGTAAAGCAAACAAACAGATTGTTGCATATTCTTGGCTTAGAGAGCAATATAGGAGTAACCTATTTTTTATTGACTTTCTGCCTATAATAAGGCTTCATGATGAGTTTATTGAGTAGAATCTGATTCTTAGTATTGAAGACCCACAAACCAGTAATTGCATTCATTTAAGGAAACATGTCCATAAATGTTTGATTATAAGCACGTACCTATATTCTATTCACATCAATGTGACTTAAGTGCATGCTTAAAATTATGCTAATTAACCAAGGGCTTTCTTAACTCAATTGGGACCTAATAGAACCTGCTAATGAGAAAAGAAATCCTTAGTCAAATCTTGTGCTTTGAAATATATTTATACACAATATGATTGTGTGCATTAAGTTCTTATAGAGTTACTGCATTACTTTGATTTTGTACTTGGATAATGATTATCTACAATATTGAAATCTGTACAGTGTTCAAATACTTTCTATAATCATCGAAAAGGGGATTATATCTGTTTATGGATTTTTTCGACACAAGTTTTACAATATTTTTGTTCTACCCAGAAAAATACATTTCATATATGGGCTTGTGCAACTGATGTTGAGGAATATATGTGGTTTGGGTAGGTCTTCTGGCAAGCTGCAGATTTAGATGCAGATTGAGCCCTGGGCAAGAGGCTGTGAACTGCCAACCTTTGGTACAAAAAAACGGATAAAGCTGGGTGACATCAGGCAGGGGAATGGACACTGAGAGACAGGAGCCAGGAATTGCCGACATTTTGCATAACAAAGGGGAAGACCCTTGACTGCCGGTGAGGTGGATGGACATGGAGTGGAGGAGGGAGACCTGCCTGCAGATGAACTCTGAAGCTATAAAAGTCCGGGGGTTCCTCAGCTGGGGTCCTCCTTGGGGGCACCATCTCAGGCTGTTCCTGTGTTACTGTGCTGTGAATAAATGGCTTTATGGAACGAGGCATCTGAGGCTGCTGTGGGAAACCCAGGGCTGAACGGGCAAGGAAACCTGGTCTGACTGTGGATGGGTGTGTGGGGAGCCAGGGGGGACACAGCAGTCATGAGAGCCACCCACTGTGAAGGGGCTTTGAGCCAGCAGTGGCAGTCTCTGGCCTTGGGATGTGACTGCCTGGGAGTCTCATGAATGGTCAGACTGGGAAGTTTCCTTAACACTGAATGATTTGAAAAGCACAGAGTGCCACCCAAGAGCTGCTGTTGTGTTTGAAAGTAACACTGGCTAAATGGATGAGACAAAAGTACATAAAGAGTTTTGACCATCTTAGATTAAAAGTCAGTGACATTAGCAGCAGCTTCTGTCACCCACAGATGATCCCAATGTGCTTTATATTTTATGCACAGGAACAAGAACAATCCACCCACTACTGGAACACAATTATCTCTGTGGGAGGAGTGTGGCATTCCATGATAGCAACCACATGCTCCACCAAGGTAATTTGATGCAATTGCAACTTTAATCATTTAGATCCAGCAAGCATAAAAATATACTATATAATGCATAAAGAAATATCTACAGAAACAAACGAATATATAGCAGAACATACATAAATATGTAAAGAGAAGAAGGAGATGAGGGAAAAGGGTATTTTAAAAATCTAGATCTACATTTAATTTTTCTTTTTAATTTTTTTCATAGAAAGAAAATTAAAAAGTGCAAAGAAAATCCATCCAGGTTTTGTATAACTAAAGGTAAGCACAACTTCTAAAGCTTTCATTTTCATTTCTCTGCTCACTTTTGTGTTACTGTGATTTTATTCAATTAGTAAAAGAGCAGCAACAGCTGCCAATAATTAGCATGTGTTCTTTCTCTCTTTTCCTCCTCCCTCCATGGTGATACAACAAAATAGTTAGTAGCTAAGGGTCTGTATCTGGTCATATGAAATAATGAATTTTTGTATAGTATTAAAAGCATCAATTCAAGTCCTGCATATTTATCAATGGCATGGAAGTCAAGAAGAGTATCTTGAGTAGATTTAATCAAAATGTCTTCATCCTGTTTATTGCAATAGCCTTTGTCCCCGAAGGACTCTTGTGATGTCAATCTATGTGGGCGCATGAGATAGATGGAGTAAAATTCTGATGTGTAGGCTGCAGAATTTGCATGTCATTCACACTTACTCTTTCTTTTTGACCAAATCTATAGTTTGAAGGTGAGAAAAATTTTTTTAGTGACAAGACATGATTCTTTTCAATATTGATATATCAGACCACCCATTGCCAAAAAAATCCTAGGGAATCTGTCTCATCACTCTGTGATTCAATGATATAGTACTTTAGTTCCATTCATTTCAACCTCATTGTGTTGTTCTGTTGGAAAGGACCCATTTATGGCTACACATATAACAAAGAAAATTTTAAAAGACTCTTTCTTAAAATTTCCTTCTCTGAAGTCCATAATTTATATGCACAATTAAATACTGCCTATATATATATATATATTATACATACCCACAAATATACATTAAAAGAATTTATGAGTTTGAGTGCTCAATTGCTAAAAAATGTTGGATTTCAGATTCCTATTGCAATGTTAATTTTATCCCTCATACATATGCAATATGGTATAATCTTTAATTACACCATTACACAACATGTTTTCCACAGGACCTGAGCCTCTCTATAGGCCATGAATGTATGATACTCACTTAGTGATCAATATGATGATCAATATTTTCTTTTACCCTCATTATTCAGTGTGTGACCCCAGGCTTTACTTACTTCATGCAAATCAAACCTAATTTCTGAATAGAGCTATGATTAATCTCTTAGTGGCTTCTCTAAGTTCATGATGAGGGTATCCCAGTGCTTCATTAATGTGGAAGCACTTACTACAGCTATTTTAGTGGGGAATATGGTGATATTACCCCTGTTTTGAGGACAGGGAACTTAGGTGCAGAAGTCAAATCCATGCACTAACTGGTGACGAAACTCAGAATACAAAGCATTGGTGTCCTTCAGCCTTCAAAACTCAACCACAGAGAAATACTACAAGATTCCAATCCTTGGGCATGTGTGGCTAAATTGCCCAAAATTACATGGATGGTGTCAGAAGGACAAGAATAGATATCAGGTGCTAGAGCAGTATTTAAACACCCTTGTTTTAATACCATTATATTTTTCCGCCTTGGAAGTAATTCACTGTAATAGGGATCAGTCCTATTTATTAGGGATTTCGACTTTTGCATTTGTGTGAGTGGACTTTTACAATTCCAAACATCTTTCAAGATAGGAAAATCATTTATTTTTCACATTATGAATAAACCTTGACATTATCTCATCTGGTTTGACAATGGTGCTTGTAATGCCAAGGTTGCGGGTTTGGTCCATGTATGGGCCATTCACTTAAGAGTTAGAATTGATGATCTTGGTGGGTGCCTTCCAGCTCAGAGTATTCTGTGATTCTGTGGATCACTTTACCTGAAAATTACTACCATATATCAAACATACCAGAAGAAATGAAAAGATGAACAAATTTTACACCTAAAAGAAAGTGGTAGTTTAGGTTTGGGGTTCTTCTGTTGTTTTGGTTTTTTAATCTTCTAAACAATTCAGCCTGCAAAAACAATCTAAAATAACAAGCACATCACAATTGCAAGGCCAGATCCATAAAAATATATTATATACACATTCCTTAAAAGCTTGCAAAAACCTGCAGCTCTATCTTCCAAGTTTTTAGGTTAATTTCTATAGGTTCTCAGAAGTACATTAGAAACCCAGTCTCTGCCTTTTTCTTAGATGTCTAATTTGAATTGGATTTCAAATCATAAACAGGTAGTAGTCACATTTTGGTAGATGAAGGATTGTTCTTTATACATTACACTGGTTTTGTCAGTTTGTTGCACAGGCTTCTCTCTGTATAAATCAATTTGAGTTTAATACATTCAGAAAATTTGCCAAATTACTTGTATTTTTAATAAATAATAATAATAATAATATAATTATGGAAATGTAAAGCTTTGGTCCACAGAGGTTCTGCATGACTACAGGAGATATCTTTTCGAGAAAATCTGTGTGGGCAGACTGTTACAGAGTTACTTCTGAGACAAGGAGGAGTTCTAAATAACATCAGGCACATAAATGTACATGCATGAATTCATATATAGGTATGGTTACAGAAAATAGCATGGTTATAAAGGTTAAATAAACAGGCATTGTTCATTTATAAAGGACTTAAAATTTCTCAAGAGCACAGTTATATCAGGCAAAAGCATCTTTCTATTTTCTGTTGAGAACTAGTTGAAGGTCAGCTATTAATAGTTATCACAAAATAGATTGTTTTAATTAAATCTGTTGTGCTGAAAGAGTCTGTTGTTTATTTGACACTTAGATTTATTTTCCTCTGTTATATAAGCAGAAATAACTCAATGATAGTAATTAGACAAGGTCTCTGAGTGTCAGCTTCAAGTTGGTGAGAAAGCTGACATTTATTCTTAAACAAAGTGAGGTTTTAAAAAAGCTCAGAAAGTATTATTTGGGCAACTTACTGTGTAGAGGACTCCCTGTGGCCTGTGGCTCATTTCTGTGTATGCTGTGGCTGCTTTCATGGTTTTTGCCTACAGCCAAATTTAAAAAAAAAAATCAAAACAAAACAAAACAAACAAACAAACAAACAAAAAACCACAAAAAAAAAAATCCCACAGAAAAGAGTACTTCTCTGTCAGAGTACTATATAATGCAGAGGTGTGTGATGTTACTGGCAATAGCATCCAGCTGCATCCAGTTTTATCATTAACCCTCCACACACTCATTTCCCTGAAAGAAATATCACCACCACTAAGCCTGTTTCCCGGAAGAGCAGCTCACAGAGTAGTAGTTTGGCACTGTTTATGTTTATTTTGCATAGCTTCTTTTCACCCTCTATTTCAGTTACTTAAACATCACAGCCTCAGCATGCTGCTGCAGCAGAACAGCTTGACTGAGTTTCCAATCATTGTGCCACAACTAAGTGTAATTCTAATCCAGATATTTGAACAGTGTTCCAGAATTTAGAGACCATCAGCTAGAACTCACAATGTGACATGCAACTCATCACTCTGCAGATGGGGAAAAAGTAGGTTTTGAAGATTATTGCTTTTGCAATAACTTCACTAGTGTTTTCTAACAGCTTGGATTTTGCATCAGGTTTTTAGCAAAGTCTCTATGTTAATAACATCAGTATTTTGCAAATAAGCATATTTCCCCCATCAGCGCTATTTGTCATCTTAAAATTTGTTCATCAGAAAGTACCCTTCAATGACTGAGCCAAAAGAAACCATTTAAGACTAAGGTAAAATAAGCTAATATTCTTTTCCTTTGAGGAGATAAAGATTCCCTAATGAATGTGCAAGTGCCTGTGGTTGCAGCTCAAAAACTACTGAGGAAGAATCTGCACCTAGTAAATGGATAAAGCCTGCTCCCAAAATGACTGTGATATGCCTGTGCTTAACAGTTTGAGTATCTTAGAAAGAAATTATGTATATAGAGAGGTGATGATCATAAAAATAATCTCTTTTCGTCAGAATTAATAAGGCTTAAAAATCTTATCCTTGCACAGTCTTTCCAGTTTCAGTTTCCCATGCTTCCACAAGTTTTTGGTTTTTTTTGTGTTGATCAAATGGCTTAGTGTAAGAAGCTCAGAGCATTTAGACCTACCTACATTGATTTCAATGGAAGAGAGGTTCACATGATTCTAGATTCTGGGCCTTCATTTCCTTTACGAAAAGGAATTGCCTGAACCACCTGTCAGCCAGTCACATGGACAGGAATGTGCCAGAAAGTGCTAGAAAGAGCTACCAGCATTTGTCTGAGAGTGGTGCAGCAATTGTGATGTTGTGGGACCTGCCAGTCAACAAAAACAACCTCAGAAACACCACTGTGCCAATATAGCTGTATCACTTTCCATCATTTTGGCTAGTTCCAGGGTCTCTACACTAGTTCCATCTTACAAGAGGGTTCAAAAGCAGCACAACTTAAAGCTTGCATTTATTAGCAGAAACATTCTATGACAGGATCCTGGAGGGTTTGCCTTATTAAAAATAATGTTAAGTACTACATACATAGTGAAATGTTCCTCCTCTCACAGACAGAAAAAATAGATAATAATAAAAAAATCTTGAAGTTCAGGTGTATTCAGATGTTCATGCCAGCATCTGCTTGTAAAACTGTGTTATAGCTGGAAATATTTTGACAATGCTATAAAAGCTGATTTTCTGGCACTGCATTAGTTTGTTCCTGGAAGAACTGTCTTCCATGGTACGTTACTTAATATATTTCAGAAGAGTTTCAAAACCCTTGTTCCTTAGGCATGACTTAATCACTCAAGCTTTCAGTTATCTTAAACTAGAAATATATTTTTAAGGACTTGTATATAATTCAATATATACTATACATTCCTCTGTTAAAAAAAAAAAAAAGAAAGAGGGATTGCAAATTGCAAGATTTTTGTTTTTCCACAGAAAATTTTCTTTTCACAATAACAACTCCAAGATAAATCAGAAATGCATAGATAATATCACCATGTAACCTCTTTCAGATGAAAGGTAAAGTACACTTCTTCTTTACTATAAATCCAAGTAGCACAGTACACATATTAAACATAAATAAATCAGCAAAAACCACTTCACTACACATATGATTCTTTTCCTCTGGGAGAAGATGAGGGGAAGCATAGACCACATTTGAATTCATCATCACATTTCTTATTGGAAAAGCTCAAGATGAATGCGACATAAAAACCTGAATACATTACTGCAGTAACCGTAGCTCTATTCTGGTGGGAGCAGAATATTTAATTGCAATCAGGCACCAAGCAAGAGACAGATCAAGAAAATTCATACTTGAATTGAGTTTTTAAATTAACCAAAAGATTATGGCTTATAGATCAGGCCATATCTAGGAAGTACATAGTTAAAACTTTTAGATATCTTATGCCCACTTTTTCCATGTCTAGGAGCATCTTCTACCAGTACCCACAATGGTTGAAATAGATGTAAGTTGTATCATACTTTATCTGTACCCTCTCTGTCTAATATATGTGCTCTAAGGGAGCTTTCTCTGGTAGTATCTGCATCATAGTTCATTTCAGCTCATGGAACAAACAGTGAGATTTCTGATTTTAATAACAATGGCCATAAAACATTCAACTATAAAGCACTAAAGCTAACTCTGCATCCTGGATGTTTGTTTGCCTGTGAGTGGGTGTATAATAGAAAAAGATAGTTATGAATAAAGTCACTTAAGCAGTAAAAGAATTCTCTGTTTTAAATCAAGCTGCTAGCACAGTATTCAGCAGGTTGCATACTCTTTCAGACAGAAAGCTGGTAATGGAAATTATTATTAATCACATGGCCTTGCTGATTTCTGAGAAATCATTTTAGAATCTTGGTTTCTGATCACAGGACCAACCAATGAAAACGAAACCTTTAAATAATTTAATTTTAATTTTCTGTGTACTATAGCCGGAATTCTATCCAGCAGCACTTGTCCCAAACACCACAGCTTGACTTTTTGGAAATGCCTGAACTTATGCACATGATTGCATTCATGTTAATTCCTGATTGGCTGGGGTAGGGTTAATTTTCTTCACGGTGGCTGGGATGGGGCTGTGTTTCAGATTTGTGTTGAACATAGGGTTGATAATACAGACACATTTTTGCTATTGTTGAGCGTGGCTTACAGAGCCAAGTCCTTTTCTGCTTTTCATACTACTATGCTGGCAAGGAAGTTAAGGGTGTACAGGAGCATGAGAAGAGACACAGCCAGGACAGGTGACCCAAACTGACCAAAGGGACATTCCAGATTGTATGACATCATGCTCAATATATAAAGTAGGGGGAAGAAGGAAGAAAGGGGGACATCTACAGTGATTACCTTTGACTTCCCAAGTAACTTTTATCTATTATGGGGCCCTGCTCTTCTGGAGATGGCTGAACACCTGCCTGCCCATGGGAGGTGGTGGACTAATTCTTTGTCTTGCTTTGTTTTGCCTGTGTGCGTGGCCTTTGCTTTGCCCATAAAACTGTCTGTATCGCAACCCACAAATTTTCTAGATTTTACCATTCTAGTTCTCTCCCTGATCCTGTTGGTAGGGAAGAGAGCAAGTGTCTGTGTGGTGTTTTGTTGCCAGCTGGGGTTAAATCACAACAGCACTCTTTCTTAAAACAAGCTCAGCAAAATCTGCTCAGCAAATCCTTCCAAAACACAGTTTTAAATCTTGAGAAATTTCAGACATGCTTTTCTTTTGGGCATCATCATACCCAGGTCTTTTCTTTAGGAGCTCCTATTATTTTTTAAAATAATGAAAAATGAGTGTTAATGTCTCCAGTTTCAGTAAAAGTTTCCCAAAAGCAAACCACAGTCTACAAGACAAATTCTAAAATGCCTAATCCCAGCAGTCATCTGTTTCACTTCCATTCAAGTGAAGCTGTGCTTCAATACTCCACACAATTTGTATGGACTTTACTGTCACTACTTAAAATGTTCTATTATGCATTGTGACTCCCTGATGTGTCTAATTGTGTTACATTGTCAGCTTTATGAAATCTACTGTAAAAAGCACTTTATTCTTCTGTCTTTTCTGTGATGTTGTGCATTTCTTTCTTGTATTAAGTGTTTGCTAGTTTTCTATTAGATGTTTTCTACTTTAATTAGATGTTTGAAAGTCTTCTGCCTTTAAGCTTCATAGGCTATAATCAAGCTGCAATGCTTGGTTTTGATTTTTTTTCCTGAAAAATATCAAGAATGTGCTTGAGTAATTTGAGGAGACTGTGTATAACTAAACTGTAGAAATGCAATATGATAATAGCTTCCAAATGGAAGTGTTCAATGCTCAAATGGTCATGAATTTAAAATGTTTTCTCCAGATTTCTCTCTTTTTTTGAAAATAATTATTCTCAAAGTTAATCTAATGTGAATATATAACAGTCTACTTTACAAACAATGATTTGACAATTATATTTACGAATATAAATTTCCAAAGCTTAGATGAGTTTGCATTTATGCCTTTCTTTTTCTTTGTAATTTCTCCACATACTTAATAAACCTTCTTACATCCTAGGTTTAGGCATACTGTTTTTCTATTCTTTGAATGACTCAATACTGAGATTTTTTTCAGACTTTTCTAGACATGTATTTTTTATACATTCTGAAATATTTTAAACTGTAACATGGAAAAGTCATATTTTCTATTTTTTTTCCTTAATAATAACTTTCATACCCACATGGACAAAATGCCACTTTAAATCAGAAAATAGCCATGGATTTTAAAAAAAATATGAAAAGGTTGTACATATTAAAATCAACATAAGATCATTGCTACATTTGAAAAAGGTCTTTTATTTTAAAGTTAATGTTTTATAGAAAAGAATAAGCTCAGATATTTTTAAGATATATGGAAGAAATATGTATAAGAAAAGAGGAAGGAAAAGGAGAAAATGGCATTTAAAATATGAAACACACTTTGCTACCAGCACACAGATTAACTGTGACAGGGACATCTAAATGCATCATGAAGAGCTGCATGTAAAGAGCTGTACAGAGACAATCACTAACAATGCATGAGGACATCTTCTGTTGATCCAACAAAACCTATGAAGAATGCTTTAATATATAGTCTTCTGTAATGTCTCAGGATTGTCAACTCATGAATTTTTTCTAGCTCTCATAACAGTATATGTTGTTGTTTGTTAAGCTTAAATTCCTTCTTGTCAGACAGCAGTTTATAAAGGAATCCCAAATGTCTTGAAAAGTTTGTTATGTTTGGGTTTGTAAAGAAAAAACAGTAGATGTATAGATTCTGAGTTTAAAATCAAAACAGAAAAGAAAGATAATCTTGAAATTAATACTATTTTGAACTCATTTTAACCTTTGAATGCCCAGAGATAGTAACATTTAATCTATTGTTTTACCAATTTACTAAATTACACTTTCACACACTCAATCTTTTGAAGAACTTTCTCACAAAACATAGTATCTATGGAAATCTGACTCTTAAGAATAAAAAACCTCACCTTATAGCATGCAATTTAGGTTACACTGAAACTCTCTTAAAAACTGAAGCCAGTTTCAATCTAAAACTGTCTATCTAGATGCACAGTCAAATCCAGACGAAGAAGGCAGCTAAATATTATCTCTGGTATGACTTCTCTTTCAGAATGAAAGTATTAATTTAAAAGGCTTTGAAACAGCTTTTTTAGTGGGATATTCTACATTTTAAAAATTTTCTGTAATGTTCTGGAAGTCCAAACACGAATTTAGTTTCTTGTACCCCTCTCCTCAACTGACTGCATCTTTATACCCTGTAGGTTTGTTTTTCCAAATTCCTTTGAGAGGCAAGAAGTGTTTCTGCAGCATTTCCAAGAAGAATTAGGAGAAGCCTTTGTGACTCCCTACAAAAAATCACAGGGGAGCTGCTGTACACACAGATTTAAATCATCCAGAAGAAAGGGCAGATAGGCCTACAGAATCTGTAATCAGTTAACATAAACCATCCATCTATTAGTTCTCACTCCAAGAAAAGGAGTGGAGGGGTGGAACCATTCCTCTGACTTCTGAGCAGTGACACAATGTGGGCAGTTTGCCTTCCTTCCTCCTGGAGTTCTCCACTGCAGGCAGGAAGTCAGGAGAACATGCCCTAGCAACAGATTTGTAACAGGATTATAACTCCAGGCAACCTACAAAAGAGATGCAGGGTGTCTGAAAGATTTGTCTTTTGAACATTCATGGCCTTTGATCTGAGACACTCTGCCTGTGTTTGAATTTCAGTACAGGAGACTATTACAACCCTAAATACAGTAGCACAAGAATGTTGTTTACTGAATTTCATGTTAATGACTGGTCGTTCTAAAGTATCACCGAAATGCATTTAGCAGTCTCAAAGTAAAAATCAGCAATCTTCCCTTCCTCAAACCACACTCTTGCTAAATTCCACAGTAATCTGTCAGAATCGTCTCACAAATACTTTTTTCTTGTATAAATCCTCTAAGGTTTTTGGGCAGATGGATGCAGTTTGACAAAGAAGTATCAGATTCTCTTCAAAAAACATTTGAAAATAACTTTATACATCAACATTTTTCACAAAGTATCATTAGCAGTATCATTTAAATGTTTGCAGGGATACTACAGAGACAAACCAATTTTATGGAAAGACTAATTCTATCTCTGACAATTTTATTTGAAACTAAATATTTTTTATTGCCTGCCATACTCATTGTGCCAGTGATTCCTAAATACTTTGCCATATGTGATGTAAAATTATGCCTATCATTGATTTTCTCTTTTCTCCTTTTGTAGAAAAATAGAAATCAACAAAAATTAATGACATTTTTCAATCCTCGTAGAGAAATTAGAGAGAGGGGAACCTACAGATGTTACTGACAGTTACCATGGTTATAAAATGTGTTTTCTTTCATCTAATTCATTGTATATTTTCTAGTGTAAGACAACAAGAGATAATTTTACTATATATACAGTGTCCACAGCTTGATAAAATAAGAAAGACAGTACCTAATTAATAGCTTATGTTACACTCAGGACAGTAAAAACTCCATTTTATTCAAATGATTTCATGACATAGTCCAAATATTTAATATTCAGTACGATCATCTGTCAAAAGATTTATGTCAGATTAAAATAAAATATCAGCATAGATAGTAGATGGAGTTCTAAAGATTAAGTACATGAAGAGAGGAGGGTAAAACAAAACAAAGCAAAAGCAATGCAGGAAGCAACAATCATACGAATCATCTCCAGCCAATAAACTGTCAGCCTCTTTATCAAACTCAGTCTGAGAAGCTGAGGAATTAGCTTCAGGAACAGCTTTGTGTCATCATCATTTACCAGATAAATATCTTTGTTAGAGAAAACATACTGCAAAATAACCAAATGAGATTAAAAAATCAGAAATAAAAAAATATATATATAATCCATACTATATTAAGAAAAACAAAACTCCACTAAAAAATTACTTTTGGCCAGTTCAATTAAGAATGTAACCAACTTAAACTGTTAAGAAAGTTCTGTGCTCATCTCTGCTGCCCTTTAGACCTATATTTTGAGGCTGGTGTCAGAAATACTTTTGTATCAAAATATTTTTATTCAGCTCTCAGTAGTAGATTAAACACTATGTCAAAAGAAAGTCACAAGAAGTTTATATACTATTGCCTGTAATCAATCTAATCCCTTCATATGGACTTCAGATTCTCACTGAAATCTGAAGTGTTTGCTTTCAGCATTGTTTGTCACAATCTTTGTTCTTCACTAAAGTGTCATTGTCACATTACAGACTCATCATTTCCATCTCTCTCTGCTGAGCATCTATCAGTAGCCACATTTCACTCTTCCTCCAATGCTTCTACTTGCCTTTCAACTTTCATTATCCTCATTAGAAACACATCCATATTTTTGCTTTCATCTTTTCCTTTACGGAGCTGAAGGATGACAAAATAGTTTTCAAAGGGAGCGGGGTCAGAAGAATATGACATTTCTGATGAGATTTTTCTACCATGCAAAACACAACAGAAAAGAAAACAAGAAGATATAAACTAGACCTATGTAAAATTAACTTTTCTTTCCTTTTGTAAGGAGTTTTCAAAAAGCCACAACTTTTTATGAACCATAGGGAATAGTTTGGAAAATATTTTGAAAATATGTATTAACAGTAACTCAATGGTTCCAGTGACAATTGCATTGATGAAAAAATTTCTGGGACAAAGACTGTATATTCCTATGTAACTCATTTAGCTGATTGGATAGTACTTAATTTCACAGAGGGGTCTTGAAAAGATCTCACTAAAACTGAGTCATTTCCACTTCCTATCAATAAGGTAAACAATTTTGTTCCTTTGTCAAAATGTGTTTGCAAAACTTGTCAATTTCCATCTCTTGCTGTAGTGAAAATGAAAGAGGAAAAGAAATCCTGTGAAGACTGAGTACATGAAGAAAAAGATGTCTTTTTTCATGAGTTTTATATAAACATGTTTTGTTAACTGTTTCGCCAATTACAGCAGAGCTGTAAATCTACCAGCATGTGCTAGCGTTGAGAATCTCTTAATTTTGCTCACAGCATCCAAGTGTGGAGCCAGAGATAATTCTTTTTTTCAATCACTTCTTATATCAAATAACGTCTTTGCTATTTACAAAGTTAGAGAAATAATCTGCTTTTCTTCATAGAAATTAAAAGGTATGCTTTATATACATTAAAATAAATGTTTTTCAGCTTTTTAAAAATGAATTAATTCAATCAAGAGCCTATAGAAAATGTTTCCAAAGTCAAACCCACATACAGAGCTGAGGTACATAAAAGTTTGTAAATAAGGTGTGTAAATCACACATGCTAACTACAAGACCTGTCCTAGAGCAGTTAAGTATCTGTAATTCTAGGCCAAAGGTTGAGAAGCAGGTTTATGGACTACAAATGTGGACTTTTGGTTTTATCTACATTCCATTTTAGACACCCTTTTTTTCTTCTGCATTTGCCCCCAAATAGAAAATAGCTCAACACTCCATTAGCTGCAATGCAGTGAAGATTCTTCTTGATTTTGAAACACTGATGAGTACCTTAAGACATAAACCCTTAGTCAAAATACTGCAATTATTATATTATAGTAACTTCAGATACTTGTCAGTTCAGAGGTTGTATTCAGTATTCAACATATGAAGAAAAAAGTATCTATATGGGATGTAATAAGTAACACATATAGGTTACATGTTTTATATGCAAAGGTAATTGTCTCAAAGACAATTAATCCAATTCTTCAGGTCTCTTAGAGACATGTGAATTTTAATTATTATATGGATATTTATGGTATTTCCCCTAATTCTCCACCTAATGCAGGATTAGGTTCTTGATCATCGACACAAAAATTTCTATACATTTGTGTCTTCACCATTTTTATGATGGCTGTTTTCAAGTATAGTCCAGCTATTAGGCAATACACAAAAAAAAAAAAAAAAATTACATCATCAGAATAGATTTTCAGGTTAGATAGATGGGAGAAAAAGTAAGTATAGTAAGAAAAAAAAATAGTAACTATATATAAATGGGCTGCATAAGAATCAGTCTTCCTGAGATCATAACAATAGTCCATCTAATGTGTCCTGTGGCCAGGAAAGATGCCTATAGGAAACTATAAGGAAATGGGGCAAGAATTAGGCAATACTTGTCTCCCATAAATGGTCAAAAATGTCAGTAGCCTGATGTTGAGGAAGTTCCTAAGCAAAATGTTTCATCTGCTTTGCGGATCTAATTGCTCCTGCAGAATTTTCCCCAGTTTTCTTTACTTACTCATATTCTGGAAAGCCAAACATCCTAGGAAAATTAAATCTATATTTTGAATTTAAGTTGTATGAAAACCTTTCACTTAATTATGATTTTCCTGAACTTGTGTGTGTGTATCTTCTCTAATTTCAGTCAACCATTTTGTACTCTGAACATTTAAGGCCATCTTTTGCTGCCATTTTTGACATCTTTTCTAGGAAGAGGAAATCAGAACTGTGGGAGCATTCAAAAGAGAGATGTACTGTTGAACTAACCAGCATTATAATTTGATTTTCTATTTCACTGTTTACCCCCTTTTGGCAATTTCCAATTTTATTTTTGTTCTGCATTTGACAATCAGATACATAAAATAATCTGCTTTAAAACTTCATTTCTGGGACTTTACGCCTGATTTAGTATCTGCTCTTATTTCTAAACTCAGAGTTGACTTTTCCCTTCATGTGCGTAATTTGGCATTTCTGAATCTTGAATTTCATCTGCCTTCTTACTGGCTACTCTGTATTGTGAAATCGTATCGCAGATTCAGTCAATTTCAGTTTTTTTCAAGCTGAAGCTTGAATTCAAGCTGAATACAACAGCACCAAATTTTAGGATCTCACTATTCACCCCCAGTCCTGAGTTCCACAAGAATATTTGAGCAACTTCAAAAAACAAAACTTGCTGGATATCTACATTACCTTTCCTATTTTAGCAAGTAACTGCTTAAGTATACCTTTTCATTTCTTTTACCTATTATTGGTCATGAAGTTGCATCTTATTGATAGTTTTGTTTCTTTATAAGCCAGTGGTGAAGGATCTAGTTGATAGCTTCTTGAAATACTTGTAGGGGTTTCAAGCAGACAACACATACGTTTGTTAACATTTAAATAGAAACCATACATCTATTCCAATTGTGAATCACAGGCTTATGCAAATGTCCTATGTTTACTCATAGTCTAATCCTTTAGAGTAAGTATATGTCTGTGGATGATATTATTTAACATATTTCCTTCAACATTTGCCTGAAATAGCAGACAGACATAAAAATCTTTAATTTCCCAGATGCTTTCGCTGTCCTTTTGAAAATAATTATTACATTCATTCGTTCATCTGATACTAAAGCAACTTTAAGCAGTAGGCTATCAATTACAAACAAGATCAGCAATCTCATATTTGATTTTTTTTAAAACTCTAGGTCTAAAGTAATTTTGTCTTGAAAATACATAAGCATTAATTTGTCATAAAACATCTTTGGGACAGTTCCTTAGACTTGGAACCCATAAAGAACAAGTTTCTTTAATGGCCATGGCTGTTAATACCAATGCAGAGAATTCTTTTATCTTTTATGCAGGACCTTATCATCTTCTGATATTCCTTTTACACATCAATATTTTGCTGGCTATATGAATTTTTTGGGCATGATTTCTGCTTCTGATATATTGAAAAAAATTATTAATTTTTATGCTGTTAGTGAATTGCTCCACAAGATCTTTTTTGGTCTGTTTTATTGTGTACTTAAGTTTATGTTGCCAAAGTCTGGACTGCCTCCTTTCATCTTTCAGACATAGTTTTGGCTTTTCAATTTTAATGACGTCTTCAGCCTTCTTGAAACAAAATCAATTGGCAGTGAGGAATGCAAAAGTCACAGGACCGGGAACCAAACAGACAAGAGGCGCTTGAACATAGCTGAGCAGAAAGGGTAGAATGTGAGCTTCTGACCTCTTATTTGAGAAGTGCTCTGCTTTTGTCTTATGATGATCTATTGTAAAATGCATACACCCTGACAGAAGCAGAATCTAGGACCTCAGGTTATCCTCACCAAGGGGAGGGCAGGGCTGGCTTCCTAGCCTTCTATTTTCTATATGGCCAAATGACTTAGCAAGGTGACCATCACCTCTGTATTTCACAAATGTCTGGGACAATTACTGATTTCTGGCAGAGGGACTTAACTGAGACAGAGCCTGAGACTTTGCTCAAAACTCACATTTCAGTTTTTTTTCTGGGATAATACTCTTCATAGAAGTTTGTATCCTGCTGTGTTTTGGATTTGTGACTAAAACGGTGTTGATAACACTGGAATGTTTTAGCTGTTGTTGAGCAGGGCTCACACAGCCTCAAGGCTTTTCCTGCTTCTTACTCCACCCCACCATCAAGGATTCTGGAGGTGCACAAGGAGCTGGGAGAGGGCACAGATAAGACAGCTGATTCCAAAAGTCAAAATGTATTTTTAATTCTGTATAACAACATGTCCATCAATATAAGCTGAGGAAAGAATGAGAAAAAGAGGGTGTTTGGAGTGATGGCATTTGTCTTTCCAGGTCACCGATAGGCTCCCTGCTTGATAATGTGGCCCTGGTTTCCAGGAGATGTCTGAACACCTGTCTGCCTTGGGAAGCAGTGAATTAACTCCTTGTTTTGCTTTGCTTCTGTGGGCAGCTTTTGCTTTACTTAATAAACTGTCTTTTCCCTCAACCTACAAGTTTTACCATTGTTGCTCGTCCCATCCCACTGTGGAGAGAGTGCAGACTGAGCAGCATTAAATCTCAACATGCAACACAAATTCTGTAAGGACAGGGCAGGCCGCGGTTTTAACCCAAATATAAAATTAGAGACAGGGACATCTCTAGAACAAAAGGCTGTCATTTGCTTTTCCCATGGAGAGCAGTGTCAATTAAGTGAAATGGCCTTAGTTTGCTTTCCATTCATCACTTTGATTTTTAGCTTTGCATCCTTTTGATGTACATCTCTTTTTTTTCACCAATTTTAAAAACAAACTATGCAAGTCTTTCCTGGCTTTTAAATCTGCCACTCTTCAGAAAGCTAAATGCTGGAATTAATATATAGTTAATCCTGCAGTAAACATTCATGTTCCTGTATTGGTGTTTCAGTTTGAATCAAGAGTAATGTTTAAACAAATTTCCAATTGTTCTCATTAATCACACTTTGTATCACAGCATGCAGCAGTCTCAGCACACAAAAACCAAGTTTCTTTTACACTGAAAATAAACTGAGGCTTTCAATGGACTCCACAAATGAGCCTTCAAATATTCATGCATCAGGCTAGTCTGAGTTGGAAACTTTGTAAAATGTGTATTGAATAAGCATCATGTCTTCAGACTAAGTGTTTTGCTCTCCTTATCTTTGTCTTGTGGTACAGACTTTTTAGTCATGTAGATGGAATTGGAATTGGTACTAACATACCCTTCAGTTACAAACTTCCCCTTCTGACAAAACAAGTCAAAGAACTTAACCATGATAGACTCAGAAATATTGAAAAGATTAAGTGAAGTTTCATTACATAATTCTTCTTTCTAAAATGTATGTAAGAAATAAAGCTATTGTGATATAATACACTGACAAGACTATACAGGCATGGCATGATTATACCAACATTTTTGTCTATGCCTGTTATGGCTCAATGTTGTATAACTCTGCATCCCCCTGGGCATCCAAATAAAAAAAGAAAAATATAACATCCTTAAATTCAAAATAACATGATTGTACATTGTCTTGATATATGTACTGCTATGCCAAAGAAAGCAGTTTAATTTGTTTTCAATTACATTTTAGAATGTATATAAAACAATTGACAGTAATATATAATATGTTCTAAGGCTTGAAACATCAACCAAAAATATATCTCAGTATTTAAATTGTATAAAAAGCATGCAAATAATCTGGTCTTCTTTTTATTGCAGTTTTCAGTTATCTTTTATTGTTTGTAATTCTTTGACTTTTTAATAAACAGAATTTTATTGCTGCTTGCCATCAAAGTAGTTGAGATTTTCTAAGCTTTCCTTGTCAGAATCATGCAAGTTATGTAACCAATAAAGTACATTTATCTATGCTGTGAATACCAGACTAAACATTTTTACATTTTATAAGGAATTGTTATTTTACAATACAAGCTACTAGCCTAAATTTTTTCAGAATGTAAATATTTCTAATATTTATCTCTCAAACCATGCAGTTTTCTGAACAGTTTTGTTCTTCTCCAATTACTACACATTCTGTCGGAAATCTGTGCTGTTTGTTCGTCTGGTACAACATCTGCACAGCTTTTATTCAGAACTCAGAAACACACAGGCTTCCCAAATGTCTTTTCACAACATAAAATAGTACTTCCTGAAAATATTTCACACAGTCTACCAAAAAATGCAACTTACTTTCATAAAGTGTCCTTCATGGGAAAATCCTAAACACATTACAAATAAAACCAAATTCAGTCAATATTTAAAAGGAAAAATAAAACACAGTATTAAATCTGCCTTACAACTGGATAGTGATTTTCATAGAATCAAAAACTATAGAATCATAGAATCATAGAATGGCTTGGTCTGGGACCAGCCCTAAAGATCATCTAGTTACAACCCTCCTGCCAGGGGCAGAAACAATTTTTACTAGTTTTAATCAGGCCTCCAGGAATTGGACATCCACAGCTTTTCTGTGCAACCTGTTACAGTGCTTCACCACCCTTACAGCAAAAAATTTCTTCCTAATGCCTAATCTAATCTAATCTATTCTTTTTTCCATGTGACGCCATCCCCCATTGTCCTTTCACTACATGCTGTTGTAAGTAACCTCTCTCCATGTTTCTGGTAGGCTCCCTTCAAGTACCACAAGGCCACAGTTAGATCACCCTTAAACCGTCTCTTTTCCAGGTTGAACAATCCCATTTGTCTCAGCCTTTCCTCACAGGACAGCTGTTCCATCCCTCTGATCATCTTGGTGTCCATCATCTGGACTCACTCCAGCAAGTCCATGTCCTTCCTTTTCTACAGACCCCAGAGCTGGATGGCTGCAGGGGAAGTATCACCAGAGGGGAGCAGAGGGGCACAATCCCTCCCTGGCCCTGCTGCCCACTCTTGTTTTGCTCCAGGACACATTTGGCTTTCTGGGCTGTGAGTGCACATGGCTGGGTCATGTCCAGCCTCTCATCTAGCAGCATCCCCAAGTCCTTCTCAGAAGGGCTGCTCTTGTTCTATTCATCCCCCAGCCCTTATAGACACCCAACCCAGACACAGCACCTTGCATTTGGTCTTGTCACACTTAATGAAATTCTCATGCACCCACTTCTTGAACTTGTCCAGGTCCCTCTGGATAGTATCCCATCCTTCAGGTATGTCAACAGTGCTACTCCTCTCGGTGTCATGCAAAAATTTGCTGAGCATATACTTAATCTCTTTATCTATGTAATGAATGAAGATGTTAAATAGCACTGATCCCGGTATAGATCTGTAAGGTACAGCAGTCACTGATATCTACTGGTACTTTAAGCCATTGACCCTCTGGGTGGGACTAAATGAGATACATCCCCAAGTCCTGAGGAAATTGGTTGATGTAGTTACCAAGTCACTCTCCATGATATTTGAGAATTCATGGCAGACAGAAGATGTTCCTGTTCACTTATGAAAGGAAAACATTGTACCATCTTTTTTAGAGTTAGAAATGAGGACCCCGGGAGCTATCAATCTGTCAGCTTCACCTCTGTGCCTGGGAAGATCATGGAACAGATCCTCCTAGAAGCTTTGCTAAGGCATATGGAGGAGAAGGAGGTGATTCAAGATAACCAGCACAGCTTCACCAAGGGCAAGTCATTCCTGACCAACCCAGTGACCTTCTATGATGTGTGACTGCCTCAGTAGACAAGGGAAGGGCTACAATTGTCATTTATCTGGTGTTCTGTAAAGCCTTTGACAGGATCCCTCTTAATGCCATTCTCTTTAAATTGGGCAGGTGGACTGCTAGACAGGTGCACTTAGATAACATTCTTATCAAACAGGAAAGGAACATGGAAACAATTTATCAGATTGCAATTTAAAATTTCTTATTTCTTTCTTTAGACCTGATCAGAAAAAAAAACAGCTTTACTTCAATCCTGATTTTTTTTTTCACAGCAGTGACAGTAAAAACATGCTTAAAATTGTACAATCAAGACTTCTAATAGAAGTTCAATATCACCAAGGTCATAGTCATTACCTGAGGAAGTTAAAAGACCTGCCACTCAGTGATATGAGCATGGATTATACCTGAGATATCTGTGTTGAAGAACCAATCAATAGCAACTCAGTTTTATCTTTCCTAAGTTCATGAAATTTTGTTGACATGCGTGCTTGAATAGCACTAAAAATTGAACAAGTCATCAAGCAGCCTCCCATGACTGTAAAGACTGGAACAGATGTTCCAGCAAGCTATCAGCACCCATATGACACACCAGGCCATGACAGCGAATGGAAGCAGAACAAGCAAATATAAAGCAAAAGAGAATCCTGAGGAGATGGTGAGAGTCAGGGGGGAAGAACAGGAACTCCACAATTAAAAAAATTAGTAGAGATTAGTTGAAAAAGTTATTCTTTAAAGCAACAAAGTGACTTTTCAGAAGGAAAATCTAAACCAGGCCAAGAGCAGAAAATCAAATTAAAATATTATGGTCTGCAGTGTGATAAAAAAAAAGAAAGGGGCTTTTTTTTGTTAAAAAAAATCTCACCTCAAAAGGAAATATGCATTTCATTGTCAATTCCAAAAAATATCAGGTTGATGAACATCTGGAACATTATAACTACAACATGTTAAATAATTAAAGTGCTGATATTGTGCACAGGTCTTTTACGTTGTGTCAACCTTTGTTCATTTAAAGGCTTGAAGAATGAGGAAACCAGCTCCTCTGGATTTGTGGTAAAAACTTTAATGTTGGAATTCTACGGCCTTCACTATGGAGGTGACACTAGTCAATAATGGTTTCCCAGCATTGGCTTTGAACTTGATGAATTAAAACTGATAGCTGCATTAGGTAAAAAGAAATACAAGCAATTCATAAAAACTAAAGTTATTTCCTTTACCAGAATTTTCTAACTATTGTAGCATATAGTTTTGTAAGCATCTGGCTTCGAGCTTATCAAATTTTACAGTCCAGTCTTAGAACTAGTAAGGACGGTTGTTATGAAATGTTAACAGGATTTAGAACTAGTTCAGACCTTTCAAGCAGTGAGGATCAAGTCTGGACTTCCTAAAAATCATTTCCCTTCAGAAATGGTAGAAGAGTAGCAGCAGTTAGTAGATCTTCTCAGGCCTGGTGCTTATAGACCTTTCATCTAAGGTTGCTGTGAGCATAACTCAGCAGTGTGATACCTTGTTTTCATCCTGAGAACCAGGTCTGATGCTGTTTCACCTTGCTTAGGACTGCTTATGGACATTGCCTCACCTTAAATGCTTTACATAATGAACTTCTTAGAGCCATATAAACTTTACATGGCATTTTCTGGTAATATTCTTAAGCCTTTTTCTTGCAGTGATACCCCACATGAAAACCATGAAATCACTGAAGAGAAATAGTCAAAGTATTGTCTGCATCCAACAAAAAACTATGAAACTAGTGAAGGATTTAGAGCACATTTTTTTATGAGGAATGGCTGAGGGACCTGAGATCATTTAGCTTGCAGAAAAAAAAAGGCTGGGGGGAGACCTCACTGCTCTCCACAACCACCTAAAAGGAGGACATATGTGGTCCCCGCTCTGAAGCAAAAAGTGATAGGACAAGAAGAAATGCCCTTAAGTTGTGCCAAGGGAGTATTAGATAGGGTATAAGAAAAAAATGTCTTCCTTGAAAGGATTATCCGCAAAAGGGTTATTTTTGGAACAGGCTTCTCAGGGAAGAGATTCACTTACAGTCTGTAAGGAGTTAAAATGCAGATTATGCAGCACTGTCTGAAAGTACATACACATACAAAAGCAGTTAATGTTCTGAGACTTATAATTAAAATATCAACATATTAAAGCAGAGTGAATATTAGTTTCCTAGGTACTGGCTCTAAAATATGACAGAATTTTACATGACTGATGCAGCAATATCAAAGCTGAATAATTCTTAGATAGTGCTGAGAGCCAAATGTTAAAAAATAAAATTTTGTAAGAGGAGTGTTATCTTTTTCTATATGCATTCTGATTAGAAATCTAATATCTTCATTAGTCACAGATTTCTCTAATACTAGGAAATCCCAACATTAAAAATACATATTTTAGAGTCAATCCATCAGTTTAATACAACCATAGCAATGAAAAAATGTATCTTGTATACACAACTACTGCTGGAACATGGTTGGTTTTTGGTTTTTTTGTTGGGTTGGTTTTTTTTTGTTTTGTTTTGGTTTGGTTTTTTTTTTTTTTTTTTTTTAGGCAAAAGGAGACCCATAGCCCTGAATTTGTTTTGACTTTTCTCACTGATTTATTTTTGGTCAAATATTCATGTGTATGTGCTCTAAAGAGTTTAACACAATTCACCTCAATTAGAATGTTTTTATTCTGCTATTTGATGATTCTCAAATAAAATATTTAAACAAGCTAACGTAGAAAATCCTTTCATGGTAAACAAGCACCACTGCTGCTGGCAAGCTGAGGCGCTTGAAGCATCCCCCTTGAAGCTGTGTATGCCTTGAAGGTGTCCATCTGGTTGCTCGATCTCTTCTTAAGGAAAGAATTCATGTCTTCTCCCTAGGGGAGCCCTGTTTGGTTGTTAACAGCTTTAGAATAATTTCCTCATTAAGTCAGAGGGTAACCTGGTCAGGATCCCTTGCAGGCAATAACTGTTCAGTTAAAATTAAGGGAGATGTTTAGTTAATATCTTGGTAAATTGGGGTTGGATATCTGAGGTGTTTGGGAACAGGAAACTGAATATTTCATTGCAAGGCCAGAAAATTCAAGATAGTTTTGATAAAAGACTCATTAGCCTCTAATAAGCTGTCAGTGACATCGCTACATAATATTTTCAGTGTTTAAATTTGAACATGATGCAGAACAGAGCAGTTACCAGTTTCGAAATTTATCATATGATGATAGATTTAAGCAATCATCACACCATACTACTAAGAATAAGATCCCAAGTGGATGTCAAATGCAAATGGGATGTCAGAGTATGGTAAAAAATAAAGAAAAAAGAAAAGAATTGATTCCAGGAAAAATATATGGGGAGCTATTAGAGTTGCTTCAAGTTCTTTCCTCTAGTTGCAGTTCTCAAGCCAGTCCCAGCAGGACTGACATTCCCCGAACAAGCTAATTTCTTGTCATTTTGGCGCATTTACCACAAAAGCCAAGGATGGAGGGAGTATGAATACAGAACTGTCACCTTGCTAAAATGTGCCTTTGTACTAGCATGTAGGAAAGGCTACATGAGGGAAGGTTGTTGGCTATTGCTCATTCTCTACCTGTGCTACTTCTATAATTTAAAAAGTGAGCTCCCATCTGCAGAGCTGTCCATCTGTTGCAGCATAGAACCATTAAATTCAAAATGAAACATTAAAACACAAGAGGAAGGCAAGCACTGAGCCCCAAGGCAAAACAGTAGCAGTGCAGTTCTTATGGACATGTCGGGTACAACACTTATTTGCCCTCAAAATGAGCCAGAACAAACCTTTATTCCAAAGGCTAATGCATGACTTGCGGGAGAAGAGAGATAAGACATGGAAAAACTTCTAGCTGCCGTTAAGCATAGGCACTGAACCCTCTGCATTTATGTTTCACAGGGATTGAATTCAGAAATAAAAAACAGATGTCCCCAAGAGCTCTCACTAACTTTTCTTCTCTGGCTTAGACCTGAAACAGTAGGTATTTTTCCTTTTTACAGGTATGGAAAAATAGAATGACTTAGTTAATTTCTGCAGCCTTCTAGCTATATACACACACAGTGTTATACTAATTTATAACTAAATAATTTTTGAAAAAGCATAATAACTGGTCATACCCATGGTTAGATTTATTACTGTACCTGCAGTTAGCAATACAAAATAGAAGTCATCTGTCCAAGTCTCTGATCTGACATTGTGGAGCTCACCGCACTCCGATGTTTCTCTTTATAATACATTTACTGCATATTTGTATTACTTTTAAAAATCCTTAACAGAAGATTACACTAAAAATACAAAAACAAGCAAAAAAATCAAACAAAAAACCTTGCTAAAATCTGAAATTAAAAAGAAGCAAAGAACCTACTCAAAATGTCTTTTTTCTCAATTACTACTGCCTGTGAATTACGTAGTTGAACACAGACAACACTTATTTTGAAAAGCAGAAAAAATATGATATGACAGTAATTTGAAATAAATAAATAGCAACTAAATTTGATACAATGAGAGGAAATGCTTTAGGGGAAAAAATAATTTATATATTTTATAAAGAAAGGAAGTTTAATAGAGATGGGAGTTTGAAAGCACTGAAATTCATAGGGAGGTTCTTTATTCCCCAAATCGTGATAATCATATTGAGGTTGTATTTAAATTTTATTTATTTCTGCAAAGAGAAAGCCATGTAAGAAAATCATGGTTGGTTTTAAGCATAACATATAAAGAAGTGCTGTAAAGGCACCATCCCACTCATCTCCTTATAGATGACCCCCTGAAGCAAATAGACTTGTATACAGTGAAGACTCTTTCAGATCCCAAAGGTAGCAATGATCTCACTTCCCTGAAGGGAACTGTTTGGCATCAGTGTCTGAACTACTAGCCAAAATCTTTAACTCAACCAAAAATAAATAAAAGATAAAAAAGAATAAGAAGAAGGGATTCTCTAAGTACATTGGTCAGAAAAGCAAGGCTAAGTGCAAAGTTCTGCACCTGAGTCAGGGCATGAGTACAGGAGAGGAAAGAATTCACTGAGACCAATCCTGCAGAGAAGGACTTGGAGGTTCTAGAGGATGAAAAGCTGGACATGAGCCAACAATATATACTCACAGCCCAGAAGGTTGGCCTTTTTAGCCACCATCTGGGCTGCATTAAAGGAGCATGGCCAGCAGGTCAAGAGAAGTGGTTCTTAGACCTCGTTAGAACCCACCCGTAGTGCTGCATCCAGCTCTGGGGTCCTCAGCACAAGAAAGACAAGGACTGTTGGCTTGGGTCCAGAGGAGGGCCACAAAGATTATCAGACAGCTGGAGCACATCTCCTGTGAAGTCAGGCTGGGTCAGTTGGGGTTGTTTTAGTCTAGAGAAGAGAAGACTTTCGGAAAGCCTCATTGCAGCCTTTCAGCACTTAAAGGGAGTTTATAAAAATGATGAAGAGTAGGCAGATAATGTTAGTACAATGGTAATGATTTTAAACTAAAAGCGGAGAAATTTAGATTAGATGGTAGGGAGAAGTTCATTACTCTGAGGGTAGTGAGGCACTAGAACAAGCTGCCCAGAGGAGCTGCAAATGCCCCATGTGTGGGACAGTTCAGCGCCAGGGTGGATCAGGCCCTGGGAAACCTCATCTAGCGAGTTCCCATCCCTTCCCATGCCAGAGGGGTTGGTATTACATGATCCTTAAGGTGCCTTCCAACCCAAACCGTTCCATGATTCTATGAAAAACATTAAAAGCAACTTTCAAAATATATGATCTATTTTCAAAATCAAATCAAAAGAAGAAACCATTTTGCTTTCTATTCACCATGAGGAGAGTGTAGGATTAACAAAAGTTCTAACTCATAAGTTTCTTCCTAAGTCTACCCCTCATGCTCATATTTCAGCTTAATCCTTTCTGCAGTTCTTGTTCCTTTCCAGTCCTGTTCACTCACATTAATAAAGAGAAGATGTCCAATATATTGAGCAGTGATGAAGCGACAAAAAGAGAACAGAATAAGCTAGATTATTTTTCACCACATCATAAATAAGTATGGAAGTGGAATAGAGACTATAATGTCTGATTCTCTGCATTTTGGATTATAAAGTGTGTTGGATGTATCTAACAAAATCTACAACACCATAGGACAAATATATTTTGCCAGCACTAGACAAAAAATAAATTTGGACTATCCACTCATTTATATTGACTATTTTTATGTCTATATGTCCTAATAGATCTAAGCCATATGAGGACTTCTACAGCACGCTAGGAACCTAATTACGATGGGTTTTTTAATCTGGCCTAAGTGACCTTTCAACATCTAAACCAAGTCTGAGGCTAAATGGGGAAAAAATTTCTTCTGCTCAAAGTTCTGGGTAAGTAATCAAGTCATCAAACCCTCTTCCAAGTTCCAAATACTTGTGGAACTATTTCTTTAATGAACTTTTGTTCCGCAACATGATTTTTGTAAAAGGAACAAAGGACATTGCTCTTTGATCAACAGATACTTTGCAAAACCCAGTCTATTTGCTCTAGGCTTCATGAAATCAACTTTCTCACCTCTGGGAAGTAGCTCTCTTTCATATCTTTCCTTAGGTGGTTTTATTTTGTCCTAATTTTGTACTGTAGCAAAAGTACAAAAAGGAAAAACAATTTATGAGTGGCAATTACTTAGACAGAAACAGCTATATTTTCTATTACCCACTGGATTCTCTTATTCTTATAAGTTATATAGCAGACAGACAAGCAATAGAATGAAAAGGAATAAATCTTTTGTTGATCTTCAGAAAAAATATAATGATTGTATCATTATGAAAATTGTGCTTCCTTTCAAAATGTCACACATAATTGTGCATAGCCAGACTCAAATGAACCAGTAAATGGATTTGCGTTAATAATGATATTGGATATGCATGCAGTTTCAAGTATTAACTAATAAAAGTGATTGATAGTTTTTAGATAATTGCATTTAAGAATATGAAAGAACTTTTAACAAAATGTGACTTGTAGCTTTTTAGAGAAGTTAATTAAATACTTGTTAAACATAATAATTTATTATATCACTGTTGTTTTATGAATAAAATAAAAAGGATAATCTGCATTTTTTATAGTGATGGAGTGTCCCAGGCCTGTAAACACAAGTCTCAGGTTCTTATGATTGTTCTTATCTTCTGTCCACACTATCAATCTGATTTCTAAAATTCTTTCTGGATTCATACTCATTAAGATACAGTGGCAATTTTGCCTTTACCTCTTATCAAAGGTTAGTTAAATCTAAAATAAAATGAAATAAAATAAGAAAAAAAAGTAATAGTAAAATAAAAAACCACTACAATCAGAAAGTGCTTTCAAGATTCCTCATCCTGAAGATTTACCTGAGATTTACAGAAGCTGATGGTGTTTTGCATCTTGCAACAAACAAAATCATTGGTTTTAACTTGCTTTGTTTTGGGCTATTAAGTGTTCATCTTTGCAATGTCAGTAACTGAGGCAATTATTACATTATGTTTGATTTTTCAGGGACTATGGCATATTCCTAATAATACTGCCTTAGTAAATGCAGGGAGGAAATTGTCTTTATGGTTAATAATTCACAATTCAGCTGAATATACAGAGATATACCCCCAGAATCTCTTTGGAA
This sequence comes from Motacilla alba alba, assembly GCF_015832195.1. NCBI lineage: Eukaryota > Metazoa > Chordata > Aves > Passeriformes > Motacillidae > Motacilla > Motacilla alba. The sequence continues at coordinate 68,254,715 of NC_052016.1, forward strand.
ACCACATTGGCGTACTGATATATATCTATAAAAAGATGCAGCAAGAGAGTCTTTCCACAAGAAACCAGAAAAATAAGTGTTCCTTATTATCTTTGGTTTGTTAGGGTTTTAAAACACCACAACAGTGATCAATAGGAGGTAATGCTTGGTAATTTTTCCCATCAGAGTCTGATATTTGTTATCACAAATGAAAACTCTCTGGATTTCAGCACAGAGATATGATTTACCTAAAACCTAGGGAATTCTTGACATTCTGTAACACCCTAACATGCAGTGTATCTAATACTGTACCTGGAGAAGCAGGATGTGGCCCAGCAATCAATTATCCCCACCTATCCTTGAATTTGCAATGTTGCAAGCAAAAAAAACTAGCTAAGAAATACACTGGTCAAGCAGCAGAATCAAACATTCAGAAGTTACGAAGTGCTGGAATCTTCATTCATCTATCTTCACACTGTACTTTTTGGTGCAGTTCATAATTATGTGATGAGATAATATTTTTACACAAGTTCATTCATCATTTCAAATAGAGAATGGAGTATGTTCTATAAATGAGAAATTGAGCAAAAAACTTTCACTAAGCTGTCTTTGGTTCCTTATCTTTGTTACTACAGACTTACACAAGCAATAGGAGACCAAGACTCAGTTTCTACTCTTCTTAAAGAAGCCTTTGAAGACCTGACAGTCACCTCTAAGTTCAGTGTCAGAACCATCAAGCTATGGAATATTTGGAAATGTTGAAACAAGCTTTCAGAATATCTTCTTGACACAGGTCAATTCTGATAAGCAAAGTCAGGAGAGAAGGGGCAAGAATTTCTGTGAACATCTTAGCTACTTGCATAAAGACTGGTTCTCCCACTTTGTATTTCAAAGAGCACTGAGTGCTTTTAGGTGAGGAACAACAACTCCAAGCACTGAGCTGAAAATAACTCTGCTTTAAATATCCTACAGGCCAAAACGTAAGGCATTCAACAAGGAATATTTAAATACTTTAGGATGTTTATATTTGAGGAATGAAAAGATTTGTTAATATGTTATTGCTCACATTCTTTGAATATTTTCTAATTAAAGAATAAGACGAAAATATAAATATTTTCAGTTCTCAAGGATGATAGATGTGGTCCTTGCAAGCCAGTTAGTAAGATAATTGGTAAGATATTAGGTAATGAGGCACTTAGGTTTCAGTCTCTGCCCTGGTGTAAGTTTAGATTTTGTATAGGGAAAAATAAACTATCAAGCAATCACATCTCTCCAGAAAAATATCAACGACAGAATTTAGGAAACAAAGCAGTCTCTGCTGAAGATATTTGGCAGTGGAACAAACTTCCAGAGGCAGCAAAGGAGTCTGTATATTTGATTATCTTCAGGAAATTATTTTCTTTTTGTCTTTTTTGGGCACAGCAGCACATGGGGGATACGGCAATAGAACGGGGGAGATGCTGTCTATAGTGGTTTTTTCCCTACATGCTCTTCTAAGGGAAAAAAATCTTTCTCTTCTTCTGAGCAAAATTCTCATCCTTTAAATTAATAAACCAAATATCTCCAATAAATCTCTGACTTATAGATCACATATATATCAGGACCATAGTTATTCTGTTTTGGAAATAGTTCTAATGTAATCACTTTAAATACAATCAAAACAAAAACAAATGAGTAAAAAGAGCAAGAGCCATATGTGGATATGTGTCTATTTATAAAGTTGAAATATTTTAATTCTATTTTTCTTCAGAGTTAGCACTAAAGAGCACCCATAAACATTTTTGGGTGTTTGACAATAACTGTGCTCTTATTAGTAACAGTACACACCGTTACTGTTCAGAATACACAAACTCTACTGACCAATAGCAATGCTCAAATCACAAAACAGTTTTCCTCATCTTACCAAATGGAAAAAAGAAGAATTGTTCAAAGAAAGTTTCTACTTCTTATCCATCTTAGCAATGGACAAAATTTGATCCTTTTCCCAAGAAAAAATTAGATGAATAGATCTTGCAATATTTTTGGATGACCATCAAATTTAGATTATCCTGGAAAGGAAATGGAAAGAAGAAATTCCAGATTCTTAGGAGATACAGACTTCTTCTTCAGAATCTACAGATTTCTTCTTCTGTATTCTATCTGTTCTACACTGTATGTCACCTAAGTTAAATACCTAAAAGTGGCTTAGAAACTTTTCAAAAGCCTCATTATCAGCTACTGGCTTTTTTTTCTTAGGAGAGAACTCACTCTTTAGTTAATGCTGTAATTTGCACTTTGTCAAGCACATGACTAAGATTACTGCTTTTATTATCAGATATATCCTTAATTTATAATAAGTGATTACAGATATATGTTGGACAAATTATGTATATTTTAACAGACTATTTATATTTCATCAGCCAACAACAATCACTTGCCATTGAAGTTAGGGTGAGTATTTCGAATGTACCAACTCAGAAGACTCAAGGCACTTCAAGAAGTTTAAACATTAGATCTGTTTTCTCTTTTTTAATTGTATGAGTTGTGAACTTATGAGAGAGGGAAACATTTATACAGCACTTAAAATAGTCGGACTTTTAATTATTATACATATGCATAATCTAAGTTGATCTGATCAGCTACCTTTGTATAAAGTTTCAAAGGTCAGTGAGAATTGCATCTATTTGATAATATTACTTCTTTACTGACAATTTATCTACACACTTTACATTGTTGACTTTTGCTATTTACAGCATAAGACCACGAATTCTTTTTATCATGTGCTGGACAGAACATAAACAGAAAAAGTCAAATCTTTATTTTATGATAGCTTATATCTCAAGCAAGAACAATATTCTTTAGCAGGAATAGCTGTAAAGATTCTGTGACGAGGTTATACCATATGGACTGAAGGGAAATTTGTTGCTCTTGAAACAAAGAACAATGACAAGAAAACAGATTTATCATTTTGAAGTAAGATCAAGGATGGCTCCATGGAGAATTTTTCAGTTAGCAATGTATAATGAAAAGAATTTGCATTGTGCAAGAACATAAAATATCTCTACAAATGTAAAGTGCAGATCTCTATGAAAGTTACCCAAAAAATGGAGGTTAAAAATATACTTTAAAATATTTGAGGCTTGAAACCACAAAAGGTGTCTCACATCAGTATTTGCCAGTCTTTAGAAATGAGTCATTATGTAGTCCTGTAACCACTTTACCTGAAGTGTCATTCATCAGTGTTGACATGACCATATTTAAAATAGACTTACCAATATAAAATAGACATACCAATACTCAGTTTTTGCTTTTCTTTTAATTTTCTCACTAACCTTGATAAAGCATAAAAGTAAAAGGTTAGCATGACTCTTGAAAGTTCAATTTCTACCTTGTATAATGTATTTGGCTCAGAAAAGACTTATACTTGGCACTATGCTGCTTCATCAGTGTTAATCATATTTTCTTTCAGTTTATCTTCAAAGATTTCATCTGTCTTATACATTCAGTACTTCTGGCTTCAAAGTAATTTTATATTTCCTTATCTGTTTTTAAATTCTTCATTGTTAGTTATTTAATTTTTTTAACATTGTTAAACAGGATTTTAGAAGGTATCTCCCAAAAGATATCTAATCTATAGAATATAGAGTTCACCTTCAAAGCATATTAGATCACCCTGTACTTTTAGGTACAGAACATAAAAATGTAAAATAAAATGGCTAAATTATATTTTAATCAGGATTGCTGCTCTAAAGTCAAGAAAGTCCATCATTATTACCAGACGTACAGGTAGCAAAGCAGTGAGGGAATCAGAAGGATAATTTTTAGACGATGCATATTTTGAAATACTGTACAACATCCAGTAGAGTGCACAACAATTTAGATCTCACCCAGGATTCTGTGGAACATAAATGCCTTTAATTTTATGATGTGATGTATGATAGTCATAAGTACACAGAAATTCTGAAATGTCAATGTATACAGCAATTTGTAAACAAGAAACACAGCCAGGAAGTCTGATTTGTTTCTGGAGAAAATACCCAGGGTTAAAAGACTGAAAAGGGAAAGCTGCCATCTTCTGTCTGAATTGGAACTCTGTGAAGAAGGAATATTTGTTTGTAAGTACCACTCCATCAAATTTCAGATTTAAAGATGACTAGTCCTTATGAAATTCGAAAAAAATTATATATAGGGACAGAGGTATATTTTCTTCACATTAGAAAAGTAACAAGTGTAACCAGAAGATACACAGAGACAAATAATCAAAGCTATATTTCAACAAGGTATTCCAAACTATAATTTGGCATGAGTGTATCAGAAATAAATGCTCTGCCTTTTTTACCTACTTCAAATATGCTTTTGTGCTTGCCATAGCTGCCCTAGAATGTCCTACTTTTCAGGAAAATACAACTTATTTAGGAGTAATGTACATCTTTTGTATTGATTATAGGGTTCAAATAAAATAGATTTAAATGAAGACTTCAACAGAATTGAAGTTCACCCAGACAAGGAGAAATCTATTCTTGTACAAGTGTTTTGAACTGATTCAAAGAAAGATCATTATTTCCATCATAGAATTATAGAATGATTTCAGATAGGAGGAACCTTAAAGATCATCTAGGTCCAAGCCCCCTGACATGGTCAGGAGCACCTTCTACTAGACCAGATTGTTCAGAGCCCCACCCAACCTGGTCTTGACCAAAGTTGTAGAAGTTTTTTAATGCTTATTCATTGACAAGTTATTACGTGAGAATAATCAATTAGCTGGAATGCAGTAGACATTTCCCTCTAGATTTGAGTTGCAAACACCTTCCTAATATCCACCTAGAAAACCAAAATTTTTGTGTGCTGTAGGTACCGAGTGTGCTTACTCTACCCTCCTCATCAGTCAGTGAAGAAACTGACACTTCCAGGAAACAATTCAGACCATTTAAGATGTGAATTCACCAAAATATTTCAAAGACTTCACCAATCTCAAGTGATTACAGAGATTGCAAAAACGGGTGACATTTTTCAACTAGGCCTAACCCAGAAGGGACAATTTCAGCTGTGATGCTTTCATTTCTCAAGAACTACTTCAGACCAGCTATACTCCCTCCTTCCAAAGCAATGTCAGAATGTGATGTGAGTGCTGCAGCAAACATCACAAGCTGCACATGACACGAAGACATGCAATAGGTACTTTATGAAGCATAAGTGAAGCTCTTTCTTAATTATTCTGGAGAGAAGAAAAATAAATCAGGAATTTATTCTTGCCTTAGGAAGGAGGGAGAGGCTGTGTTCATCCATTCATTTGTACAACAGGGCACACCAGCCTTCCAAGACAGTAGCAGTACTTCAATCCTGCTGACACAGTGATAGGTCTTGTCGGGTCAAGGTACAAGGCACATGGCAAAATTCAGTGGTAAGATTCTTAAAAGTCTTGAAAAACTTCTTAAAATGACCAAGATTATATCATTTATAAGAAATTAAAGAGTTAGTTTCGCAATTGAACAAGCTGCTCAGTGGTATTTCTCCATGATACTACTCCATGCACTATCCTTCCATACTGGAAAGGCAACCACCATTTTCCTGTGCTGCATTTCAATCTACTACTTTGTCAACCCAGCCATAAAAAAAAAAAAGGAAAATTGTTATGGTGGCCAAAAGTTGTTATAGTGCCCATATTTAAAATTTATGACATCCCAAAATGTAAGGAAAATAGAAGGAGTCAGTTTAGGTCAGGCCAAAAATTCATCTTTCCCAGTATCTTGTCAATGAGACACGTCTGTTGTTTGTTGAATGCCTCTTTAGTGCATAGGGAAGAATGTAAGAAAGGAGATGATGTATAGGATCCCCTGAACATACACGTATCATTTTCCCAGTGAACTCATTTTCTTGTGGAAAACACCTGATTTGTCTTTTTTTTACTCTTGAACAGTTTATTGTATGAAATTCCTGAGGAAATTATAGAAAGGACAAACCTGCTACATTTCAGTTCATTAACAAAGACATGTGAATTGAAATCTGAATTTGTGACTACAATTTTCTTCTTTTAAAAGAAAATACAAACAACCAAAACCAACAAAATAAAAGGAAAAAAAAGCCAAATACCATGAACATATAGCAGTCTGCTTCACATTATTTATTATTTCTGAAAAACAAAGACTACACAGTCCATTTTGCATTGCCTTCATCTACCACTGAAAGGAATGGAATAGAAAAGGTAAATCAAGGACAATAATGACAGAATGTGATTTAAAGAAGTACTATGCTTGGTTCACTGTGATTTGTAGGATCTTAGTAATTATTCAGACAAATTATAGGTACCTACAAAAATGCCTGTAAATCCCCAAGGTTTCATCTATTTCACAAAGAAACGGTGTGTAGCCAAGAGTTCCTAGTGTTCCAAGAGTAAATCTTTGGTTAAAATCTGTTAGACAGGAATCTGGCAGGGCAAGTAATATTGTTTGACTTGTGTCAATGTTCTCACTTATTTCTATTTTTCATTCTTTAAATGAAAAAAAAAATCAAGGGTTTAATCATATCTCACAGCCTTGGCATATAAAGGGTGATGAAATTATGGTCACAGATGCTAAGTTTGTGTGAGTTTGGAAGTATAGGAACAAAGTATGAATTATCAGGTAATCAGGATTTAAAACTAAATCTGAAGGAAGGAAATAGAGTCCAAAAAACCCTTCAAAACCTTAGCACATAAAGGGCAACATTTTGCTACTAAAAGGCAGAGATGTTGAATCTTCTCACTATGGCATTCCACAATGCTGGTTGACTTGGGGAAAGGCACATACCCCTAAATGGATAGGTTCACTTATTGATGCCATATCAAATAAGGTAATGATACCCATAACATTGCTTTCACAATCCAAGAAGAAAGAACCCAGTTCAGGGGTGTGATGTTTTAAACGAAAAAAAAAAAATTCTTTCTGATGATCTTACTTGTGAGAAGTGCTCAGGTTTGCTCAATGATGTTACTAAAATTCTTACAGGTGAAATTTCCAAGAATGTTCTAAAAGAGTAGTAGTATTGGAAGGCTGAAGAAAAGAAGATATCCACTTCACTTTTGTCATAATCATAGTGATGATGTCTTCTCTTTGACAGACAAAGGATTATAATTTTATTATCAATTTTGGGGAAAAAAGGCTAGTTTTCAAAATATTTTACTCCCACAACATTTTCCAGTTATAGAATCTGAGAGATCAGAATTATAGTGCGATCTGCCCAAATGTGCACCGTTTCTACAGCAGTCATATTTCTGTTTTCTATTACATATGGCTGCATTATGCTTTTTTACCCACAGGTCTGCATGTATGTTCACGATTTGGTAATTGGCACTGGTCTTAGATGGATAATCCAGAACTTAAAAGACAATTTAATTTATATTCTACTATGTTCTATTCAGACAAGTCATTATATCAGGTGACGTCTACTGACTGTCATGAAAAATCCAGCCTCACACTGCCCAGACAAATAGAGATGTCATGATGAAAATGGAGTAATTAATGAAGTACCATTTACGTTAATAGCCCAATTTATATAGCATACCAGGCTAAGTTTATCCTGTTACTTCGCTAATTCTCTCTTCTGATCTCATTTGGCAAAGGATTCTTTTTTTATTTTTGACAATTTTTTTCTGTCATGAGCTCTATGCAGCAAAAACAAAAATGAGTACTATCTGAATGTAGGTGATGGGCCCAAAGAGACTTCCTTTATAAAATATCTATGTACAATTACATGTATTGTTGATATTTTTCATCATCTTTTTATCCTTTACAAGATACTTTAGATGAAAATAATTCCAGGAGTGATTATGCTGAATTTAGCCCTGTGTGTTTTTCTCAATACTTAATTGTCACTTTAACTCTGAGACACTTGTTGGATTAAAAGAACAAGAACTTCTTGTTCTCGATCTCAAAGCTCATCTGATCCTGTATGAGACTCTTTTTCTGAGTTACATGAAATGTAATCACATTCTATTGACTAATCATATTTTCTGTGGTGCATAGTTGTTATGTGGTAAATCTACAAATCCCATGGTAATTTTGCATGTAAAGTGTCCTTACTTCTTTCTTTGTAAAAAATAAAATGAGTAAATGGTGTGTATGTGGATTATATTCAAATAGTTCAGCTTTGTTCTTCTCTAATCCATATTTGACCAAAAATATCATCTTGAACACCTTTGAAAATAACCAAGGAATTATTTGCCAAAAAGCCTATATAATAGGACCACAATCACCAGGATTATAAAACAAGCTATATTTTTAAACTAAAAATGAGAAACTTTTATTACAGTATTTCCATTTCTGCTGAGAATGAGCAGGTTTCACTACAATTGTACCTTTTTGGGCGAGTTCTTTAAAATCCAGCCAGACAAGATGAAATTCTAGGTCTATGAAGCAATGCTTCCTCAACCCTTTTTTATTGTTCTATGTTGGCTTTGAACCCTTGCCAGCCATGTCTTTCGTGCTCTGTGAGCTCTTTTTTCCCATTCTTTTCCAAAAGGAAGAGAAGAGAGCACTGCATCAAGAGGAATCAAGAAAAACATAGCTCAGCAAAGCAAGGGACACATACAAAAGATCCCAGAGGAGGAGGAAATGATCAGACAAAGGTTCAGTAATAATCCTTCCTCCGCCTGATCACTTGTATCATCAAGAGATATCTTGATAAATCCTCCACAGTAAGGTGCTCTCACTGGGTATTCTGGTCTTCATTGTATTCTTTCAAATACTGTTTTGCGACACATAAGCTTTCTCACTTTTATATGTTTTTCATAAGAGATTGTGCCAGCCAAAAGCACCAAACGACATATGTTATGTATTAAGGTGAAATATAAGGGAAAAAAAATGTGTCAGATCAAATCTACATTCTTTGAAAAATGAATGGCTATTTTGGAGGGCACGATCTGTGTCCCTCTACACGGTACTAAAGAAAAAGAGAAAGAAGGTCTAAAGTAATGTCTAATTGTCTATTTATAATGGACCCATGTTTTTATTATTTTGCAAAGAATTACAGGATATTTATAACTTCTTTTGCTGGAAGGCATGAATCATTCATATATACTACTTTTCTTTCAGGACAAAGTCTACCATGTGGCTCTGTATTATTTTAGACCTTTGCAGGGAAAGGGAATTTTCTAGTTTGACCTTTCCACGAATCAGTATAAATTCCTCAGGAAATAATAATTATCAAGGAAACATTACAGTAAGAAATCAGGAACCCCTTCTCTCCTGGAAGGCAAGGAAGAACAAAATATTTGGTCTATACCAGCAAGAATGTCCTACTCTTCACCTCATTAAGAGTTATACTCTAATCATTGGAGAATACTGTGATTTCTGAAATGTCAGTCAAAGGACTTTTGTTATACATATTCTTCCTCTTGTATTCCTCTTGTATTTTTCATTATCATGATTATTTATACTTATTAATAATTTTTAAAAATGAAGGCTATTATTTAGGATTAAACAAGTCATGAAAAACATCTTTATAGGGATTAAATGCCACCTAATAGTAGGTTGAGTTGTCAGAAGGTCAAGGGAAGTAATTGTTGCTATCTATTTAGCACCTGTAGTCCACATCTGGCTTTATCTTTTGTCAAGCCTTTTGTTTTAAAAGAGGTATTGACCAAATGAAGACAATACAACAAAGCAGCACTAGAATGCCTGGGGAACAGGAGCACATGATATGTCAGCAAAAGCTGAGAAATCTGAGTTTGTCTAGACTTAAATAGAAAAGACTTAGGGAAGATCTAATTGCTCTCTTTAACTACATAATGGTGAGCTACAGAAGAGGTTGTGGCACACCCTTCACAGACATGCATCATGAAAGAAAAGAGACCATGATCCTACATGGAAGCAAAAGAGTTCTCACTAAATACAAGATAAACAAATTTCATTTTAAGAATGCTTAAGCACAGGAATGAAACAAGATGCTGTGGGATGTTTTTTAATGTTCATCTAGGGCTCTTGAGCAGGTCCTGAGCAACCTGATATAATTACAAAACCAGCACCACTTTGAGGAGGAAGTTGGACTAGAGGATGTACAAAGGTCCCTTCAAAACTAAAATATTCTGTGCATCCATGAAGTATGAGGATCAACATTATGAACACCCAAAATGGTTATTTTGCTAGCATTCACATCAAAATGTATTGTTCCTTCAGCTGTATTACCTAATGATTCAGTTGCACAGATCTCTAATTTTTTCACAATGAACTTCCATACTGCAAAAATTTTCCAGATCTAGATTAAAGCTTTTCTCCAGCTTCATCAGTTAGTTTTGAAAATAGCATGATGATCTACAAAACACAGCATGAATTGTCCCTTATTATTTTTTATTAATTAAGTTCTCAGTTATGCAGTTTATGCACAGTCCCACAGCTGAGCCTGTACTTCCTGGATCTCCATGCTCACAAGAGGTATTTGTGTCCCATTAGTTATTAATTTACATTTGCATTACACCTGCAGCTTGAGGCTCTGTGATGCAAGGCTCTGTCTGAACACACACCCTTGGGATCACCTGTCCCATCCTTAACAAGTTAAAAGTCACAGGAGAGAGGCCAGGCAAAATTTATGAAAAGTAAAGTAAAACTCTATGAACAAAAATGTGTCTGAGACTGTTACTAAAGGACATGAGACATTGTGTCACATTTTGCAGGTCACATTTTGGAGCCAAACATATTTATTGAGAATGTTCTCAGTGATTTAATCACAGGACCATGTTTTCCTTTCTCCTGCCCTTCTACCAACTGGCTTTTTTGATGAAGGAAGTCATAGCTCTGCCTATCCTGCACTGGCTTACAGTAACAGGCATGACAGCTCTCTTTGCTTATTTGTGAAATAAATTCCATCCACTGGAAAATTATGACAAATATCTTGTCTTTGTTTATTAATCACAAATGTGGCAGAATGGTTTCTCCTGACAAAAGACACTTATCTATTTACACCTCTTCATTGGGACATTATGAATATAATACTTTTAGGAGGCAGTTCATCACAACTAATTTAAACCTAGATTAGAATGAGAAAAATTGAATCCATCTTTACATACACTACAGAAACAGTTTAGTTAGGGTATCTATCACAGAAATACACTTTACAGGTGGATCTCATGTTCACAATTAGTGGATTACAAAACTAGTTATAGATCTACCAGCCTATTATTCATAGGAAGTGGCTGGAAGGGACCTTTGTACATCCCCTAGTCCAACTTCCTCCTCAAAGTGGTGCTGGTTTTGTAATTATAGTAATTAGAAAAGGTCTGATTATTGTCTCTTGCTTCTGGGACCCAAAACCTTCTCTCTACTGTTTCAGGTAGACTGCTCAGCTATCATTTATGTTGACTGTTTGAAATACTACCTCCTTTAAGATGAAATATCCCAACATACTCAAAAACTTTTAACCACAAACTTCATTTAATATTAGGTCCATGGCATAATGCATCATATATATAACTCTTTATGGTAGTGACAAGCCTCAGGCAATACAGTAATTTCTGCAATGGCTTAAATCAAAATAATGGTTTCCAGTCACTTAACAATTCATTTTCAAGCATCTATCATGCATTTTTATTCAGCTGATTATCTTATTCATCTACTCAAAATCATTTAAGTTACTATTGCTATATGAATGACACCTAGCAGCTTGTGTCCTATGGTGTAAATATTAGATGCAATTATTTCCTTGTCATCATCCTCCAGTCACACAGGCTGTGTGGATTTTGTTAACCCAATGAATGGAAGTCTTTTTTTGTCTATATTATCAAATAATCATCATTTCAGTGACACAGCTACACCAAGTAGGTTTTCTCATCTTTAGATCTTCATGTTAATTTTCAATCCAAAATAATATCATCAAGTTCAACATAACAAAAAAGCACCACAAGCAGAAAAGTATCAGACTTAGCTAATATTTGTAGATGTTGCTGGAGATAAAAATTAGCTGGCTGTCTTTTAAAAACCTTTGTGTTCTCCTCATTTATGGTGTTGATAATAATGTTCAGAACCATTTTAGGAATCTATGTCCAAAACTTTGATTCAAAACATTCCACAATAAAGCACAAGACTCAATAGTAGTGTGCAGGCCCACCAGTGGTCAAGTCTCTGTCAGTTACTCACCCCTTGATCACTTTTAAGGCATCAAATAAAAATGGATTACAGGTTCATCAAAAAGAGAAAAAAAGGAGTTTAATACTGTTCTAGTGCCACATGTGAAGCAGCAATTAGTTCAGATATCAATACAAGTACCCATGCACAGATTAGGCATTTTCGTATCTCTCGTACCTCCACAGACCAATTCAGTAGGCACTCTTCAGGACTGGTTTATTCATAGCAATTACAGCATAGTAACAATAAAAGGACACAACCTTATGTTACAATGGGACATTGTGACAAAAGATGCATGCAAAATGTAGACAAAACATATTCATTTTTCACTCTCTTTCCAGCAGAAAAAACAATTGAGACATTCAGGTTTGGTGTTTTTTTTGGTTTTTTTTTAGAGGCAATGTTTTCTTCCATTGGAAACAAATTCTGAATGGAAAGTCTGTTTTCAGTTTTCCTTTGTATGTCATTCACAGTGAACAACATGGGTGTGCTAGCAGAAGCTACCATTTTATGGGGAGTAGATCAGAGTCTGCAAATTCATCAGTTTTTACCCTATTCTCTAGCCTACATATCCCAACAGAACAGTTATAATTGTTGCCACCTAAAAACCTATTACCTGAAACTTCTAAAAACTTTTAAATTCCAGACTAATTGAGGAAGAAAAACTTTGACAAGATCATCTAATCCTGGAACAGCAATGGCTATCTGCCACTTAAAGAGGAATTTGACAAGTACATGCCATTACCAGAAGAACTCTTGAGACTGCTGAATGGTAGAGTAACAGATAAGTTTAATTACTTAGGTAACGCGAAATAGAGGAGGGAAAAAGAACTCCATTGTCTGAAAGACAGCTTCATAACACACAGAATACAAACTCAAGCTTGAAAGGATGACCTCTTCCATCTGCAGTTCACTGGCAGCGTGGGATGGTTTGAGAATGGAGAAAAATAAAGCTCAGGTCAAATAATATTTTGCTTCACACTAGGCAAGTCTCATGTCCAGAGAAAGAAAAGAGTCATATAAAGAAGAATTATAAAATTAGAAGATGAAAGATATATGAATCTGTCATTATTCTAAGAAAGGAGGAACTCAAATGAAACAAGTATTTACCTCATGGGATAAAAAAGAACAAAGCAAATCACTGCCAACTGTTAAAAGAATTGCCGAAGAGCTGCTACAGCATGACCCTGACCAAATCAGTCACGAAAGCATCCCCAGAGAAAAAAATCTTATGAAAGGTAAATCTCATATGGAAAAGAAGAAATTATACAGAATGCAGGAAGCTGAGTGTTGTAGAAGTTATAGGTTTGTCACAGATACGGTATTATAAAAGCATCATCCTTGCATTTTAATAGAGTATTTCTGATGCTCAAAGTCACAGCAAAACCAGAATAAAATCATCACTAGAAAGTGCTGTTGTTATGTTTCACAGAGGCTCACAGCAAGACCTTGGGTGTCAGTGATGCCCAGGAATAATGGTGCCATCCAAGCCTGCCCTGAGAGCACATTCAGCTGGGAGCCATTGAAATATCCTAACACATCCTCCTCTCTCCCTATCCATTTTTCATACAAATAAAGGGGGGGGTTGTGTTTGTGAAACATTGCAGGGGCACAAAGTTTCAGTTTTGGATTGTTAGGGTGTGACTGTGTTTGAGAGGTCTCAGGACGAGGGAAGAGATGATAATATGGACTCGATTTTTCAGAAGGCTGATTTATTATATTATGATATATATTATATTAAAAATGCTATACTAAAACTATACTAAAAGAATAGAGAGAAAGGATTCATCAGAAGGCTGGAAAGGAATAGAATGGAATGAATAGCAAAGGCTCGTGACTGACCAGAGAGTCTGACACAGCTGGATCTTTGATTGGTTATTAAGTAGAAACACCTAACATGGACTAATCAAAGATCCACCTATTGCATTCCATAGCAGCACATGGTTATTGTTTACATTTCTTTCCTGAGTCTCCTCAGCTTCTCAGGAGAAAATCCTAATGAAAAAAATTTCATAAAATATCATGGTGATCTTAGAGAACCAGGACCCTGCAATGATAAAACAATAGTGCTACAAAGATCAATTTACTTGTGGCATAGAAACAATAGATCTTTCTAAGATCACTTGGTCTCTGATGGAGTAGTTAAAAGCTGGGTTAAAATTGACATTTCTGAAAGGGGCGATGAAACAGAAAGATTTAAAAGGTACCAAATCATTTGGTTTCTGCAAGCCATGGTTACCCTGAGAAAAGAAGACAGAGGAAAATGCTGGCAACAGCTGGTCTTGAATCACTTAACTTCATAGTATTTTGCAGTTAATTCAGGTAGATGAGGCTCAGGCAGAGTAGACAAACTGCAGAGATTTAATACAGAGATTTGAGAAGTGCTGCTCATTACATAAAAATGAAACACATCAGCAATGCATTTACAAGCAGAGAGCACAAAAAACCTGAAAACATAGAAGTGCTCGTGTGTGAAGAGCTAATGTAGCAATCCAGGGATAAACTGAATCCTTGATAATATTAGATCATGATTGCAATCTGGAACAAAACAGCCTAAAGGAGAAATTAATGTAAGACTGAGGTTTAACTCTTGATCAGTTATCAGAATACGTCTCGCAAGAGAGCTACAAAGACCAGACAAAGCCATGGTCTGCAGACAGTCCTCTGAGACTTGCAGACATGATAGAGAATCCAGAATTCTGCAAGAAAGAGCACCTGAGGCAGAAATGTATTCAGAGGTCAAAGTATGAATCTATTGAAGCCAGAACATGATGTTCCACATGCTGGGGTAAACAGCTGGAGTCAGCTGAAACAACTGAGCCCCAGGATATGGCAAAACCAGAACTAATAGACTTACTGCTCTCTGACAGTAGTCATCCATATTTCTCACAGGAAGCACTGTCCCCACTCCTACATTGTCCTAGGACTGCATGCAGGGCATATCTGAGATTAAATCACACCTTCCTACTTAGTTGTACTTAGCAACTGGGTCATGGAGATTTTAAATTTTGCATTATGCTACAGTATATGTTAACTGCTGAGCTGCTGTTGTTGAGTTCAGCTAGAAATAAAGATAAAAGGAGAACTTGTCTTTAAGTAATCCTGATACAAGCTATTTAAAACTAGATGTAAATATAATCTAAATGTGCAGAAGGTTAAGCAGTTACAGCTTACACACTGACGGTTCCAGTTTTAACTGCTTAGCTCTGAGAGGAAATGCTTGACCCACATACTGGCCTTATTCAGTTAAATTACTACAGATGCAGATGACTAGACTAAACTAGTACTTATAATCTGAGGAAAGTTCTGTCTTTAAGACCTTGTTCCAGACATCTTCATTTGTTTCTGAGACCTGTACTTTTTGGTTAAGCTAGGTTGTGTGTAGAAAGGTGGAATGTGGGCACACACCAAGAGATAAGACAGCAACAGATTGAGTGTATCATTCTCACAGATATCAGCATCTGACAGTTAAGGAGTACTTTGATCTGCAAAAGAGCTTGACAGACACCAGATAAGTTGTGAAAGAACAGGCAACACACGCACTGACAAAAATTCCTTTAGATAGTCCAGGAGGACTGCGTCCATTCCTCATTTCAAAAGGAGAACACTTTTCTTAAGAAGTAATTTGGTGAAAGGCATCTTTGATGGTTGAAAAGGCCGTATCTTCAGAGCATGCGTTTTCTTCTTTTTTCCACAGCTGAGTTCTCTAAGTAGGCTTTAAAAGACATCATCAGAAAGTATCTTTGAAAAGAAGTAAGTACCTAAGTAAACTTAAACGTAGAAGTTTTAAAGACATTCTTTAAAGTGTCTATGTTTTCCTGAAGCTTGAGATGTGTCAAAATTTATATGGTGTGATGAAGAATATCATGTAGCAAATGAGGCACTCTCAGAACCAGTATAAAGGCCATTATGAGACACACACAGCATTATAAACATTATTAAGCTGAATAAACTCACATATTCAATGTGTTTGTCTCTGATATTATTGGTATACTTTGATATAAGTGTGATGTTATTTGCCATGATCCCAAATTCATTTTTCAAGCTTACTCTTTCACAGTAATATTTTGAGAAAGAAGCAGCATTTAAAGACTGCTTAACCTTGATGCTCACTGACTTCTGCAAAAGAGAAAGACATTACCAGACTAGACCATATAAGAAAAGTAAATATGTCATAATGGTTATACATACCAAATATACAGTGTATGAGGAAACTACATTCTCTATGCAAAAGAGACATTCTGCTCTATAATTTCAAACTGAATACTTTTTTATCTTTCATTTTGGAGAGCTTTTATCATATTCACACTTTCCTACTTTGCTGGGGAATAATGAATGACTTCAAAAGGTTATATTTTAGTTGAAAAGACTTTCATCTGAATTTTAATTAAAAAAAAAAAGCAAGAAAGAAAAAATTGAGAAACCGGGGAAATATATAGCAAAGTTACAACACAACATCTCCTTCTGTCTCCAAGTGAACACTTGTTTTCTAGCATGGTGCAAATGGCAAAAGGTGTGCAAAATCACTTTTGGTACTGTGAAAACTTTATAGAAATATGGTTAACACCACATAATAGAAAAAGAATCATAAGCAGTTAGATTTGTTGGCTAGCATGGAGAAGCAAAATAACACCTACTAGCTGTCTCAGTAGAGCAGATAGAACATGGCAAATGCTAAGAAGCAATCTTCCCCATGATTAGTTTTTAGACAGTTGAATCCAAAATGCTAAAGCCAGCTTATAGTTTCTTCTAGTATTGTTTCCATTATCAAAAGACCATTTTTACACTGCCTCAGTCTCTCCTATAAATTATTCCTACAAACACTTACATGTGAGTAACTTTTTGTGAGCCATTTTCTTAGTAAAGCTCTAAATCTATGTACATAATTATTTGTGAGAACAGGCTACTGAATTGTGTGTAGAACACAGTAAACATTATCCTCTGGTCACAGACAGAAACTGAGTGCAAACAGAGAGCTAGAATAGCTTGTCATTTGAGAGGAATAATGTCCCAAATCCATATACAATATAATGAAAATCCTCTTAATATTACTAAGCACAGTATGTCTGCTTACATATTTCCATATTTGAAGCACTATGTATACAAAGCCCCATAACACCTTTCAGATCCAAAGTAGCATAATGCTGATCACAAGAGTGATTATTTACAGAACACCAGAGTTGAAAGTAGCAATAGTTTATGGTGAATCATTCATAGCCAATTCAAAATCTGAAAAGACAGTGGTTAAAAATTAAGAAGGTAAAAATTAACAATGGTTTTAAATATTATTTTAAAGCAGATATTTCTAGGCTATTCACTCTCTCCAAAACACCTGAGCATTAAAAACAATGCTTTTTTTCCAACTGAAAATTTCCCAATGAACCATCTTGCCATCTTTCTCAAATGTTTGCTGATTTATGGATTCCTTCAGTATAAGGATTTTGCTTGTGTAAAAATAGAAGACCAAAAGCTGACTAATGCTCTGCAGAATTTTTGAATGGATCTAACAGTAGTAGAATTTTTGACTGGCTGAATTGCATGCAGACAACTAGAAGAAAAAACATAACAGATGTAAATCTGAATGAAGGACTTGAAGTCAATGAAGAAAAATTGTGCTTCTTGATGAAGAAGCCAAGATATCATTTCAATAAAGATAATACTGTAAGTCATGACAAATAGAACCAAATTGCACACAGCTCTGCAGATTTTCACATCACATCTCCCACGGAGTTAAAGAAACAAAAATCTCAGGGTCAGAAAAATGTAACGAAGACATGATGTGGTCTGCTGAGTTCAAGTAGAAAAATATTGCAAAGCCATTGCTGTAAATTTTAACTGGTAATAAAAGCAGTAGATCTGTCTGGACTAGAGAAGAAATTACTTATAAAAGACTGCTAAAATGTCTGGAGAACACAGAAGCACATTTTTCAAAATAAAGAATGAATGAAATATAGGCACTATATCCTGCAAGGATCTTCTGGAATGTGTTTTGAATGACAAACCATTGTACTCCTTGGCAATTACTCATTTAATAATAAATAACTAACAATTAATGAACATGAACACCTGAAGTAGTTTGTGAATTGTAGCTCTCCACTGACTTCATAGTACCAAAAACTTTACCATAACACCAACCAGCCATCTCATTTAGTGGTGTTTCTAGACTGTGGCTCTCTAGACAAATAGCATTTGGGCTAAAATTCTCCTTTTCTGCTGATGTCCTGCACAAGCTTACAAAAACCCTAGACTTTGAGCACTCTATTAGCACTTTGGCTTCAAGCAGAGTAACTCTGTCATAAACTTCACCCCACAAGCACCAAATTAAAAATAAGAGATTCTTTGCACTGTTTCCTCAAAATAAAACAAAAGTGCTAATTCATTAGCCTTGGACCTAAATTTATGTCACTATCTGCCAGATAACTCTATACAATAGCATAACTTTATAATTGCTGCTGTAATTAGTGATGTTTTCTTTTGTCTACTGCACTGTTCAATTAACACACAACCTACAGGAAACACTCCACTTTCATTTGCAAGGCATGTAATTTTTATACTTGATTAAACTTTTGGGTAATATGGGAAAAAATCCATTTCTTTCTAATTTCTATGTTAAGGATTGTTTTTAGTGGAGAAGAAGGTTTGCTTTGTTCAAATAAACCCTTTATTTGCATTTCCATAAGAAAACTATTTTGGAATAAAACAACGAATACATCAAGAGAGAAGAAAATTCAAGAAATAAACTCAGTGACAGTATCATACTCATGGGAAGGCAGTTTGAGATATCGAGAAAAATTTTGAATCTGCATCTGAAGATGAATATTAATATTTATGATAAATGTATATCTGATTCACCTAGGGATACATTTCTCCCCAGGGAAAACCCTCTTAAGAGTTTCACATCTTCAGTTAACAGACTTTAGGCTACAATTCAATATATGTAATTCAAAATACTTAGTAACACACACTGAGTAATTCCATTTCCATGTCCTGAGATAACAAACATTTGCTCCTACTCAAAGTGGAGCAAAATTGCTGAAGCTATTTATAACAACATAAAGGTTGATTGTATTGTTTATTTGGCTGATGACTTTCTAGTTATGGCTGAAGTCATAAAAGCTAGAAGAGGACGTTTTTCAGTCAAGAAATGTAGCTATTCCAAAATATCCCTTATTTCACAAAATGCATCGAGAGATATTAGAATGTAAGATGTATCAATAAGTAAATTAATCAGGGTCTTCTGCTTCCTATGAAGAGCTCAGTAGAAGTAATGTTCATTTAAGTTTGCAATTTTCAACAGTTTTGAGATTCAAAAGAACTCAAGTGATATTTTATAGAAACTATTACACTACATACCTGCAGGTTGTATTATAATATATTGCATTATATTTGTAATATATGCATACATATACATATTTATATATATATATATTTGTTTGCTTTCTGCTTTAAAACTGCATAATGCTATTGCAGTATTACATATCTGAAATTTTTTTCTCCTGTGGTAATGATGTGACTTTTTATTGTGATGTTTAATTTAAATATATGTGCATTTATACAACCACCTATATAAGTTCCTCCTGGAGTAAGTATATAACATTAAAAAGACTATTCAAAATGGAAAAGGGTTATCTATTCTTGTTAGGAAAAGCTAGCCTGCTGCAGGTAATTTTTTGTAACATTGATATAAGTTAGGGGCATTTTGGTGCTTTAGAAGAAGAAAGCATATCTCACTATTCGACCAATGACACAGCCAACACTGTTCATATCCTGTAAGACTTTCAAAAACTTCTATTATAATTTTTGTTATCATCTGTCCCAAAGCCAAAAGCACCAGTGATGAAGGAAGTCTTATGGATTTTACTGAATTTAAAATAAAGTTAAAATCTGGAAATCAGTGACAGAAAGAATCATTGTTCCAACTGTTGAAAGGTAATTGGATTAGAATAATGAGCACATATTTCTGTTTGGTAATCACTTTATTTCCCTGAAAAAACTTGCACTGGAGATTTTCAAAGTCATGCTTTTATTTCCACAGCTACTGTGTTTTACGCAGCGCAGTTCTGATAATATCAACTAAATTTATTACAAGGAGATAAAGATATATTACATAGAATATTTTACATTTTTCAACATCTGTTCTATGAAGCGTTACACTGGCATTTTTCAGTGGAAATGTTGAAAGAATGCACTCAATGCTCATTCAGATTATACTGTGTGGGTGCCACTTGTCCAAATAAGCCATGGGTTTTGACTTGGGAACCCTACCAAGCCTTGTTTATGAGTCTGGTCTATTAGCAGCAGCACCTACAGATAAGTGAGTGCCTGTAGGCCTTGGACTTCAAGAGTTACAATCTCACAGGCTTGACCAAGCTGTAGAAGTTTCCCTTCTACTGCCTTCCATATAACATCAAATAAGTAATGAAGTTCTAAGACAACCTATAAAACCAAAGCTTTGAAAACCTGCCTGGAAAAATCTACACTCTAGGCTTAGGTTGCCCAGTTTTTGACTTGTGAGTGAAACAGACCACAAACCACACTGGTGATCAGGATAAGGTGTAGTCTATGTGTATACGGGGACATGACAGTTCTGAATTCCCTGGTCTGGATGTTCATCTGAGCTGTTCCCAGTACTTTGATGGCTCAAAAAACCCTACAGATCCCCACTTTCAATATACTACCCTTCACTGGCCTGGGAACCTCAAGCTCTAATTTTCACAGGACGTGAAATAAAAGTGAATGGAGAAATGGGACCTGTGACAATATCTGAACAGCTGCATAATGTGGAGCCTAAGTAACCCATTGCCTTTCATCCCAATGCACTTCAGTTACTGGGGTCAGATTAGCAGCAGTGTCCTTGCCTTGTAGTCAACTCAGCTGATCAAACCCATCTGAGACTACAAGCAAGCTGTCACTTGTAAAACACCCATTAGTCTGTTTGCTATTACCCAAAACCAGCAGCTTAGAAACCCTAGGAGCAAAGAGCACTTGCGTATTGCTGATATTCACCTTTGGATATTCTTCTTAGTTGTGTCAAATTCAGGTTGCCTCCCTCTGTATGTACCAATTCAGGAGCCCTGTTTTCTCTGCTATATATTGAGGAGAATTTTTAAACTGTAGTGAGAAGAGGAGATACTGTTCTGCTAGGAATAGCTTCTGTCCTTGTTGTGGCTTGTTTCCTGTTAGATTAGATGGCTTTCTCAGTTGTTGCTGGATGCAAATGTAGATAAACAGAAAAAAAAGAAATTAAAAAGACTCGTTTTGGACTTTTCACTAATCTACTACTGATGTTGCAGTTATTTAAGAGTTTCAAAGTTTATATCAAAGTCAACAAGAATATCTTGTACTATCAAAAAAAGTTGGTTTGGAATAGAAAGAAAAAGTATAAAATTATTTTTGCTTTTTCTTTCAGCGCATATTATCCCTTCCTTAAGGACATGGTAAACAGGACTTAGTAAGCACCTTTGCAAATTCCAGTAATCTAGTGAATTTTAACCTATTATTTTCCAACTTTTTTTTTAAATTTTAAATATTTTCTACTATTTATCATTTTTTAAAAAATTTTAAATGTACCTTTCATCACCTCAATGAATTTCAAGTAACCAGGTATGTGACATGGATAGTATATGTTAATTGCAGTTAGTATTACAAAGAAATATACATATCTTGACTGAACAGTGATATGATAAATTAATAACTGTTTGAATAAATATGATGACCTGGATCTTCCTATTACATTAAGCATGCTGCAGTTTAGGAATTTATGCCTATTTCCTTTTATAGATGATGAGAGAGAAACAGTCGTTTAGCATACAGTACAACAGACCTGATTTAGACATCTAACTCAGGAGAGCTCTTTGAACTTCTCCTTAGAAGCACTTATTTTTCCTGGATGATTCCCTGTATATTGCACATTTCTGAATGTAACCCATTGAATTTCACTGCCAGGCATTCCTCAAGCAGTGTCTCCAAAGCAAAGCAGCCATTAACTGTAAGGCAGACGTCCCCAGAATAGTTGCCTTTCTCCCAAGTAGTACAGTAGCAAGCAATTTGCCCATAATTTTATCAGCATTAAGCTAATGGTTAGGTGAAACTAGATATGACTAGGCTAAGAATATTTTGTTCACTGAGAATTTTAGAACTTTGTGATAACTTGTTTTTGGTTTCGGCCACCCCAAATGTAGTCTCTATGTTTATATTTACATGGTACAACTAGAAGACATTTTAACCCACCAGACAAGAACCCAGCAGGTTGGGATTTTTCACCATACATTTCTATTTCTACCTCTATACATCTTGAAACCAGTTCTATATGACAGGGAGGGGATCTTTTTACATTAACTCTATATAAAAGTCTTTAGGGAAGGCAGAGAGATGTGAATCTGCCTCCTTCCGGCTCAAAAATCCACTCTCTGTACCCTGAGAATTCCCAGTTTATAAATGTCTGTTAGACAATCCCACCAAATTAGGCAATTGTAGCACCTTTTTCATTGCTACCAGAGAGAATCTTGTCTCATTCTTTGAAGAGGAGCTCTAAGTAAGCAACTTACCTTCTAGGCAGGGTACAGTGTCAGGGATCATAAGTGGCTGGAGGCATCTTCCAGTGAGCTTTCAGTCAGCCAGCAAACTTCAGAGGTGGTCAGGTTGTTAGAGATACACCTGTCATCACTGATTCCTATGCTTATATCAAGGTAGCTCCTCAGGCAGCCTAGAGGTTTCCTGGATTCAATGCTGAGTTGCTCAACTCACTCTAGATCCTATGAGGGAAGAATTCCTATATCTAACTCTAAACTCTGAATCCCACTTTGTCCCAAGGAAGACAAGTTAAAGCGGAAATTTATCAAATCCTTATTTTTGATCTGGCTCATTCTTTTTCTTTCTGTGGCTCAGTACTCCGCAAATTATTCCCTCCAATAGCCTCGACAGAAGAAAATAATTGGCAACAGTGGCTGAGCCAAGTAAACACTTAGTTTCATCATGTGAGAATATCTGGCTGATTTGGCAGTCCAGTCAGAAACTGCCTTTATTGCTGTTTAGTCAGGTCTTCTTAAAATTAGATAATGCAGTGAATGCCTGTTGAAGAGTTTGTAAGGAGGGAGATGGAATATGGGATTTTAGAATTGCCAAATGTACTCAATTATTTTTAGTGCACCAACAAAAGTCAGATAGCTGGGCCAAAAGACAGCAGTTAGAAGTAGATGAGGAGGACAGACTTTTTCTTTAGATTTTGGTAAAAGATGTGAAAGGCTGCAGAAGTAAATAAATAATGAAATTGAAGTGTATAGTATAGATAAAATGCAGAAAGCACTACTCAACGAAACTGCTACAGGTAGAGGAAGAGGTATTCCAGAGTATATATGCATTAACTGAATAAAACTGGGTTTTTTACCTCAAAAGAAGTTCTGGAAATAAAAGGGTAGCCATTTGAGTTGAGGTGACAAAGTGATTGGGTGTCTAACAAGTAGTTTGGTTGACTTCAGAAATTAAAGATCAGGAGCTAGATCCTGAATTCTAGAACTATGCTCAATACAGCATCACAGACACATCCATACAGTATAGGGAATAAAAATAATGGCTGCAACAATTAAATTTTTCCTATATCATCCTGACCTTGAACACTTCCAGGGATTGGACATCTACAAATTCTCTGAGAGACCTCTTCCAGTATCTCACCACCTTCATCATCAAATATTTCTTTTTCACACCTACTCTGAATCTGCTCTCTTTCAGTTGAAACCATTGGCCACTGTCCTGTCACTACAGGTCCTGGTAAAAAAGGTCTCTCTCAAGCTTTATTGTAAGACCTTTTAAGTACTGGAAAGTCTCCCTGGAACCTGCTCTTCTCCAGGCTGAACAACCCCAACTCTCTCAGCATGTCTTCATAGAAGAGGTGCTCAAGCCCACAATCATTTTCACGCTCTCTCTCTCTTGACTGGTTGCAGCAGATCCACATCTTTCCTGTGCTGAGGACCCCTGAGCTGGAAGCAGTGCTTCACGTAGGGTCTCATGGAATTAAAGGGGAAGAATCACTTACTGGTCACTCTTTTGATGCAGACCAAGATATGTTTGGCTTTCTGCGCTGCATGGCCAGCTCATGGACAGCTTTTCACCCACCAGTATCTCCATGTCCTTTTTTTCAGGGCTGCTTTCCATACATGCATCTCCCACCATTTACGGGCACTGGGGATTGCCCCAGCCCAGGTGCAGGACCTTGCACTTGGCCTTACCAACTTTCATGAGCTTCTCATGGGCCTACTTGGCAACCTGCAAAGGTTTCTCTGGATGCCTTCCCTGTACCTACAGAACTCACATTTAGATCTAATCTTTCTTATAAGTATTAAAAAAAATATGGTCAATATTAAAACATTTAATGTGCTTACAGAAATAAAAAGAATCCTACCCAGATGTTCTTCATTGCTAAATCTGTGTCTTCACTTGAACTTAAAAAAAAAGAATTTATGCTTTTCTAATAGCAGTTGTCATGCCCCCCCACTGCCCCAAAAATCAACCAGTCATTTAATCCAGTAACTTCTGCCAAATATTTAATAAGACGGAAAGAATTCTTCATAATGAGAACAGATTAAAACCAAATAAAATCATTTAAAACTGACTTTTGGCAGATCATGAGATTTAGGACTGAATATATTGAAAGACAGGGCAGTGAAACACAGAGCACCTTGTGCTTTGTACATTTCAAGTAGATGAATTTCAGTGACAGCTCAACCCAGAAGCCAAGTAAGTTTCATCTACCCAAAACACATCCACGCCCCTATGATCTTAGACACAAACAAAATAGTATGAATACAACATGAAATTAAATGTTTTACTTTGATTTTTCAAACAAGAAAAAAAAAAGCAAAATATTTTCAGCAAATTTTTCTTTTTTCTTTTATTTCAGAAAAATTCTTTACCTACTTGTGATTTATATGTGACATGATATTTATGACATTTTGGAGAAAATTTGTGTGTTAATAAAACAGTGATGGATCATCAGAGTAGAAAGCTTTTTATACTATACCTAGTATACAATGTTCTTGGCCAAAACATACAATCACCTTCCAATTTTAAAATTTATCTCCTGTTTTAATTTTATATATTTAAGTTACTTTGATTTTCATAAAAAGAAGGAAATTGCAGGTGTTAGTAACTCTAATGCTTTGCAAATGTGCTAAAGGGCAAAAAATGACACAATATATGCTGCTTTCACTATTTCCTACCCATACAAATTGGCCATGCAGTATGTTGACCTATCCAGATGCTCCACAGTTCTGAAATAATTCTAAGCAGACTTGCATAAGAATGGAATAGAGTCAATGTAAATCATTTTTATTCCCAGTCTCACCATTTTTCTTTTTTATAATGTCCCATCCAGACTGAGGTCACACATACTAGGAAATTACTGCAGCATAATAGCAGGTTATATTAGCTAATTTCTATCTTAATTCATAACTCATCATCTTGTGGGTTT
Organism: Motacilla alba alba; assembly: GCF_015832195.1. Classification (NCBI taxonomy): domain Eukaryota; kingdom Metazoa; phylum Chordata; class Aves; order Passeriformes; family Motacillidae; genus Motacilla; species Motacilla alba. Next base: position 68,280,230 of record NC_052016.1, read on the forward strand.
TATTAGGGTAACCCTATAGAATTCTGATTAAAGAGAGGCTGGTGAAATTATAGAATCCTTACCTTTCTTCTGTCTTACAACAGTGTCCAGAAGTAACCAGTAGTATTTATTCACATGGTGTGCAAAGCAATCTAGAGAGACACAGAGTCCTCTGTCATCTTTGATAGGTTATGTTCTCCAAATTGAATATCAAACAGCCTGTTGGCATCATCAATCATGAAAAAGGTATCTTTTCTCTTCTATTTGGAATAAGAAAAAATAAGTCTTCCTAGTACCCTTCCCTAAAAATTCTGTCTTTAAGCTCATAAGTCTATATAGACTAACCAGAGAGGATTTTGTTACTTCGGGAAAAAGGTGAATTCTTTGGCCTTGAAGCATTACTTGTTTTTTTTTTTCTTTTTTTCTTTCCTTTTTCTTGTTTGTCTGCAGAGAGAATAGTATCACTTTGTGAAGACACTACAAAAGAAATAATTTCAGGAGTCATCTTGTCATCTACAAGAAGGATTCACAGATATTTTAGCCGCAGGTCAGAGTGTCTTTTTTGAAACCAAACTAATCTACTAAACACAAAAGTACCTCTCTCTACAAGCATCTCTTCAACGTCAGCAGCAGTTAGTCTGAAAACTTTTCTGCTTTTAAAATAATTTCCCATATACTCAATTTTAAAGGAGAGTGACATAAATGATAACAATTACTTTTACATTAATGCAATTTTCCTTGAAGGCTCAGACATTGAAAGTGACCCATAGTATTTAGTACCATTGTTTCCTAAAATATTCCTATCAGGAACCAGATGTCCTTTAATCCTGACTCTTATATTTCTATATTTGTTTTTTTCTTTTTTTTAAGGAACAGATGCAGTATTATTTAAATTTATTGGTTTAAGTGAATTCTCTTATGTTTTATGTTTTCCAGCATGACCATTTATATGTGCTTTCCGGAAAAAAAGTCAAAATTAAACCACTTTTTCATATGTAGAAGAGGTCTTAAATTGGGCAGAAAGGGAAATACTTTATTTTGTAATGAAGTCATCTCCTGTCAGTTCTAATTAACCCTGGTCTATAGCCAAGGTTTGTACAGAGCTGTTGTGAAATCAAGGGTTTCCTGGACAAGCCAGTCTTTCTGTGAGGTAAGAACTGATACACGCCTCCCAAATATGGGTGACCACTCTCTCCGCTTTGCCACATTGGGGTTTATTTTATCTTCCTCTTACTGTTCATGAGAAGCTTCTGGTACAAATCCAGAAGCTTTACTAGGTTTTGCTTTCTGATACTTCATGCAGTCTATACTGCAGTTTCACCACAGTGCCTGGAATCATGAAATTTGTGAGCCACAGCTTTAAAAGAGAAAGCATAAATACTTGCTTTGTAACCTTATCTCCATCTCCAAATTTGAAAATGGGAAAGACAGGAATCCTTAGCCTTCCTCTAGAGAACAAGTGTACAGCCCCCTGCTCCAGCAATACTAATCATGACAGAGAAGTTGACAGTGTCATACTAATTTTTTTTTAAGCCCCAGCTTTATTGTTTCAATTCCTCACAGTGCAAATAGCCAAAAAATGATTATTTACACTCATACTCCTCACAAAATAGCAGGTTTGCTCACTGGGGTAAGAATCCACAAATGTATTTCAGATGCCTTGTACTCTCTGCATTACACATCACTGTCATTAGATCAAATAGAAACAAGGACAACTTATAAAAACAAGATGAAGATTTATGGCATATGGAAAAAAGACAGATCTTTTCATTTTTACCATGGTATTAAAGTGCACTTTTTTCAGTTTTCAGAACGTTTAATACACAAGAAAAAGATAAGTCTGTCTGGATCTCTCCCACATTTTTGTGTTAGAGCAGGAAAGGAGTTATACGATCTCCTCATAGAGTTTACAGGCTGTTTCACTTATTCCTTATGCTGTAAGACACCTTTCTTCCCAGTCAATCTAGGACTCAGACCATGTCATAGGAATTACCTGTGTAGAAAAATAGCCCTACAAAAAGATCAAGCTGGGATAGACTGAAGGCGGGGTTGGGAAAAATTTCCACAAGCATTACTACTGAAGAACACAAAGCTGCAGCTTAAAAAACCCCAAAACTTCTTCCAATCAAGTCAAAGTGAAAAACAGGTGTATAATTGTATATCTTCAAGACCAACTTAACACTAGATTGAAGCAATTCTTTTGTTGTCTACTGTCGCTGGGAATATGGCCAGATAGAGAACTTGTATTGATACTGAAACAAATTCTAGTTTTTCAAGTGAGATGAAAAAAAATCCTTCCTTAGAAAATACAGATGTGATATGAAAATACAAAAAGTACTGATGCAATTTCCAGTTTTCCTAAGGGTTCCTATGATACAGGCTCTATTTATCATGCATATCTCTCAGCTAGGGCTGGCAGCATTTGGTCATTTTACTTGTGAGACTTTTGCCTCACTGTTAAAACAGAAAATCAAATTAAGACACCACCTTTAATAAACTTTGACTCCTTTATTATGCAGGCCATATCCACTGATTTGGCAATTTTATTTTACACAGAGAATGAAAGTAAAACTGCAATATCTTGGTTTAAGCCTAAGTAAATGTGGTCTTTTATTCTATTTCCCTTATGGTTATTTTATTTAATTTTTTGTTCCTTTCCCTTAGAACTGATACTTTCGTGTCATTCTTAAGAGACTCCTACAACCCATAGGCAGATAATTTAAAAATGCAATAGATTTTTTCCAAAACTCTTACTTTTTTTCCACGTTATGTACTTCACAGACATCTTACTGGGGGTCAACCTCTTTCTGCTTTGGTACACAAATAATTGCATTATCACTTTGTTATCAGGCAAAGGAGCAGCTAACAGTTTAAAGTTTAGGGTCAAGTGAAATCTATCTGTGGCTTTATGGGTAATTAGGCTAGGTTACAAGAGTCAAGTGAATATTCATTAGTTACAGGATGAATACTCAGCATGTAGTAGTAATTTGCATTTCTCCATGCTTCCAAACCTAATTCATGACTAGTATTGACATAGCAATCACATTTCAGGCATTATTTCCTTCCAGACAAAGGAATAATTGATTTGTAATAATCCTTAAAGTATACCATCAAAACTTTCTAATTTTCCTTCAGAAATCTGATAAAATTAATGCTACTTTCTACCTCTGTTATTGCTGACCTTTCTCTACTGTTTTTAAAGTGGACTTACATGAAATAGAGGAAGGTATAATAATTGACATAATTTTATTAAGCAACATCATTCCATTTGGTACAGAGCCTGATTGATATATTAATGTCAGCAACATTTATATCTCAGCAGTGAGTTATAAGAATTCTAAAAGCCTGAAAAGGATTGACCAGGACATTATATAATATATAACTGGAACTTAGATACATATGTTCTATCAAAAAATTCATTACATTTACTTAACATCAGACATTCCTCATCACTTTAACCCATTATAGTTTTTTACCAAATGCTTACCCAGATTTCAATAGTACAGTACCTGTGTTATATAGCAAAATTTCACTCCTATACATACGTTTTTTAGTGAAAGAATTAAATAAGGAACAACCAAACAATATAGGAATGGGTACCTAAAACTAATTTGTGATGATTCCGAATATGAAAGAATCTTCCCTTCTCAGGAGTTAAAAGCAGATTCATCTGCATCTGTAGTAGTTGCTGACTTTTGCATTGAGTTCCAGTCATTTCTATGGGCTCTCCAACTCTTCTCATGTCCCAAGCCAAGCCAGTTAGTAAAGAATTTTTAGTGCTGAATAGACAGGTAGAGGCTCTTTCTGTTCTTCTTACAAATCCATAAAATAGAATCAAAAAGTCAATAAAGCCAGACGTCTCTCCATTGCTTTGGGGAAGAACAAAATAGAACAGGTACTTTTGCTTCTTATTTTTAATAACGGAAATTTCCAATTTAGATATTATAACACTAAGTAAATAGCAAACTATTTCTAAATTCAAATGAACAGAGGGTCACTATACACATGCAGTTTGAAAATTGTAAGTCACTGAAATCAATGATGGGCCAGTCACTGAATTTCATGAGACCATAATTTTGTCAATTACATTTTGCCATCGTTTAACAGCAAAGGATTAATGAAAATCCATTAAATATGCAGGTCAAATTTCTTCAGATATTTGACTATTATCTTTTTTTTTTTTTTTTTTTTTTAAGTTATCACATCTCACTTTAATACACAGGTGTATATCTGCATATATTTTATTCCAGGATCCTTATATTTATCTTTTTGGAATTAAACTGCCAAGAGCATTAATTCCAGCACAAATATTTCTGAGAAAAGGTGTTGGGGTTTCTTTAATCTGGATGAAGATAATGGCCAGAAGTGTTCACTCAACAACTTTGTTTGCATCTCCAAAAACATCCATATGTTAGAAGTGATTTGATATAGAAAGACAAAAGAGGATTGAGAAAGAAAATTGTTTTGTTTTTTTTTTAATTTTTCCTATAAATTCCATTAACTGAGCACCTTGCATGAGCAATAGTGAGTGAAGGAGAGGGAAAGGCATCTTGGAATACAAAAAAGGAGGGTCTTTCATTAAGGAGAATAGGTATTTGAAAAATACATGGTTCACACACACTGGAGGAAGATGCTAATTATATATACCACTGGAATGTGGGATATAATTCATGTTGGAAAATACCTATGGTTTTGGCAATACCTGGTTATGGACTGATTGTGGGTCTATTTGACCTCTATCTAGACTAAAAAGTTAAAAATAAAGCACCTTGGCAATAGATTTAACAAATTTTAGCAATTTGGCATCCACCAGCTGCTTGCAAAATACTCAAGGAAGCCATTATTTCTATAGTATTCTTTTTTTCTTTTCCATCAATGGGAAAGAACCCAGATCCTTTGTAAAACTGAAGAATGTAAATTTTTTTTTTTTGTGTAGAGGTAGTGAGGAAATTAAGCTACCTTATAGATTAATTCCTTGGCTTCTTTATCAATTTAAAGATTTTTCATTGTCTCATTAGACAATTTATCACTCCCATGCTTTCATTGTACTCTGCTTCAAACTACTGAAAAACAGGTAATATACTGCACAACTTGCTGGCCAGATGTACAGTTCAATTAGCAAATTTTGCATACTGTACATGCATATCAGTTCATGCAAACACCTATCACTATAGGATCTAAATACCCCAAAAGTAATTATTTATTCTCTGAAGTTTTGACCCAATTTAAAGAAGTAATACTGCCACAGAAGTTATACTGACATACAGTACACAGAGAGAAATTTCACAGAAAACCCACTCTGTGCTGGACAGAACAGAAGACATTTTGATTAACATTATTTTTTGCCCTCAACTTTATTTTCTTTCCTTTTCCCAAACACAGCCTGGAACAGTATGAGAAGCATAGATATTTTTTGGTATCTGAACCAAGCTTTACAAGAGTCCTTATTAAGAGGATGGCTTCTCGTAAACCATCCACTTTCCATGCAGGAACCCAACAAACCCGTGTAGAAACCCTGTAGGAGAGGAAGCTACTCAGCAGCTCCTCAGGCTTCCTACTGGGGTTAATAACTCAAGACAGCATGTGCAGCTGTTGTGAGAAAACTACGCATCTTAGATAGATAGTGAGGCATGAGAAATCTGGTATTGCCAAAGAAAGTGAAAGGCTGAGAGTGTGTTATTCCCCTTACGGCAAACTAGAATACTTTAAGTGGAGAAAATAGAGATTCAGAACTAATATAAAAATGTTTATTAAAAGCAATATTTGACCTTTCACAAACTCTTCTTTTATATCATCTCTGATTTGGAAAAGTTTTATCATCTAATCTTATTTTAATTTTACACTGGTGAAATACAGAGGAACTTCTTTTGGTTCACATCAGTGTAACTGATATCAGCATCAGACCCACTGTCTCCATTGTAAGCAAGTCATGAATGGCCATTCTTCATGGTCATATAAAATGATACAGAGGTCCCTTGGCACAATCATTACTTTTTCCATTTTCTGTAGACAAACAAACCCATAAAACAGAACTGACAGATGTTATAACCCAAGAAAATGAAAGAGAAAAACCCACAATACAGAAGAACTAAAGAAATTCTAAATAAAGTAAGATGGTGACAACCTTCTGGAATACACCTACTTGTATTTCAGGATTTGGAAAGCATAAAAGGTACATAAAAAATGTTACTACAATTGCTGTCCTTGCTAGATCAGAGTACTGCAAGGAGCAGCAGAAAGATTCCAAAACACTTGCTTGGGATGTGCAATACAAGTTTTTTTTTTTCTATTTGTAATTCAACAGGTCTGTATAAATCTGTTCATTTTAATGTGGCTTACATTTTAGGTTTTGGGGGTTTTTTTGTGTTTTTTTTTTTTTTTTAATTCTGATTTTTGTTTTTGAGGTAGCTTAGTATGTGTTTTAGTTACACTCCACATCCAAAACAAAAACATATACTTTTCCACATACTGCATTGATAACATATTATGATATAAATTAAAATTTGATGGTTAATTAAAAGTAATAATTTCAAGTAACTAAAGTTCTCAGACACTGAAAGCTTCATTCTTTGTTGAAACTATGATCTGAAATTCAGCCTCAGTCACATTAGATGGTAGTTGGAAACTTCTGAAGTGCCAGCTCTCAGGCTGAAGCCACCCTCATCCTAGTGGGAAAAAAAAAGGCATTTATTTGAAAATATTCCTTTTCACATATATATGCAGAGGCTGGAGATTTAGCAGATTCTCTGATTTGAGAGTGGTTTCAAATGTAGGAATTTCAAGGATCTCTCTTAATAGATACCACAGCTCAGGCTGCAGTTGAAAGTGTTGGTTTCAACATTGCTGGAGGTTTTAGGAATATAGAAATTAATAATGGATTGTGCTGAATAAAACACAAACAGCACATAAAAATCCTCACACTGACAAAGAGTTTTTTCCTACTTTTTCCCTATCCTGGGGCACATGCAGCTAAGGCAGACAAATGTAATGCATATCACCACCAACAAATTAGTGTTTCATAACAGCATCATATCTCGTCAGTAAAGCTGAAAGGTGGCTTTCAGTAGTTTAAACTCGGTTTTGCTCCAAGCTCTGCAGCTCTATAATATTCTGACTTTGGACTTCCTCAGATTCCAACACTGAATCTGGTATTTTTAAAGGGAAATGCGTGCATACAAAAGCAAATCCATTTCTATTTGCCGGTGTTTGTGGACATCTGTCTTTACCAGTCGTTCTGTCTACTTAGCCATTTATTAGAGTAGTGGCAGTAATTGGAAACCAATGTCATAGAACTAAAACTGCAAATACAGAATTAACCAAGCAAACTGTCTGGGTCCTTGTACAATTGCTCATTGAAGCAGAAAGCAGACATAAAGCCCTTCCAAGTAAAATGCATGCAGAACTATGGTAAGGTTCAATTAATATTTTTTAAGTGGCTTAGTACACTGAATAAAATGAAGATAAGCACAGGAGAAATGTTGCATATGTGTTTATATGTGTTTAAAATCAGTCTCTATAGCTTTTAGGCTTTATGTGTTCTGGATGTGTTGCACTAGTTGAGTAACACCAAGGAGCCATAAAGCTGACTTAACCAGCGAGTTAAGCTACATTAACGGGTACTTTGTATCCTTGGAGTGGATGCCTTGGGTCATCAGATTAATTCAAAGCAGTTGGAATAAAGGAGGGAAGGCAACCTTTGAAGTAGGTGAGATCCCTTAGAGCTTGATCCCCAGCCAATTGACATCAGTAGTAAGACTCCCATTTGTCTTAAACTGCTGATCATAATTAGTCTAATTTAATGGATTGCATCAGCCATTTCCCCTGCACTCTAGTGTTGACCTGAAAAAGTGTTTGTTAGCCCTTTTTTCTAAATAACAACCAGGGACTTCAGCGTGGCTAAAACACACAGCATTAGCTATAGTGAGTTTTTAAGGTGACTACAAAATTATGTTTGTGCTGTAGATAGCATTTCTGCAAAAAAAAATCGAAGCCTTATTTTTGGTTGCTTTCAATGCCTGAATAGTTCTCTATTACTGATGATACACCTTGAATGATTTGGGTGTTGTGGTAGTTTCCATGATGAATTCTTAATCTCTTCACTCTAGTTTATGTTCTTTCTTATTCCCTCTCTGTCTCGTGGCTGTAAAAACGTCCTTTGAACAGGCCTGCCAAAAGCTTAGTGAAGCTGACACTGCTCTTCTCTCCTTTTTCTCTTACCAATCATTAGAATCCAGAAAGCTTCTTCAGAATAGCATAAATATTGTAAGAGATAAAAAAGAAGAAATTATGAGATGCTTCTGGTCAAGTTTCCATAAACTTCAAAAATCCCCTTGGTGGTTTCTGCTGGGGATTTTTATTGATAATACCCAGGCTCTAAAACCTCATGTCTAACACGTTTCTCTCACACACATCACCTCAGCCTTTTCACTTTCTCCCTGCTGTTTCGGTATAGCATATGTCTGCACTGAAATTGAAGCTGCCAAGGATGGTTTTCTAAAGCATTTGTTAACAAGCTTATATCAGTTCTTATATTTAAAATTTCATTAAAAAGCTAAACCCATTCTTTGTAATATTACTAATTTGAAGGGGGGTTTACATATAAAATTAATGATACAAGACATTGTAGACATAGGTAAACACTACAGAAAAGCCAGATTACTGACTAGCAGTGTTAGCTTTTAAAAACAGTGAGGTTTTGGTTTCATTCTGGACATTTGCTCATCTGTCAATCAAAAATCTTGTTATACATGAATCTGATGTCAGATCAATATCTGACAAGACTTTTGACTGTCAGGACAAATTGTTAGACATGGATGTAATGCCACATCCATGTATAACAAGGCCCATGTAGAGCAGCTGCCAGTGATAGAATCCTGTCATTCATACATTATCAAAACAGTTAGAGCAGCTCCCTGAGATCTCATGTGTTAAGTAACTACATCAGAGGCTGAATTTCATCTGTAAATCATGAGAAAAACTCAATAGAATTACAGGTGCAATTAAAGAAGACAAGAATCCATAACTGTTTTTGCTTTTTGATTCACAACGATAAAAATGTTGTGGGGATTTCTTCTTCCCTGTGGTCTCTTCAGTACAGCAATGCTCATGTTTTACTTTCCTCCTATCAAAGACATGAAAATGTGTGGGGTTCATGTTAGTGTGCTTAACCAGTGAAACATTCCACAAATTATGCTGACAGCTGATAGAACAGGAGGGGTGGTAGCAAGAATTGAAAGAGGGAGAAAAGGAATTCATGTACATTATACCTAATTCCAAAGATCACCAAGAAAGCATACATGAAACATGTTTAAAGTTCATCAGCTGTATGAAGGCATTGTTATGCAATGTTTATATGGAATACTATTTTATTTTCTAGATTTGCCCTAATGGCACCAAATTGGTGGGCTGATTTCTACATCGATAGCAGAATTCTGAGACATTGCCTGGTAGTAATAATGTCACAGCATATTAATGTGGGTGCAAAAGAGTTCAGAATCTTCACAGTCTGCACAGAAATGCAAGCGTTTTAACTGAAAAGCAAGAGGAAATGCTGGAGGACACACAACATTTTAGAAAGGCATGTGAAAAGAGAAGCTGAGCTATACAGAAGCAGGCACACCTAAATCTGTAGGACAAAAGTAGTGAAGGAGTCTGATAGAATTAATGATTTACCTAAATATAGGTTATTTAAAATTATCTGAGTTGGTCTAATGTACCTGAGGTCTAAATGTGGAGCTGAGAGCCACAATGCATAAGAATCCCATACCTTTCTGATGCAATAGCTGGAGACTGGGAGGAGTACCCAGGATGGCTCTAGATTATTCTAGTGAGTCAGGTGAATCACGCCCTGGCTCTGTTTTCATTTCTCTGCCTGAGACATGTCTACTCTACTTATTACCATGGCAACTTACCAAGGACTATTCCTTTCTCCGAGCCCAGACCATAAAGTGCTAATATTAAAATACAGACAAAGTCTAAGCTGCTGACATCGACATCATACTATTAATATTCAAAACCTACAGAGACACTGTATTCAAGATAGATGCCTTCCTAGTATGTGTGCATCCCACATATACACAACCTTTTTCTATCCTTAGGTATTGTAGCTGTAAACCTGTTAGACTTAAATTAGGTATCCTTAAGTCTATCACCAAGGCAGGACTAGTTATTTCATGTTTCAGGTGTTTTGAAAAACCTATACAGAACTAGTCTCTTGGGCTGGTGTGTGACTTTTTGGAAAAAGGGAAATCTCTACAAGCTCACAGCAATGCTGCAGACTGAGATTTGCAAGAGAAATTAAGTACTCTTTGCCCAAGCAGTATTGTGAAGCATCTTTAAGTGGATAAATATTATTTTTAGTGCTAGAAATAAAATAATTCTTTAAATATAATACATCTTCTCTTATAAAGGGTAATTTGACCTTGCATCTCCCCATATTTTATGTCTTTTTACTTGGTTCAACACCATATCTCATTTGTGCTTCATTGCATTTAGAAGATAACTGACTACACAGTGTTTCCTGGCACCAAGAGTCTTAATTAAAACTGAATTGGAATACAGTCTCTTCTTGGTAAACGGGATCAGTTTATTTTCTGGACGACCCTTGAAAAACCACTGATACAGTCAAACTGATGATGTCCCTCACTGTACAAACAGCTATATCTACAGAAGACCTATATCAAATCTAACTAATTCAGAAGGGATGACTTGATCCGTGGACATTTGATGATTGAACATTATGACAGGACTGGAGTAACAGTAGGCAGTGAAAATGCTGTGATTCCATAAAGAGAGAGACATGTCAGGCCCTTCCTTTGTGGCATACAGTGTCCAGCCCAGATGCATTTGTTCTCAGATCTCTTTCTTTAAAAAACTAAAGGGCAGGGAGTTAACCTGGTAAACACAGCTTCACTTGGGAGACCTGAGTTTCTTTGCAGGATTACTTTACAGTAGTAGCATGCTCTCAACTTTGCTTTACTCATATTTCTGAATACTATACAGTTTAACACATTCATTTTATTATTTTACTAAATTGTGGATGATACATTGACAAACCTGTTTTCAGTTACCATACCTTGTACTTCTTCTGTTTGCTGACAGTATATTCTATTTTAGTAGGTGGTTATGAATTGCCTTAAGTCATCTGAACTGCATGATCCAAAGATGTTCATATTTCTTTCCTTCCCTGATGGCAAAGAACTACTTTCCTTTCACAGTCTTTTTTAAAAAATTATAATTAGACTGGAGTCTTGCCTCTACACTCATTCATCATCCTCTCCTATTAGTCTTATCACTCTGTAGGGCTTTAGAGAATTGGCTAGTAAAATCACCAGTAACTCAAGTTTGAAATAAGGCTATCAAAACAGATAGGCTTACATGCCAACTCCTTGGACAAAGTGTAATTGTAAGGAATGGGGCAAAGTAGTAATGAGAGGAAAAGCTTCCACCTTTGGGACTCCTGCTGTGCTTCTGCCACTTTTCCATACTTCTACAGGCAATTTTCTGTAGCTCAACTAGTAGAAGGCAAAACCAATGATAAGAAATTTCAGTTAATCATTTAATTAGTGCTATACTTGTCCTCTCTTGGTTATTATACTAAATATTCATATTACAAGATTTTGAAGTAAACGTTGTTGTCCAGCTTTAGGAATGGTATTCTCCAGTTTAGTGCTCCTGCTGAAACCACATTTCCACTCCCTCGCTCCCCTCTCCCCACTTATGGGTGGCAGGAGAATTGGAGACACAAAAGGCAGAGATCACAGGTGGACATAAGAACAATTTACTGGAAAGAAGAAAATAAACAGTAACAGCAATGACAGAATTGTACAGAAAAGAAAAACAGAATTATATAAAAAAAGAGTGTGATTCACATCATGCAAAAATTCTCACTGAAGAGCCCAAGACCTGACTATGGCCAACCATGCCCAACCACTTCCTCTGGCTCAGGCCATGCTCAAAGGAACTTCCTTTTTCCCTGGGAGTCCCTTTTCCCCATCCCCAGCAATGATGTGTGATGGTATAGAATAACCTCAGGGCTGCAGCCTTGCCCATTCCAACTACTGCAAAAATCAACCCTTTCCTTTCCTGGCCAGAACCAGGACATTTGTGTTTACAGTCCTAAGCTGTGATAAATTAAACTGATGGCTTTTAAGAGCCTCCTCTGCAAATATATTGTCACTGTCCTTCTTTTTCTTTTTTTTTTCCTTAAAAGTTATTCTGTTGCCATGATCTGCAGCTTTTAATGTCATGAAAGTATATGGCAATAGGAATGGGGAAGTTAGAAACTTTTTCTCTCTCATCTGGTAGTTAAGAAAATACAAGAATGTGCTTTTTGTAAATTAAGGGTGCATTTAAGCAACAGAGGCTCCATTAATGAATACTGTCGGAACTCAGAATGTCCCACAGACATTCTCGGACGTTCCAGACCCAGGTCAAAAGCATCTGAGACCCTGGCATGCAGCCAGAGACCCCTATGGCTTTGAATCTGACCCATGGAACAGTTTACCAACTTTGCAGGAAGAACAAGAAGTCACAAAAGTTTAGATATTGTAGTAGAAGTAGTCACGAAGTAAAGGGTAGGATTTCTGAGTGCTGTACAGGGGGGTTTTAAGCCTTGTACGCAGGGGTCCAAGTTTTGTACATGGGGGTCAGGAGATCTAAGATGGAGGGACTTGGGTGTGCCCTGTCCTCTTTCTTTCTCCTTCCTAACCTCCATGTCTTTGGTGATGTTGGCACTCACAGATTGGTCTAGAGTAGAAAGTCACCATTCAATATAGATAGTAGGTATTGGGGAAAAAGTATAAACATGTAGTACGTAATATATGATATAAAAGATGGCACCAGACCCCTGGGAGGGCAGTGTGCCTTTGTCTGAGCTGCTGAACGGGCCACAGCAGTTCAGGAGAAGAATCTTGTAGATAACCAACAATAAACAACCTTGAGACCGGACAACAGAAGACTACTGAGTCTTTCTTCGAAGGCACGGGTTGGAGGAGGGACTTTTCCATCTTTCGGGGTCATCCCAATCCGGGGGTGAAACCCCACAGAATACGATGAAAATTATAGGATCACAGGTGTTTTCCAACAAACTATTACTGAGTTAAGGTACAGTGTTTCACAGTTTTAGAAAGCCAACTTTCATATCACAAAACAACCTCAGATCTTCTAAACTTTAGCGACTAAATCTAAGAGGAAATCCTACTTTTAGTTATGTAATTATGAGCAAATAAGAAACCATTCTTGAAGGCTGAAGGCATACCATATTTGCAGAAAATCAATGTGTCAGCTCATCCAGCATGGTCAGAGCCTATATCTTCGAAAGAGCCACAAAACATTTAGGAAATAGATTTTATTCTTCACATTTTAAGGTCACATTTTTAGGTATCTGTAGCCATATTCAGGAAAAGGGACTGGAATTACTAAAAATATCCAGAATTTAAATAGTTAAATCTAAGCTAGATTTTTCCTTAGAAGTAGTAAAGAGAATTGTCATTTCTGAAGTGTAAATGTTCTTACCAAATACAGACAAACTAAGATAATGCACCTTGAAACTAATTCTCTCCATTGACTACGGAGATCCTAAGGAGATTGGCCAAGGTGAGGGGAGCACCACAATGCACTGAAAACTAAAAGATTCATCTCCACAGGATCATAGAATTAGGTACTTAGGCTTGCAGTGCATGCTAAGACAAAGATAGATCTCACAGTTATGCTGATCAGGACAACTGTAAGGAACAATCAGGTATGAACAAGTCATGTTTGGACACCTGCCCTTTCGAGGGATTCAAAAACCTCATTCTAGCAACCATTATTAGACTTGGGTTATACTTTTCTTCAAGCTGTAGACTCTAAGGATTTTTCCCAGACTCAAACAAAAATTTCTACATTTGTAATAGTTCATCTTCAGCAGATTTCTTCAGAGATTTGCCATACACACAATTATAAATCTTTAATGGAGTGGAAACACAATCTTGAGGACATTTAGAACTCATGTTTCTTGCTCGGTGGTGACTGCCCCAGACTGATATGCAGAAATTAGGCAGAAGTAAGAAGTTGCTCCACTGCCAGTTTTGTTTTGAGAAACTGGACAACTGTGATGTCTTTGTATGCAAGTCTTGTTTGTCCCTTTTGGAATAGGACAATTGTCTTGTTTTTTTCCATTGTTTGGAATTTAGCAAGTTTAGGTATCTTCTTTAACAAAAACAATGTATAACAGCACCTAACAATGCACCTCTGTATGCATGGACACCAGAGATTAGTTCACATGGGCCATACTTACATTAGCCAACTAAATGAGGCCAGAACTGTTCTCTGACACTGGGCGCAACTAGCATGGGAACATTAGATAATATCCTTACTCTCCTGAAAGAGGATGCTTGACTCCAGCCTTCCTTCTGTGAAAGGCACCCAGCCTCTCTTAACTCCTAAACAAGCCTGTGAGTTGTATGGGAGAGTGATATTTTAATACAATTGAGACACCATTTCTTTTAAACAATAATAATTAAATATTACTAAGTAATTTAAACAAATATGTTGTGCTCATATACTATTATCAACACAACCCAAGGGAAATCTTTGTTGTAAAATGAAGCATGGGCTTTTATGTAAGTCAGTTGCTCTTAAAAGCAGGTTTATGAGCTGTTCTTTTGCATTTAAAAGTGGACTCTTTGAATCACTTTCTTGGACACCAAACTGTTTCTTCCATAATTTGAAAAAAATCTTCAGGTTTCACCAGTAAATGTAGATTTTAAAATCATTTGACTCAGCCCCAAAGAGAATATTAAGGCACACTTATCAGTCAGAATGAGACTGAAGAATAGCCAAGAAGGACTTGTTAAAATATGTTTATGAGCTTAAGATATACTGAAAGTCAATTGGTCTTAGACTGCTAAGTTATTCAATTTTCCAATAGAACAGATAAAAGTGGATTTTATCCCCACACCTCTTTGAGGAAGAGAATGTAGAAAAGGGAAGGAGAAATCAGTGGGTGTAGATGAAATGAAGTTATGAGATTTGAAGGTTTATTATTATGCTAGAGTCTGTCTATGAAGTGTAGAGAGCCTTAATTAGCAAGTCATCTGCAGCAGCCCATAAAGAACAGTTTTATAGGAGTAGGAGATGGCTGGGCTAGTATTTATTACCTATTCTGTGTATCTCTTATTTACTTAGGTGGCAAGATCTTTGGAGCTGACATTGTCTTTAGGCAAAACTATGAGGAACATGAACAATGTTTTCATACATGATCTTTCTAGGACAATGAAACAGCATTGGTATGATTAAATATTTAAGACTAATGACTTTTTCTCTAGAGTAATCTGAATACATGTTTTTATTCTAGATTTTCCATCCATAATTTCCTGGGAGGCTTACAGACACAGGAAAAAGAAAATTTTAGTTCCCAGTTGTGTGTCAGTTAAATTTACTGTCATTTACACCCAAAAAAAATGGATTATCATGGCTGGTGTTGCTTCAAAGCTTCCTTATGCCAGGAGAGGTAGCTAGGATCTTTTTTTACCATGCAAAATTCTCAATATCCATCTGGGAAAGATCTCCAAGAATCTAAGATATCATTCCTCAAAAACTGAAGAATTGGTGATAAGCTAGGTACTTTGAAAATACATAAATGGTACTGGAGGTTTTTTCAGTCCTGAAGTACAAAAAAATACAATAACCCCAAATATTTTTGTTTCTTCTTTCAGCCTTAGGCCGAGTATTTTAAGGAACTTTGAGCAAACATTGCACAGAATTTTATCTGAAAACTGTGTGAAGATAAATATAAGCAGGATTTTTTTCTTATTCATATGAAATACAGTGTATAAAGTAAATCCTTATCAGAGTTATGTAAAACCTTGGAGAAAGTATGACAATAACATCCTTCTTCGCTTATCTTCAGTGCTGTAAACATTTTTTAGAAATAATATTACACATCTGACATGGGGAATAGCAACATATCCAACTGAAACTCATCCAAATCTAATCCATGAGGCTCTCATAGGAGCTTTAATGACCTCCACTTACACAAATGGACTACTTAATGCAGAAGAAATTATTGCTAGTCTGAATGAAAAGAAGCCTTTGACAGGCACAGTCATTCACAGATTTATGAAATGACTAATAAAAATCACCTCTGTATCTGCTTTCCTCTGTGAATTACTGATGTTGCTGGAGACAAAAAATTAGCAGGTTATGAGGAAAGAAAGTCAAGCTCCAAAAAGTAAATTAGATTAGTCCTAATATGCTGCTGGGCTCCAGTCTCATCTATTTTTCTTGCGTAAAAAGAACTGTTGGCATCAACAGACTTCACATCAAGTGTTTTCTTGAGTATTCTTTCCTTTACCTCTTTTTTCTTCAAACATCCTTTATCAATAAGGTCTGAGCCATGTGACATTGGAGGTAAGAAGAATGTAAAGAAGAATGTAAAATAGAGAAGAACAGAAAAGGGAGCATGCCTTCCTAAGAAATTTACTTCTTTAATACTTTATTTCAATCCATGTTTGGACATACAGTGGCCTATTAAGAGGAATGGGCAGCAAATGAAGGATGAGGGACAGAATGAGAAAGAGAGAAGAAGTGCTGAGTCAAAAAAGAAGGCAAGTCAGAAAGGAAAGAAGGGAGGAAGGGAAAGGAAAAGAAGCACAAAAAAAGGAAGACATAGAAGAAAAAAGACAAATAAGAAAAAATAGAAAATAACAGAGAAGAAAAAAATGGAGCAGAAGGGAGAGAGAAAAGAAAAAAAAACAGGCAGACTTAGCACAAAATGATAGTGCAACTATAATGGCCCAAAGCGAACAAGATTTTTTATCAAGTTGAAAAAAATTGCAGTTAAACATGGAAAATTCAAATTAAATATTTAATGAAAGTAATATTACTTTGCTGACTGAAACAAAGTAGACAGCACAGCTAAAAATCAAAGCTGTGTTGCCTACTTAAACTTTGTCATTGCCTTAAGACTACCCACAGAGAGTACTGATGAACTGAGTTCCACAGGTTTTACCCTAACTGTGAATTTTCATACTTTGGTAATTGAAGGCCAGCCATAGAGTTCTTTTGATGTTGCTTTCTAGGCGCATCTTTCTAAAGCCAAAGAATTTTAATGGAAAGTGTAATTCTATTTCTGCTGTAGAAAACAAAATGTTGTAGATAGCACAGCAGGTTCTTAAGCAGGACCAAACACATGGAAAGCAGTCAACACTATGATCCACACACTACTGTCAAAACTGCTGAAGTCGGATAGAAGATAACCCAGAGAACACAGCAGAGTATGGAAAATCAGCAGGCTACCAACAAGGCTGAAAAGCACAGGTTGTTTTGGGGGTTTTTTGGGGGGGTTTTGGGTTGGTTTTTTTTTTTTTTTTTTTTTGTCTCTGACAAGTACTAACAGTAACTTCAGGGAGAAAAATAATAAACCAAATCTAAGGATTTATTAGCTTCCACTCAGCTGGATATTTAACCTGAGGCAACTTGTTGGTCGTGTGTTTTTGAATGAGGCTATGACTTGACATAAGAGTTGGGATTATCCCATAATATCCCCTTTCTGATGCACTTTTTTTTCTTTTTCAGAACA
Source organism: Motacilla alba alba (assembly GCF_015832195.1). NCBI lineage: Eukaryota > Metazoa > Chordata > Aves > Passeriformes > Motacillidae > Motacilla > Motacilla alba. Next base: position 68,297,772 of record NC_052016.1, read on the forward strand.
ACTGTCTTGACATATGAAACTAACAGCTTTTATTCCAGGCAGCATTAATTCCTACCATTCCTCCCAGTACCAGGGAGACTGAAGACACTGTTCTGTGTTCAGAGAGCATCTAGCATAACTAAGACCAGCCTCATGAGAGACTAGGAATTTTTCTGTTCAAACAATAAATGAGGAAGCAACAACTTGACATGCTGAAAGAGATTAACTCCTTAAGTGCTTGGATACATATAAACCTGCTGGAAATAACCACAAGAAAATTGTTTTAATAGAAAATATTTGTGTATCCAGAATCTTTGTGATGAATTGAATGTGTGAGACCTTCCTTTCCATTCTTTTTCTTATTCCTTTTTCTTTATTTTAATTAACTTAAATTAAAAGGGGTTTAAAACTGTGGTCTTGTATTATTCCATGCATCCTACACTTGGCCTTTGAGGTAAAGCTTTATTCTTTTTATCTCCAAAAAACTATTTGGTATGGGCAGTCTACTTACTGTTTTTCATGAGGATAATTAAATGGAAAGGCATTTGAAAGGAAATTGAAGTTATTTTAATTTTGAAATGGTTACCAAAGACAAATGTTTTTAGTCAATAACTACAGTTTAAAGCAATTAGGAGAAATATACCCATGTAATGGATTTTGGTGCACCTATTTATTTAGATTAAAATTATGTATTTCCTAAATACTTATTCCTTAAAAAAACAACAAAACCCCTCCCTTACTAGAAATGATGAATAAGCAGTTGTAAAAAACATGGGATTGTTGGTTGTATCCCTTTTAGTAAGAAAAACTGTGTCAGTGCATTAGATCAAACAGTGACCTTCAAATCTTTTTAGTCTTTAAGCATCCTCCTGGCTATGCTGACTCTCCCCAGTCACTGTTCAGGCAAAGAAAAGGAACAGCTTTTGTCTGTAGTGGGTTTCTTTATGGATCTGGATAGGATCTCTGTTTTGCCTTGTGGATCTAATTAGCATAAGCAATGCCTTGTCATTCAATCCCTGCTTTACTTATGAAGAGGCAATAAATGCTCTTGCACTGCTTAAAGAAGATACTGATCCCCTGCTCTCCTGTCATCTCCAATACACAAATGTTAATTCATCCAGTCACTACTTACCAAATCATCTAGCTCCCTTTGGAGCAGGATTGGGAAGGGATCTGAGAGACTTCCAGGACCATCTTCCTGAAAGCTTTGAATTGCTCCCCACCAAAGAGTCATCTGTCACGATGCCAGAAGGTTTATACCCTTAAATAATCTCATCATTCATGTGCCATATGATAGGTTATGAAAACTTGCATGAATTTCATGACATTAAAACACTTTCTGCAAGCTGAAGCATCGCCACTATGCCTCCTACTCACCTGTACACACACACATGCACACACACAGATACACAAGAAATTTTTATCAGATGTTCAAAGAAGTCAAGGACCAAGTGCTTAATAGAAAAAGCACATCAGTCTGCTCAAGAAACGCTGAGGTGTGAGCGGAGTGGATGTATCACTGAGCAACATTTAGTGAAGGAGTCTCACTCCCTAAGACTAATGGATTTAATACTGTCATTGTAGGACCTGTCCCTTCTTGGGCTTCCTGCTGTCAGTGAGATAGGATTCCTGGCAGCAGGTAGACTTCTGCCCCCTTTTTTCTGAGAATAAATCTTAGTTTATCAAAGCAATCTAAAAATTGTGTGTAAGATGAAAATTAGTATTATTCACTACTAGACAAAATTCAAACTACGGTCCTGCCGTGAATTGCTAAGTGACAAGCACCAAGAATAAATAAGTTCATGAAACTGATATTAATTTTCAGTTTCAGTAAGCAGAGAGTTAGATCAGTGTTGGATATTTTTAAAATACTGTCAGAAAGATTATGACCCATAATCAAAGTTTTGAGAATAGAATTTCTCACAGCTTCCCTAATATAGAGCAGAATGTGATGTGGTAGGATCTAACCATCACCAGCTGCTTTATTGAGACAACAAGTAGTTTCCTAAGGAACCCTGGCCTTTAATGAATTTGTGTCTTGATTTCCTTTTAAATTTTTAACTTCTACTACATCTATAGGGCCTAAACCTGATCTTTGTCAGTCTTACCAGATTTCTTTGCTAGAGAAACTTTGATCAAAAAGTTGTATTTTTGATGCTTATTGATGCACGATCTTTGATTAACTAGTTTCCTATAGATTAGGACAGTTATAGTGTCTCTCTCCTTGGGCTAAATGTGTTTTAAGGGAAGATGAAATCTTGTATTGCTTCATTCAGGAACAGCCTAATCAAAGACTCTTTCTTAAATTCTGCTGTTTGTGAAAATGTTGCCTTTTGTTCTCCTAAAATCTGTCCAAAACAGGCCAAGAGACTCATAAGGTTTTAGAACAAAATGGATACTATCCTCTTGTCCTATCACTTCATTCCTCCCCCTTCCCTCATGCAAAAAGATTGATCCCGCAAGGTTCAATTAGGAAACACAGGAAAAAGAAATTCTTCTCATTCTTCTCTGTCTCATGAATCCAAGAAAGCATGCTTAAGATTTTCAAGGGAAAAAGAAGTATGGATAGCATTTATAGACTGTGTTAGACACTACAGAAAATAGTAAATGTCAAGATAATATCAAGGTACCCAAGGTAATATAAAAGCATTTATCCAGCCTTTTGTAAGAGCACAAAATGTGTTTGTATGTATGTATGTGTATATACATGTATATTCAAAATTTAATTAAGGGATACTACAAACATGTGGTTGCTCAGACATGAACATGAGAATCCAGAGACTTGAAAGCTCTTGATGAAGTTCTCCTGTTCACAGAGGAACTTGGAGATAAAAACATAACCTTGGGAAAAATCAGGTATTATGGTGGAAGGAAGCCTGTGGAGGATTAAAACAACCTCTGCTTCAGCTGAAGTGCTAAAATGGATTAGCAAAGACCCACAGCAAAATGGATTAGTAAAGACCCCCATTTGCATCTGTATCCTACTTAAACTTTATCTTATAGGCCAGTCACTGCTCTTTACAGCCATGTGCTTCCTTCTAAAAACTATCCTAGAACAGAAGTTAAAACAATGAAAGAACAAACTCTTAATTATATTTTAAACTAGCAAAAAAATGAATTGAGCTAATCACTTGTTGGTCTCCATGCTACAACTGGTCCCACTGGTGAGCAGTCTTCTTCCAGGCAGTGAAACTCCATGCCCTTCTGTGATACATAACAGGAATTACTTGTCTTGTGTCCATTGTCCCAAGTCATTGCAGACAAGGTTTGCACTCTCCCATTCACATTCCTTGTTCAGTGTCTACCACCTATGTGATTTCTGCCTTTCAGAGACTGTATGAGTCGCCCAAAAAACATTTCCTTTCACATCAAGAAGGGCTCCTGTCCCTCAATATTTTTGCTTTTCTTTTCCTGCCTTTTTACACATCCCTTTTCACCCTGTTAATTGATGAATTGTCTATAGTTTATCTTTCTGTATTACATTTGTGATTTCTTCTCTGCCTAGCTTTGTACCCTTCATTGTCTATTCTCAGCACTATCAGACATTTTAAATTCTTAGAATGTGCTTTGCATCATTTTCTTTGCATAAGAGCTTTCTGTACTTGTCTCTATTTTGGGAGATATCCATCTGTTCAATTCTCCTGAGAAACAGGTCAGAACAAAGGAAAAGGTTTTATTCAAACTGACTTGGAACTCAGTATCTGTAGCCTTTGCTTAGGTTGTTACTTTGTTGGTTTGTTTTTTTGTTTTTTTTTTTTAATTGGCGCATCATTCAGAGGCTTTTGGTTCTGCCCACAAAGAGAAAAAGAAATATCAGCAAACTGAGAGGAAGGAATCCCTTTGCTTTCAGACCATAATAATGCACTTCAAGTGTGTTAAATAAATTTGTCCAATCAAGCGCTTAGTCCCTTGCACAGTCCCTTCAAGCTTCATTATGATGGATGGTACTTTTGCCAGTTTTGGAAAACTGAGATTAAAAGAACTGAGACGAGTGAAGAGCCAGAAGAGATGGACAAAACCAACACAATTCATACAGTGCTAAACTACTTGGAAACCAAAAATCAGTTTTAGCACTACTGATAAGAATACCTGTGGAAAAAATAATAAAAATCATTAATACACACTAAAAAAGTTTTATCTAGACATTTTTAAAAAGTTCGTATTAAGATTTATGGCACTTGCCCTTGTGTCTGTTTGTATGACTCTTTCTGTGTCTCCTTGGGTGCACTATACTAAATACTAAAGGCACTATCAAACTGTATCACACATTATCTCTGTGAAGTACTGCTGCAGACCTAGAGAGGCACAGAGGTAAGACTCAGAACAGAATACTGTTTTCATCGTCCTTCAAGTTCCTGATAGCCACACATTTCTTTCCTCTCTCTCTTGAATGATCCTAATCAACATCACCATGTTATTTGATTTCTTTAAGATTGAGGGCCAGGCTTAGGGCAATGAGGTTGCCATAAAACTTGGAAAAACTAATGACAGAGGTAGGCAGTCATATTACAGTGCTGGGTGTTAAGACTGAGAACTGAACATGAATAATGTGCAATAAGTATTCATGTTCTGATTAGAAACTGTCTTCGAGTACAAATGTGGCTGTACATTACATAGATGCATTTAATTTTTGTTTACATTTTCTACATTCAATATTAATGTCCAACTGTGGCCAGACAGTTCAAGGGACACCCAATCACTTGTCCCATGCATCATCTGTGTTCTGCATCCCTTTTCTGAGTTCTGCATTATCACAGTTATCCCACTGGCAGCATGGGTGAGAGCTAGGCTGTAAAAAAGGCTGATCTTGTCTGAATGAGTTGCTGTCACACTAGTGATCACATCCTGTAATCTTATTATCTTCACCATGTCAGCAGTGACTCCATACTGAGACAAAGCTCAGAACTGTTACACTGGTTCTCTTCTAACTACAAGCCCTCCCTTGCCTACAGAAATAGCAGGAAGGAGGGATTATAGCTATCACAATTTGATTTTTGCTAACAGAAAAAGGATCACAATTATGCTGATTAATGTAACAAACCTCAACATCATTACAACTTCAGTCAATGAAAAATTAAATTCATGTGAAATTTTAAAAAATATCAAAATGAGGACCACCTTTTTAGTGTTAAAAACAAATACAGAATCATATTGAAACATCAATACTCTGAGTCTTCTACCTCTAGGATTGTTCTTATTAGAGAAAAAGGGTTCATCATGACACAAAGCAAGTGGCAGGCAACTTGATAATGAACATCTCCTCATGTTGCCTGCTAATCAAATTCAAAATACAAATTAGGCACCTTATTGGTGAGAAGGGGAGAAAGGAAGATCCAGGAAACTACAAGCCTTACCTCTGTGCTTGGGAAGATCATGGAACAGATTCCTATGGAAGCAAGGTTAAGGCAAACATATGCAGGACAAGAAGATGATCCAAGAAAGCTAGCATGGCTTTGCTAAGGGAAAATTGTGCCTGACCAAGCAGGTGGCCTTTTACGATGGAGTGACAAGGGAAGATCAACTGATATCATCCACATAGACATCTTTAAGGCCTTCAACACAGTTACAAACAGGGGCAGACTATGAAGTGGATAAGAGATTGGATGGATGGATGGATGGATGGATGGATGGATGGATGGATGGATGGATGGATTCAGACAGTTGTGGTCAATGCCTCTCTGTCCAGGTGGAGGTAGATGATGAGTGGCGTCCCTCAGGGTTCTGTCTTCAGATTGGTGCTCTTCAATTTCTTCATCAATGACACACACAGTGGGATCTAGTGCACCTTCAGCAGGTTTGCAGATGGCATCAAGCTGTGCAGTGCAGTTGACACAACAGAAGGAAGGGTTGCCATCCAGGGGGGACTGGATGAGAAGGATGCCCATGGGAATCTCATGAGGTTCAACAAGTGCATGTGGGACAGGGCATGCCCAGACAGAAGTACTGAGGAGTCATTTATAGCAGACCTGAAGGGAAGGACTTAAGCATTCTCGTGGATGAAAAGCTGGACATGAGCCAACATTGTGCATTTGCAGCCCAGAGAACATGAGACCATGGCCAGCAGGGTGAGGGAGGTGATTGTGTTGCTCTACTCTGAGACAGCAAACCCTCATGGGACCCCACCTGGAGTACTTTTTCCAGACCTAGCATCCTCAGCACAAGAAAGATGTGCCATGCCATACCTTTCACAGGAGGGCTACAAAGATGATCAGAGGATGTCTCCTGTGAAGATATACTGAGAGAGCTAGGGTTATGCAGCCTGGAGAAGACTCAAGGGAGACCTCATTGAGACCTTTTGGTACTTAAAAGGAGTTTATAGAAAATAGGGAGGGCATCTTTTTACAAGAGCATGAAGGTATACAACAAGGTTAAAGATTTATAAACTAAGAGGAGAGACTTAGATGTTAGGAATAAATTCTTTACTGTGAGGGTGATGAGTCACTGGAACAGGTTGCCCAGAGAAGCTGTGGATGGCCCACGCCTGGAATTGTTTAGGGACACAGGCTGGATGAAGCTATGAGAAACCTGGTCCAGGGGAAGGTGTCCCTGACCATGACAGGAGGGTTGGGATAGGTGACCTTTAAGATCCCTTCCTACTCAAACCAATTTATGAATATATGAAAACTATAACCTGTAAGCACAGAAAAAAATCTGGTTTTAAAAAAACATGAGAAGTGTATATGCAAATCAAATCCATTTTCTGGAGTGTCAGTAACCAAGAAAGGGTCTGGAGAGCACTTCTGTCTACTCATAATTTGCATTTTGGAATACTTGCTTTGGTCATGCTATTTAAAACCAAGTAGACAGATGCAAGCAAAAGACAAGCAAAATACAAATGAAAGAGGCAGCCACAGTACACAGCTCTTTTCTACATAAAAGATTTTTTAAAAATGTGAGACTGGTGGTGTACCCTTTTTGGCTTGGTAGAGTACACACTGGTATCTTTTACCTTTCCACAAGTTCACAGATTGCTTGTGGTGAGGAAATTAATTTTATGCTCTGATTATTGAAGCTGTTCTACAAAGAGGGAGTAACAGACTTCAGCCTATTATTAGTGCACTAAGCTGGGAGGAGAGTTATGGGTTCTAATCCTTGCTCCCTGAACTGGGTATGTATTTTAACCTATGTGTATTTAACGCAGGAGGTACAACTGCAGCCAGTGCTGGAATTTGTAGTATTCACACTGAGAGTATGACATCTCTTAAAAAACTATCCTTAATTATAAGAAGACTTCTGAATGGCAGCGAGACTCCAACAAGGATTAAGTTCTGCTCTCCTTACTCTGTCATTTAAATGGGTGAAGACTAACAAAGAAAGAGCCTAAAAATTATAAGCATCCACTAAATTCTGAAGCAGAATAAAACCAATGTATTTTAGAAAGGTAATGGGTTCATCATTTTCAACATTAGGTGTTTAATGCTTCACTCACCTCCTTTTGGGTTTTATCCTGGTAGATTTGTCATTGTATATAATTAGATATTAGAAAGATCTGTCTATCACTTCTAGGCCAAATCTCACAACTTTATTGTCAGACCAATACAATACATTTATTTTTTAAAAATAGGCTGGAAAATTTCTGCTCCTAGTTCTGCAACTCTCCTCTCTCTCTCTCTCACAGAATTAGAATTAGAATCAGAATTAGAATCCTAGCTCTGTGGGTCTCATTCTTCTCTCTCAGAACTAGAATTTGTCTAAGAAATGTTGACATAATCATGAATAATTCCCACTGGAAGAATTACAGACACTCATTATGGTTTTCCATTCTGAGACTACTTTCTTTTTCTTTTTAATTTTAAAAAACTGTACTTTTTTGTCCTGAGAAAGGCTAATCTGAATGGTGTATTCAAGAAAGGGTCACCAATAATTGCTCAATCATTAGAAGCCCTATTTCTCATGAATGAGCATTACCTGAGAGATTTCTATGTTATGTAAATGTGCAGCATGACATGGAATCTTATTTGTGATTGGATACTGCCAACTGCTATGAAACTTCTTTCTCAATTTTTTAAAATAATATCCCAGATGCTGCAGTTTCATAGGGTCAGTGGTAATGAATTTTGACAGATTTGTGAATGCAAAGAACTCAGATTCCCTTTTTGTTAAAGGGAGACTCTATGGCATGAGAGGCTCAGAAACCAGCCTGTGCAAAACAATGGGGAGTAGCAGAAACAGTAGCTCATGGTATGACAAAGAAGAAACCCCCTCTAGCCAGAGCAACACAACTGCTTTCTGTTCGTGCAGTTTTTCCTATGATCAGTGTGTTCATCACAAATCAGTCTTAATTTTGATATGTATTTGTCTTTCTCCTCAATGTGCACAGGAAAAACTATTAGCAGTTTGGATATCAGCGAAAGGACAGACAATTATGAAGAATAATCAAATAATTCTAATTTCAATGAATACAGAATGCTTCTACAGTACAGAAAAGCAGGAGATAAATTTCTGGAAAGCTTCAGAATCATAGAATCATAGCATGGCCTGTTGGTCTCATTTCTTTTTGATGCCATGCAGGACACTGTTGGCTTTCAGGATTGCAAGTGCTCATTGCCATCTCATGTTGATCTTGTCTTCAACCAACACTCACAAGTCCTTCTCAGGGCTGCTCTTAATCCGTTCCCCAACCCACCTACACTTGTAGTTGGGATTTCCCTGACCCAGGTGCAGGACTCTGTACTTGGACTCCTTGAAATTTATGAGGTTTGCACAGGCCCACCTCTCAAGCCTGTGTTGACCCTACAACAGAGCTTGGTGTCAAATAGTGATAGGCTCAAAGGTATGTGTCTGTAAAATTAAGTAAGAATAGTCTTAGATTACTATTACTCCTGAGAATGAGTAACGGTTTGTGATATTGATCTACTTGTCACCACAGCTGAGTTTAGCCAAACCCAGAATCAGGGCTGAAAAAGCAGAAAACATTACCAGCAACAGAATATTCAAAGACAGGCCATAAAGCGGGAGATGTCACTTTGCAACCTGGGAGATGTAAAGATTGACACCGGGTTACACCCATTAGTGCTGACCTACCAATAGGTACCTTATACTGCTGAGCACATCACTGCAAACTGCTGCTACTCTTACACAAAACAGCAAATCAAAACCAATGGATGAAAGGGGTTTCTGTCCTTTATTTTTTTCCTAAAAGATCTCTGATGCTTCTTCCTTTATTTTGCATGAGATTTCTTCAGGTAAAACCATGGATCAGCAATCCTCTCCACTGTCTCTGAAAATCTGTTGATAAAAAACTTGGTATGGAAAGGATAATACCATAAGGGACTTCTTTGTCAAAACTGTTAAGTTCCCTAAAAATAACAAAATAATAAACAATACTTCAGGAGGCTGTACTGGCACCATGAAACTAACTGTTATATGCTATCGCACTTTCAGTATGTAGTTACTCAGGGAAAAGAGAGCAGAGCAATGTTCCACTGACATATAATAGCAGAAGAGCAAACAAAGACGTGTGTGATGATAGCACAAACAATGAAGTTAAACTAGCTCAACAGTTCTTTCTTAACTGCAAGTGGGACACCCCAAAGCAGTTAGCATCATGCCATTCAAACATTAATTATTCACATTTTCACACTAAAAACATTACCTGCTTCTCGTAGGAAGTAAGAGTTTTTCATAACACAACAAGGAGAAAATTTGATTCACTGTATGCCATAAGTAGTTAGAAACACAATTTTAAGCTTAATATAAATAATAGAAATGAAACAATTCCAGTTTTCAGTTGTGCAAAAGAATTCTATCAGCATATCTGGAGCTGATGAATTGCAAACATTCATTAAAATAACCAATGATGGATTTCAAATTCATCAGCCATGACAATCATAAGTCATTCACAACTGAGTATATCCTATATCAAGTGTCAGCAGAGGAAAAGAGGTCTTATACCACAGGCATGTTGCAAGTATCCCTGTTCCCCTGGTATGAGACTGTCTTGCTGTCTTCTCTGTCCATTTCTTTCTTGCTTCATGATGCTGCACAGAAGCACATTAGGAGGAGGCACGTTGGTGTCACCAACCATGACCATCACTGCAGTCATGTAAACCAACTGACTGTCCACTGTTGGTTATCATGGCTATTACTTTAATATGAAATGTGACACAAAGACACTGAAAAGATTTTTCTTCTAAATGAAGTCACATTTATGCAATGGCCAACCTCTTCAGTCTGTTATACATGCTTTGAGAAGGCACCCAATGTTTAACCCCCCAGAGAGCTAGAAGGAAGAACAACAATAAACTTTTGATGTCATCATCTGACATATTTGCTTAGATTCCCTCTACAGTTAATGAAGAGAAAGAAACAAGAAACACTTCAGTAGCATGATTCATGTGTTCTATTTTGGTTCAGTTTAGGTTAGGAAGAGATTAATCCCACCCTAGAAATGCCTAGTTTATTCTATTCATCTAGATGAGGAGACTAGCTGACTCTGCACTAGAGATAACTAAAACTAATTCAACCCAAACATTTTTATGTTTTCTAAATCCCATTCAGAGGGATGCAGAGGCATGGACTCAGTGTCTGCTCAGTATCAAAGATGTAAATATAAAACCATGTAAATATAAAATCTACATGTTACAAATCCCAGGCAATAACTGACCATGAGTTTCCTGATTCTGGTTTCTGGGTTCTGTTTTTGGACGAAGTTCTGTTTAATGAGTCAGTCTCTTTTCTTCCAGATCTGGAACGCCATGACTATCCTGCCATACTCAAAATCTTAAGAGAAAGTCTTCAAAGGATGGAAATGTTCTAATCTTCTCTGTGGAGTACAAATGTTAAAGTAACTTCAAATCAACTCACAACTGAAGGTACGCAGTGCTGAATAAATGAGCGAAACACTACAGCATCCGATCGCTGAGCCTTCAGCTAACAAGAATAACAGGAGACTATGGTTTATCCCTGTCACAAGCCTCTGCAAAAGAGAAAAGGATCTGACACATACTTATTAGTTTTTTACAGCAAACCAGAGGAGAATTGGAAGTAAGGGCCCTAATCCAAGTGCCAAATGCAATCTTACATTACACTGTAACTCAAATCCCCATCGTACATCTATTGTACAAGACTGTCTGCTGGAAAAACAGCTTGTGTAGCAGAAGGAAAAGCAGTGACAGGCTGCTAAGACAATGTTATTCAGCATAATCTCACTGTTTGTCTAGCATTACTTAATGTCCACAAAGAAGTGATTTAAAACATTACATATCTGTTTCTCTTAATTTAATTTTGACAACAAAACTCAGGATCATTTTTAATGTATTTAGAAAAAGATACTCCGACTGACACTTATAAAGAAAATGGAGTGTGACGCACATATCTTTGGATCTCTTTTCTTCACCTGAGAACAAGAGTACTGACAAAGAGGTAGTTTCTCCACAAAGCCAGGCAATTTTCAGACCTAGTATTTCAATGAGCACTTCTATTTTTGTTATGCTGGACAAGCTTCCTTGACCATGTTGAGAATTCTTCCCTGTTATTGTGTATTTTTCACAGCACTTCAAAGGAATTCATTACTTTCCTCTTTTTTTTCTCACTTAGAGATGACTCTGGACAGCTAATTACAATATGTCACACTATGTCAACGATCCTTCGACTCCTAATTTAGAGTAGAATAAAAGATGACGGTATATCACAAAGGCCCTGTAGATAACACAATCAAGACCTCCTTTAAGAATTTTCTATTTCAGCAGATTGTACTTGTCTGTCCTGAACTAATGCAACAAAAAAGGGTTTGAGGGGGAGGGTTGAAAATTTCTGTTGGGGTTTGTTGTTTGTTGGTTTTTTGGTATTTTTTTATTTTATTAGAAATGGCAAAGTCCAATACAAAAATGGATAAGAGCTAAAGTAGGTGGAGTTCTAGAAAGGAGATATAATTCTTGTTTTTGATGAGTCATAATTTTTCAAGGGAATACAGTGTTTGTACCTGAAATGTACTAGCTCTTGAACTTATCCCATAGGCCATTTAATTTATGGCTTTCATCCCTTTTACAAACCTGAGGAAAAGTGATCTGACCTCTAAAAAGCACATTTTCAGAACATCCCACAAGACAGCAGGAAGGAATGCAGATTAAGAATGCAGTTCCAGCACCTTGCTCTTTAAAATGCTTTTAAAGCCTGTCTTACTCATTCATCTTTTAACAAAGATGAATGCACATGACAGGTTTTATCCTAGTTGGCCTAGTAAGGCAAAAATAATGTTAAATCAATGCCAAAGTGATCAGGGATGAGACCAGGATCAAAGTTCTGATCAGCCCACAGTGGATTACTCTGTATTAAATATTAGAAAGAAACTCTTAAAAAAAATTGTTAGCAAAATAGAAATATGTCCCTGAATCAGCTAAGGTATCTCACTGCTACCATTAACTAAATTTTACTCATCAATGAAATGACACTCAGAGAAAGAAAAAAGCTAAACATAAACTTAGTGGAGGACATGACCACTGTAGGATTAAAACAAAATAAGAGTTCTTGAATACAAAACAAAACAGTACCTAAAGAGTTCAGATATCCATGGGAAGGACAGTGAGAAGAGTGGAGGGAGGGGAGAGGAACAAACAGTCTAATGAATATTTATAGTTTTAAGTGCCAACCTTTAAAGTCCTGTAAGTGTCTTACACTTTCTTGTGGAGATAGCACAAAGACCTTCAGCTAGTTCCTCAGGCTTTAAATCTCCCCTTGATTTTAATTGTTTTTCAACATCTTACAGTGGCTGAGCCCAGTGGACATTTCATATCCATTTGATAAAATAGATAAGAAAAAATTTCAGAGGAAATGTGTATTTTCCATTAACTTTGTCACTGATGGTTCATGCACAAGGATTCCTTCTTCCTGCCTTGTATGAGAAAGCCAGTACACAAGACACAGCTGGCTTTTTCTGTAGCATGTAAACTCAACAGAATGCATAGGGTCTCTGTGAGCATTAAAATGTCTTCCCATTTTTTAAATATTCCATGCACTTGTGAATAATTTGTCATCTCCTCCAGTGAAGGAGTCAATCCTCAACAGAGAACATCTGGTCTTTAGATCCCACATTCTGAAGCTAATGAAGCTACTGAAATGCTTAAAGACAAGGGAACTTCTGAGTTGGAGATCTCCTTTGCATCACCAGTACTGCTGTCCTCCAGTACTCAGAAGCAGTGTGTTAGCACATACAAATATTTATGTACTTGTGTAAGTGCAGATATATATCCTCTGACTAACCTTTTTCTCCTCTTTCTCCTAGTCTCTCCTCCTGATTTCTTGAATTTCATCAATCATAGAAGAACAGAATTGTTTAGGTTGGAAAAGACCTCTAACATCAAGTCCAACCTTAAAACAAACACTGTCAAGTCTACCACAAAGCCACGTCCCCTGAATCTACATGTCTTTTAAATAAATACCTCCAGTGATAGCAACTCCACCCCTTCCCTGGGTAGCCTGTTCCAGTGCTTGATAACACTTCTGAGTAAAAAATTTTTCCTAATAAAATCTAAATCTCTCCTGGAGCAACTTGTGGCCATTTCCTCTTGTCATATGGCTCATTACCTGGGAGAAGAGACCAACTCTCTCTGTTTTCTTTTCCTTTTTAGAACAACTTGCATGCTTCTTCTCTCACTAATAATCATAAAGTCCCACTGCAACCAGCAATCTGTCCAAGACAATTGGAAAAGCAAGGCCACATAGTTTGAAAAATTATAGACAGTATTGTGGAACATCTCCTGCTACTGGGAGACTATAGTTTATCTTTTTTTTTTTTTTTTTTTTTTTTTTTTTTTTTTTTTTTTTTTTTAATAAGACTCTGTCACAATTCTAGACTTAGATCCTGGTATGACTCTCCCAAATAAATTCTGACTGACTAAGTAGAATGACATTTAATGTGTTCTGAGCACTGTTCTCAGCAGACAGGCTGCATTCATTTTCTCTTCTGCAAGCTAAGACTGGTGGTGCCATTTCTTACCAGCCGATCTCAGTGTGCCCAGGAAAGTTCACAGTTATGTTTAACTTGTATTGATATGGTCAGTACATCCTGCAGCTGATGCATGTGCAGTGCTTATTACTGTTACATCAAGGTGGTAGGACAATTAACTGATTATTCCAATTTGACTTGGGATACAATCAGAATATTGAAATGCTTCCAGTATACTTTGAAGTAAGATTTATATGGATTTTAAAGGGTGTAATTTCAAAATTTTGGTAACTATTAGCAGAGCCAAAAAGAAAACTGAGATTCAGTTGCCTATTGTACCCACCACCAACAGGCCTTATTCATATATAACATATATATATATATATATATGTTATGTCAACTGGAGAACAATGAATACATACATTCCTTGCACCATTTACCTGAATAAGGCTTGCATAAATTCTGACACTGAAAGTCATTGTCAAGTATCAGACATTCTCACATTTTTTAGATTTGTCAGTACAGATACCTAAGGAATATTAAACAGCCAGACTCTTCAACTGCAATTAACTTTATTAAATAAAATTCTTATCAGCTGTATTGTTATTGCAAAAGAAATTACAAACACCAAGACATATTCATAGCAGTACCTGATTTCTGCAAAAGAGTATTAATCAAGAAGTTTTAACTTTGTCAACTGCACAAATTAAAAGGCATTTTCCATTACTTATTACACAAAGTGCAGTGGGGTAAAAAATAAAAAATCTTAAGCCTCCAGAGTTGAACTAATGCATTATTTCTCCAACTTCACAATACTTTGAAATACTTTCCATTTCAAATCAAGGAACATACATTTTAAAGGTGATAAAACACACATCTGCCTTTTTCATGTCAACATGGTTTGTCTTGAAGCATAAATTGGTATGCTTATGAAAGCTCATGTTTAGGTAATCATCATAGTGCTATTGTGATCTATTAAATCAAAGTATTGTTACAAGGAAAACGTGAGCACTTGTAAGACTAATGGACAATATTTAATCAAAATTATGTAGATTGCAGTTAATGATTTCATTAATTTTTATAAAAGCAGCAATCAACAGGAAAAAAAGACACTTGTGTTAGAAGAAGATTTCAGCTTTACAGGTGAAACAAAAAAAATGAAGCCAAATATCTGAGCTGATCTTCATTTGACATGATTTCTGCCAGGTTAAAGAACTCCAGAAATGTAACATCAAATTTGTGACTTCTGCTTTTAGAGCACTTTTAAAGGCAAATTGTAGCAATGAATGTTTTTAAACCAAAATATTAAATAAGACTTCTAAATCAGACTACAATTCAGAAAGTTTTATGCCAGACTGTTGTCTTACCTACTATGAGTACATATTTTACTTTCATGATACGCATGAAATATGGAAAAAGGCAAGTAATAAAATGACTCTTTCAATGTGTCAGAATACTTAACAAAATACCTTGGCATAGTAGATGATGATGCAGCAAAATCCATATTCCATGCTGCATCTGGAGTATAGGAGCATATTATAGGTCTCACTAGTATGTATTTCATACTTCTTCTTGGTATTTTGTAGTTCTACCACATCTTTTGAACATGCATTTTCTTCTTAAAAATAGTTTTTGCATTTGATACTTAAACATAGAAGCAGGACAAAGAATACAATAGCCTAGAAATTTTAGGTTCCACCAATCATAAATGATTATTCCCTAGTAAGGGAAAAACTCTGATTACTCTAAAATGTATTATGTTAAAGCTTCTCCTGATTTATGCCTGCCTATGCTGATCTCCTTCACTAGTAAGGAAAAAAATTCCACTGCTCTTCTTAGAATCTTCTGAAACTTCTCAATAGGTACAGATCTTCAGCAAAGGAAACCATTTTGTAATACATTACTACTCAGAAATATTTTCTATAGCTTTAACACTGACATGTAAATCCTGCCTGGAGGCAGGATCAGTGATAGAGCCCTGGCTAATCTTCTGTGGTGCCTCTGGTTTCACAGCCAATTTGGAAAAGAGTACATGTCCTTCAAAATTTCAGTCAACACTGGTGTTGGTATTTATCCACTACCACAGGAGAAAAGAAGATAAAATTTGCCCACAATTCATTACATAATAAGTAATCTCTTGTCTATCCAGAGAAGAAATTGGTAGCTGCAAAAGCAGTGTATTAAAAAAATTGGAAATTTCTTTTAATAGTGTAATACAGGTTATTCCTAAAAAAATGTATTGCCAAAGGTGCTAACCTCAAGTATCTTCCAAGCCTCCGAAATGGCCAGCTTTTGTGCCTCAGGGCTTGGACCCAAACCAATTGACAGCAGAGCATGAGTGGTTTTGACCCTGGAAGAAAAAGTAGAGCCAGAAAGATTCCATTCATTCTAGAAAGGATCTCACTAAGTGGTACCAAAAAAGATGATTTAATGTGTTTCATACAGCTAAGCTTTAGAGTTTCTCATGATGGCAAAGAACAATTGAGAAAATCCTCACATTATCTGGAGAAGTGGTCAAAAAGTCATGACAAATGTGTCCATGGTAACTTCTCACTGGTACAAGGATAAGCATACACTTAACAAAATTGAAACCATGAGATCTGTGACTTCTCTTAAGACTGTGCTAACCTTGATTTCATAAGTCAGTGCAAAATAATCATTATACTTCCAGTTTTAGCAGCTCCTCTGGCTTGTTTTACAAAGGTTAATAACGCTTTCCACATGCCACTGGCTTTCTGATAGCACAGATTTAACACAAATTACTATCCAAGAAAAGAAGTTACTTTAGGACTTTACTTAGAAGTAGTGCCTCTAAACCATGAAACAATTCCTGTCTCCAAACACCCCTTTACATGTCTGATGCTAACCTACTTCCTTCATCTCCTGAGCCATCATTAGAAAAATGAGATTGAGTATAATGGCCTATGCCATACTACTTAGCAGCTGACAAGCAAAATGTAGACAATCTTCTGAGTGTCAGGCCCTAGATGTTGCTGTCAGGTTGAGGCAGATGAAACACGATAGTCTTCAAGGCCCCTTCCAACCCAAGCCATTTTATGATTCTGTGAATGAAGTAAGGAGTACAATTGTTCATGGCAACTCATTCTAAGATTACTTCCACTTCACCTCTGTCCATTCTGTTCTCTCTCTGCCTGATTTTTTCTTCATATGCTCTTCTACTTTCTTCTACCTGTTTTCCATTCAGATTCAGTTTTATCAATAACATTAGCCCACCCAACTATTTTATGGGTTTTTTTCCCCATAGGATAATGAGTTTTTATAATGATTCACAGTAAGGAGGAAGAGAATTCATTATTTTTTCTCTTCTAGGTAGGATTTCTTTCCAAAGCTTCATCTGCCAGAAAATTAGGTAGCTGTTTTCAGGGAGGGAATGTTGAGCATTTAGGCTTCATACTTTTTTTTCATATTCAGGAAGTAAGAGAGTAGAAAAATGTTATGTGCATATCTATATCTATATCTATATCTATATCTATATCTATATCTATATCTATGTCATCTATTTATATCAATAATGTTATAATATTTATAACAATAACTTGTCAAAGGAATTGCTATACATTCATAATAAAACAGTGAGTGTTTGGCCACAATATGCTGTGCTGATTTAAAGGACATTCAAGTCACAGATCTAAGACACAGCAGACTATGAAAAGCAGTCGGAAATAAAAACTTCCTTTTTAAAAATGGAACTTCCATTCAGTAAAAATTTTTGAGATTCCTAAATAAAGTCACAGCCAAAATGAGGACAAAATATTGAAACATCTTGGGAGTTAGTGGTCAAATATAATTATGTTTTTAAACTTTCATTTCAATTCTATCCTTAATTCTCTTTAGGTAATGTGAAGTCTCTGCATTATGAAAAACTATAAGCTGACATCATTCCTTATCCAACAATTGACCTTCGAAATGACTCCTTTTGTCCACAATCTCTGCTGGAATTTCCAGCAATATTGCACTGTTTTATTATTATCCCATGGCTGCTCACTTTTTTGGTACTGTTCTCAGTTCTTTTGCTTCAGAAAATTCAATGCAAAAATACTCATTGGCACTAGAGGTTGCTAACTCAGAAGAAGTGTTTATTTTTTGAGATCTTTTCCCTAGTCATAATTCATAATGTTCTCAAGGTGGGATTTATTGACATATGACATAGGAAGGAAAAAAAATGGAATCAAAGTCATTTTTAGAAAAATAATTTTCTTTTTGAAATACAATTCTTAATTTCATTGAAATGAAGCACTTTTACACCTTAATGAAATTCTTTCAAAAATCAAAATGTGTTTACATGAATTGTTGAGTTTTTAATTCAAGTAATTCAAGAAATGCACACTGGATCAAGGCCTCTGTATGCTGCCGTATGCAAAGATATCTGAAGTTAATCATAGAATCACAGAATGGCTTGTTTTGGAAGAAATTTTAAAGATCATCTTTTTCCAACAGTCAGGGACACCCTCTACTAGACCAAGTTACTCAAAGCCACATCCAACCTGGCCTTGAACACAGGGGTGGGGCATCCACAACTTCCCTGGGTAACCTGTTCCAGTGCCTCATCACCCTCACAGTATTCTGAATTTCTTCCTAATTTCTAATCTAAACCCACTGTCTTTCAGTCTAAAGCCATTCCCCCTTGTCTTAGCACTATGTGATCTTGTCAAAAGTCTTTGCTCTTTTGTAGTCTCTTTAGGTACTGAAAGGTGCTGCAAGATCTCCCAGGAGCCTTCTCTTCTCCAGTTTGAATAACCCCAATTCTCCCAGCCTGTCTTCATAGAAGAGATGCTCCAAGCCTCTAATCATCAATAATAAAAATCCTGGACATTTTTGCTGGCTGAAATTTAAAAATTGGGAAGAGAATGTATTGATTTCAAGGTTAAGTACAAACATCATCATCTTAAACACAGGCATGGAAAAATATAACAGCTCTGTAAAAAAATTTGGTTGTAAGATGAAATAGTTATTCCAATTATCTAATAAAACAATAAAACTCCTGAGGTCTGGAGGAAGGTCTCCTTATGCACCTAGGAGTCCATAACATTCAAGAAAAGTTCCTTATCAAAGGAGCTTAAAAATGAAAGCACAAAGAACTATGTCAAGCTATAGGTCCCCAAATTCAGCAGCTTCTACGCTGTAGGGCACACTGCACAGCAACACTGGCCCACAGCAAGGGATCATTCATGGCCTGAGGTCTCCAAAGAAGCCCTAAAATTAAAGCTTCCAATGGAAATGTGCCTATTTTGGTGCTGAAAGGTAAGATATAAGAGTTTTAGTAAATATTCCAGATTTGGTGGACTGCCCAGTTCTAATAAAATCCATATAAAGGAAAGACCAAACTCTGTCAATTACCCACCTGAAGGTGAGAATCAGTCATGACTTGGCTTACTTAGAGATAGATGGAAATGAGCAAGTAGCACAGCTGAAGGCTTTTGTTAGACCTAGTGTACTAGTCACAAATTAATAATTTAATTTCCTTCTGGCTTTCTGTCTCCAAGGAACTGATGAGCTTTGACACTGCTGCTTTACCAGAATTGCAACACTATGAGCCCTAGGAGAAGTAAGAGTCAAGAGATCCTCAAGTTCTCACTCACTTGAACGTTTTCTTACCCATAATGTATTTTTCAGCAGGAAAATATAACTTTACTGTCATCTAATGCTATTAAGTCATTTACACAATTAAAAAGCAATTATGAATGAGTATTGTTGGATTAGATGAAAATACCCTGTATCACTTGTCATGCATAATACAGCGTAGCCTTGTTACATACGGAGTTTTGAAAGGTGAAATAAAATGCAATCATTTATGTAATTAAATGTAGACAGGAACACAAAACCAGAGTGGAGGTGCCAATGGTTTGTGATAGTCAGTTTGTATGTCAGCAGTCAGAGTGAATTTAAGTTGAGTTTAATTACCAATTTTTGGAAATTCTCAATTGCCTTTCATAGAGATTATTAGCACATCATATCCTACTAAATTGTATTTATTAATCTAATTTAAAAACCTACTGTAATAAATATAATTTAAGCATCCCTTGTAAAACTCAGCTATTAACTGACTGCACACAGGGCACTAGGAAAAAAAAAATAAAAATAAAGGTTTTTACATTAATTGCAGCGCTTTGATTAAGAGTATTTAGAATTAAGGTAGTTGTTCTTCAGTCTCCATGTACAGAAGCCTTTGAATTTAAAAAAATTCTATAATGATTAGACTCCTTGCCTGCTCTGAAAGAGCTAAAGAGCAAAGATTGACGGCTCAAGCTGGAGCTTCCAGAGGAAATGTCTAGAGCTACAGAGTAGGAGGAAAGAAAAAAGTATTTGTAACCATGCATGAAGCCAGTACATTAGAGGAGTAGAACACAGAGGGACAATGGAGTAGAAAAGCAATTTGGAAAATCACCTACTTGGAAGTGGAAGTTGATGTATCAAAAGCTGCATGAAAGGGAATTTTTTAAAAAGCAGGTAGTCAAAATTCTGCCTTGGAGTTCATGATATATCACATTGCTCTTTTGGCTTGCAGAGCTCTCCAGGCTTGCATCAGGCAGCTCATACATTAAAGAGGCTGCTAATCTCAGAAGCATTTTCAGTTCTGGAATCTCATCTACGTCCTCCCAGGTTGGCCCAAGCTCAGGTTTCTGGGATCCAGCTGGGATGTGGATGGATTGCAGGGGACTGTCAAAGAGCATAATAGTTTCCGGATGTGATCTGCAGTGTGCTTCTACACTGCAGTGTGACCACTTTTCTAACAGAACCCATTTTAAACAACAGAGCCCAAAGGCAATTCTGCAAGATGCGTAGCTCTGGCAAGGACAGTGCTGTGCCTAAAACTGGAAGTACAGTGAAGCAGACTGATGACATCCATCATTTCCATCAACTCTTCCTTCTTCACTAAGCCCTACAAGTATTAATGGTACCAACCCCTGCTCTCTTGCCACACAGACTACTTCAGGAAGCCAACTGATAAGGCTGCTTTCATCCTAGACTCAACATCTACTGCATGAGGAGCCACAGACTCTCAGGGCAAAAATTATCTCATTCTCAAAAGATCTAGCATTAACACTTAAATTAAATAATGACTTATTCATTTATGTGAAATTTATTACATTGTATTTGAGACATAAGCACTAAATTTACTTAAGTAATGTTTTATTAATTTTAAAAAATTACTTGAAAGAGTAACAGATTCGACTTGCTACTTAAATAATTTAATTCCTTAACTGAGTAATTGTTTTACTTTACATTTCAAAAAGTATAAGAAACTCACTGTTGTTTCACGCTGTGAAATAGCTTTTAACTTTTTTTATAAACCATCCATGATTCGGAGATGTTTAAACGTTAAATGTTAAACCTTAAAGTCAGCTGTCATGAACTCCTCAAAGCAGAGAGTGATAATGTATGCATAAAAATGCATATTACTCCATAAACCTCAAATTTCAATCATTGTTCAAGTCAAATAATAATCAAATATTATTTTGTACAGTATCCTTATGTTTAAATTACAGGTTTTTTTACTGCAGATGATAAAAACTAACATGGAGATGTCAAGTTACCTTGGATAGATATCCTTACCCTAGAAAAACAGGGAATAGAACTCTTAACTTTGTATTCAGCCCAACTCTTTATAAGTTGAACTCAATGATCTCAGAGGTCTTTTCCAAGCTAATTGATTCCGTGATTCTGTGAAGTGAGAATATGGGAGAACATCAGCCCTAAGAACACCCAGGACTGAAGGTTGACTACTGGCAAGAACAAAGTAAAAACCTAAAAACTTCATCTTCTTTTCATGGGAAAGGTTGGTTCCTTGAATGTCATTTGGAGAACACACCAGCCCCAGCCTGCATTCAGCCAACCTCTCCATGCTCACTGCTGAGCTCCCACTGCAAAAGCAGGGTCCTGGGAAATCTGCAGTGAAAGGAAACAAGGATTATCAACATCATCCTCTTTCTTCTTGGGACAAAATGAGGTAAATAGGTTTTTTCATCTTGGAAGACAGATTAATTAAGGAGGATATAAATGTTAATGAGGGATACAATCACAGAGGGCATGGAGGACGTGAATACTGAAGGGGTGGGGAGAGCTGCAGGGACCTCTGTGAGGAGCACTGTTTGGGCTGTCCCATGCCGGGCACAGCTGGTTTCAACTGTCTCCCACATCAGGGTCCCACAGCCAAGGGCTGGAGCCTTGGGTTAAACATAAAACGGTGAAAACTGCAGCACAGCGAGAGAGGGAGAAGTTAGAGAGTAAGTCTTGTGAGTAACAAGCTGACAGAGCTGGGGCTGTTTAGCCCAGAGAGAAGGAGGCTCAGGGACCTGAAAATAGGTGGCAGCACAGTGAGGGCTGGTCTCTTCTCCCAGGCAACAAGACAAATAGACATAGTCTTAAGCTATGCCAAGGGAGGTTTAGGTTGGACATTAGGCAGAATTTTTTCACAGAAAGTGTGATTAGGCACTGGAATGGGCTACTTGGGGAGGTGGTGGAGTCCTGCAGGTGTTTAAGAAAAGATTAACATGGCAGATGGTGCCATGGTGTAGTTGACAAGGTGGTGCTGGGTCATAAGTAGGACTTGGTGATGTCAGAGGTCTTTTCCAACCTAATTGATCCTCTGATTCTTGGAATTGAGAACATGTGAGAGCTTCAGCCCTGCAGACACCCAGACTGGTGATAATGAAGAAAGAGAAGATGTTCTAGACACTCGAGCAGAGACTCCTCTGCAGCCTGTGGTGCAGACCTTGGTGAAGCACATGTCCTTTTGCAGTCCATGGAGGAGCCCACACCACACCCATGAGCTCTTTCACCATTTGTTCTTCCCTGCCTTATTGAAGAAGGGGAGTGAGAAGGCAACTGGGCAGGTGTGTGGCTGCCGGCCAAGGTCAAGCCACCAAACTCTCCTGAGTATTTTGAAAAATTCTGGCAGGTAGAACTCATTTTCTTAAGAAGTAAATTTTGCACTGGTAAAAGAAAAAATACTGAAGAGCAGGTTAAATAAAGCCAAATCATATAAATTCTTTTATAATATAAAAGAACTACCGAAACTTTTCTATTTGGCAGTTCAAGATGGTAATATCATGCATACTTTCCAGTCTGTTCTCTGAACTTGCAGGTGCAGCTCCCCCTGAATGCAAGGGAGGACTTTAGTAACGTCTAACTTACCAAGAAAGTACACATCATCTAAGGAGCTATGCCACAGAAGAATATGGGTTATAGAATATCCTGGAAAAAGAAATTAATCCAAATATTATATAAAATATAAAAGGTGGATTCTGTCTTCCAGATGTTATAGCACCTGATCAGAAGAAAACCTTTTCATTCTGCCACATGATAGGAAGTCAAAGGATTAAAGTTAATACCATAACAACAGATATGCATGAAAAATATTTGCATTGTCACTCTGCCTATTCCCTTCAATAAATTCCTAAAACTGCAGTCAGAGAAGTACCAGCTTGAAGAGAATGAATGGCATATATGCTGTGTTTCTGGCTGATAGCACAATGTTCAGGTAGTGAGACAATGACAAATTCCAGAACATGCTGCTGAGAATGAATTGTACATGTTGAAGCCAATTAGGGGTAGAGTTCTAGCATTTTCTAGCAACCTTCAGATCTTGCATATGACAATTTTAATTGGGGATGCCTTTTGCCAGGAGTTCAAAACCAAATGAATATGCGATATCACCTAACCCTCATCCCCTCAATAAATGTGACTCATCATGATTCCAAAATCAAACAGCATGTTGAATTTGAAGTCAATTATATCCAACTAAGCTCCTATTGTCTTTGCCGTATACATTTTCTAGTTTAGTTTGGTGAAGTATATAAAATTTAAAGAGCTCTAGGAAAAAAAATTAAGGAGCACTGAAGAGAAGTGTGGTTTATGTTAAAGTCATTTCTATGAACACCTGTGAAACTGTTGAGTTTAATTGGGTTACATCTGCTCCTCATTTTGCAAGTTCTGACTGATTATCTATCCTTATATTGTATTGAGTTGTCTCTTCGTTTTTCCTTTCTCTATGTCTTTTGGAGTGCAGTTATCTAGGATGGTACACCTAAGAAATCAGCAATCTAAAATTCTGCAAGCTGTGTGGGATTTGGTACTTCTCAAAAGACAGACATTTAAAAGGCAGACAGATTTACAGGCTGTCATGGTTTGACCCTGGCCCAATGCCAGTGCCCCCATGAAAACCCATCCTCCCCTGGTGTCTGCTGTGAGATGTGATCAGAGACAGAGCAAAGCAGGCCTCCACTTGCAAACAAAAGGAAAAAAAAAACTTTATTAGCACACAATTATAAAATGGACACACAGAGCAGAATGGAAACCTGTCAAACATTCCTCCTCCCCCCACTCAATTCTCACAGAATGACACAAAACCTCAGTTCTTTATCCAGTCCATCACACTCTTCAAATAATCAACACAGTCCATCTCCACCCTTCCGACAATCACCTCTCATTTCATCAAGGAGAGAAGAGCCCCCCCTTGTGCCACAGGCCAATCCCCGTCACTCAACAACTGCATGTCGTGACTTCTTCCTTCCATGTTCAGTGCTCTCACCACTGCACATGGACTAGAGCTGCTTTTAGGGTTTCCCTTTCAAGAATGCCCAGTTCCAGAAGAGAACGACAGTCTCTTTATTGTTTTGGGACACTAGTCCCCCCCAATATTTCACCCCCTGGGGCCGAGGGGTCTCACCATTACTCATCACCTGTCGTCTCCGCTCACGTCACTCCTTGGCGCCGCCTCCTCCTGTTCGGGACACCAGTCCCCCCCAATATTTCACCCCCTGGGGCCGAGGGGTCTCACCATCACTTCTTTGGCGCCGCCTCCTCCTAAAATGCAGTCTCTGTATTACAGGAAAGATTCTGCTCATGGCTATACAAGAAAGAGTCCAGCCAAAAGCCACTCTATCATCTCCTCCACTTAGGATTTCCTCAGCTTCTCTCCGTCGTTTTTTACTTGCACCGCTCTCTCACCTTTTATATTTCCTCTCATCCGTCTCTCTCTCCTTCGACTCCCGGAGGATCAGCATTTGCCAGGTTTCCACCTTCCGCAGAAGGGTTAAAATCACAGTTTCTGCTCAGCTTGAACTCCCACACTGCTACACACTCTTCATTGGGCACGGTTCCCATTGCCCCCCCCACTTCTCTTCCTCGGCCCGGCCGGTGCTATCAAGTTCAAGATAGCACTGGCACCTCTCTCTCACTCTCTCTCTCCCGAGGAGGGGGGGCTGCCCACTGCTTCTCTGAGTTCCTCCACCCCTCCGTCTCTGTGGGGAACTCGCTCTTATCCAAGCCATCACCTCCCGTCTTCGGCCCATGGCTCCGGCCTACCTCCCCCGGCCGCGTGGCCCTTCCCCTCCCCCACCCAGCCCGAGGCTGGGCAGGGGAGGTCTGAACTCTTCCATTCACCGGAACCAAGAGAACGTTCCCGTTGGGAGCTCTCGCTTTTAACCCCCTGTGTTCTCAGAGGCGGATCCATATCCTCAATGGTCAAACCAGGTGCCAATATCCACATCTGGGCACCTATTGGTTTGACTACTACCACCTCCCAAAAACTCATTTCCTCTCAAACCACGACACAGGCTTAGTTTGTATGGTTTCAAAAAGACTAACTCTGGCAATGATGTGGCTTATACTGACCTCACAGAGTCCAACAGATATGGAGAATCAGCAGTAGAAACAGAAGGAAAAAATAAAGTTTCCAGGTGGAATGTTTCTTCCACATAGTGTAAAAACAAGACTGTAGCTGCTTTCTTCAGAGGAATTCCATGCACCATCACAGGAGACAGTACAAGCCCATATTATGTCCTTAAATGCACTTTATATCTGCTCATTTTATGCAACATGGGTTATACTGATTCATTGTGGCAAAAATCCTACTGACTTCCTGGATTAGACTCTTAGTGCATCTTTATGAGTCAGAGCAGCAGTAAATCACTGTTATCTCAATGGATTTAGAAGCAGAGAAAAAGAGGAGAGAGAATATCACAAGGTGGAACATAAGCAAGACTGTGGTAAGTATAAGACTTCAGTTCAACACCCCTATCCTGCTACTGCAGAATGTTAAATTAAAAGTAATTCAGTTTGAAGGAAAAGCTATCTGAACTCATGTTTTTGCTTCTGCTCATCTCAGAACTGCTCCTTTCTGCCCTCCAGTCCCATTACAAATGCCTCATTCCTAATAGAGAACAAACCCAATCTGTATTCCCATCATTCACAAATATTTGGAGAAAGAGCTCATGAAATGTTGCCAATTTTATTTAGAAAGATCAAGTTATATGTATATTTTCTTTTATAGCCTAGTAGATGGAACTCTGTAGTAAGTGGGAAATTCAGGTTCATCATCCTGCTCAGCATTAGGCAATTCAAACTGGATGTAACCAGCATCTATACAAAGTGTCCTTATCAACAGGAGAAGAGCCATACCAGATGTTTTATCTCCCGTTCTTCTTGAAGCCATGTTAGAGACTGACACATCAAAATTATGTTATTTATTTAAACTCCAGTGTTTGATGGTCTCCCCAGAGCAAGAACAGAAGAATCTGTGGAACTGAGGAAAAGTTAAAAATTATATAATAAGAAAATAAAAAACACAGGTTCATATTTATAATGAAATTTGTTAGAATACTTATCCACTGAAATTGAGCAGAGTTTGACCATTGATATTTGATGGAGTACTGAATGTTTTAAAAAATAATTTTAACTATAATGTCTGTTTATTTGAGGAACAGTGATAGCAAGCTCTCAGGAAGATAGAAAAATGCAAACTTTATGCAAGAGTTAAAAAGGCATGTAGGAAATAAGTGGCAAAAAATATTTGTTCTTTTAAAATGACAGCAGACCTGCAGCCTGGAGAGAGTTCCATTTTCTCCTGTCAGGAGTTTGAGAATTAGGTAAAAATTAGTGCTTAAATATAACAATATTTTCCTATCCTTCCTATCCATTTGTTTGCAGTATATGAATGGCTTAAGTTGATCTGCAACACAGGAAAGCAAAAGCAGTGCATTCTTTTTCTGGAAACACTATTAAAAATATTGCTGGCCTGCAATATGTTCAGAAGACTTCTGATCTGTCAACAGGAGCTATCCCTCTGCTTAAATAAACTCCATAGGTGCTTCTTTTTTATTTTTGAGAAAAATTTAATCTAAATTTGATCTCTAAAACTCTAGGTGATTGTATGTGATCCATAGCTGTTAACAATAGCTACAAAGCTTTGAGAACAAATTTCCAGAGCAAGCAGGATAGAGGCAGAAACCTGCAATGAATCTGAGGAAGAAAAAGGATTCTTTCACATCATAATAACTCTTTTTTTTAATAATTTAAAAAACTATTAGGAGCATTCTGTAGTTTGTTAGTTCCAAGTTCATTAATATGATTGAAACCTGGGGGGAAAACCTTCATTTAATGGTCAAGAAGATAGTGGACTGAAATTA
Source organism: Motacilla alba alba (assembly GCF_015832195.1). Lineage (NCBI taxonomy): Eukaryota > Metazoa > Chordata > Aves > Passeriformes > Motacillidae > Motacilla > Motacilla alba. The sequence goes on from NC_052016.1 coordinate 68,325,066, forward strand.
TTTTTAAGAAATTCAAGCATGTAAAAATACCCATGGTGCGATGGGGATTTTTTACTCTGGAAGTTATTCACCCATCTCTTCCAAACAATTCAGATGGCTTCATTATATCCTCCAGACCCCTTTCTGCTTTTATATTTTCTTCACCAAATTGAATCAAACTTCTCTTTCAATTTTATCTTCCTGCTACAAACCTCAGAAGCTAACCTGCTGGAGTTCAGAACAATCACTTGAAAAACTAGGTGTTTAAAACTGCATGGACCCTATAAAGACTAGATATAGATAATGCAATATCTCCTGTTTCCATCTATGGACAAAGATAAAAAAAATGTTTATCCCCCTTTTTTTCATTGTATGATTTATATTAACATATTTTTCATAAAAACAGATTTTCTAACATACAGGGAAAAGAAACTGCAACTTTCCATAGCTGGAAATTTATCAAGTTAAATGTGATGTGTTCTCAAATTTTAAAATAAAATTTTACATTTTCCCGTTAAGAATATAAAGATATTGAGTTTAAGAAAATATTCATATTTAGGCGGGATGCATTTTTTAAAGTCAAGAAAATTACCTTTTTCTTGAGTCATGCACAGGGAAGATGCTGAAAACACTAATTAGTCATTAATGCAGCTTAATTTGCTGTCTTAATGCCTCAGAGACAAAAGGCTGTTAAATGTTGTTATTATTTGTGTAATAGTAGAGATAGATGCAAGCTTCCATTTCAGGCTCCCCTTGTGCTAGAAATTGCAGGCTATATAATAATTTTTTTTAAAAACACCTCAAATAATCTTTTATTATAAAATTAGACTTCAGAAATTACATAAATAAAGTAATGGAATGGACAGTACTCAGAGCAAAGCTGTGCTTTAGAGCATTTTGCCTGAAAATTGTTGTTCATGTAAACATTGAACAAACTAATATTTCCAGCCAGACCAGTGTTTAAGTTAGTTACTCAAAGATCTTACGGCTTTCTTTTGTTCAAACATTTTCAGTATTGCAGCAAGCAGAATCTGAAGCAAACATAAGCAGCATGCTGACTAATTGCAACCTGTCATAATAAATGACTGGATCTACTCAAATTCAACAGCTCATATAAAGGAAGTACTCCCAGCTGAATTGTGCAGATGAAAGAAAAGTCAGTTTTATTTATTTAGTATTCTGTTATTCAATTGTGTCCCTTCTTGCAGCCTAGGTTATCATCACACAAGTCATACCTTCTGGGGATATATTTTTAGAGCTGCTAGTAAAAGAATAACCCTTCTGCTTGAAAAGTTTCCAACAAATAAGGAATTCTGACAAATTTGACAGTCTGCAGGAGACAAAGCTGTGTGGTGGAAAACAATACCAAACTGAAAGAAAAATAAAAATAGCAAATGTGAGAAAAAGATTGTACAATTTTCCTACAGCTCTACTCAGTAAAGATTTTGATGAAACAAGAATTTTATTCTTTACAATAAAAATACAAATTCTATGGTATTATGAACCCAAACAAAGGGCATTTAACTAGCAAATAGACTGTTAAATAAAAATAATTAAGAAAAAGAGTAGCATTTGAGATTGTAACATGCTTTTGACTGATTCAGTATTATATATGCTACCTTCTAAAATTATTTTAGCTAAGTGAGAATGCAAAATCTACTAGAACTGTTTGGAGGTTTTCTAAGTACAAAAAGGTGGAATGAAACGTGCTGCCACCCTCCCAGTTAATAGGTTTTCCTTAAGGTTTTTCTTAAGTACACCTTTCCCTGACTTTTTCAAAATAAGCCTGAGCCACCTTCAAAGTATCTGGAAACCAGATCATCTGTCTCACTCTCCCAAATTTGGACAATGACATAAAAATCGTTAAAGAGAGTTAAACATTCTCTGGACAAGGTATGTTTCATTGAATTTTTGTATTTTGAAGCATCAACCAAGCCATCAAAAGTAACCACAAGATTACATCCTGCCTAGTTTACCCATATGAATTATAATCCTGAAGCACCAATATCCATTCAAATCCTCAGCTCTACCCACTTGAGCAATCAAATATGTACATCCAGTTTTTCCATTTTAACTTCTTTCTTTTTTAACTTTTTCTCTGGAAGTTATTCATCCACCTCTCCCAAAGTAGGATTTCAGAGAAAGAGGACAAAGAGAACACATTATCTCCATCAGGTTTTCTCAGTTCCATTTTTTCCTTTTTGAAGGAAAAGTAATTTATATCTCCCTTCCATTTTCCAAAGTTACATCTCAAAAGATAAGGAAGAAAGGAAAATCTTGACTACTCTTCCCATCAAGGTGTGGAAGCAACCAAGTAATCAGTAAGTACAGTACTTACCTGAAAATAGTGATTCCTGAGAATAAACTGCTCTTTGCAGCCTTAGAATGACTTCTATATGGAGAATTTCCTCAAGCAGTACAAGAAATGCCCTTCAAAATATCAACATAAAAACTTTCTGTCAAGTGAGGGATCAAATTTTAGAAGTCTCAGGTACAACATTACAAAGACAATATAGTTAATCTGTGATTAATTAATTTAACTTCCCAGGCCTTCCTCTGGAGATCTTTGAGCAAGACTTGCTCAGATGCTTTTCACAATCATCATCTCCTGCTTTCATCAGTCTTGCTAACTGCCAGTACCCCCTCACTTTCTTGTCATTTGAAAAACTTCGTGATATCTTTTTGGGGTCTCCACCCTTGTCTCTCCAGCGCTGAGTAACCAGCACAAAAGACTGTTGTCTTAGCTTTCACTCCTTTTCTTCTCATTAAACTCTGAAAGGTTTCTGCTGCTCTCCTACCCCCACCCCTTTTCCTATTCCTAATCTCCTACCACACATCATGGGAAGTGTGCTGTTTGCCCAGCTATCACCATCTTTATCTCTGCTATGTCTATAGGCAAGCACCTCTGCTCGTATTTTCAGTTCTGCCCAAAAATCTTGCTGTATCCTGTATCTTAGCAGGGATTTCACTCCAGGCCTCACTAGGCTCCTTGGGCAAACAGTTTACTCAGCGCAGTGAAGGTTTTTCACTACAGAAAGGGTAAATTGACAGAAATGGTGGTGAGAAAAGAAATTATAACCCCAGTAAAATGGTCTGGGTTTTAGTGTGGACCTGTACTGGTCTTTAGAAAAGAAAGGAATTTGATTATCATATCTTAATAGAAAAGACAATTAATTTAATAATAAATAACAGTTACAGCAAAGTATTCTGGTAAAAAGAATAAATTAGAGCAGAAGATAGTGGTCATCATTAAAGGAAGGAGTTGAAGAGGAATTTTATTTTCATGACATAAAAAAAAAAGTGGTAAAACATATAATTTGTATCTATTTACTTCTGTTTGATAGCATTTCATGCTAATAATAATAAGCGAAATAATAATCAGATTATTCATGAAAAAAACTGTCAGTTTGACACAAAACATGAAAACATTCCTTTGTTTCATCTTTAAGATTTTTTTGCCTCCTTTTATGTACATCATCTATGCCATTGTAGTATTTTACTGGGTCACAATATTGCCAAAGTTATCCTCAGAAATTATTTTCTGAATACTGAATAGAGGCTCAATAATTCAATTAAGACTGTAAATTGGCAAGTCTTGTGTGAGCCCAACAAGTGTGGAATTTAGGACAGGCAAAATTATTTGTGGTTTTACTCAATTTTTTTTTTTTGATAATTTACACAAATCTATCATGACAAAAAGGTGGTCTGATGTGTCTTACAAATACTTTTTATCATTCTACTTTTGTAGGGTTGCGTTGAATCACTTTGGAATAGAAGAGAGTTGAACCTGACAGTTCCTGTGTATTAGATAAATCCCCTCTTTGCTGTGTTACCACAGGAAGAGTGCACTAGGTAGGGAAAAACCCAGGAATCCATACTGTTTTTTCTCCTTTCTGAATCTGGACCATTTTTGTCTTAGCTTCCACAAAAAAAAAAAAGGGACCCAAAATAAATCTATGAGTTCAGAAGGGACATTTTGCACAGTTTGAAATAATTTTCTGGAGATAAGCCCTGAAGTAGGTTCCTCTTGCTATGATACTTGAACGATAGAAAAATCCTTCTTCTTCAATTCTGCTGAAAAATTTATCCTTCTTTTCAGCCCCATACAAAATTAACTTTGCCTCTTTTGATTTTAAGCTCTTCAGGACAGGAATTATATCTTCTTGTACACTAAATCTATTGCACAATGGAGTGGAAATATTCATGGGGTTCCTGGGGAACTACTGTTCTAAAAATATTGTTAGGGAAATTTCATCATATTTTCTAGGACATAAAAACCTACATGAAAACAGTTGTTTTACCGCTCGTGATTTTAAATGGGGATAGATTAAGTGACATCTTATATAAAAGTAAAGAAAAATACTAATAGATACAATCAGCCAAATATCTCCGCAACACGTAAATATTATTAATAGTGCCAAATATTATTTATAGACTCATTGCTTTCATCTGATCTGGCACACTAGCTAATAGCAACTAAAATAATTATAGGCTGAGATGTTTGCAGATAGACAGTGACCTCATTAATTGCTGTGATGGAGATGCTGGTAGCTTCCTGCAGTGAGTCATTATAGAAGTGCATCAAATAACAAACATTGACGGCTAGCTCATAGTGAGTGAAGTCTGACAGATGGTCAATAAATTCAAAACTGACACATTTTTGTAACTGAAAGGTAGGTTTGAAGGCTTTTGGGGTTCTAACAGTGCTTCTTCTGAGCACCAAATCTGGGTCATAAAAGTTAATATCCAGTTCAAGCCCTTCAAATAGAAAGGAAAGACAAAAAACCCAAATCCTCCAGCGAGTAATCAAACTGCAGTAGGCTCAAGTTTCTAAATACCAGTGACACTTCCTCGTTCACTACTGCTAGGAATGCTGCATCATTTCTAGTCTGCCACTGCACCATGCTGCGCACCACCACAATGCATTTTATGCTAATGTGATGAGATGTCACGCAGTTTGATATGATGTGGAACAACACAGTGGTGAAAACTTATGGACCAACATAATTGCTTTCAGATAAGAATTATTAACTCAGCTGGCAGAACTCAGATCTAAATGTGCATGATCTGAGGATAAATAAATAGATTAGATGGATTTACTAAGAACAATTTGCAAGAATGCATATTCTGTTGTGTCTGTGTCTGCAAACAGTTCTATTTAAAGTGCTTCTCCCTATACAATAGTACACACGTATTCATCTCCCTTTTGCCCTTTTCAAGACTGCCATCTTTTATTAATATTTACTTGTTTTCTGAGTTTTGCCCTTTATAATTAAAGAAAACAAACATTTTTGGAGGTGTTGGTTATTTTTTAAATAGCTGAATTGGTTAACACTGTTTTAATGAAAAAAACTCTCTTTGGTAGTAGAATTATTGAAGGAGTAATCACAAAACTGGCAATTAAAAATAGATGCCAAGATCCTCAGCAGGAATAAAGAACTTTTCAACTTTGGAGCAGAGACAGATTTCTTTTCTGCAGCACTGTCCCTGGAGTCTTCATGACCCGTTTATTGAGGGAGTTACACTGGACCAGAGACATACAGCAAAAGAAAACTTGCAAATCATGTTTGCAAATAACAACTCTTTCACTGTTGATTTTGCTTGTAGTTGCTGGGCTTGTTCTTGGAAGTGCTGAAGAGGGTACGATTTCATTCAAAATTCAAAACCCAAAAATATAGACAAGAATTAGGCAGGCACAAATCTGCAAGTGAGTATATGAAAATAGGTACTGTGCTTTCAAAAACTGAGGAAAGAAAGGGAAAGGGAAAGGGAAAGGGAAAGGGAAAGGGAAAGGGAAAGGGAAAGGGAAAGGGAAAGGGAAAGGGAAAGGCTCCTATCTAAGAAAAGGAGGACAAAGTAAACAATGAGCAGCAGTAGCAGAAGGCACAAGTCATGGGTTGAAGTAATTCCACTGCAAGATTTCAAGAGGGCCCAGTATCCTGGAAGGCCCTAAGGACTAAGGATGCGTCTGATAGTTCTGCCAATTGCCTGAACACAACTCAGTACAGGCAGAATAGGTGATTTTTTTGGTTATATTTAACTTGGAATACTTCACAGCACAGTAAGATGTTCTCTAAAAGCCTAAAGAAGAGACCTGGCAATAACACATTTGATAAGAGACAAAGGCCACTGTACACATTCATGCTGCTAAGAACAGAGAGTAATTGGTGACAGCATGGAACTATGTAAAGAGCAGAGTATTCAATCCATGCCCTTCTTTGGCTGCTATTCAAAAGTAATTTACTGCTTATAAGAGGGAGAAATCACACAACAGCTTCCTAAATAGCATGTTTTTTCAGTTCAGGTACAGAAAAAAGCAGGTGAAGAAAATGCACATCTAGTTTAGCTTTTGTGTGAGAAATATTCTTGCTGGGTATTTCAATATGATAAAGGAGAATGAAATATTATATAGCCACCGATAAATGTTTATGAATTTCATAGTATATTTTCCTAAAAATAGATCCATAAAAAGGATGTTCTGTGTTGGGCTAAGGGAAGTCACCAAAATATTTCAAATATCCTAGCGTATTCTATGTCTTTATCTTACCTTTATCTGTTCTGTATGCTCAAAGAACTATCTACTGTAACCAGCCTCAATAACCAGAATCAAAGCTGTGGGGTTCTGTTTTCAGGCACATTAGTTCAGAAAGCTTGTTGCATTCCAACAGCGACCAAAAAAAATTGTTATCTGACATAGACAGCCATCCATGCAACTGAGGGAGAAAATTACAAGTAACTTGCAGTGAACTGTTTAGGAACAATTGATAAGCAGCAATTCTTCCAAGATAATTATTCATTCACAAGCATTAACTAATCAGTGAAAACTATGCCTCAAACTAGGGTAATCCAAAATCAGCTAAAAGAATAAATTCACTGAATCCATATTTGTAAGTAGTGAACCAAAGCCAAGTCTCCTGACAACCACTTATCACCTATTGTCACTAGCCATTGCTGATGTTTGTAGCTATTGCTGCAAAAGAGAGGAACTTTTCAAAAGTGTCTGATTTTGAAAACTGCTTCCTTCCTTTGCATTGTATATTTTTCTTTCTTTTTCCATTTGTTTCATTTGTGAAAGGATTCAAGAAGAACTATTTGATTTTAAAGGAAACAATATTTCAAAGCTAGACTAGATCAATGAACAGAAAAAAAAATTATGCTGCTTTTCTTTTTTTTTGCTCATTAATGTTAGGCTTTTAGGCAGCTTCTTAAAAGAGTTATTAAAAAAACACAGCAAAACTAATACAAAACTTGTAATTTCTGCCTTCTTATTGTCTGTTCTAAGCTCAGTAATACTTTCATAGGCTGTATTGCAAAACAACTATAGATGATAGAGTGCTTAAGGATTTCTTCAAGCAGATTGTTATGAAAATGAGTTGACCTCCTCCCCTTTTGTCAATAAAATAGGATATTACCAAAAGGCAGTTTTCGCAATTACATGTGAATTGGTTTTCAAGCTTCACAGAAAGGTCGATTCAAACAGTGACAAACATCACCTTGGTAGGCACCACTGCCTACCTCCAATTTGGGAAAGCTTTTATTAGCTCACATTCATGCTGAGGGTCAGATTTTCAGTGTTCTTTTCTGAGAGACTGAGGCATGAAAGCTCTTGAAATCTCCATTTACTTAATGAAAATAATATTACTGAATGAATGATAATCAAGTAATGTTTTCATTATGCCAAGTAATTTTCTGCCAGTATTTCAATTCCCCTTAGCAACATGTATCTGTGAGGGTTGTAACCTATAGGCTCTTTACAGCAACCATCTCTCACTCTTGCAAAGGGCATCTTGACCACAGGAGGGTTAGCCATTTGAACAAACCAAAGTAACTGTCTAGAGCTCTCTTTGCTGCTCCACTCCTCAACAGAAATTTCTTTGTCATTTTCTTTATTGCTACTTATTTCTGCAAAGTATATGTCTTTTGATACAGTCATGTTAATTGATAGAGAGCAGCAACAGAGAAGCAGGGTGTTGTCAGGTGAGCCCTACTGTCAGGGAGAGACAGGAGTGGGGCTGTGCTCTGCCATGGATGGAGAGCTAGGAGCCAGGAGCCTGCAGCAAGGATAGCAGGGCAGGGACCTGGCTGGATGAGGTGAGCAGAGCAAGTCCCATGACAGAAAGCCAGTTTAGCCAGCATCTAGGAGCCAGGCACGTCCACAGTGATGAGATGATTACAGGGTGAGGGCAGGAGTTCAAGTCAGCAGGTCAGGGCTAGGATCAGTGATGTGTGTGGCAGGTACAAAAACTCATGGAGAGACTGAGGTTTAAGACCCCTCCTGAGCAAAGAGAAGCCAGGACTCAGCCCTTTTCCCAACATTGTGACTCAAGGTCAGAGCTGCACGATATCACGACTGCCTAGGAGCCTTCCTTTTAAATATCTTTTGGAAAAAAAACCATTATGTCTTACACTTAAATGTAATGGGTTAGGACCAAATGAAGGTTATAAGGATTCTAAGGATGGAAGCAGGTTTTTGTGTCAGAGTAAGTTTCAAGAGCATGCATGGAGCTAGAGAAAATAAAAGCAATGCAGAGGACTTGTAGAGTAATGTCTATGACAGCTCATTGTTGAAAAAAATCACTGCAGACAAAACAAGACTTTTCATGGTTTTTCACTGATTCTATTAAAAAGAAGTTGTGCATTTCATCTAGCGAAAACCTTCCTGAAGCTAAGGGCTTAATTTTATGAATAGTATTTAATAAATAAGTAGATTTGGTTGTAATTATAAGCATTTTATAACAACATCTAATTGTAGGGATGTTTTGTGTGAATAGAGTTGTATCCAGGAAGAATTTAGAAATCTTTCATGAATTTAAATTATATTTGATGAATACTTTTAATCTTGAAAATGTAAAAACACCTTTTTGCAAAGAAAAATCATTAAATTCCATCACATTTTTCCTATTTTTTACTTATAATTATTCATCTAGAAATGTTGCTTAGTATATCTTTTTAAATAAAAGGACAATTCTAAGAAAAATAAAAATTACTTAAGCCATCAGAAATCCCCTGTTCAGAGAGACATCTTTTTTTTCAAATTTTTAATGCTGCAAAGAACAGAGAGGATTGTCTTATGCTTTTGTCTGGACCTTTATGTTCAGCTAAAAATAGGTTATTCATAAAGATCTAGTTAAGACATAAAGATATTTCAGAGCACTATTAAATAAATTTTAACACCTATAAAATCTTAACATCTTTCTGTTTCACAAAATGATTTGCAGTTCTAGTCTTAAGAAACAAAAGCTTATGAAGTGCCAGGTATCATAACACACTAAGATTCCCTCATGAATTCAAGACCTAATACAAGCTTTCTGACTTTTCTAGTACGTTTCAGTTCTGGAAACACTTTGTGAATTATATTAGTGCTAATCCACTGAGGGATAACAGTATATAATAGAATATGAAGAGATGCAATTATGGTTTTCTGTGTACATTTCAATAATTGCAAAATGCAAATGATTCTTTTTACAGACAGACATTCCTTACTCTCATAGATTTAGTGTTTATTATGAGCACAGATATGGACCATAACAGAGATTAGGTCACCGACACTGATTGCACTATACTTTATCTACAAATCAAAGAATTAATGTAAATTCATTAATTTTCAAAAAAAAAAAACAGGTTAGCCTAGAAGACAGAAACTTTCAGCTATCTAGCATATAATATAATTTATTAGAGCTTGCTTAGATACTGTTGTGTAGCAGATACAGTATGAGCATACTGACATACTGGGACTGTTTGGCTGGGCTTATAAAAATTGTTAGATCACCTCAGGATTTGATTACACCAATTTAGATAAAGGTACAGCAATTTAGTTATGTTTCAAAGTATTCAGTAAAGTCTGTGGAATTGTCAGAAAAACTGTGGTGAGGCTCATTGTTTATTTTAGGTCAGGAGGTTAAGAATCATAACAAACACATACATCATTTGGAGTGCTGGTCCAAGCTTAGCAGGTTTTCCTGGTTCAGTCCACTCAACATTGTGAGACTCATGTTCAAAAAATTAAATATGCTACTTCTTCCAGAAATACTAGCAACAGGCCTGGGAGTCATAGGGTTAGAGTAACTAATATGACTGACAGTCTTAATGGGGCACCTCAAATGAACTTTTTCAAAGATTTGGATTAATTAGTTAATGGATTAATTAGCTACTATTATACCCCAGGGAAGCATTATTAGCAGAAGCATGCATGATGTGTTTTAGGGATATATAAGAATGAATAATAAAGGTAAGTTAGAGAAGTCCTTCTGTAGCTGTAGAAAATAATAGCTGGCAGGAAAGGTAACCTGATGAAAATGCAGCATCACCAGCCATATTGCACCATGAGCTGCACCAGCCCTGTCAGCAAGTGCTCGATGCTGGGAGCCAGCCAGACCATTCTGGCCGATCCCACCACATGGGAGTGCAGTGTAATTTGGGAACCACCATATGGCAATAAACATGGCTATACAGATACAGGGCAGCTCCTTCATCACAATGTTATTAGGCACCAAGAACACTATGTGACAAAAAGAGAGCAGACTGTCTGGGGCTGCCTCGTTGCTGCCTACATATATTAAATATGTTGGCATAATGTTTTGCTTTGCACCCTGGGAGAGATAAGTAGCCTGCCTGAAATTTTTTTCAGACAAAACATTTCGTTACTGTAGTCAACTTTAACAAAAATCCTTCCACTTGCATGGTTAGAGAACTGATAGGAGTCTGAAGGATATTGCTGAAATGCTTATAGATGCACAAAAGCTCAGAGTTTCTTCTATGTTAAATTGGTCACATTTCCTTCCACAGAGGAAACTGCTTACACTGTTCTCACTTGCAAATGTGTTTGCGAACACAGAAGAACTTAGGTTGACACATTTAAAACAGACAAACTTGAAGCTTGGTAGAACCTGATGCATGTGCTGCTATTTTTTTCTTTTACCTCTTTTATTCTTCTTTCTTTTCTGCCACACACATCAGTCAGGATGCTTCAGAGTGCACCAAATAACAGAAACTGGCCTCTGCTTTCTCTTGTTTTCTAGTATTAAGTCTAAAGTGTAGCTACCTGCTGAGACAATAAACATGACTTCCCATGACTTTTCAGTAAATGGAGCTCACTTCTGAGGCCCTGGGGCATATTCAATCTAAAATATAGATATGAGAGCTCGAATTAGAAATTTCATGATCAGCGAAGTGTACTTATAGCAGCTACATTTTGAAGGGGCATTCTTTCATCTATTAATTATATTCCACTTCCCACTCTCACCAATACTAGCGACTCATCATTTTACATATTTAATGGAACATGACTAAAAATACATCAGAAAATTAATCTGTATTCATACTGTACTGAAAAAATTTCAGACATTCCGTTTATTTCTTTCAGGCAGGCTGCTAAGTCTTCGAAAATCCAGAAACAAAAGGAAAGGACTTACAAAAAAATTATTGTGACAAGATAGCTGCAGGATATAACAGAAAATCAGAGTTCACTGCATAGCATAGTTCAATATAGAAAGTAATTTCCCAATCTTTTTCTCTATCTTCAGCTGCCTACTTCCTTGCATGTCATATATCACCATACAGATTTTGCAAAGTAGATAGCATAGTAACACTACTAGCCTCCCTAAGCCTCATCTTTAAAGTTGAAAGTATATAGAAATAGGGATGGAGAAGTATGCTGATTTCTTTTAGCAATACTTTAATTTTGCTGATCCCTCAAAATAAAGGATACAAAAAAAAGTATACCCAAGCAAAAAGAGTATGCTATAAGAAAAACTTTTTATCTTACTACAGTTTTCATGCTGGGTATATCAAAATTTAGGATTTGTTTAAAAAGATATGGGTATATTAAAACTTTAACATTTATTTAAAAATATATGTCCACCTCTTGTATCTGTGACAGGAAATTCTTTTAAATTATTAAATTTTAAAATGTGAATGTTAGTTAGCAGGATGAAACAAACAGAGATTTTTTAAAAAGGAAATTCTCTTTTTTACCCATAAAGAGTTTTCGATCCTTAGAGCATCACTTATCTGCTGTAAGGAAAGAAGGGTTTACAGCTGCCTGTACTGGAATTAAGACTGAGGGAAATGAGAGTTTGGGAATTAGCCCATGGTGGATTTTCAGGTTTACACTATATCATTAAATGCCTGGGTATGTTCACCCTTCCTGAAAAGGCTCCCAGTATGCATACTTCCAAATTAGAGACTGTAGAAAGTACTAATTAGCAAACATAGAATATATATTGAAAATTGACTAAAAGTGAAAGATGCTTTTGCGTTTCTCTGAAAACACCCTATAGGATAAGACAGGACAGGATGCCATGGGATAGGGACAGGGATGGGATAGGGAAAGAAGGAAGACAAGCTGCTTGAAAAGAATACAGAAGTTGCATATTCTGTCTGACAGGTAGAAGGAAAGAGACCATGAGATTTTGTGTGCCCAGGTGTGAGGAAAGAGGTCATATCTGATTTAGTTTTAAAATCAATATAAGTTAAAAAAGTGTGCAGAGAATGAAGATTTCTCTGGGTTACTAAAAGTGCAGGATATCAAGATTTTCAGTCTAAACATTACAACCCCAATCCAACCAACTGATGACTTGCAAGAAAAGTTATGCATTGAAATGCAGGCAAGGTAATTTTTTTTTCCTGAAATCTATGTATTTTCTGAAATATAAGTAAAAGTATCCATCAGAAACCCTCTCAAGACAGTAATTTTTTATGTTGTACCTAATGTTCATACCTTAAATCCTGCCAGTTTTGTTCTTTTAACGTATAGCAACAAAGATTAAAGCTTTTGGAAGCATGTAATTTATTATGGAACCTGAAGATCAAAAATGTCCAGAAGACCAAACCACATGGGAACTATTATTTGGAGGAGAAACTAGAGTTTCACCTGCCTAAGCACATTAATCCTGCATGTAGTACTATACAGTCACTCCCCCTTTCTTGCTCTAGCCCTGTGAATCCCTAATTACTCCATGCAAAGCAGAAAAACGTTAAAAGCAGGACACAAGAATAATCCTGCCAAAAAACACCCTCATGAAGTCAGTAATAAAAGTAGGCAAAAGAGATATCCTCAGACTCTCCTAGCCAGGGAAGGGCCAGAACTTGATTCAGCTGCATTTAGAAGAGTACCTTGGATACCTGTGGGGCTGTTGGATAAAAGAGAGAAGCAATTGCTCTTTGTATAGCACTATTTAAAAAGAATCTCCAAGCACATTCTTCCAGAACAAAGCCACTTCAGGTCAAAGTAAAAATGTTGTGTGCACTAGAAATTCATGATTTTAGACACAGCCCTTTATTAAAAAAAAAATAAAATTAGGAAATAAGTCCTCAGGAATAATTTCAGTTTTAATGGATCCATTTCCTAAAAGCACTTAAGAACTTCCACAAATTATGCTGCTTCTAGACTTCATCTTGCAGTGCTTTACCTATAACAGAACACATGCAAAACCAAGCAAAATCCTGGACTGAGATGATAAAATGAATGTAGGAGCTGACGAGTCTCTTGAAGTTTTTAAGGTGTTTGGAAAAGGCCACTATGACCATGTTGCAAAACACTATCCATATTGGTAACCTTCAGATCAGAAAGAAGTCTAATAGGATCCATAGAAAAATGTAGAACAATCTGTTTCTGGCAGCTAGGAGTGACTTCACTTGGAAAATGACTGAGCTTTAACCCTGTATTCCAAGTGCTTAGTGGATACAAGGATGAAAATAACACTTTAGGCTATGCTAATTCATACCCTTTCCAGGTATGAGCAAGTAAAATTTTTAATAAGATGATAATCATATAATTCATATTGCCATTATTATTATTATTATTATTATTATTATTATTATTATTATTATTATTATTATTACAGGCCCAAATGACATAGGCTTTTTATGTTTATGATATAAATTGTCACCCAAAAAGAAAGGTTCTTCTTTGTAGGAACACCAACACATTTCATTTATTGCTAGAATTTACTACAATAATATACCACAAACTTGCATTTTAATAGGGATAATTAAACAAAATGTCAATCTAGTTACCTATTCCTAAATTGTTGGAGGATAATTGCTAGGAAAATTCTATGTCTAAAGTAGGTTGCATTGGGGAATTTTACATGCAAAACAAAGCAACACATTATGGAATATGATTTTCAGTTAGTTCCCTAAGCATGGAGAACAAAGTCCACATTATCATCAAAAAATTGTTCAATGCATAAAAGCAAGATTGCTGCCCTAGAAGGTAAGTGTCATAATTCAATTTACTGTCTTTTTCTCCATCTACATTTAATGGTTTGGGTTTTTTTTTTCTTTGCTTTTTAACAAACAGCTTTTTAAACTCAACAGTAATATTCCTTCTCCATAATCCCTCATATCTCTACATGAACCTGAAAACATACTGGAAACTAGAGACAAGAAAGCTGATGTAGTGCTTTCAGCCTGACAAACATTTACATTTTCATTAATTTTGTATTAGTGCATGAAATGAATTCACCAGTAAATTTTATTGGAACAGATGAAAATTTTGTGAAAATCACAGGGATTTATATTCACTGGATTTTTTAAAACTTCTTTTACTTTTGTGCTTAAAATTTATGAGGGTTTGTAGACAGATTTTTTTTTAATTTTCCTAAAATATTAATTCAAATTACTGACAAACCTCCCAAACTATAGGTGACTATAGTCAGCTATTGACTCTAAAATATTAATTCATCTATGGTTCCTTGAGGCTGATAAACAGGGTGTAAGATTTTTCTAAAATTATTACTCATTGTTGCTGTTGAAATTTTTTTCATTGGGCTTGATTTCAAAGTCTGGCATGTTGCCTTCCCTGCATATTAAGAGAAAGAACAAAATAAATAACTGCTTGTCACATTTGTACACTTTACAAACTCTCTGTAATGTTAAGCCCACATCACTGAAGTAGATGAGACAGAGGTTAAGACTAAGGTGTTTCAGTGCATTATTTGGGAAGTTTGCACAGTGCTAACACTTGGCACTAGCTGAGATTTAACTGTGGCCTACTTGTATAAGTACTGGAATTTGCCAAACAACTTTACACGATCATATGTTAACGTCGCAAACTGCTTGTGTGAAAATATATGATAAAAAAAAAAAAAGAGTGAAAGAGAAGAATCAGAAAGAAAAGTGATAAACAAAGCACCAGTTGAATATCCTATTACCGGTCAAAGACAAGCAAGGCCCAATCAAAGCAGCAAATTCTAATTCCCTGAAATAAGAAGATCCAAATTGGAATTGCACAGAGCTGGAGAAATGAGAATCCTGCTGGTCAAGGTAAGCCAGCATTTAAGATGTCTGAGTCTCAGCAGCTGTGAAACAAAAGGATAGGATTTAGGCTTTAAGCAGGAGTCCAAACAAATCTAACATGGAATGACTATTTTCTGGGGAAATTTCAACAATTGTAGATATAAGTATAAATTATAGAGATGAAACAAGAAGTAAAATAATATTTTTGGCACTTCTTCCTACAAAGACAGGAAACATGGAAGTTTGAGCAGCAAGCTATGAAATGCAATGTTGATGTTTTAAGTAAACACAATGAAAATTAAGTCTCACAGTTTCATGCCCATTTTCATGGCACTGCCAGGAGTTGGCATTTGAAATGCTGCATTTGAAATACTTTATTTGAAGTACCAAACAATTTAGTTGGTGCATCCACTTAATTACTTTCACTCATAATTTAGCACCAATAGTGTAAATAAAAAATAGGAATGCTAGGATACACGTAGCCTTTGGCTAATATTCCCAAGGTCTCTGCTATGACTGGAAGTCACGACCAGTGTCTGCTCTGCAGTTACGTGTGTATGAATCAGAGTTGCTTTTCACTTCACATATTGCCATCCAAATGAGGCACAATTCTTTGTGCAAAGGGAGGTTTCATGACTACAGTTTTATTATGGCTATTTCTGATAAAATTTCATTTTGAAAACTGCTTTTAAAACCATTTAAGTACCCATTAGCTCCCAGTGCAGTATATAAACTAGATAATTGCAGAAAACAGCCCAATGAAGGGTTCTCTATGGTCTTGGAAAGTGTGTGTTTCTAGTTAATCATCCAATGATATTGCATTGCCTACTTTGTGTGGCAGGTGAAGAGAAAAAATGAAGCCATAAAGAGACCTCATTGACATATCCATGTTAATTACCCTCCCTTTTGAGTATTTATTTGCATAGATACTTTGCAATTCTTCACAAGACCTGCAAGTACTACGCTACTATATTTGATCATGTCTTTGAAGATTTTCATTGAAGACATTATCATTCCTAAACATTTTCCCAGTCTCAGAACAGAAATTCCTTGCAACTTCACTTTCCTTACATTGAAAAAATATTTAAAACACAGTTTTATATCCTCCGTTGACAAAATTAATAGTTTTTGCAAATAATCTTATAAGATAATGAGTATCAAATTGGCATCAATTATCAAGGTTGATCAAGAGCATTTCTCTGAAGACTGGTTGTATTCAAATAACTGGGAAAATGAGAGACGTTTCCATGAGGAAATGAAAAAGCACAACAAATAGCAGATATTGGCAGCAAAATGGCACAGATTTTGAAGACTGAGGAAGAGTACCACATGTTTCATGGACAGTAAGGTGGGTTGCAATGCTGTGTCTGTGCCATCAGCAACTGGATATTTTCTCCCTTGTAATCTTCAGTTTTTTGAATAAGTCTCTCTGGGTTTTCAGGTTTAAATCCTTTGGGAGCAAGACATTGTAAATACTCCTCAGCCCCTACAGAATAGCTATTCTGTAAGGTATATATGCTTTGGTGTTCAGAAGGGGGCCCATAGCAACTTTCCATGCAGCCAACCTCAATAGAACAAGAGTCACATTCACTGTTGTTATAGGCGGTTGCAGAAACTTGCTCACATTTCCAGTTTCCAATGCCAAGCTACCACATCCTCAGGGATACAGAATTTTGAGAAAATGGACATGTATTTCATGTCACCAGAAACAAAAGATTTCTCCAAGAGGAGATGAAATGCAAGATCTTGCCTTCCTGTAGCTATCACATTTTTGCCAAGATTATAGACAAAATTAATGGATAAAAGAAAACACACTAGATAATCAACGACATCCTCCCTACAGTTTTCTTATGCCTGGAGGATGAATTGCTCCAGTGGATGTCCTCCCTGCCTTTCATGATGAGGTCAAGAAACTTGCTGTCACTACCACTGTTGTGATTAATGATCTGACTGGTAGTGACAGTAATCAAACCATAGACTCTGTACAGCTAGTTCGTGCTAGTCTCCCAGTGGCTTGAGTCACTGCACTGGCAGGGGATCTATCTGTTTCTCCTACAGACATCTCCTTGTGTCCTTCTTGAAGAAATTTTTCATGAAAATATGGGCAAAACCAAAATAAATCATGACCAAAAAATTAAAACATTACATTATATTTTTGAAAATCAAGTAAAAAAAAACTTTGGAACATTTGTAAGAAGAGTGCATAATGAATAATTAAACTACTAATAATATAATCCTCTTAAAAGCATAGAACCACTGCTTGAGAAGATTAGGTGTCTCACTACAATGAAAGTGGTATAAGGGAAGAAGCTGAATTTCCTTCTCTCTTTCTCCATTTTTTGTAAGAGATTTTCAGTGCATTCACTTTGATTATATTTTAATAAGTGTTCATTAGTTGAGCATACAAAAATATCTGTATACAATTATTAGTAGGCAAAAGGTTAGTATAAAAGTATCACATTGGGTAAACAATGGTAAGGGTTAAAGGGTTAAATATTGAAACTGGTTTGATGGCAAAGTCCACTGAAAAACCTGAAGGTGAAGACAGAACACAGGAAAGGAGACATCTGAAATGAAAGAGACTGATAAAACGGTTATACAAAAATAACAATGGAAAAATCTATTAAACCTACTCTATTCTCAGAAATAAATTTCAACTTCCATCTGGTTAAATGCTATCTAAATTAATTCTTTGAATCACACAGGAGACAGAGTTCTAGAAATAGAAAGTACTTATAATATTCTTGAATCTAGTTAACAAGTCAACTCCTATTCAGTTTCTCACTATCTGAAGTTCTCTCTCCGGGCATATCCCATAACAGGATATTTAGCGCATCAAAGATGAACATTGGCATTAGCAAGTCAAAAAGGAGCACGTGAAGAAAATGGGACTGTACTTGGGAAGAGAGAAAGTGGGAGATCCCTGGAGGCAGCCTAGTGGACTGTGGGCTTCCCAGCAGTAACTCGCAGTTTTGTTTTGCATGGCAACTTTACTCTTTAACACACTGAGCAAGATAGAGATGCAAGCCTTAGCAAGTGAAGTTCCCAGCTGTATCAAGAGGAAGACTGGGTGGTTTGTAGCCAGCACTTGGAGAGCCAGACTGGACAGGACAATGAGTTTTAATTACGTGAAGACAGCTGTCCTGTCTTTTTCTAGCATACGGGGCTTTAGGAGAAATGCTGCTCTGATTGTGTGGGCTCTGTCTAAAGGAGTGCTGTGCATGAAGAAATCCATAAGTTATGTAATCCCTGCTTCAGAGAGCTGCTACCCTGATCCCTTGCCTTGACAGAACCAATTAGCTGTCTATTCTTGTACTTAGTATGCTTTATTTATGTATTTATCTATCTACTATGAAAAATAAAATTAAAAAACACAAAACAAGACAAAACAAAACACACCATTCTGACCACATTTTGAGAAGGGTAGAAAAGGACCAAAAAGTATGATATCCATTGTCCTCTAATGGTAATCCAGGCTCAATACCCAGTCTAGGAAAAAAAAAATTACAGATCTACAAGCAACAAAGGCTTTGATAGCTTTTACAACCATGACAAAAAAAGTGTGAGATAGATAGATTTCACTCTAATTTTAAGCTCTTTTATTGTTGTTCAGAAAATAATTTTCCTTCTCATGGATTTTTACTTGAGCGATCATCTACCAGATAGACATTGACTACCCTGTCACAGAATAGACTAATATATGGTTCACTTTAAATTACTCTTATTAATAAAACATTCATGGAAAAGAGCTGAACTACATTTATTTGCTGCTGAACTCAGAGAGGTACATTTTAATCTCATTATAATATGGCCTTCCAAAGTCTCTTCTGCTTAGTCCTTTTTGGGATGGAGCAGAGAATTGGTTGCTTTCTTGTGTTCTTAACTGCATTTAAATCATGAAGAAGAAGACATATTTTGTATTTCGTTTGCCTAGGTAAAATGGGTATGGGGATCAGGAGGGAAGGAATGGCAAGAGCAATAATAACAGCATTGCAATCTAATTTACCCCCACATAAAATGCAAAATAGAACTCTGTGTGTAATAAAACATTAGTATCTTTATTGCCAGCTTAATCTTAACTAATCTTTCCTTACATTACTTCAATAGTTAGAGTAATTCATCTGCATTAAATTTTAATGAATAAAGTTAGCCTCGCAATTGAAACTATGATGATTCTTACCCTTCTATTCACAAAATACTTCATTAATATTTGCATATGTTCCTAAGTCAGTTCCAGGCAGGATCAGCCTCCTCAGAATGTCAGCAACCTAGAACAGTTTTCCTCTGAACATCCCCTTCCTTTGTAATACATAAATACAATCTTCTGGGGCTCTGTAATTATCCAAAATGAGCTTTAATGTTGCAAATTACTTCAGCACCCCTATGATTTATCTGTTGTAAACACACTTTATAATATTTATATTCCTATTAGAACCTCCACTAATAATGAGCTGACAGAACATAAATATTTACATGATAGTACATGGACAAATGCATGATACCCTCTTATTAGTTACGTTTCTGGTTCTCTCTATCACTCTTGGAAAAAAAAATAAACCTTTGCAGTTTTCTGTCTTCACAAAAATATCTTTGAAAATGGCTCAGAACATTAACAGAGCTTCACATTTGCCACACTTTTCTTTAAAAGAATGGCATTCCTTCATACTTATGCAGTCTGGGTTATTGCTTCTTCACATTATGCATCATTACTCTGAGTAGGTGTCTTATCAGCAGCTCCAGTTGTTGTGGAGACGATTGGAATTAAGCACTGGAAGCTTTTTATTTATCTTACTTGCTTTATTCCTACAAGATTTTCAGCATATAAGCTTCTTTGTTCAGCTCAGAATTGGATACATCACCAGGCATTGTAAAATTTACATCTTCCTTTTTTTGTATTTGTTCTTAAATTGGATTGAAAACAAAGTATGGCTTTAATTAAAGCTCTGCTTAACAATGGACAATTTTTCCATACAGTGGAAATTCTGAGCAGTTGTGAGGATTTTGCAAAGGCCTAATAGGTGACATTCACTGCTAAGCCCCAAGTAGAACTGCAATATACTTACCTGTGCTAAGTGTCTGCCTGACAATACTCACACAAAGAAAACTGTAATAATGCTGTCGAAATACTGACTTAGCCCACAAAACCCATGGAATTTAAAGTGAAGGTTACCTTAAACTGGGTATGATACATAATAACTTACAAGTTCAAAGGATAAATGTTTATGTTTAGAGAAGTAAATGGAAAGAAAGGGAAGTCAGGAAAGGAAGGCAGGAAGGCAGGAAGGCAGGAAGGAAGGAAGGAAAGGAAATCTAACATCTATCATTCTTCAGCAAATCTAGTTTAAGTAACATGGATATTCACAAAATTTGGGAATAGTGAATTAAAAATAAATTTCAGCCTTTTTATCAAGGTTGATTCTACACTAGATATGTTGTAGATGACAGAAAAATAAAAACAAAAACCCAACCAAACTTATGGTCAGTCTGTTAAAAGTTGTTCGATAAACATTCCCGTTCCAAAGACTGCCTGAGGCTTTTTTCTCTCCTTTCCTCAATATTTCAGAGAGGACATCTGCTGTTCAAACACAGATTTTCCATTGCCTGATGAAACTGAAGATATTTGTTTTTTGAAATTATTGCCAAAAATGTTGTACTTATTCTAGAGGTCATAATGTGTAAGAAATGCATAGACACTCCCCAGTGTGCAGTGAACAAAGGACCAATAATTACAACTTTCTGGAGGGCTGTCAGAAGCATCTAGAGCACCTGTCCAGCACACTTCACTTGTGACATGCTTACGTGTCAGTAGCCTGGTGGAGCTGCTTTCAGGAGCTGAGAAGTAGGCTCTTACAGTTTGGTAGGAGACTGAGAGTAGGAGAAGATCAGCCAGGATTCCCTGCTTTGGAGAGAGTGTTACAAGTCACCCAAACAAGCAGTATTACAAATCGGGTAATTTCTAAGTACCCTGTAATGTAGTGCCATACCTGTCAGAAAAAAAAGTACCCTGAAGGTGACTCAGCTTCCTACAAAGGCTGTTCCTATTGCGGAGTTATTCACATCTAAATGGAAAATAGAAAAAAAGGAGAAAGGCACTAAAGTAAAATCTCGCACATAAGGGGGTGAGATGATAGAGAAACTCGTGACAACAAAGTGCATTCCAATGCATGAAAAAAGTGCAAGGTAATTTTTAAAGCACTGAGTGCCTGATACTATGTTTTTTAGCTGAGTTATAACAAGAATTGGTGTAGATGCTACAGTGAGAAGGCACATTATCATGATGCTATGTCAAATCAACAGAATGCTCAACAGAGTCATAGTCTCATTTCAGAGCAGGTCAATGTCCAGAACACTGGGCTGCAGAAACACCCCTGAAAGCCTGAGAGACAGGATACCTTTCCTTTTTCACTATTTTCATGGAAGTTTCATGTATTTCACTGTGTCATCTGTGCTATACCAAAAAAAAAAAAAAGTATTTTATGTGAGTAAAATTAACTGAGATGTGGGAAGAAATGGGCTTTGCTACAGCTTTTCAGTCCATAGAAGTCCCAGAAGCATTATAAAACAAGGCAGCAATATAACTTTGGAAAATAATTTTCACTTAGCCACAACACAAACAAAAACAAATTCACTTCCAAAAAGTAGAAATAACTTCTAAACAAACACAAAATATCTAATGTTATTGTATTTTATTTTACAATATTGTTATTGTACAGTGTTTTAGACCATTAAAATGTGAGTATGCTGCTTTTGAAACAACCGCTGCATCACTTCTGCAATAATCTTAATTTGTCTAAAAGTCTGAGTGTTTGCCTCCTCTCTAAAGCTCTCCTTTCATCCTTCTATTTTGCTATACTTAGCATAATTCCAAATACAGAAAAATAAATTTACAGGAGATTTACAGGCATTGTGTTGTAGGATTCACGTTTTGCTCAGACAAATCACCTTGTCTCTCTAGCAAGTATCTTTTCGGGTTGGTGTTGCTGAAGTACCCAATCAATCAAGGTTTGCGAAACACATTAAAAAATAAGAAGTGCAGTATTAAATTAAACTCAGAGTTCAACTAGTCCTATATCTTTTCTCCTGACTTTCCCCAAAGCAAAAAAAAAAAAAAAAAAAAAAAAAAAAAAAAAAAAAAAAAAAAAAATCACACAGAAGGCAAATATCATGTAATCTATTCCTTCTTGATCTCCTTGAATTTCAAATAGCTACAGATTTTTTTAAAGTCTGAAAAGTGTGAATACAGTGGTCACCAGGCTTACATCAATACATAAAAACAAGCAAAAAAGCCACATCTTTTTTTTCTGATGAGGATTTTCATTGGTTTCTCATGCAGTGAGAAAATGTATCATATTACATTATAGATAAATCAGACACCAAATGTAATTTCTGAAAAGGAGAATATTTTTAGATTTCATGACAGAAAAAAAAAATATGGCTTTAAAATGGGTAATCTTCTATTTCACTAAATGTGCTGCCTGACTGAGACCTTGTACGCCAAACTTCAGCCTGAAGCAAATTGTTATAGTTGAGCTATTAACTTCTAAAAATAGGGGGATGTGATGGAAACATTAAGAAACCCACTACTGGGCACAACCACAATCCAGGGGAGGATGAAACAACACTCCTTTATTTTTCCTTCTTTACCTCATCACATTAGTGCAGTTTGCGGCACTGAACTGTGTCTGTGCTAAATGCATTTTGTTTAGCCACTTTCCTTCTCAACAGCAGCTTATGATGGTGATATTTAATCTGTCTTTCCCTCTCTCTTGTTTTTGAAGAAACTTAATAGCAGCCAAATACTTCAGGTCAGGCACTTGCCACTTGTGACCTAGTACTTAAAGAAGGTGCTGTTTCCTGTGGGAGAAAACAGACAGGCCAGAGGATTGCAAGAGTGATGTGAAATTAAAAGGCTTTGCAACAGGAGGTTTTTGCATTTTCACTTGAAGCATTTTGAGAAACAGAACAGTAGAGTTATATTTTATAACAAAATGTGCAACACTGATTTACTTTTCTGTCACGAACTGTGAATTCTCTGTGTTTTATTGTAGTGTACAAAATTTCTCATCATCTGCTATTTATTTTACATTCAGCACTGTAAAACCAAAGAAGCACTGACTCATGAGTCAGCAGGTGGGTGCCCCTCTCCAGAGGCATTCCATGCTTTTTTGCCAAACCATTTAGCACATCTGCAGCCTTCACTAAATCATTTTTAAAAGTAATATCAGTAATAAGAGTCAGAGAGCCTTGAAAGGTATGTGTGGTATGTGTTCTGCAAACAGGCTCTCAACAAAAATCCCTAGAGCTAGGAACAACAGTAAAAATCATCTCAAAGGAGCAGTAGAGAGTGGAGAAAATGGATCTTGGTATAGAGGACATGCTATTTATGGAGGTCAATCTGCATCAGCGACATAACATTTCAGGGCTATTCAGCTATAAACACATTCTCATGAGTTGTGCAGGGCTTTAAGGAAGGGATCAAAAGATGAGCACACACAATGTGTGTGTGTGTGAGTGCTTCTCACTAACAGACTGCTTTTCTGCTTTGACCACAGAGAGGAGTGTTGCAATCAAGGCAAAGACAAACAGGAAAACAGGCTTTAACACTTCACAAAGAAAAACTTAATCAATACACTCGAGCCCTAGAAAATACTTTGCTTTGCAGAAATTTTTAAAAATTTTTGGAAGTGTTAAGAAACTTAGAAGCTTGCTAGTGCTCCTGAGTCACCTGGACAGCCTAAAAGTCACTGCCCATACACTTCTGGACCAGCCCAAATTCTGCAAATGTTTCACCGCAGGTAGATACCAGTTTGGATATAGACAACCTGTTAAAATCAAGTTAAGGTCTCCTGGAGTGTGTATGACAGAAGAGGTCTGCCCTTGAGCACAAACTTGCTCTTTAGAAATGCTTATATCAACAGGAAATTTGTTAGACTATTTTGCTTGCTTATGGGGACAAGATACTAGACTTTCAGAGCTTAAATGCCTAACTCTGTTTGAATCCCACTCCTAAATCTATCTCAATCCCTTTGGTAACCCTTTGGTTATTTGACAAGCAGGGGGATAATTTGTCATGCCAGAGTTTTCTATGTGTTTCTATGTGTTTTTCAGAAATCTTATTTACTTCTGAAAACACATTTTCTGGATATTTTCTGGCTTCTATGTCTGCTGTTCTTAAATTGCTACCATACCATGCTTACAATCATCTGGTCATCTCAGCAAAACTGCTTCATTCACTTGCCCAAAAGCATATAACATTGCAAATCACCTTCTCTGAATTTCTGCCAATATAGTTTAGACAATACACAGAACAGTTATCCCACAAAAAAGTTTCCACTTCTCTTCAATCTAATTAGGGTGAGTGTTTATCTGTCTCCACACCCTTTGTTGTTTTAGTCTGTGTTGGCATCTGGAAGCTCCAGAGAACAATAAAAGAGAAAACCACTTCTTGCATATGACCCAGATTTTGCAATGTTTGTCAAAATGTTTATTACTTATTATTTAAAGTAATACTGTCCAGATCTTGAAATACGAAAACAGTTATTCTGAATACTGGATTTCAGTAAGTATGCAGTTCTTCATGTTTCAAAAATATTATACTCTCCACATAAAGCCACCTGACTTAGTATAGTTTCAAATGTTGAAATTCCTTTGTTTTCTTTAGGATTTTATGGGCATTATGTGGATGCCTTGCTTGTTCTGTGAGGTCCGAAAAAAAAAAAAAAAAAAAACCAGAAGCAAGGAAGATACTATGTTTTTTGGTGTTGAAATTTTATGTAGACATAAAATAAAGCTGAAAGTAAAATGTTGCCAAAAAAAAAAAAAAAAAAACCCAGAATAAACATGAGGGGAAAAAAAACCCAAAAAACAAACAAACAAACAAAAATAACCAAAAACCAATCAGGAATCCTGGAGGAACAATAAAAAAGATTGAGAAAGGAAAATGGAGAAACCATAGAATCTAAGGAATTTTAATGTACAGGAAAGATTCAATTGATTTTTAATAGCTTTTAACTTGCAAAATTGCATGCAAATTAAGAAGAGTGCCCCAGATTCACCAATGACATAATTCCACAAGGACAATTATAACAGATAAGTGTAAATCGTGTTCAGTTAATTGGAAGTAATGGATATAACAGAGTAAATAGATAAGGTAAAATATTTATATATATATATATATATATATATATATATATAAACAAAACATAAAATGCAGTTTTGGTATAAAACACAATGTTTTGATAATAACAGATAGTAGCTGATAGGCATGTTCTTAAGAGGGAGAGGTGGGTAGAAATGAAAAAAGGGGAAAGCAATAGACCAGTCTGTAGATACACTTCCAGCAAGACCAGAACTGCCTGCTGTGTACACACAAGAGAGCCCTGCAGCCTTATGGAGGAGAGGCATTCACCAAGATATCATGCCAGCATACAAGTCCTGGTTAGTGCACACAGAAGTCCTGTCATGTCCTGCTCCTCCTTTCCTTCACTCCTGCAGTAGTGGCCAAAAAGATACAGGAGAGTGCCAGTTGTGTGTTGTTCCTGTTCATGATTGTGAGAATAAAATAGTTCACTTCCTGGCAGCTGATTCTGCTCTGCAAGCACAACATCAAAATTTCTTAAAGGGAAGAAAGAAATGCTCTGAAGAGCATCCTGGAGCAATACAATAGTGAGATAAATAAAAGACCTTTGAGGCAAGAATTTTCATTCCATGGGTATGAAGAGGAAGCAGTATTTTTATAAACATTTCTCTTGGAATAGGGAGTAGATGAGAAATGCAGAAAATTTCAGCCTTACCTGCAACTGAACAGCTGGTTCTGATAGTGAATTTACTGTATAGGACTGTAATGACTGTGTCAGACCTTATCAGAACTGTTTCATTATTTCAGGTCCTCAGATTGTCCCTTAGAGCTGGAACCATTCCTCACTCCAGCCTGCCACTTTCATATTGGCTTTGGGTTTTAGACACAGCTTATGTTTCTATAAAACCTTGCAACTTGTACCATCATTTACATCTCTACAGAGGGCTACACATGCCAAAAAAATCCCCAGATGATCCTGACAAGACATACTTTTTTCCTTCACTGTCACTATATGGGAAAGACACCAAGCAAGTACAATCATTTCAGTGTCCCTGAGCATATCAGCTCCATTCAGTGAATCCTGAAGGGAGGTGCATCCCTTAAATCTATTTGCAAACTGACCACGATGCAAAGCAGTAGCCCAAGTATGAAATGAATGTGCTTCCCATTTGTAAGGTACATAAGCACTTTAGGAGCAGCTGGGGCCACCTTTCCCTTTCCAGACAGTTGGCTGATTTGATCAGATGAAGTTTTCAAAAAGTGACTTCAAAGCAGAGTTGAACTGAATACCATTTAAACCTATGTTTGTTTTCCACCTAGACATATTTGAAACTCCTGATCCTCCCGGATAAACTCATACAGAAATTTGAGTGTCTAAATGTGACTTAATGTGTCTAATCAGAGTGCCTAGAGTTACTGAACTACAGATTCTACACTCTCTTTTGTTGGAAATGCCTCCTATCTCTGGAGTATCTACACTTATGATACAGTCACAGAGACACCTATGTAGGCATCAATAAATTGTCATATGTATTTGACCAGACACAGATCTTGCTGAGTGTTTCAGAGCCCTTGATGTCTCCTACACTTAGGAAGATTTCTCATCAATTCCCTGCAATGAATAGTGCATTGAATCTAATGAATCAGTTGGGTAGAAAAGAGAAAAAGAAATGATTGATTTTTCCCTTGGTGGGTCAAGCTCTCATATGGGATATGGGAAACCAGATTCTTTACTGGGAAATCAGATTCTTTTTCTCATTGTGGGGTTTGGTGGTTTGGATTGGTGTTTTTGTATATGCAATTATTTCTTTTGGAGATGGACTAATGAAATTATTCATTCCCTCAGACTGTTGCTTTTTGGCATTTTGGTTTTTCGCCCTGGGCTGTAGGAAACTTGGATTTATGTTTCTGTTCTAAGCTATGCCACTGGGACTTCAAGATAAGGCACAGCCTTGTCCCAGGGACTACTGTATTGACTATCCATAGATGTCAGGGAAGTCTTTGCCTGCCTCCCAGGAGAGGAGCTGGCCATAAGTACTTAATTCTAGAAAGTTCATAGCTGACAATCTGATATCAGAGGGATTTCCAGTGGGAAATCACTGCCTCCCTGTGTTCTGGAATATGATGTCTGACCACGTTCAACTCTTGGGGGTTAAGGCCCCCTCTCTATTTTCAGATTCTCAAAGTAACTAGCCTGCTCAAGCAGCTGAATCCTGCTTATCTATTTTTTTAAAGATTATCTCTTGTCATTGTACGCAGAAAATACTTGGGGGCTTGCAGGAATGGAGAGGATGCAGCATATTTTTCAAAAGAACCTATTGAAATTGTGGGCCTATTGCTCTGTACTTAACTACCATAAACAATTTATGTTATGAAATAAATTAAGGTAATCTAAATAGCTCCCATTTTGTTCCTTCTGAGTGACAATCTTACCCTCAAAGCACAAGGCCATATTTCAGTGTTATCAGTGAAATGTACTTTAACACTTGGCAGAAGTCAGCAATCTGTTTCAGAACAGGGATTTGCCTCTCCCAAGAGCACAGCAGGGAGGCCATGGCCAACTCCCTCACTTCAAGTTTAAAGAACAAGCAGAACGCTTCAATCACAAGGATGAACTTAAAAGGATATCCAGTTAGGCGTACAGTGCAGGTGCTTCATTTCCAAGTAACAAAGACAGTGTTTCAAGAGTGACATTTCCTTGCCCAAGGGTGGGTTTCTCTGCATAGCACACCCTTAACGTGTGTCCCTCCCATACCCAGGCTCACCAGAACTGCACTGCAGCCAACAAATCATTTCCTAATACATTCAGATTCATATTCAAATCCAAATATTTTGTCTTTGATCAAAACAAAACAAACAAACAAAACCCGCAAACAAACACAAACAAACAAACAGAAACAATTGCTGCTGTTATTTCTGTTAGGGTTAATAGTATTATCTGGTACCATAACCTTCATAGATTGAAGAAAAAAAAAATTTATCATGCTAACCAGCATCTAATTCAGTATAGAATGTGCCTCTTTAGAACTGCATTTAAAGGTTTAGTGAAGCTGTTAGTGTTTATTTTTCTGGTGCCCATAAAAATATCTTTTTCTTTGGAAAAAAACCAACTAAAGTTGTGTAGTTTTAATTATCATCTCCTCTAGCATAAGAGTAGCAAAGGAGGGAAATGTAACACTAAACGTAATGAAAAAGCAACAGTGTTTGGATAATATTGCGGAAGAAATCGAATATTGTGAAGCATGGAATTACACATCAGAAATCTCATATAAATTTAAATGAAAAGTTCTAATGGGAAGCCTTTTAATCTAATGAAAACATATGAATTTGCCAAGGACAATGTCTCTCATTTAAACTATCAAATTTGATAAAATGATCCCAGAAAGGTTTAGGTCTAATTATATTTTCAAAAAATAACAGTTGACACAGAAATGTAATAATCTTCTTGAAGAGAACTAACAGAAAAATTAATTACACCAAAATGCTACAGCAGGGAAAATGAGGCTGATATGCCTTGTTTACCAGTGAAGAAACACATTCAGCAAAGCAGCTATTGAAACATCAAACTTGTTTTATCAGTATTTTTTCATCAGTATATCAAATGTTCAAGTGACTGCTATTTGAAATATCCTTTCTTCAAGACTCAGTCAGTGTGACTTCCCACAATAAATCCAACACATAACTGTATAAACCGATGAACACTAAAGGACTTCCATCAGATACACTTCTTTCAGTGATAAATACACATATTAGTTAATTAAACAATTAGACATTTTGGCAAGTGATCTGGCATTATATCTCCTGTTAATGGCAGAGATGAACGAAACAGTTTATGCTTGCATAGTTCTATATATTTAGATTCTAGGCTTTCTGGCAAGATGAAAAACATTCATCAAAATTGTTACTCTTTTTTTAGTCTGTCTTCTTAATAAAATGAACCCAATAGGTGATAATGTCTGATGGTACCTAAATTTTTATTATTTGGTTTGTTTCTAATCAATAAAGACTGGGAAAGTGGAAAGTTCTGTATTCATATTGTACTGATTATGTGAATGTCTCCCTTCCAAAAAATGTGAAATTATATTTTTTCTTCGATAAAAGAAAACAGCATTTCCTTTTAAAATTATCATGTACTAGTTGAGTTCAGATTTTAGCACATATTTTTTATGCTAACTACACTATTTCCTAACATGATCAAGTATATGTTGTCTGCCCCCCCATTTGGTATTATTTTTAAATGTGAAGGGAATGTTTGGGTGTTAACCAAATTTGAAAAAGCACAAGCATTATTCTCTGCTGTTCTCTAAATCATCTTAGTGCTAATTTTGACTTCAAGCAGACTTAGGATAAAAGTAACTATATAAGTTTTAAGTATCAAAGAATTTTCTAGACTTATTCTGTTTGAATTATACCCCAGGTCTTGAAGAAAGTTTTAAAGGGCTTAGCTCATTGGAAGTCATTATGCTTTTCATGGGCAGTCAGAACAAATGTTATTAAAATGAATATCTCAGTAAGATTCAATTATTTATCACAGGTTTTGCTTATAATGATACCACTTTCCTTTTTTTAACATCTTGACAAAAAAATTGTATGAAATAATAGTGATTCAGAAGCTAGTATTATTCAACCTCAGCAAAGAAAAAGACTATACTTTGCCTCACAGAATTTTTTCTGAGAGGGACACAGTGCCCTTTCACAGAGGAGGTGGAGGGGCAGTGGAGATCTTGCAAGCCACCAGTAGGAGTATGGAATGTCCTGCGACAAACTTTGGGGTGATAGAAACAAAGTAATGTTAGGCATTCTGTACACTTTACTCTAAAGCAGAAACTGGATTAAAAAGTAAACCTTAAGGAAAGAATCTACCCTGCAAGGAGGATCAGGAAGGAGATTTGTTTGCAATTTCTATTTTAATTTCTCATTTCTAACAGATCGGACTTTTGCTATTATCTGCCTCAGACCTGTCTGTGTGTCATAATAAAACCTAGCTTTACAGAACCAAAGGTATAATAGTTTCATGAATGTTGCAGGAGTAGGGCTGAGGCCATGGTATGTCTGAGCTTCAAACAGCTTAAGTTCCTTACACCAGCCACAATGTGACCTGTCATCTGTTATGCTTATCTCCAGGTTTTTATAAATATTCTTCCATAATTTTTTTTCTTCTGTAGGTCTTGTCTCAACAAGTGACCAGGGGAGGGCACCCTAGAAACTTGGCAGGCTACATGTACCCTAAATATCATAATATTAAGTAGTAATTGTAAAGGACAATCAAATACACAGAGAGGAGACTGACAGCCAGGTGCTATGTAGGGTGCCTCTATACACTAACAGAGCTACTTCTAGAAGCATAGTTTTAATATATTCACATCATGTCCCAGAGCTACATTTAATTCCCTGGCAACCAAGTATTTAACAATGTAGAAATGATTATTAAATCTTAGAGATCCACCAGAGGTCTTTTGAAGAATTGGACAACTATAGCTAACCAGCATAAGCTTTTTTGTTATTAAAAGCCAAATGTGATTAGCTTGGTTTCAAGAGAGACTTCTGTTGCAAAATTTTTGGAAATCTGTTTTCAACATTTCATTCACAAAAATTGATAATATATTTGGCATTTCTTATTAAATGTTATTTTATACATGAATTTGGAACCTTTCATGTAGGAAAAAAATTGTATTTCATTTCCTTTATTTCTGCTCACTTACTTTTCCTCTGAACATTATTCTGTTATAGGTCAAGAAGGGCAATGCAATACTGTCCACTACAGCATAGTATTTCTTTAATATTCTGGTTTTCAGTTTTAAAATATTAGGACAATTTCGTCCTAGAAAAAATCAAAACATCCCAATTTCTAAATGAATGCCCTCTTCTCATGACAAGAAATGGATGTATCCAAAGTCCACAGAACTGGGCAGTCTTGCAGTTCCTATTGAGATGACCTGAACCAATCACAGGAGAGCAGTGCTTCAAAAAATGAACTTTAGCACAGGAGAATTAATCTACCAAGTCTCTTTCTACAGCTAACGGAGAGATGGAAGCATCTCTACAGGCAATTCAGAAAAGGATTGAATAGTTCTCAGAAGAGGAATAATACAATCTAATTTTAGATTTTTCCTTGCCCTCCAGGGGAACCTATCTCTCCCTATTGAACACCTTGAACTTGGGGACATTAGCAACCCAGGACATAGACAGTCTTCACATTTACACCTCTAAGGCTCGACTGTTTCATCATAACACAGACACAAGCTGATCTAAAGCATACGCTCGGTATCTGTTGCAGTTGTCTTGACTTACTTCTACAGATAAATTTCTGTAATCTGAAACAACAAGTATTTCTATTGTTTTGACCCCAGCCATCAGTAATAAACAATAAATACAGTAATATTAATATATCAAGATCCAGTTTTATAGTAATGTTGTATATCTACACAGATGCAAACTTTGATTTTTGGGAGGAAGAAAACTTTTTTAACAAGTTTTGTAAATTTGTGACTTAAAAGTGACTTTTACTTTTCCTTAATCAAAGAGATTTAAAGAGAAATTTTGGCTTCACCAACGCAGGATTTGGTGGGTAGGATCAATAAAAGAAAAAATCCAAGTAATTCTGCTTTTACATGATTTGCCTTTTTGATTATTTCATGCTCTACGTGAGACTGTGAAAATTAATGAGTATTGACAGCACTCTAACAGTAACAACTGCACCTCAGCAATCTCCATGAAAGAGAACTTAGTGCTGGAAATTCATTTCTTACAAGGTGAAAACTCTGTTTCCTTTCCACTCCAGCAGAATGTTTGATTTAGGCTGTGTACAGCACAAAATACCATGAGCATTCTGTCCCAACTGCATTCCCACCGCTCTCTGCCAGTGACAAAGCAAAAGGCAGCCAATAAAACTGTTCTTATGAAACATCCTAGTTAGATGTGAAAGAAATCGAGAAATACTCTAACCACTGTTTATGTAAGTTGATCCAGCCTTGTTCCACAGAGTGCATTTTTGAGACTCCATCCCCTTGGCTGCAGAGTCAGCCATTCTCTGTGGTGGGTCAGCTGGGGAGATCTGGAACTGGCTGTGTCCAACACAGGGCAGCCCCAGACACAACCCACAAATGCCACCCTGTAGCCCCACTTCCCCTGCCTGGGCACCTGCTCTGAGTGCAACCACATGCCTCACAAAACTGTATAAAAAGATGTCCTCTCCTTGGTGTCATATCTTAACCCCACGAACACCCATTGCAAAACTTCAGTACTATTTTTAGCCATTTCATTTGTTTTTTCTTAGTCAAAACAAACTTGTTCAGCAATTTTGAAGTTCCCATACAAAGGGGGGGCTTAGAAACTTCCTTTCTTATAAACTTCCTTTCTGTTTTACCAAAGCGCTCATTGTTTCTGCACTTATAACTGTGACTGAAAGAATGGAAATCCTTGAACTGTTCATCCTTACTATCTCTTGTTTATAATTCCTTTTTCCTCAGCCTAAAAAATCATTTTTATCAATCTAAGTTTGTTAAGTATGATTTAATGAAATTTAATTCCGATGCTTTGTTAAAATCCAATTTTATCACAGCTACACTGGGCATCTCTTGAGCAATTCTACGCAAAATAATTTTTTCTCTAGCTAAGTAAATCCTTTCTATTTCAAGGATGCCCATTGTTCTAGACTTTGGTTGGCTTTTTTTGATTTTGACTTTTCACAGTTTTAGCAGAATTTCAAACTAAGAAAGAGTGATTCCAGAGTAAGGGGGTAGTTTCATGGCAGTAGTACTGGACACCTTGGAGACCAAAACCAGTAACCCCAGAGGAAAGGGCTGATGAGCACAGACAAGTGCAAAAGCATAGATGATAGAAATCATCCAGGTCAAAAGGAAGAAGAAGAACATTTTGAGCACTTCCTTGACCAAGCTAAATAATATGCTGCCAGTGACTTTAGTCAATGGAATGGATGAAGGTGAAATTCATTTGGAAAAGATGTAGAAAAAAGTTGAAGGAGAAGGCTAGATTATTCATGTTCTGCACACAACTAATTTCCCACAATAATGCAATTCCATCTGTAGGCAGATAGACCAATGCAATAGGAAATAAAATAAAGAATATTCTTTTACATTATGAATATGCCTAAGGCCTGTTAAAGCAAAGATGATGACAGAAATCTGTGAGGCTGTATTGGATAATGTTTAATTACTTGTATCAGGACTAGATGTTCTACTGTATTTTTCTTGAATAATTCTACAATGCATATTTTAATGTGACTTTAAATAAATGAACAATGGTTACCATTGATAGAAAATTGACTGAAAACAAAACAACTACTAGTCATTCTTTGGACTTCCCAGAGGACCTAATCTGGTAAAATGGATCATGGGTGCTCAAGAAGGGATTTCAGAGACAGATTTAAGGACTATAACACACAGGAGGCACTTTACCTTTAATGAACATACACAGCATTAACAACCTGTCATGTAACAGATGTAGAGCACACACAAATACTTAGAGACACTATCCCAAGGAGAATGAGTCACCATATTTTTTTGTCCTTTTGAGATACAGCTGTGGTTATATAGGCTATATTCATTTTATGTGACAAAGGCTGCATTATGTTTGTATTTGTTCTGGAGCAGTGTTCAAACTTTTGAAGGTATCATTCTGTGCCTTTTTGTTCTTTGTATGTAAAAAACAGTTTATATTTTTACAAATGAAACAAAGATGTGAGCTAAAGGCAAGATGTAGTTTATTTTAAGGAACTGAAATGCTTTTTATGCACTGAATTTCCCAAATAACAAGGGTAACGGGAACAATCCTCACTTAAATGATTTAATTTCTTTTGTGTCTGTGCAGCACAGGTCACTTGGAAACCAGAATAATGTACTCATTTTGTGATGCACCAGTTTTCCTGTAATCTGCAGTCTGACATCACACCCAGGAAGGAACCTCAATTAGACAAAATGAAATAATTTGGGTAAAT
This sequence comes from Motacilla alba alba, assembly GCF_015832195.1. Lineage (NCBI taxonomy): Eukaryota > Metazoa > Chordata > Aves > Passeriformes > Motacillidae > Motacilla > Motacilla alba. The sequence continues at coordinate 68,359,319 of NC_052016.1, forward strand.
AAAGGAATTTTATACTGGTCAAATTTAAGAGTCTCATGAATGAATACTTGAGTATATAGAATGAATGTTTTGTTTAAAAGGCTGTATGATTAAGATTTTATATATCTGTGCAAAATTTAAAATCATTTAGAATTAAACTTTGTTAGGTTTAGAAGGTTTTCTGCCTCCCACATATATTCAGATACTGAGTCACATTTCCTTGTGTCTATAACTAGGTTATCAGATCAGTCAGACAGAACCTTCATGTCTAGTTGCTAATTATTCTTTATTACATTTCATATTATTTCTAATGTATATGAGCAGTTCTCAGAAGTTATAATCCCTTTTACTACACTACCATTATAATTTTATATACCCAGTAGCCTTTTATAATCACAGGAGAAGGAAAAAAAATTAAATCATGAGAAATATCTCAAGAGTTTTCTTTTTAAAGAAAAGACTGCAGATTTTTTTTTCCCAACCATAATATAACTTAGAAGCAAATTATTTTGTGTTAATAGATGTACAGCCCAGATGTGCTCACCTATCCTGAATTGAGGTACTGGTATTTAAATACTACAGTTTAAGGACTCAATTGGTTTAAATTCATTAAAATCTTTGAGCAGTAACAGTTTACAGGCTCTTTACACAAGGTGCAGCAATTTGATTTTCAAACAGGTGGCACTTTGTCTCATTACCCTTCTGTCACTCTAAAATTTACAGCAGGTGACAAAAAAATTGCCTCATATACAAAAAGTATGAATTTGGTATAACATACATAATGCTGATTAATAGAAATTGTAACAACCTAATATTCAGGCAGTTGGAGGAGGACATTACTATCTTCCTTATCAAGCTACATCACACCCATTGCTTTGTACCCTAGATAAAATTATCCAGAGATTATATTCATTATACAGCCAATACTCAATAGCATTTGGTATGATTTGCTTTTCTAAGAGAAACACTTCTGACAAAGACAGAAAAAATTTACAAATCAAAGAGAGCAATGACCAGAGTTGTCATGGCACTGTGACAAAGTGCATGGAATGTAACACAGTAGTTTCCCAGCTGCTCCACTTCTGGGGTCACTGTCTTCCTTCCAATGACAAAAATCTAGATTCACAACTACTTAGCTGGCATAAGAGGGATCTGTGCTATGATCTTCCAGGAACTACTTACACACAGTGTAAATAAAACATATTTCACCCAAAACAAGCATTGAACACGGGAACATAAACTCTCCTTATGTGTTGATAAACTATCTTTTAATGTCTTATTTTTTTATTTTTTTAATAAACCATCATAGAGTCATTCTTAGTCTTTCATTTGGTAAGATAAATAACCTTAATATCAGGAGTTTTTCATTTTGCACTGGCCTTTAGCTGTGTTTATTCAGTCCAGTGGCACTTCCCTGACTCCCCTATTTGTTTATTGTTGGGACTTTTTTGAGAGGACATTTGAAAATTGACTTAACATAATAACAAGAGATTACAGAAGTATTTTATCAATGGTAGTCCTGGTTTCTGCTTTGTGCCATGAAGTATGAACTACCCTCGACTACAGAGAACCATTTCAGATTTTTTATTTTTCCTGAATTTTTTAAGTAGTTAAGGAACCAGCTATCCATTTAACAGTGTGATTTGACAATCTGGGGTTTGTAAATTTGTTCTCTCTGCATAACTGCTGAGAGGCATGGATTTGTAGATGCTAGTCTTTCTCAAGTTTATTAATATAAACACTGGTTACTATACTTCCTTTTTTTTTATCCTCCCAAAGTTATTTCTAACTCAAGAAAAGATAAAACTGTCTTTTGGGGTTTTATAAGAAAAAGTGCTCCTCCCCTTACTATTTTGCCTAAATGACATTTCCTAAAAGATGCATAAATGCTGATTTTAAAATTCCAGTCATGTGAACCATCCCCTCAGGTTTCTGTTATACCAACGAGGTTGTGTTTATGCTCATAAATAAGCAATTCCAATTATGCTTGTTTATTACCCAAGCTCCTATCATTGGTGTATAGGCAATTAAAGATTAAAGAATTTCTTTGCTCATCGTCCTTTGGTGTCTTGATTAATTTTGTTCTCAGCATCACAATTCTGTACTGAAAGTTCATGTGTTTTCTCTTTTCACCCTTCTCTTTTATTTGATGCCATCCTAACCACTGCAGTATACTTCTTTGGTAGTTGCCTCAGTGATGTTTTCTAAGGAACTTTAAAAGGTTTTTAGGACTTCCTAATGCCTATGTTGAAATTAATTCTCAGAACTGATTGCCATTTTATTAGCAGAGTAATTCCTTAAAAGAAATCCATAGTTGATTGGCAGCCAGCAATGCGATGCTGTCAACACGATGCCTCTTTGACTTCACTTTTTAAGGAAGCAAACAATCTACTTTAGCATTGTTCATACTGTGCCACATTTCCCAGCCTTTCCCCCAGGATAATTCCTAGTACTACAAAATACTTACTAGTATCAAGCAATCCACTTGAAATTGTCATATATGTTGACTTTTAACTAGAGTGCTGCTGGACCATGCCAGGGCAGACTGAATCAAATGTCACTTCATATGAGCAAAATCATGCTCAAACTCCTATCACATCAAAGCAAAATAAATTGTAGTGTGATAGTATGAATTCCTTTTGCCAAGCTGTCATGCAAAAGTGGAACAATTCACAAAAACAATTATGTTCATAGGCAGTCATTCTTAAGTGTGCCATTTCTTAAGAAAGTTTTATGAATAATTCAAGTAGTGACTTTAGTTAGTGTTTAAATGATCAAAAAGATAGTTCTGCTTCAATAATGATGTGATTTTACTAGCAACTGTTTTATCACCATGAAAATTATTGAAATAGAAAACTTCCTAAGACAACTAATCAAACTTGAACAAATACAGATGCCACTGTATTTTTCTACAGGTAAACTTGATTGCTTTTGCCATGCTAGCAGAGTTTACAGCACATCTTTTGTGAGTACACAAGGATCTTAATAAATCTCAGTTATGTCTTTCACAGGTAACAGATACTCTTAAGACTGACATGCATATCCTTCTTCAACTTCCTTAAAAGTCAGCAAAATATCTTGTGCTGCTAATATTTGGTGGAGGAAAAGTTCCATACCAATGACACTCTTCCAGACCTCTGACAAGAGGTTGTGATTAATATTTTACAGCTATCATAACCACGGGGTTATGATAAAAAAAAAAAATCCTGTTTCATGGAAATCAAAGTTTTTCTCCTGACTTCACACATTATCTCCATCCTAAAAAGGTGTGATTTGGTTGCCTAACTGGAGTTAAACAATATCACTTTTGGCATGCTTTCATAATGCACCAGATCATCTGTCATTCCAGAAGAAAGGCACTGAACCCCACTGTGTCAGATCTGTCAGCCCTACATGAATGTATGAGATACAGAAAACCTGAAACAGCACCACATGCATGTGTTAAGGCCACTGAATTGTACCCAAAGCAACTCTTTACTTGAGAGTTACATATAAGTGATGGGGATGATGAAAATCCATACAATTTTTTTTTTGACATGACTTAAGCATTCTAAGATTCTGTGAACTTGTCATTCAACCAGACTTTCTTTTAAGTAGCAATGCCTCAGCTAAAGTAAACAGGAAATTGAAGATCTGAAGGAAGAGATACTAGCAGGTCTCAATTTTAGTTTTTATGGGAATTAATTTATAATATTTTTTCTAACTTTGTTACTCTAAAAAATTAACATGTCTCTACCTGCCTCTAAATCATCTATTTTCCTGCCTTCTCAGACTTTAACATGGTGAGTGGAATTGTAGGTGATGACTTTAGCATGAGATGACTTGTTCCCCACTGACTGCACTAAATAATTTCCATAGTGGGAGATGAACACTGAGCTACTAGGCAGGCTGAGCAGTCTTAGACACAGCCTGGAACAGAATTCTTCTTTTGTCAGCTGCTGACACACAGGTGTTTGGTTCCTCTGAAACAACCAGAATATCTGAGAGCTCAAACAAAGGCAGAAAACACGATGCTCAAATCTGTGCCTGCTGGAGGGCAGGCAAGGCACCATGAGGTGTCTCAGCTGGCCCCAGAGGGATTTGTTTAAGCAACTTGGGCCTATAGCACCTTTCCAAGGAGCTGGGAGTAAGAATGTTGCCAGATCTTTCTAGGCAGACCAGAATAAAGGCTAGTCTAGATTTTTGTCCCATAATTATTATGGTTGATTCTAAAGAAAACTGTCTACCTCTGTCAGTCCAATTAGCTCTCAATATATTATAAAAGTACGCAGTTGACAAACAAGATGCATGAGAGTTCACAATAAAATTTTTATAACAGTGAAATTCTGAAAACAATGAAATGTTTTCTAATAGACTTACTGACGTTTATATTTAAAGGGAAGCAGGTTTCCAAAACACAATAAAGCTTTCTCTTTCATCACTAAAAAAATATTCTTGTGAATTGTAAAGAATTCCAGCAAAGATTAATTTGGAGCAAGTAGTGATTATCAATAAGAGGATGGTAATCTCACTAAATGAGTGAATTCTCAGGCATCTCAAAATATATAATTCTCATGATGTACATATGTTCAAAGCAGGAAAGGTTAGAAGGAAGCAGAGTTAGGAATTAAAAAAAATAAGCAGCTGGTTATATTTCAGATACATCCAACTTTTTTTCATCACCATGTCTTGTAATATTGCAACAATGGGGGTGAGCTGAACATATGTGCAGTACAGGGTTTTAAGGGATTAGTCTTGTTAGTCCAACCCATGCTGTTGGAAAACATTTTTCTATATTACACTGAGAAGATTCATTCTTCATGGGGACCCTGAGCTTTTAGGAAAAAAAACTAATATTTTTCGATGTTCTTTTAAAGGACAAAGGAAGAGATGTACATAAAAATTTTGAGTTACCCGTTCTTCGTCTCACATTGTTGTTTCATGAGAAAGTCTTACAGGGAAAGAAGAAAGTCACTTTGCAGTCCTCCTGGGATATAGAAATCGTGTATGAATCCATAATGTCTTCTCATCCATGCATCACTGGCGAAGGAAAAGTCAAAATAAGGTTTCTCTTCCAGCCCTGCAGTGTACTTACTTTCTCTTCTTGCTGATTGCATGATCTCTTTACTGTTAATAATATCAAAACATATAATAAAAACTCTGTTTTAAACGGTGTTGTTTGCTTTAAACAACATATACAGAAATGGTCATCTACCTTCCAAAATAAACTGGCAAACAAACAAATTCAGCAACTGCTACCATGAATTATAAGAAGGTTTTATATTTCCTTCAGCATAAAACAGGGAAAAATAAATCCCATCAGTAAGTAAATGAAGTGGATCTCAGCATAACCAATCTATGAGCTGAAAATTAGTTTAATTCCCATGGTAGGAAGTTTAAGAGATTCATAGATTAGAGGGCCAGAAGGGACTGTTGTGATCAAATTTATAAACTTATGCAGAGATTTTCAAAGGCACAGAAGACATTCGGGTATGTAATTCCCACTGACTTACAAAAGAAGTTGGATTTTAATTGTGATTTCATTACAGAGCTCCCCTTTCAAAGAATCATAATTTGACCAATAACCTGAATCCTAAATCATGATGTATAATAGCCAATGTCACCTATGATTCAATTACAAGTGTCTCAACATAGACAAAATGCAAACAAGTTATAGCACCCTCAGTGCCCAGTATTTTTTTTCTGACATTGCCTGCAGAGGAGCTAAAGGAACTTTGATTGCTAGGCCTGTCCAAAGACCTGTGAAGCCATGGTGGTGGTAAAAGTACCTCTAGACTGAAATAGAAAACACAGACTATCTGAAGCAAGCAGAAGTACAGGAATAGGCCTAGACCTTGAGGGAAAACACACTTCTTATTTAACTTATTTGACAAAATTATTCCTTCTCTATGGAAAATATCCTGATGACATCAACAAATTACAATAAATTACAGTTTTTAAAGTTCACTATAGCAGAGTCAAGATTCAGCTTGGAAGGGATTGAATGCATTTCAGTCACGAAAAGGAATCTTCTTGAGCAGGAAAAGACATATTCATCAAAAAAAAAAAAGGAAATTTGTTAGTCTCTTATAACAGACTGTTTCTCCATGGTCTACTTCCTGTATTTAAATACAGTTTTAAAAATAGCATTTAAAAGAGGAACAGAGGAAGTGTTACAGTGGATGAGAGAGTGATCCATCTATTCCTAGCATCCGGTCTCCAGGAGAGATTGTTAACACAAGTTAATGTTTTGTCAGATATATCTGGTGTCTTCTAATGGCAGTTTTAATGCTCTGTTTATATTTCTCTTCTATTAAGGGCTTTTTCATTTTAATGTTTATTTACTCATTTATTTATTTTACTATTACCGGCTATGCTATCTCAAGTGCTGCCACAAACACAACTGCATACCTTTTTTATTCCAGCTGTACTGGCTCTGAAGAGCCAGCAGTTGATATGCTTCTCCAGCAGTCACATTTTGAAGATTGCTGTTGGTTCTTGAGCATTCTCTCTAGCTTCAGAGACAGAGAAAATTTATGGCAGGGAATAGTAGTAGAACTGAAGTTCTCTTACCAGAAAAGAAGGATCTTTTCAGTGTATCTGCTGCTGCTCCTTCCTTCCCAAGGTGGCTGACATGGAAGCTCTGACTGACAATATACTTACCTAGGAAGAACAAAAAAGAAGAAATCTCAGCAATATGTTTGCCATCAAAACACCTATGGTATTGGTACAATCTCAAAAGCTGAAGAGATCATGAAAATTTTTTTGTACATCAGTCAGTTCCATCTATAGTCTGGGTTCTTTACTTCTACATATGTTACTGGACTTATGCTCCGAATTTATACTTTTGACTAACTTTGGCCAACAACTGCATTATGTACCAGATAGAAATAAAGAGAAATTGATCTGACTGATGGGGGTTTTTGTAAGAGAAAAAGTAGAGGCATCTTTTCAAAGACATCTTTTCCAGTCAAGTAACCTTTTGAGAGAAGTACACATCACTGGTTTCAACAAATCATATTTATGTCTATTTTGGAAGTTCAGGCATATGCAAAATAACAGCTTTGAAATGGTAATTAAAATATTGGAAAGAGATAGTGCACTTTTTTCTTTATCTGCTTTAAAATCCAGCAACAACTCGTCTTTCTTTACTACTGCTAGGTGTAACGAAGATTAACTAAGCATACTGAAAAGCTGAAAGAAACCTCTTTTCACAGACTTAGTTCTATATCCTCTGTAAAATACAGAATCAATTTTCCATACAATATAGATCAGTTTGCACTTTAGCTAGTATATGGAAGACAGAAGTCTAAAGAAAATTTAAAAACCTCTCCCTGACTCCATTTACTTATTGCTCTTGATCCTTCAATGGTCCTCTTACTCAAAGTCCTCCAATTTGCCTCTGTTGAAACAAATTCAACTCTTTTCTCTCTCTTGGCTTCCAAATGTTTGCAAGCACCACGGTTCGTCCGAGGAAGCTACAATATCAGCAAGTTTAGATTGAACATAGAAAGATTCAACTCTAAGAAGACACACATTTCACAACAACAATAACATTTGCAGGTTTAAAGCAGCATGAAGCATCACACATCACATGGATGATCTGGAAGAAGTCAGTAACCTGCTAAGAGCAGGGATCTTTCTCTCTTCCTCTGTCTCTTCTTTCCTCCCCCCTCTTTCTATCCTAATCAACTTTTTCTCTTCTATGAATCTGAAAACCTTGATGGCTGTTGTTGGGCTGAAATAGCTGCTTCCATTCACACCTTGATTAAAACACTACTGTGCTATCAGAATGTTGGTTTCATTACCTTGTACTGATGCTGAAACTTGACTTGTTAGGCTTTGTTTAAGCTCACCATGTAAGTAGTTTTCTTTTGATCATCTCACTGGTTTTCTTGAGAATCTTATTTTTTGTTGCTTGCTTCCTGTGGGTGAAGAAGCTAATTTACCTCAAGGGTGACTGCTGTGCTTGCTCAGCAAGATAATACTGCCTTTGGAGTTAATTTCTAGAAAAGCCAAGGAAAATCACAGAACCTACAGAGGTTCAGAGGCAAACCCCACTTTTCTTTTCTTTTTTTTTCTTAACAACTTTGGTTTTAAGGACATAAATTTAGCATTTGTGGAAAACAGACATATAAAGACTAGTGTATATAGCATATTCTTTCCTGGCAAACTGGGAGAAGAATCTATACTGACAGCAAATGCTGTAGTAGAATTTTTTTCTAAATCTTGAGAAGTGGTAAAACACCACAGTAACAGCAATGAGCTAGAAAAATCTCTATAAAAGAAAAACAATTCGAGACATATGCATGAAAATACATTATGTTTCTCTTATTTTCATTTCACAGGAGTATAGAATACACAAGCTACAGTGGGAAAACAGCTGCAGCTCATTACAATCGTGAAACATCAGGAATACTAACATATTCTTAACCTTTTACCAAGAACTTCATACATAATAAGTGTATCTGAAAAATGTAATTCTTGAGATTAATTCACCACAATGAAATCTTCTTCCATATACTTCCACTTTTCTTTTACCCGCTCATAATCCTCCTTTCTTGGTTTCAAAACAAGAGGAAGCACACCAAACCACAAATTAGACAAGTTTTGGGCACTTCAGAAAAACACTTCATTTATAATGTAATTATATTATGATAAAACTTTGTAGTTTGTAAAGTTTTAAGTGTTTAAGAAAGAAAAGGGGATTTTAGTTATTTGAGTTGAAATTAGCTTGAAAAATATAATTTAGGAAAACATTAAGCTAATTTCTAAGATGTCTGTGGTATTATTTATTTAAAAATAAATTTTTTAAACTAACTTAAATTTTTCATCTTATATCTTCTTATCAGAGAATAGAAAGAAAAAAATATCAATTTCACATGTGCAATGAATGATATCTCCGTGTTTTTCATGCCCCAGCAAACTAGGAGTTTATCTGTTACTAGTCAGAAATTATGAAATCAGTAGCCTCAGTCTTCAGTTTCACACATTTCTTTTATTCTGTAACAGGTCCCTTGAAAACTAAAATTCTAACAATTTTTTAATGCATTATCACTTTGGTCACATCTTTACTACTGTGTATGAGAGAACTGCATCCAGCAGGCAAAACCTGAAGAAAAGCCTTTTAACTTTCTAACAACATTAATGAAGCAGATTTTACATAGCAGGATTAGTCGTGATAAGGAGAATTAGCCTGTGATTTGAATTAGAATCTCTGTTATTGTTTATTCACATGTAAGTAATGTTTATGGCCCTTTTCAAATTCTATTCTATAGTGTGTTCATACAATACTTGATAGAGGTACAAGGGAGAAAGGCAAAAAAAGGAAAATTGCTAAAAAGATAAAATCAGGGAAAGGGATATTATGCCTGATTATGGAGATGCAGCAAAAAGCTGTAGTTTTCCCAATTAAGATGAAGTGGTTTGTATGATCTTTTTAACTTTGAGATATGGCAGTCTCAGTTTTATTTAGGATCTCCTAGGTAAGAAGACTGAGAACCGCCTCTCCCTTTTATGAAAGTATAAAGATCTTTTTTCTTTCTCACAGAAAGAGTTCTTTTTCCCTCCCAGATGATTTATTAAGAGTACAAAAATTTCAGTCTCCTGTGAAGTCTCCTAAATTGTTCATCTTTAAGCATACACAAGGATGTGATAACCTAATATTTTTAATGCAAAAATATGCAGAAAACGCACTTTAAAATACCACAGGGACTCTTAATACAGCAAAAAAGAAATTGGAAAGGCACATCTGCATTTTGTTTTTCCCTTACTTAAGCCCCCCTTGGAAATGGCAGGTTGGATATTACTCACATGATATTCTGAACATTTTATACCTTGTTAATGAAACTTGCTCACACATTTTACTCTGCATCCAGTCTGACAGTACACAAGCCATCTTGAAAGAATCCCTTAAATAATTTTTTTTCCTACAGTACTCTATTATTTTATTATTAATGGCTTTCAGAGCATGGGTTGTGAACACAACTCTCACTACTTTTCTTGGACAGAACTACCACTCCTGGAGTTGTCAGCTCCAGCTGTGCCATGGAAGTCTAAAAATAAATGGATATGCTGCAGCCTGGTGAGACTGTTAAACTCCTGTGGTGCTCATTCTTGCTCCACAGTAAGCTGCAGTAGTTCATCGGGTCTAGACCAAAGAAGATCTGCCCTGCTCCCATGTAGTTGCAGATAAAGGTTTTGAAGTAGTAGCCTATTTCTTGGGAATGGGGAGGAAACTTGTCTGTTCTTGTTAACCACGCAATAAAAAGCGCGAAAGGTCCTTTCAAGTCTGCAGCAGTTCTGTCATCGCATGGTGCCAGCAGAGGATAGTCCTGCAAAGACCTAGCTTGTGAAGGAATATATAATCAATTCATCCCTACAAATCAGTGGAATAAAAATCATTCAGTGAAAAATACTGGTTTTCCCCCAAAGCACACCCTCTTTTTTCCCCTTTGTACCCATTGGTGTGCACCTTGTATGCATGAGGCATAGCCGGTCTCTGAGTACAGCTGCTGATGTGTCATTTACGTAGCTCTCCTTCTTCTGAGCTTCCTTCGGTAGGCGTTTTTGCCATTTTCTCCAAACAATGTGGCATCAGTTTGGGTTTTCCCTATCAGAGGAAAGCAGCAACACCTTGAAATAAAATCAAAGCCACAGCTTTAGAATAAATAAACTTATTTTCAGAAACGTAAAGAGACTGTATTAGATGTGTCATCCCAGTAGTTTCAGAAATTAAAAAGGGGAGGGGGTCTTAAATAATTTCAGCAAAAGCAAACACATTTAAAAGTAAGCACTAACTCAGTTCTCAGGAAGAGAGAGACAGAGAAAGCAGATAGTACCAGTTGCCTTTATAAAAATAAATGTGTTAAGTCACTTGAAATAACCATCAGTAGCTACATTAAAAAAAAAAAAAAGTTACTACAAAAACTAACATCAGTGCTAAAATTCAAAAAGTTGCTTCAGGCTTTTAAATTTTGGTGATAGAAGGTAATACATTTTATAAACTGTCAGCTCAGTGACTTGACTTCAGCTTTATCTACTGCAAAGCAAGAGGTCAGGGTTAAAGAACAGCCAGAAGCCTCCTGCCTTTGGGACCAGCAGAGATGAGAAGAATCTGTCCTTCTGGACTCAGGGGAGGGAGGAGGTGCAGCTCACTTCTCTCTGGAACACTCCCCAAGTAGATGTCTAGCTCCAGCAATGACAATAGTAATAATAATCTCGAAGATGGCAGAATAGCTGAAACAGCATGGGGCAGTATTAAAAAAAGGAAGAATCCTCAGGAGCTATTGAATTCCCTTTGGAAAGCTGAGTGTGCTTGCTTTAGAAGTTTTCCTGAACAGTGAATAGAGGGATTTAAGACAGCAGGTATAAAAACACGCATTGTTGGAATTGAAGACAGTGGAAAGCAAAAACCATGAATCATCATTAGACATTATAAGGAAATAAAGTTATGTGTTCTGAATTCAGATGAAGCCCTTGACAGAGGCAGTGACAGCTACTGAAAAGACAGCAGAGCTCTCAAGTCTTCCTTATAATGATGGCACTACAATTGGATTTTATATGAAGCATAGTCTGCTTGCTCCTTAGTTGTCATTTCTGAATCAGCTAGGGGCTGATACATTGCTGGTCCAACAAATAACTTATCATTGAGCTTACAAAAGGTTAAAGTTCTTTTTATTTACAGATCACAAACCAGAGAAGCAGTGAGAGGCAGTATTCACATTTATTTCTTGAAATTGTGCCCCTAGAAATTGAACTGTGAAACAGTCATTTAGCCAAGGATGTTGCTAGCTTCCATTGTGGCAACTCTGCAAAGGTGTGCTGAACATGTTCTCAGCTGCTCTGCTCCATGCAGAGCAGAGAGAGGACCATTCCCTCCAGCTCAGGAGCAATCCTGTATATCTACCAAAACAGAAACAGACTTGCCTACAGGAGGCAGAAATGAAACAAACAAAACACCACCAACAGAATAAAACCCAAACAAATTAAACTACAACAAAACAGTACACACAGACAAAAAAAAAATCAAAACCAAAACCACAAAAAAACCCTCTTCAATACAAAAAAGATATATAACAAATTTATTCTGAAGATCTTTATAGAGATCTGGTCCAGGCTATCAGAAAAGATTTTTACATTGTTCCTTGCTAGACTAGGCACTGACCCTTACCTCAGGTTTCAGCATGTAAATGAGACTGAAAGAAAATTAGCTCCAAAATTTCATCTATTGCCTAGTGTACCGATCACAAATATTTTCAGGTTGGTATCACTGCTTCCCACCCCCATCCCATTTGTCATCTTCTCCCTTGACTAATTTCTTCTCTTCCCCAACTTCTGTCTACACAGAGGAATGAGCGAAGACTTCCTATCTTCCCTTGGAATCCAGCTAAGCTTCTGACCCTCTCAAGTCTCTCCAGGACTTGCAGCATCTTCCATCTTTTTCCACAGGCAAATAAAAAAAGAACAAACATAATGAAGTTTTTAACTCTTGCAAGACAGTGACAGGAACTGACATCTCTTCTTAAGATACTTCAATGCGGAGAATGCAAATTGTGTGGATAATAATCACAGCATAAGACCAGAAGGAATTATTGGATTATTTTGTCTGACATCTCATGTACCATAAAGCATGCTAACTTAGATCACTACACCTTGTCTTGTTTATGCCTTTACACAAGTCAGTAACTTGCATTTGATCAGAACAAATATTCTCAAAAGGTATCTGGAAAACATATAGAAATGCAGAATTTCTAATTTCTTTTGGTAGTTTGTTCCACCAGTTAATCACCCATTAAAATCACTACTAAACCCAAAGGTTTATTTCCAGGGTAGGCTTTTTTTTTTTTTTTTTTTCTATCTGCAGCATCTTGCTATTGGTTCTTGTTACAGCTACAGAGTTTGATTTTTTCTGGGGTTTTTTGTTTGGTTTTTTCTTTGTTTTTTTTTTAATGAAATTAAAAAGCCCTTAAGTATACAGGGTGTTCTTACAAAACAGTATTTAAATGCTGTAATCAAACTGCATGTAGATCTTCCTTTGACAGATAAAACTGTGAGAATATCCTAATGAAGTACATCTCTCTATACTCCTTAAATTTTTCCTGTGGCTTCTTTCTGCTGCACTCTAATTTTTTAATATCTTCTTCAAAATACAATAAACTGACTCTTTGTACAGTATCAGATGCCCTACTACAATATTGAGGAATAGTATAAAGCCTATAGGACATTGAGGAATTATAAATAATACCTTCAATAGTGTAAGGAAAGAGTCAGTGTTATTTGCCTGTTAAAGTGCAATACATGAATTCAAATGTTGGGGGTTTAGATTTCTTCATATTGAAGACTGTTATGTAAATATGAATAACAATTTTCCAGAATTTTCAGATTTTGTTGGACCAGATGTAATAACTGCAAGTAGAACCGGCTCTCAGTTATTGAAACATTTAATTCTTTATTGGTTCCACGTGCTTGGGGATCCCCATGTGGAAATCATCATGACTTTCACATACCTCACCACATAAATATAGATATTCCAGAAACCGCTGCTAAAATCTCTATAAAGTCCTATACTTCTTGGAGGCATGAAAAAGTAATCAGTAAAGTTGAAGAGACATAACAGGAGTTCTCTGATTACATGCCTGAAAATGAAACTTGAAAGTTGAAACTTGAAACTTTTGTAACTTGAAAGTTACAAAAAATTCCTAAGATGAGACTCCATCTTCCACTTTAAAAATAAAGTCCAATTTATTTATGCATCTCCACTCATTCAGTATAATTCTCCTACATACACAAGCAGAAATACATATTTATGTGCAAATTTTAATTCCAAGGTTGGGAGGAATAATGGAGCCTAATTTTATTATACGAGATAATTTTCCTAGAGGTGCATATTGATTTCATACTGTCAAACAAACTGCAAAATACATTATAACAAAACAATTAAAACTGCTGATAATTATTACAATTAACTCGCTGCTTCATACTAATGGAATGTTCAAGCATCCGAGAATTCCTGATTATCAGAAACTAATGGATGTTCAGAAAAGGATGTCATTTTCTGTAGCAATTTGTTCTTGGCCAATTTAATGTTCCCTCAAAACAGTCTTCTGTTCCCAAATGTCTCATTTGTGGCTTTACAAAGGAAAGAATCATGACAGTATTGTTTCAGCGCTTATTTTGTCTTCAGAAGTCTCAGGTCTGTTCACTTTGCTGTTATGCCAGGAGCATATAATCCAAAATAAAAGAATCATAGAAACATTTTATACATTCATTTGTTAAACAGAGCTGGAGGATTCTCATTTGAAGCAGTGTTAAATGTGAACTAATTCTACTGAAGTGTGAGACTTTTGGCTGAAAGAAGAACACTGATCCACTTTATCTAGCTGTATTTCTCTGTCCTGTGAGCTACTTTGGCTGTGTGCAACCTCCTTATTATACAGCTCTTGATCCCCATTGTGCTGCTGTAACGCTTGTGATGCTGTTCCAGTGCCTGAACATGATGCTTTTCTATTAAGCACCCAAGTGGAGTTTTGCTATTCAAATCTGACCAGTTACTGCAGTAGTCCTTTGATGGAAAGAGCAAGCTGGGAACAGCAAAAGGACAATCCCTTAAAGCTTACTTTTGTCTGCATGCATTTTTTGCACTTACAGAGCCAGATGCACATGAATTGAATGTTGCCCTGAAGTGGAATATTTTCTGCAGGGACTCATACAGCTGGTTTGGCAACCACTTTTTTGTGCCACCGTTAAAATTCACGATACAATAATTTGCTTTATGAAATACCTTTATGTGCTTTTCAATAGGGAGCACCATGATTAAGGGTGGCAACAATTCTATAGGATACCTCTTTTACAGAACAGAACTTTTCCAATTACTAACATCTTGGGAAAATACACATCTCAAAAGCTACAGTTTCTGAAAAACCACAAAACCATCAGATTCTTTTCTGAGATTTGTATTTCCAGTATCTTCTTTTTTTTTATTATTCAGAGAAATAAAGTAATTAACAGGGATAAGCAAGTATTATTAATCATTTCTTCAACATCATCCACATAGTTTTGTGTATTGAACTTAATGGAAAACATCTTGCGATGTAAAGGTCTCACTGTCTCTTAGAAATAAACAATACTATTAAAACAAATTAGCCATCACAGCTGTATGAACTTTCCCATAGAAAACAAAAAGTGAGTGAGAAATGTTTCATATTCCTGCATCAGAAGTGTTTTAAGATATGATACATTCTGAAGAATAAGTCTCTCTTTGAATTTTTAAATAAAATTTCCAATAAACTGGGGCAGAATTTCCAAGGATTACTTTAAGACCTTTAATCTTTTTTTTTAAGTAGGAAATATATTAGTGTTTTGCTGATTTTTAAAGCAGGAAATACCCTACTGCTTTGCTGAATCAGGGCCTAAAAGAGCAATCCAGTCACACTCGGGGACAAAAATATCACAGTGTGTAAAATATCCATAATGTGATTAAGAAGAAAAAGGTCATTTTGAAGCTTAAAAATATGTAAGCATTAAAACTTTAAAATGTTTTCACACCCGGGGTAAGAAATATATACCTTCACTAATACAGTCACCTAGTAACACAGCTTAGCTAATTGCACAGCTTGAACAAACCCCTTTGTGTCACAAAGGGGAAAGAAGTAAGGAGCACCTAAGTCCATTCTTTTACAGCTATTTCTGCTAAAGAATATTGTTTGTGCTTGAGATATAAGCTATCATAAAATAAAGATTTGATTCTTTCTGTTTATGTTCTGTCCAGAACACTGATCCAAAAGGATCAATGGTCTTATGCTGTAAATAGCAAAAATCAACAATGTAAATTGTGTAGATAAATTGTCAGTAAATAAGTAATATTATCAAACAAGTGCAATCCTCACTGACCTTTGAATTTTAATGGCTGAGTAATATTTCTTACAAAACACCACAGCTAACAGAGACTAAAGGTAGAGGTCCTCATTATGCCAAATTTCTTTTACACATACATGGAGAAGGAACCAAGTATCTCAGCAGTTCTGTGGAGAGCGTTGTTTGGTGAGACAGCACAGAGCAGGGAAAGATTTGCCAGCAACTGAGCAAAGAAACTGCCTGTTGTTATACCTGACTCTTCTCATTGAAAACCAAACTTTTTTGTAAATAATAATGGTGGCAAAAAATAACTATCTGTCTGTCAGGAACTTCTCCTCCTAATGGAAAGACCATATCATCCTGAATATGGAGGTTTTTATACGTTGGAATCACTTATTTGCGCCAAAAGGCATGAACACATAATTATTGTCCCTACCTCTGCTACATTAGAGTTCAGTGTGTCAAGTGAAATTGCCACCTGGTTGCATATTTCCACTGAATTACCGAATAGAGATATGATTTTGACTACACAGTTCAAGTGCTGTCACAGTAAAAAAAAATTCACAAAAAATTTTTTTTGTCCTCTTTCATCTTAATTTTAAAATGGAGAATTAAAAATCCAGTGAAAAATTAGAAAAAGCCATAACGCTTTTTAAGGATTACTCTGGGCTAGGATACCAAAACCCTATTAGCTTCTTTATCTCAGAACAAATGTGGGCTCACATCTTTAGCAAACATCTGAGAACAGCTGAATTGTACTAAAATTTCTAGTATAGTGTTCTTTTATGTTTTTTTTTTACTATGGTGTCTTCCCACTCCACAGCCAGGCTGTCATAAAGAGCTCCTCAGAATGATTCACATTTTAACAGTACCATAGATACGTAAAACATGAATTAGACTTACTAAAAGAAATAGAATCAGAATGTAAAGCAGAGAAAATACTTTTTTAAGGAGCTATGAGGTTCACTGTCACCACTGAACACAATTCAGCCCTTGGGCTTACTACTTCACAGAAATTGCACAAGGCACCAGACAGGGCAAATAGATGTCACATGAGCATCTTTGTCTGCTGCATTCAATTAAACATATCCCAGGTTCACGAGTTTGACTTGCTCAGAAAACTTATTTGTGTTTGCAAAACATTAATTTTTTAATTTCCACTTTTCCCTAAGAGATTTTCCCATATATTCTCATGAATCAGATGGCAGATGTAAGGCATCACATCTTGGTTCTGACATTTCAGTACTCTTTTTAAACCCGAAGGCCCATATCACATTCAAGGCTCTGAAATGCACATAACACATATTTTAATTCTGGCTATATGACAGACCAAACTAGGAATGAAAAGATGAAGACATTTCATCATAGATCTCTGGAAGAACAGCAGGAGGCACTGAAGGTAAACACAGTAGCAACATGTCCCAGCCCAAGATTTCAGCTGGAAAATGAGAAAATGAGCACAAAGCTCAATTTAAGTCCCAGCTGTGCCATATGACAATATTAGGCACAGAGAAAACCTTTTTTTCCTAGTATTAAAGACAGTCAAAATCAGCTTCAATAGATGAATTTTTAATTTTTCGTTGTTCACATAAGAATGCCCCTCCCTAAAAAAAAAAAAAAAAAAAAAAAAAAAAAAAAAAAAAAAAAAAGCAAAACCAAATCAAAAATCCTAGGCAGTTGGCAGGCTAAGCTAAAAAGATTGCTAACTGTTGGTAATTGGAAAAACTCTTTTAACTTGGGCATTTTATGAAGGACACAATTAAGTGAAGTAAGATAGCTGAATGACTTTTTACCTCCTGTGGTGAATTTTAAACATCCAGAAAAGTAAAACTCTTGTCATCCCCTCAAGCAGTTTGTGGTCAGCCTTGTAGATGGGCTGAAGGATGTGCCCTGAGAGTGTGGGACAAAGACAGAGAGAGAGAGAGACTCCATTTTTTGGCTTCCCATTTGAACTGAGGCTCAGATAGGTCATGGAGGGGAATCACACAGAGTTTTTGATAAAGTATTTGAAGCAGGAGGGTATTTTCCATTGTTCATGTCACTTTGGGAGGCACGCAGAAAGATTATTTGTGTCTCCAGCAGGAAAAGACTTGCCGTTGTACCACAGGAGTGTTCATCTGACATTTTTTTTCATGGCCAAAATATTGATGACTCACTTCAGAACAAATGTGATGGATACAAGAGTAATCAAGCAGTGAGTGAACCTGATGAGTGCCTTTTATATCTGAGCCTTGTTTCCCTTTCCCTGTCCCAGGCTGAAGGCACTGTGAATTATTTTAATTAATCTGCCATAGAATGCCATAGCCTAAATGAGTTCAAAAGATTTCAATAAAATCCATAGCACATCACATATACTACCTTCTTCTGCAGTCATTTCTGTAGTCTTAAATCCGAGACACATGTAGATAAGATGACAGGTG
Organism: Motacilla alba alba; assembly: GCF_015832195.1. NCBI lineage: Eukaryota > Metazoa > Chordata > Aves > Passeriformes > Motacillidae > Motacilla > Motacilla alba. Next base: position 68,377,552 of record NC_052016.1, read on the forward strand.
TAGCATGAAAGAATAAAATATAGTAGAAATCAATTACAGTCAAGTAATTTTTCTTCCTTAAGTCAGATTTTTATAAAAGAGAAATTACTACAACAAAAGTGACTGTAATTTCCTTAATGACTGAAAGATCTACATATTTTCCCTAAAAACTAAATTTCATTCTTTCAGTGTAAATTAGAAATAAATTATCTAGCTTTCCATGATTGCTATAGTTCATCACATTGAAAACTGTGCCACCTGCATCGACAGAGATGCATTCAGTAACTCATGTCCTAAACAATCAGATGTAATTAATATGATAGTCACAATTAATATGATGTTTTCATATCTATGATGAAACAGGCAGATGGGGACAAGAGTCTCACATGCATCTGGTATAACATAATGGGAGCCTGGCAAAGATTGTTTTTCTAGACTTCCTATTTACATATTTGATTAAGTAAAATCATAGAATCAGAGACTTGTTTAGGTTGAAAAAGGATTCTAAGATCATCAAGTCCAACCATAAACCTAATACGGCCCAGTTCACGACTAAACTACATCCCTAAGTGTCACATCTAAATATCTTTTAAACATTTCCAAGGGTAATTACTCAACCTCTTCCCTGGGAAGCCTTCTCCAATGCTTAACCACTCTTTCACCCTTTTTCTTCATATCTAACCTAAACACCTCCTAGAGAAACTTGATGCCATTTCCTCTTGCCCTACTTTCTTGGAGGAGACTGACCCTCACTTTGCTACAACCTCCTTTTAGGTAGTTGCAGAGAGTTATAAGGGTCCCCAGAGCCTGCTTTTCTCCAAGATAAACAACCCCAGCTCCCTCAGCCAGTTCTCATCAGACTTGTGATCCAGACCCTTCGCTAGCTTTGCTATCCATCTCTGAATGTGCTCCAGCACCTCAATGTCTTTCTTGCAATGAGGGGCCCAAAACTGCACACAGGACTTGAGGCGTGGTCTCACCAGTGTTGAGTACAGAGGGACAATCACTGCCTGGGTCTTGCTGACAACCCTTTTGCTGATGCAGGCCAGGATTCCATTGGCCTGCATTTTTGACCATTGGCCATTCCATTTTTGACCACCTCTGCACATTGCTTCAGGTTCAGCCAGCTGCTGACTAGCACCCCCAGGTCCTTTTCTGCTGGGCAGCTTTCCAGACACTCTTCCTCCAGCCTCTAACACTGCAGGGGATTGTTGTGACCCAAGTGCAACTTGGCCTTGTTGAACTTTATGTTTCGTGGCCTTGGTCCATTAATTCAGCCTGTCCAGATCCCTTTGCAGGGCCTTGCTACCCTCTAGCAGATCAACATTCCCACCCAACCTGGTGTTGTCTGCACATTGACTGAGGGTGCACTTGATCACCTAGTCCAGATCACTGATAAAGATATTAAACAGGACTGGACCTAGCACTGAGTCCTGAGGAGCCCCACTGTGACTGGCCATTACTAGATAGAACTCCATTAACCACTACTCTCTGGGACTGGCCATCCAGCCAGCTGCCAGGAGAATGATGTGGGAAACAGTGCTGAAGGCTTTACCACAGTCCAGAGAGAAAACAACCACAACCTTTCCCTCATTCACTAGGCAGATGACTCTGCCATCAGAGGACTTGGGGTTGCTCAAGCAGGATGTGGTTTTCATAAACCCATGCTGGCTGGGCAAAAATGCCCTGGTTGTCCTGTGCGTTGCATAATGACACTCAAGATGATCTGTTCCATGACCTTTCCCAGCACCAAGGTCAGTCTGACAGCACTGTAGCTCCCTTGATCTTCCTTCTGATCCTTCTTGTAGATTTTCTAACTCCCAGTCAACTGGGACCACTAGAACCCCCAGAAAAACTCTGTGGGACTTATATTTTCAAATTGAGAACCACTGTCAGAAATATATTATTGTCTTTGTATCATTTCTTAATTGAACTTCTACTACTGTGAGGGATTCTTATTGCTAATGATGTAGTCTATTGTACTGCTGAGAATAGTATTTTTACATGACTTTAAAAGGCTGACTGCCTTTTTAAGATGGAACGATGGTGGGGTATATGATTTCTATTTTTTTATATTTGAAACAAGAAGATTACCTCTAGACTACTCCTCTCACTTCTGTCTGAGAGAAGCTTTCATTAACTCCTTCAGTAAAAATTGTACATCTAAATAAGGTATTCAGCAGCATGACTGTATCCTGCTGTTACACTTCCAAGTCCTTCTTACCTTGGAAAATTCAGCCAATGGAGAAGGAAATATCTCTACACTTTTAATAACAGGTCAATTTTTGAGCTTTCATTATATATGAAAGTTACATGCTGTAAATCCATCTCCTGCATATATTTCATGTCTCTCTTTCATGTTGAAGGTGTTCCACTTTTTTATGGAATAATTATCATTGGGTTGTAGCAGCACCCAGAATGACCCTTCCCTTCTGTCAGTTTTGAAACAGAGGATTCGAGATAAGATCTGATCCTAGATACTAAGTAATTCAGTCTCTTCTTTCACATACATTTTCTTTGTTTTTATAATTGTGTTATTTAGTTCTAAATATTACACTGGACCATAATAAAATACATGCTATTTTTTGGTGCCAATCTTCCTGGACAATTCAGGTAATGTAGAAGCAATAATCCATTCTCTTCACTATTACATGTCTGTTTTCCTTCAGTTACTGTACTCTCCCAAATGTAACAGTGCTTATTTCCCACGGGGGTTCATTTGGGTTACTTTTGGGGTTTTCTTGGTTGCTATTTGTTTTTTTTCCACGGTAATTGCTGCAAACAGGAAATAGATCCGTTTTGCATTAGGGGTAGAAATGCATTCTGGTTAAAGTTATTGCTATATAGAAAAGTACTGACTGACTATTTCAGATAAATACATGTGGATTTGTAAGAATTTTACTTCCTAATACAAGTTCTATGAGACTCAAGCCTCATATGAGGCACTAAAATTAAAAACTCTTTATCAAGTTGTTTTTAGTGGTGTAACTCTGGATCAAGTGGTTGTGAGTGACTCAGATGAAATGAAGGGGAACCAAATAAAAGCAATTCCATAATGAAAATTTAAAATTCAGAAGAGAAAACCTGAGGGAGTTTAATTGAATGTACCACAGATTTAGAATCTCCCTAAACCATAAGCATGGGAATTTTCTTCTATTTTCAATACAAAGTAGAGGAAACTTGGAGAAAAGGCCCTCAAATCTAAATGGATGAAAATTGTGTCTTCAAAAGTGAGAAAAACAGAAGATCTGCAAGAAAGGAAAAAAGGGTTTAATCAGTAGTGAAAGTTATGTGTTACAGGTCAATATGTTTAGAGAAGAAGTGAGAACTGCAAAAGTCAAGATAAATTAGATCTTGCAAAGGATATTAAATAAATAGTGAAAAGTTTCTTATCCACATAATTAAAAATAGATCAAGGAAAAAGATTAAATATTATCTAGATATGGCCCCAAAACTTAAATTAATATTTTGCTTCAGTTTTAAGTAAAGTTGATGGCATTAAGCGTATTAGAAGAGGCAAGCTGCCTTATAGAAACCAAGGTCTACAAATGTAAATTACTAGAAGTAGGGTGCAAAAAAATCTCAGTAGATATTCAATGTACTCAGGTCTGAAGACATTATAATCCTTATCAGAAAGATTATAGGATCTCTTGGGTAATTCTTTCAGATGAGTGTACATCCTGGGTTTAGTCCATATAGTACCACTGCAGTTTTGAAAATAGAAGTATTATTTGGACAGCTATTGTTACCTAATGACTTAAAAGTAATTTGAAGGAAAGAATGATTTAAGACTTAAAAGTAAACAGAAAATAAGTTCAAAAACCCTACAAGGCCATAAAAATTATATTGGGCAGGATAATTGACTGCCTAGATGTTCTTCACATATGATTTTAAATTAATCACAGGTAACTTAAATGAGGGTGAAGTGACCAATGCAGACCTCAATGAAGAATTTGTTACCATAAATCATACAAAAAATTTATAGAACAGAAGGTCCTGCAATTTTCAGAATAACAATACTTTAGCTATTAACTAGGATTCTATCATTTTGAAAGGAAAAAATTGAAAGAACCTAATTCATTTGACAGCAGGATAACTATGGGCCATGGAAGTGAAATGATTGCAAAACAGGGATAAGGGAGTAAGGGGAGTAAGGGGAAGACACCTTTTTTTAACAGATTCATATGTGAACTCTTTCACTAGGACAAAGCTGTCTCTGTCAGTTGAAAGGTTTACCTTTGGATTTTTAGGGCACATACTCCTAACATTAAAGAGACATTGAATAAAACTACATATTTTTTATCACATGAAAAAGTAAAATAATAGATACACTTTGTTAAAAAGAAGTTTTTCAAGTACAGTTACGGATTTTTCAAGTACATATTTACTGTTCCACAAATGTACTACAGATACCATAACAGTGACACAAAAAAGATAATATAATGACATAAACATACACAGAAATCAAAACAATATTTTGGCAATGTTTGAATGTATATGTGTTCTGGGATTGATGTCAGTTTTTCTTCTGAGTAGACTTGATTAACTATTTCCCACAAATTATTATTTCTAAAGAATATGAAACATAGCAACACACTATAAGTAATAATTTGATTACCCTCATCACTTCAGATTAGATTTCTGGGGAAAAAAAAAAAAAAAGCCAGCCATGAGGACACAACCTCTGCAACAAAGTTTTCAACTCAAAATTCAATTTAAAATTTACAGAAGTGTGGTGTGCAGAGAGATGGTATGAAGACTGGACAGATAAAGAAAACACATTGACTACTGTCACATCTGTTTGCCTTATGCTTCTTTCCCAAGACAAAATATGCCATACATATCTTATGTACTTCTACTTTCACATTCCATGTCTGATTCCATATTTCAAGAGAATTAGGGAAGAAATTCATTTTTATACCTTACAGAATTCTAAACAGGGTTTAACAGCACTTGATTGACCAAAAGGGAGACACACTCTACCAAAATCCAAATGAAACCATTTATCCAGGGGGATTTCTAGTGTAACTATCTGCTGAGAAATAATTCACAAGTTAACATTTTTCACTGACTATTCCTCTCAGATGCAACTCAGTAAGGAGCATTCTGTTAAAATTTATACCCCAAAGCATTTTCAATTTCTAAATACAAAGCTGAAAAAAAAATGCTAAAGCTTCCAGATTTGTTCATATCTTAGGCTGTTGCCTGTAGTTTCTTAATGCCATTGGCACACTTGAATATATCATTTTACTGGCTAGAAATAACTTACTTTGGTAAAACTTTTAAAAGGAAAGATTATTTGGTATTCTGCACAGATTATTACAAAAACTTAGAAGAACCAATTGAAAAAAGCACAGAAATGCTGCGTGAAGTTCCCTTTCAGGAAAATCAGGGCTACTTAGTGATGTTTCACCACTGTACCTTCACATTCTTCCCTAAACACAACCTAGGATAACTGCTTTGTCAGATGAATTGTTTTCCAGCAGCCAAGGCACAGCTCCATGTTCACAACAATCTAATTCAAAACCTTTACATCTCCAAGTATTTTCAGAACAGACATGAATCTGATATGATAAATATCAGTCTTGTATAGAATTTTATAGTATTTCAATGAAAAATGAATGGTATGCTTTCTGCTGTTCTTCATGTTCCTTTATTCAAAACTATTTTCTTATGTATTTGAATTAAAGAAGTCATTTATGCCTCTCAAGAAGAGTTCCTACAGCTTTTATAGGCTTCTATGGATTAATCACATGGTAGCTCTTTTTTGTAGCACGGTTTACTGCAAATTAAACTGATCTACAGTGTCTCTCACAGCAGTAATTTGACAAACACGGATATCAGCAGTACCCATATAAATGAATATGAACATAATATCAACATTGTTTAGAGACAACATGCTATTTCTAACTCTAAATTGAACAATGATATTGTATGCCCTAATGACATGATAAATGAAGTTCTTATACTAAAAATTATCTGAGTAAATGAAATAATTCTCTTGTGTTATCTTAACCTATGTCTTTTTTAATGAACTTTGCTGTTAAATAGTAATTTTGGTGATTCAAATGAAATAAAATCCTGGAATAAAGCACTATTCTGACATGATGAACTATTCACATTACCTTCATGCCTCCTTTTGCAAGTTCCAAAGCTGGTACTTTAAGAATGGCAAGGATTTTTCTTGTTTTATTTGGCAGAAGTGAACTCTTTAAGAATAGTAATTTTTGTGGGATGTTATTTTCTCTGCAAGTTCTCTGAGACTATTGACAGGACACTCTAAACTGAAGATCAATGTGAGTTGCAACAGTTTTGAAAGAAAGGCCAAAAATATCCTAAAAATTGCAAACCATGTTGCTTCTTTCGTACCAAAACATTGCAACTGGTTATCTCTGTTTTTCCTGTACCTAAGATTGGGTGTGAACTACTAAAACTACAGTTTATGCAAAACTAAGTGATGGACTGGGTCAGAGAGCACATAGGCAATCTTGACATCCTCAAGTCCATGAGCTTTGATGGGATGCATCCATGAGTGCTGAGAGAGCTGGCACACACCATATGTAGGCCACTCACCATCATCTCTGAAAGGTCATGGTGATCAGTTCAGGTGCCTGAGGACTGAAAGAAAGCAAATATCACCCCAGTCTTTCTAAAAGGGCAAGAAAGAGGACCCAGAGAACTACTAGCCAGTCAGCCTCACCTCAATACCCAGAAAAGTAATGGAGCACCTTATTCTGTAGGTCATCTCTATTCGCATGGATTTCAAGAAGGTGAGCAGGAGAAGTCAGCATGGATTGACTAAAAGCAAATCATGCTTGAATAACCAAATAACTTTGTATGATGAAACAACTACCTGCACGGACAAGGGGAGAGAGCAGTGAATATTGTCTACCTTAACTTCAGCAGGGCTTTCAACACTGTCTCTCACAACACCCTCGTAGGCAAACTCAGGAAAGTCAGTGAGTGGGTTGAGAACTGGCTGAACAGCAGCTCCCAGAAGGTTGTAATCAGTGGCACAGGGATGGATGTTGGATGACTGTCTCTAGTGGTATCCCCAAAGTGCAATACTGGGCCCAGAATTGTTCAACTTATCCATCAATGACTTGGATGAAGGGGCAGATGCCTCCTCAGCAATTTTGCTGAAGACACAAAGTTGGGAAGAGCGGCCAATATCCCTAAGGGTTCTGCAGACCTTCAGAACGACCTCAACAGGCTGGAGAGATGGGCAGAGAAGAACCATCCAAAATTCAACAGAGGCAAGTGCAGAGTCCTGCCCCTGGGTAAGAATAACCCACCAGCACAGGCTGACCTGCTGGAAAGCAGCTCTGTGGAGAAGGACCTCGGGGTCCAGGTGGACCACAAGCTGTCCATGAGCCAGCAGTGCTCCCTGGCCAAGAAGGTAAATGGCATCCTGGGCTGCATTAAGAAAAGCCTTGCCAGCAGGACAAGTGAGGTAATCCTGCCCCTCTACTCATCCCAATTTGAAAAGACTCACATCAACTACCACAAAACATAAAAAGATTTCTTTATAAAGTAACCTCCTGTATTCATGGCCCCAAGAGACTCAGTGGGAATTTAATCTTTGTTTTCACCCATAATAAATAGTGCTGGTAGGGGAGGCATAAGAAATTCTGCCAGGTGACTTAATAGCACTTTGCTGCCTACCTGCTGTAAAGTAGCCTCCTCCAGGCAAGAAAACTCTGATTTTATAAGGGGACATAAACACAGGTTATAGAGACTATGCATGGTTTTTTTTTTGGTTTTTTTCACATATATAATACTTCTCACTTTTCCTTTATTGGAGTCAAGGTCTGATTATCCCCAGAGATATCTCAATGCATTTCTTTAGACCAGACTTTAATCCCTCTGCTGATCCATCACTTCTTCACTTGACAAGGCCTTGACCAAAGCCATACTCCAAAATTCTCTAATCAGGAGCTTGTAATTTATTGCTCACAAACAACTCTAAGACCTGTGCTCCCATCTATGAACCATAGATTCATACCAGGAATCTTGGCATCATATTAGAACTTGTTTGCAGCCAAAAATTCTCAGATTTCTTTTCAGACCAACACATAAGCAGACACACTACTTATACTGCATATAATTAGTTCATCTGTTAAATAAAATCCATTTGACCTTGATTCTGTGCTAGCTGAAGTATGCACATAGCAAAAACATGGAAACAATGAGCATAAACTCATTTATTGCCTTCAGGATAATAGATTTATTTCAATACTCTGGGTAGAATGTGTTAATCTAGAAAAGCAAAGGAGAAATCCCAAAAGGTAGCCTTTTCCCTACTCTGCAGAGCTGCATTCCAGGTCCTCTCCCACAGAGCACTTCTGGTGTTTGTTTGGTCAAGAATGCTATTAGATGCAGGAATAAATCAAAGAGCATAAGAATAAATCTTTAAAATAAATGTAACCTTTAAGATCACCTTCTGGCTCCATGCTGAAAATCTTCATTGTAGAGTTTAATTTTCATTTTTTACTTTCAGTTTTTCCCACTGTTCTATGGATCTTGCCAAACTTCCTCTTCTAAAGTCATCCATACCTACTGTAAAGTGGGTTTGAAAGACACAATAGGAGGAAGAAAAAAAATTATTTAAACATAAATCAATCTGGTCTTGAGATGCATACTTTATTTGAGGCTTTTTTTTAACTAGTAGTTGGTGTGATATTACAAAAGTGTATGCTATTAATTTACATATGGTCATACAAAAAGATCTATTTTCAAATGTGGAACTGAGCATTCACTGCATTGTTAAGCATTTTCCTGTAGTAGCTACACTTTAATTCTCTTTCATCTTAATTTTTTTCCTTGGTAATGTCTTTGTGAAATGACATACTTGTCATTTAGTCTGTAGTGCACCTTCAACATGCATTGCTTGATAAATACAGAATTAACTTATTTAAAAAACACACACAATGGATAACTCATTACTGGAAATCCAAACTGTGTTTATATTGCTTTTTGTCTTCTGATGGCTAATAGTCCCTGCAACCACAGTACACAAAATTTAGAGGTTGAGTTAAGTTTTATATTTAGGGTTTACTTTTCACTAAGTACTACTTTAACAAGGGTAAAACATTCACTGGAAGAATGCAAGATTTCTTTGTTCTACTGTTCTGTCACAATTCATTTCCCTGACATCAAGAATAAAAGAAGGTCACTTTAAAACAAAACAAATTAACTAAGTAACTAAGCAAACAAAACAACAAAAAAAGGCAACCAATGGAAAAAAAAAAGGTAAAATGATAATAACCTGATGGCATTTTAACTTATTTTACATTTTTACATTAATTAAGCTGCTTCGATTTTCTCTCTTCATGTATCACCACTGCCTTCCCTGTTTTAATGTCACTGCATCTCTGCTTATTTTTACCCCCCCTTCATTGTTTTCACTTGCTAATATCAACTTCCTCCTTTCGTCACATTCTGAGGACAATGCCAAATGAAAGCATCATTAGCACATACATAAGTCTTCAATGACTGGGTTCCCATCACTGGGAAAATCAAGGCACTGATATTTAAATACAAAATCCTTCATTTGACAAAGCCAATCTGGCAGTTCTTTACCTTCCAGGAAAACTGAATTCCCAGTCTAAACCAAATATGAGACTTTTGGGTTGCCGGGAGTTAAACCAAGCTGCTAGGAAAGCCAGAGAGAGGATCTGACTCCCAGTTGCCTCTGCTAGAGAAATTAATCCTGGAATTTAGCATCTGGATCCTTCAACTGCCAAGCTTGCCCCAGTTGTTTGTTTCATCGCTGGGCTAGATTAAAAAAGAATGATGAGCAGGAGCAGGTTCTGCTCCATCGGTGACAAAATAAAAGGAGAAAAAATATCACAAAAACAAAACCCAAAAATCTAGGAACAAAAAAATACTTAAATCAAGTGTGTCTTGCCATCGCATGTGTATGCTAATCCACACTGAAACAATGCCCTGCTTTAAAGCTATGTCAAGAAAAGTCAGTTGTGTCTGTCAGTTTGTTTTCGCAAACAGTGTGAAAGTTAGAGGTGGCAAATTTGTGCAGGTTCAAACTCCTATTAGGGTGCCACCTGCCAAGTTTTTCTTTGAGTGCACAGGTTTATAAAATTCATTTTGTTTCAGGGTGAGGGCAACCCTCATCAAGAATTCTGCTCTCACACACACCCTGTACATTCATGGTAATGTGATTTCAGAATGCAGATGCGCTCCACCTGCTAAACTAAAATCCAGATATGGACGTAGTTCCCCTTACAAAGTTCATACAAGATATTCTGGGGATTTGAGCTAGTCCCATCCTAGTTTGGAGTCCATCTGCAAAGCTGGAACTGTATTCAGATTCTAAAATCCCTACTTCTTAATTCATGTCAAGAGTCTCATATTTTTATTTGCATAAATGTAAGATGCTAAGGAGCACATTTTGACATCTTGCCTATCCATATGTTTTAACTGCAACATTTTGGAGTCTAGCCTTACCCAAAACTCCATAAAATTGTCCTTTGCTTTTCCCTTCCTCAAAACAAACTTTGAGATCTTCAATCATACCATTAGAAGTCAAAAAATCTGGACAAAACATCACTGATCCACCATATTTATGGCAGACATGGAGTGAATCAGCAAGGTGAGGTAATAAAACTTGTTTTTAGAGAAGTCTCTCAAAAATAATAACCTCCCTGGTGAGGTCTCTCTGATTTAGAGGGAGGAAAAATTAATCCAGGTCCATAGTTTCTGTAAAGAGCTTCCAGCTGTAGCTTTATGCTGCAAGATTACTGTGTGTTTGTTTCATCTAAGGGAGATGCTGTCTTGATGGCAGAAAATGTATCTCCTTAAACAGCTACAATCTGCCATAGGTAATGGTAATTTATTTACCTGCATTATAGAGAAGCTAGGACACAGAAGTTGGTGATAAGAAGAAATAAACACTGGGAGAAGTAACAGGATGAGAAGTCTATAAATGCTATTCCGCTCTTCTTGTTGATGCTGAAAGAGTCTGTAAATACATATGGATCAGAAACTGTGCTACAATGCTCATATTAGCAGATACCCTGGTTTCCCTAGATAGATCACAGAGTAGAACACACTACTCAGTCCTTTTCACTACAAATCTATAACACAGCCATTTTTCTTTAATATAAGGTGATAATGCCTACTGGCTTAATATCAACATTGTGTTATGGTTGGGTGGCTAGACTATATCCAGAACACTCTATTAGTGTTACACTTGAGCTAGTATATTAGCACAGAGGGGGAAAAAGCAGAAAATTGCTTCTGCAACTAGTACAGGCAAAAAAAATTGATTTTTAAATTTGTCCCTTACTCCATGGTTTGGTCAACATGGCTAAGACTTTCAAAAGTTTTTATTTCTGTTAAGTGACATTGTCCTTTAGATTATGCATTTTAAAGAAATGCCATTTCTGAGAAGATTGGAGTAAAGCTGTTTTAAACATTCAGTTTTCATTTTCTTAGGTAGGAAAGAGATATCCAAATAGCTACTCATTTTGAAAATTCAAGTAGCTGCAGACTAGAGGAGGAAGTTTTCCTTCATGCCCTGTAGGATGAATCTCTGTGGATGAATCTCTGCTGTCCCATTGACTTCCATGAGCTCCAGGGGCACAACCTGGCTAACCATGGTCTTCACCATGGCCTGCAGGTGAATCTCAGCTCCAGCACATGGAGCACCTTCTCTACCTCCCTCTCCACTGGTGTGGGTGTCTGCAGAGTTGCTCCTCTCACACCTTCTCAGGCCACTCTTCTCTGGCCCAACTACATCTGCACAATAACTTTGTTTCACTTCCTAAATATGTTTTCAGAGAGACATTACCATCATTCCTGATTGGTTTGACTTTGATGGGTCCATCCTAGACATGTTTGTCATTGGCTCTGCTGGACATGGGAGAAGCTTCTGGTAGCACCTCACAGAGGACACACCCGTAGCTCCCCCCACAATCAAAACCTGCCCATACAGGTCCAATACAACAGCGAAACAGACAGAGAAAAACAGAAAATTGGTGATTTTAAATATAAATAGATCCAAGAGACTTACAAGAAAAACAAGGAACAAACTTACAGAGAAGGTAAATGAGTAGGATCCAGACTGTACAGAGACTGCTCAATTTAAATTTTGCTGGCTGAAAAGCAAGACCCTTTTATCTAGAGAGATTTCTTTTTGGCAGTTTTAGTTTTTTGTATTTCTGACAAAATACAGCTTTAAAAATTGAAGGATATAAGGATTGATTATGCTATGTTTAGTATCCTCTAAAGAAAGAATGGACCAGTTGCACTCCATGACCTGGTCTTTCTGGGGAAGCACTATCATTTTTGTAAGCTGTTTGTCCAGATACTTAAAGCAAGTACAAAAGAAACTTTGGCATAATCTAGGCAATTTGATTGTAGTCTAAAAAAAATAAAAAATACAAGAAGTACAGAAATTATCCACCAAAGAAAGAAAATTTGTACTTTCTTACAAGGATGTAAAGAGTAAGTCAATAATATGGGACAACTCAAAGATACGAAGTAAATGGAACAAACTATAGCTGGTACTAATTCTAGAAATTTGATGGGGAGATCATAAATATGTATATGTCTTCTTGAATCATGCAATTTAATCAAGAAATGAAATTTATTAGCTGATGAGAAATGCTGAAGAGGTGGCAGAATATCTCTCAGAATAGAACCCATGTCCTAATCAGATCAGAAACACATATTCCATCAAGGAGATGAGTCAAACTGCAGTTCAATAACTTCAAAAACACAAGCTAGATATTATGAATTGCCCTTGCAAAACAGGAGGGCATTGTCCACCTCCACAAAACATTGTGAGGACAATCTTTTCTTTACAGCTTCTTTTGTGTCATAAGCCAGATGTGTCATTGAGGATCAGATGCAATAATAGTGCCTAACTAACCTAGATACTCTATAACAGGTAAATTTAGGCCTGGTTCCTAGAATGAAATTTTAATCTTAGAACTAGGTAAACACATATAACCTATATAGGAGGAATGAAGATCATCTCAGAGGGATAATGAAAATAAACTTGTATGATGAATAAGAAGCCAAAAATAAGACCCAAGGAAGTGCTGATCACTAAACTTGCCTGTAAAATGCTAAATGCTGTGCTAAATTTAGCTAAATGCTAAAATTAAATGCTGTGTCTGGACTTGGGGCTCAAAAACCTAGGCACCCTTCTTCATTTTGGATTCACATCTGAATTCATTCCTGGATCTAGACTGCAATTATTGCTTTTTTTCAAAGAATGAGGTATCTTGGATAGGGCTTAAGGTGTATTTACACTTTGGAAGATGGAACAGTGCTTGTTGTGAAAAAAAAAAAACAAAGGGTTAAACCCTTCTACCCTAAGGAATTCTCTTTTCTTCATTCATAATTTTTGTATGCTTTCCCAATGACTGTGCAGCTTCTGACCAGGATAGAGTCTTGAGCAGGACTTACACAGAGCCAAGGCCTTTTCTGCCAGGCTGGTGAGGAAGTTGGGGGTGCAAGGAAAGTTGGGAAGTAACAGTTGACCCCAGCTGACCAGGGGGATATTCCAGACCATATGACATCATGCTCAGTACATAAAGCTGAGGGGGATAAAAGAAGGAAATAGAGGACATTTGGAATGATGGTGTTTGTCTTCCCAAGTCACAGTTATGTGTCCCTGCTCTCCTGGAGATGGCTGAACATCTACCTGCCCATGGGAAGAGGTGACTTATTTCCTTGTTTTGCTTTGCTTGTGTGTGCTGCTCATGCTTTCCCTATTAAACTGTCTTTATCTCAACCCACAAGTTTTCTACCTTTCATTCTTCCAGTTCCCTCCCCCATCCCATTGGTGGGGCAATAAGCAAGAGGCTGCATAGGGCTTGGCTGCTGGCTGGGGTTATACCACCTCCACACATAAACAAAAGCTGTCAGAAAATAATATATTATGATCCCCTGGTAGGGGAAGACTTCAATAACTGTAGTATGGAGTTACTCTTCCTTAGAATGCTCTTCCTGATCCTGCACATCACCTACAGTACTGCAGTGTTACAGTGGTACAGTATCAACAGGAGCATGGATCTATGTCTCCACACAACTCCTCCTGACTCACCCTTTGTTGCACACTCTATAAATTGAGGTTTTAAGTGGCCCTCCTGGCAAATGACAATGCTAGGATTCATATCCTTTGTACTAAAAAAAATCAGAAGGACTAAGATCTTCTGTTTCTGTAAGTGATTGCCCTTCCTAACAAAGGACAGAAAAGTGAGGAGGGAAGGAAAAAAATTATTCCAGTCAGATTTTAAAAAGAAAGATGCAGCAGCATTTCATTAAATGCTTAATTCAACTTTGTTCAGTTCCTATGTCCTCGATCCCAAGAAGGCGTAGGTGGATGCTCTTAGCCTGAGCAGTTCTGGGTATGCACAAAAAGAAGAAATTATAACAATAAGGACTTTGAAGGCTGGACTTGAAGATTGAATTTTCAACATTTTTACATATAGTGAACACTTAGAAACAATTTCTTTACATAATAATACTGGTTGTAGTGTACATTTGCAGTGTTCAGCAGAGAGAGGGTTCCCAGGAAGGAGAATGCATGCTCCTTGGCAAGCATTCCATAGAGTTTAAATCCATTACGCTCTATATGGCTTAAAATGAGTCCTAAAATACCTATTGATCAGTTCTGTATGTATCAGAGCCACATTCAGCATCTGGTATCCAGCTCTACAAAATAGCCCAAATTATCTGCTTCATACTCCATATGGCATCACCTCAAGGACCTTCTGGAATATATATATATTTAAGACAGACTTGAAACTGACAAATTCAGGACCATGACATCACCTTCTAGTGCATTTCAAAATCACTTAAAAATGGCCCCATGCCATTTGGAAAAGTGCCAGGACCTACGCTTAAAACTATATACACTTTTTTTTTTTTTACGCCTCCTGAGTCTTTTTTCTGGTAACTAGTACCCCTTGAAAATAAATTTTGAGGACTAATTTTGAAAGATTCTAACATGTAAAAAAATTCTGTAGCTAAACAACCATTTAGAATCTGCAACTACATAAAAGCCACAATAGATTCTTAAGCTGATACACAAATGACATTGAAATATTGCTTGAAAAAGCCTAATAAAGTTAAAATATCACTTTTCTTATATTTAGGTGAAATCAGCAAAATTGATTTCTTGGTAACTGGATAAAAAAGTCTAAATTGTGAAGTTGCATACTCTTCAAGATATAGCAAATTTACACAGAGCAACAGAAAGGACTAAAAAATTAAATTAAACAAATGCAGCATAAGCAGGTCTACATTCTGAATGGTAAGAGGTATGTATCTTTCAGAAAAATAAACATTATTGACATTACTAAAACAGGTAAAAATAAATTATACTGAAAAAGTAAAGGAGATATGGAGGCTGTTAAGTTACATTCTGGAATTCCTATTATGAATAGAATATATTTTAAAATACCATTAGAAAATAATCAGAAACATAGTGAAAGTGCATTTAATGAAACATTGTTAATAGTCATCTAGAATGTGCCTGTGGAAATGAAATCTATTAATATAGGATACCTGTGTCTGCTGAATTTCATCCTTGGTGGTCAATTGCACTCCTCAGAAGTAATCTGTTCTGATAGTAGTTTATCCCTTTTCTGTATGATTTTTATTTGACTATCATTTCTGTCAAACATAAGGAATTGGGTCTTGTACTCTCAGCTACTGGTTAAAATCCTTTTTCATTCAAATGAATCCATTAGTTAGATTCAGGAAGTGAATAATATAAAAATAAATCTTTTTACTGACTACATCAGTACAATAACAAGATTTCGATGACAACTAAAGCCCCATTTTGCGTAAAAAGAAAATAATAGTTTTATAAGCTATAATGAGAAGCAAGAGGGATATGATTCATTCTGGCATCCTTAGAAAGAAATGAAAAAATTATATCTCATTAGACAAGGGAATTGCCCACCTCCATGTGGGCAAGATAAAAAAAAAGAGAAGAGTAGGAAAAAGTATTTTGGACAGAGAAATACCCATTCAAAGAAAAATGATAGATCACTGAGTCTTATGGAATGCTTCTGAAGAACCTGCCAAAGTATTATTTGGCAAAATAGAATCATAAATGGCATCATTGATAGAAATCAGTAAATAAACTTTTACTATAATTACATATATATATATGTCTATATAAAGTCAAGATACATCAAAAAACATAGCTCTGACTAGCTCCTTAGTCAATTGAAAAAAATCAAAATAGGTGAGGAAATCCAACTATGTTGCATAAGCTATTACGTATCTCATTTGTCTGGAGTTAAACAGAAATGGTCTTCTACAGCAATAGCGGCAAGACAAACTGTGTGTTTAATGTTGAAGCAATCAGATGAGCAAGCCACTGAATGAGCCACTGAATGAGCCCTGGGAGTCTCAAAACTCACAAGCAATGTTCCAGTAGGATTCATGCACTACTGCTTTATAAAACAAAAGAGGTAAATATGGAATAGAAGGGACTATTCCTACATGTATAAGGATCAACAATCATTTTAGAAACCATTTTGAACTGCACTGTTTAATCTTGTCTGTCCTTTAAAGTGTGGTAGGTTTGTTAATTCAATTCACTTATTTAATCTGCATTGTGCAGGCATCAAAATGAAGAAACCAGTAAGGAGGCGGGCAACTATTTCCAAAACTCTTCAGAGATGTCACATATCTATTTACTCCTCTTCCTGTTCCCTCTATTAAACTCATAGAATGGTTTGGTTTGGAGAGGACCTTAAAGATCATCTTATTCCAAGTCCCCACTATGGACAGGCACACCTTCCTCTAGAGCAGGTTGTTCAGGTGCTCATCCAGCCTGGCCTTCAAAAATTCCAGGGATGTGATGTCTACAACAGCACCAGTGCCTCACCACCCTCACAGCAAAGATTTTCTTCCCAATGCTTCATGTAAACCTACCATCTGTCAGCTTAAAGCCATTACATGTCATCCTTTTGCTACATACCTTTGTAGAAAGTCCCTCTTTAGATTTCTTGCAGGATTCCCTCTAGTTTCCTGGAAGGCTGCTATAAGGCGTCCCTGAACCCCAACTCTTTGAACCTCTACACAGGAAAGTGCTCCACCTCTGTGATCAACTTAGTGGCTCTCCTCTGGCCCTGCTCTAGCAGGTCATGTTCACTCATGCTGGCCTCCTGTTAGTTTTGCCCAACTTCCTTATTGTTGGAATGCATCTGTCATGAGCTTGGAGGAGGTGACCTGTCAATATTAACCGGCTTTCTAGGGCTTCTCTTTCCTCTAGGGCTTTATCCCGGGGTAGATCAAGCAGACCACTGAAGAGGCCAAAGTCTGCTCTCCTGAAGTCCAGGGAAGTGAGCTTGCTGCATATCCTTTTCACTGCCCAAAGGATCTTAAACTCCACTACTTCATGATCATTGAAGCTCAGGCTGCCATCAAGATTCATATTCCCCACTAGCCCCTACTTTTTTGGAAAGAACAAGGTCAGGCACAACACCTCTCCTCACTGGATTTTCTATCACTTGAAGAAAGTTATCATCAATGCATTCCACTAACCTCATGGGTTTCTTACACCTGGCTGTGATATTCCTTCAACAGATATCAGGGTGGCTGAAGTCCCCCATGAGGACCAGGAATTGTGAACATGAGGCTGGTCCTATTTGTCCATTGAGAGTCTCATCTACTCAGTCTTGCCTATAGAGCAGCCTGTAGCAGATCCCCCCTGTAATGTCACCCATCCCTGCCTTCCCTTTATTCCTGATCCATAAGCTCTCAGTCAGCTCCTCATCCACCCCCAGGTGGAGCTCTATGCACTCCAGCTGGTTGTTGATACAGCGGACAATAGCCCTTCCTTGTGCTCCTGCCTTCCTTCCTGAAGAGACTGCATCCTTTCACTCCAGTCGTAGCAGCCATGCCACTGTGCCCTGCAGGTGTGTGCATATTCTTCACTCTTTTTGCTTATTCCCTATGCTCCATGCACATTTTTAGAGACTTTTAAATTGGATTCTGATGAAGATCACTCACTGGCTGGAGTGGCTGGACCTACTATTTGCAACCTCTTATGTGCTCTCCTGCTCTGGGCACCTGGGCATCCTCCCTCCCCAGGCTCTGGGCATCTTTTGCTGGCCCTGGCATCAAACTGGTATGAATGGGATAGACTGACATTCCCATCCCACAGCAATTCTAGTTTGAAGCTGTCTTCACCAGCTTGACAAATTTATAACTGAAGATTCTTTTTGTTGACAAATGGGACCCATCACCCATCTGTCCCCCATACATCAGATTTCTGAAACTGAGTCTCATGGTCATCTTTGTCTGAATTCTTCTCTTTTTCGAATTTTTTTTTTTTTTTTTTTTTACATTTTGCAATAGCTTATAATTGTGTTCTCTGCCTCCATTAGAAAATCTCTCTATTGCTGCTGCATTTCACTTACAGTCCAAAACATTTATATTATTTAATTATGTGAAGAGTTCTGGGAAATAGTATAATGAAAGGCATTATACACAGCAAACGTACATTGTATTGTAATTTGGTTTGGTTACTTTAGTGTGTTTATATGCTTCAAGACTTTCTTCCCTAATAGTTAAATTCATTTATGTCACAGATGTTTGGTTATTGGTCTCCTGCCTCTTCTTAGAGGTACTGTAATTGAGCACCTGCGTGTGGGGACGGAGGGAATTGGGGGTTCTTGATTAATTTTCTCCAGCTATAAATTATTTATTGTCTTGTACCAATCTCTTGTCATCCTCTTTGGGACTCCTTTAAACTGTCAGAGATACCTATTTACTTTTAATTGATTGCTACTGTGCTCATTGAGTTTTCCTAGATGACAAACACAGAAGAAATATTAAAACTACCCATATCTAACTACAATAGGAAGAGGTGGCATAGTACAAATTATTGCTAACAGTGGAGTCTAATCTTTTGAAGTACTGAATTGCAGATAGGAAGATCTAGTTAGCCTCAAAGAATAGCTATTGAGTTTAAACTTCTTGGGCAAACTGCTGTAGCTGACCCAGATTGAGCACAGGGATGGAACATCTGAACTCCAGAGTGCCCTTCCCACCTCAGAAATTCTATGATGGTTTGACAGAGCTAGTTAAGCATCAAGCCATCTTTTTCATGGGAAATTAGAAAAGTGAATTGAGCTCCTTAAAATATTGTGAAAAAAAATTGGGCAGTTCCACTACTTATCCAATCTGTTTCTCTGCACTGATTCTCTGAGCCTAATAGTACATGCCTTTTTCAATATGGCATTAGCATATATGTTTAAAAAAATTAAATTCTTACTACATTTTATATTAATGTCATATTATAACTGTCTCTGGTTTAACATATTCAGTCTTTGGAATCTGCCAAGCATTTATCCCACAAGATTAATGAGACATTGAAAAAATACCAGCCCTTCAAATGTTAATTTTGTCATTCTGGCTCACAAAAAGCCCTTGAATAAGAGGAGAAAAAAATTATTTCACCACAGGAAAATACTGTTCACACAGTCATGTGGAAAAACACTCTACCTGAAAATATCCAGAGAACAGCACTAACTGCTGCCTCACAAGAGGAGAATCATTATAATATACCAAATCAATAGGAGGTCAAAGGTGTGGCAGCAGAAAGGTCAGGAAAATGATAACAGCATTTGGAGGAGCCAGTGGAACTGTTAGCAACATAACATCTGGCTGAAGGCTCGATGGACTAATAAATGGATTACTGTGAGCCATCATTTGTGGAAAACATCAGGATACAGGAAACTCATATTGTAACTGGCTACTTCACTGACTTTAAAAAATATTGTAGGGATGCATGGCAGAATTTATAGCAACCTACAGTAATATATTAGATGCATCAAGAGTGGTATTTTTTTAAAGCACTCGAATATAGCTAAAATTTACTATTTTGAAATTAGCAGAGGTAAGGAAAACATTCCAACTCAACATATAATCTCCACATGAAACCCTGGTCGAGGGTTTCCCTGAAACCCTGCCTGAAAAAATGTTCTGGTTGGAAATAGGGAAACTTTTGAAATGAGGGCACTCATATCTGCCTTCAATGCCTTCAAAATATTTATTTATATAGGCCAGAAGGACAACTCAAAATACTCAAAATACACATTGTCATACAGGACGCGTACAGGGCCTTATCAGCAGAGATCAAAAGCTATACCATCCCATTAGGTTTTAGTGGGAAAAAAAATGATGATACATAGCATATTGCTATATCTAAAGCTCTTGTCACAGTGCTGCTGGCATGTTGTTGCACAGCTTTGATCAAATAACTTTACACCCATATTTTACACATGTGATGAGAGATCCACAAGAAGATTTGAACTCTTCTTCCCTGGACAGTCAAATAAATCCTTGCATTCCCTTTTCAGTTACTACCTGAATACATTTCAAATGGTTTACTGCAGCCAAAAGCAGCCACTGGAAAGTAAACTGTGTAGCCCTTTCTCTATATTAGTGCCACATACCATTAACAACCTTTTCTGAAACTGATAAGCAAAGAACATGCAATAAAACACAAAATCTGCAACAAAAATATTAGATTACTTGTCCTGATTTTTTTAATAATCTATTCAGCTCTGGGCATTATTAACTCCCTTCAAAAATAATTAATATACTTATTAGAACATACTTTTACATGTTCTATATCATAGGTATTTGTATTCACGCTTGAATTTTAAAAAGATATCTGCAGTGGTATTTGCTCACCCCAATGTATATTCACCCTCCTCTCAGAAAAAAACTCTTTCAGAGAGGGATGGCACTTAATCCAAGCCATATTTGTATATTCAAACACAGTTACACCAAAAATAAAAACCATCCTAACAGAGTACTCATGTATACATTGCAATCCTTTAAAGAAAGAATAAGATTCACTCATTTAAATACAATGCATGAAGAACTGGGGTTTTCGTTTCTCAACCAAGTATATTGATAGTATTTTAAATAAGCCATTATCTTTATTGCACCTCTACAAAGACCTTATCATAAACCAGCAGTGCTTAAGGCATACTAAAATTGTAAGGATTTTCTTTCTCAAAGAATTAACAGAATGTCCCTCTGGCACTGTTTAGAAATTCTTCATTTGCTCCACAAACATTAAAGAGCTGGAAGAGCATATGTGTAAGGAGGGAACACCAAATAAGCATTATTTAACTGCATTCAAAATCAGCCTAATTTTTAAAAATTATTTCTTGAAGATTATTATCATGTAAGATAACTAATAATACGAAGGACAGAAAGTTTTCAAAATTCAAACCTAAGTGGGAAAATTTGTAAACATTAGTGCTTCTGCACCATGGGATTACTTTTCATTAGCAATTAAATCAGCCTTTTAAAGCAATTACAATTTCTGTGGTTCAGCCCTGTCTTTTTTCTTTCATTTCTCTATTAGTCTGTTGAGGGTAGACAATAAGGGGTTTTATACCAAGATAAAGTGTTGGAGTCAATGATAAAATATGTCACTTTTCATCTTATTCAAGACAGTTTTAGTAATTTCACACCCCTCCTTAGAAACCAGATTTCAGCTTTTTCAGAAACTTGATCAAAGGGTGTTGAGCTCTTGCTCCAGCTGACTCCTGACTGGTGAAGGTCACACAACGTTTCAACAGGATATGGACATCCCAGTGTAAGTACTGGATTTAGAGTGGATCACAAAGGGGCAGCATTTTTTATAGATGGGAACAAGAAAATCTGGATTAGCTATTCCAGCTCAAAGGAGACCTCAGCCTGGTTGGAGGTCCATAGGACGGATGCAGCAGAACTGAGCCCATGCTCTTCATAAAAAAAATGTCTTCCTTGTGTCCAGTCTAAATCCACCTTCTGTCCTCTGGACCCACTCTGAGAGATCCATGTCGTTCATCTTGTTAGGACTCCAGAGCTGGACGCAGCTCTTCAAATAGAGCTTCACAAGAGCAGGAACAGAGGGGCAGAATCCCCTTCCTTGCCCTGATGGCCACACTATTTTTGATGCAGTACAGGACAGGATTGGTCCTCTGAGCTGTAAGTGCAGATTGCCAACTCATAACCAATTTTCCACCCACCAGTCCTCCTCAGGACTGCTCTCAATCCATTCATTCCCAGTTCATGCTGTAATAGGGATTACCCTGACCCAGATACAGGACCTTTCACTTGGCCTTGTTGAGCTCCATGAGAATCGCCTGGGCCCAGTCCTCAATATTGTCAAGGTTCCTCTGGATGGCATTCCTCATGCATCAACTGTACCACTCACTGTCATCTGTAAACTTGCTGAGGCTGCACTTGACTCCACTACATATGTCATTGATGAAGATATTAAATGGGTTTTGTTCCAGTATACAAACTCTTGAGGGAGACCACTCATTTCTGATTTTCACTTGGACATTGAACACGTGACTGCAGCTCTGCATGTGACCATCCAGCCGATTCCTTAAGCATATGACAGTTCATCTATTAACCCTTATCTTGGATTTAGCAGCAAGATTACTGTGGGAGACCATATCAAAGGTCTTACAAATGTCCAGATAGATAACAACAGTTAATGACTTCCCTTGTCTACAAAAGCAGTTACTTCATTTTAGAAGGCCACTAGGTTCATCAGGCACAACATGCCCTTGATGAAGCCATACTGGCTGTTTCTAATCACTTCTTCATCTTCCATATGTTTTGACATAACTTCCAGGAGGTTCTGTTCCATCATCTTACTACATATTGGGATGACACTGACAGGTCAGTAATTCCCAGCATCCTCCTTTTAACCTTTCTTTAAAATAGGTGTGATATTTCCTTTTTTCCTGTCACTGAGGCCTTGCTTTTGTAGGATGCACCTACAAATTCTGAGGAAACTGATGTCATTGTGATGCCAATCTCAATTACTTTTGAAGGGTCATGATGATCAGTGGAGGCTTCTTAGGGGCTGGAAGAAAGCAAAGGTCACCCCTGCCTTAAAGAAAGGTAAGCAGTGTTCAGAGAACTACAATTCAGTCAGCTGCACCTATGTCTTGGAGAATGCAATGGAGCAAATAGCCCTTGAAATCTTTTCCAAGTGTGTTAAAGGAAAGAAAGTGATAGGGATTGGTCAGCATGGATTTACAATGGGGAAGTCATGCCTGATCAACCTTGTAGCCTTCACAACAAAAGGACTACCTCAACTCAGGGGGGCAAAGAGGTAGCAGGGGGCAGTGAGAGAAGTGGCTGATGCTTATTCCAACTTTAGTAAGGTTTTCAAGACTCTCTCCCATATCACCTTCATAGACAAAATGAGGAAGTATGGAAGAGATAAGTGGGAAGCAGTGCGCACTGAAAACTGGTGGAAACACTAGTCTTCAAGGGCTGTGGTCAGTGCCATGCAGTCCAGCTGTAAATCATTCTGCAGTGCGTCCCTAGCTCAATGAAATTTGTATGCATGAGACTGGCACATTTATGATAAAATAATTTCTAATCATAAGTGTTTTAAACAGAAGTGTCTCCGAGATTCCTTCAGAAAGAAAGGTACTAGTGCCAAGTAAACATTAATTCAAAACAATGTAGATCTTTATCTATGGTATTTCTCAGACATTCATTCGAGCCTTTTTTTTCCAGTTACAAATATCTTTCTAATAGTATGTGAAAATGAAACTTACCCAGGGAGACAGACATCAGGCTCAGACTTTAGATTTTCTGTAATTCAGTTTGAAAATAAATGTCATTAGAGAGTACATGTACTTAGAAGTGAACTTTAATGTTATCTTTTTTTGGTTTATCACAAATTGCAGAATCCCCAAAGAAGTTTTATGGACATTATGCTACCCCCAACAGTGCAAATACATGGTTAGTTACACCTACACATGGCTTTCATACATCCTTAAGACCTTCAAAGTAAAATAAAGTCTAATTTTGAAATACAGACGGTCAAAGATAAAGCTCTGAGTAACTTGGTCAATTGAAAAATTGCCCTGTCCAGAGCAGGGAGGTTGGAACTAGATGATCTTTACGTGCCTTCCAACCCAGGCAATTCTATGAATATGATTCTATGAAATAAAACAAAAGCAACTATCAGGGCAATATAGAAGAAAAACAAAGAAGAGTTCATGCTGATGGAAAGCAATTGTAAAACATAGTTCATTTAAGCATTTTCTTTTTTAAGATATGATGAGTCCAAAAAAATATCCAAACAGAATGGTAAGGAAATGCAATGCAATGAATAAGTAGGGTAATACAGCTGAGAGGCTAAGTGATCAAATCATAAAGACTTGTGGATAGGAGGAAGACAGAAAAAGGGAAGATGATCTGCATAGGGATTCCATGAACCAATTGTGTAGAACAGCAAATCTAGCAGCTCTGGGCCACCATCTCTGAGCTCAGCTCTGTCATTCTTCATTAATGGATTCTGAGATCCAAGTTTCTGCTGTAAGTAATTGCTATGTATTTCCAAAATTATAACAGCCAACGCTAATTCTCTCTGTGGTGAAGGTAACTATTGCCCTTGAGCATGGAATGATCTGGGAAATGAGTTATCATTCAAATGCTCAGAAGAGGGGATATCATGCTAGTAGAGAAAAAGACACTGGCATGTGCAGAAGTCATGAGTAATGCTTCATTTACTTCAATAGCTCTCTTTTTCCCTTCCTCTCCTTCCAAACTCCTTCCCAGTTACTGATTATTGCTGCACTGAGGTGAATTAGTGGTGCTTTAAAAAGAAAGGAAAAACAGCATAGTAAAACATCTAGAATGCAAACTACGAGAGAAACATACAGCATTGAAAAATAAAATTGCTAAATTAATAAATTAAAAGCATGAACTTATAATATTACCACTTATTCTTCCGCTACATCTGTGACTTAACAGTACTAGCAGCACATAGCACAGTCTTTCTTTCAAATGAAAAATTTAATTAATTACTAATTTTAAAAAGTGTGTGAAAACACTATATGCATACATACAAAGAGATGAAGAGAGGAAAATTTAAAAAAATTGTTTAACATAACCCCAGTTAAAGTTTACATTTATAAAATGCTTCTATATCAGGGTGGTATCTCTGCTCTCAGCAGGGGGGTGGAAAATAAAAAAAATAAGGTCCCTTCCAGCCCATCATCCTATGAGTCTATAAATGTTTGCATTTATGTAATACCTATCACATACTTAATATTTTATTTGGGGTAGAGTAGACACATGGAGAAAAATCAAATATTAAATATAAATTCATTGGAGTCACAACTAGACGTATCTTGTGGTATATGAACAACAGATATATTTTTATTAATTTATTAAGCAATTATTCTATTGTCACTTGTTCTACAGCAAAATGTGCAATTCAGCTCTGAGTAGCTTCAGTCATTGCAAAGCTGATTTCTTTTACAGAAATCTAAATAAAAATGATGGCTTGATGTATGGATCAAATGTACCCTCATGTCACGACCAATAAAAGGATGTGACACAGTGACTGGTCCTTTTGACTGCTTTGAGCCATATACAGAGCTGATATGTTCAGTCAAGGAGATCATGTTAAATCCAGTGCAGAGCTAAAACTCCAGACAGACTTCATGTATGGCAGACATAAATGCCAACATGTCCTGCTTTGATCTGCTGATCCTTCCCTACTGGATTGAATTATTTACTAATGTAAATTTAGTCCATAATTTCTGGTATTTTACATTCAAATTCCAGCCATTTAAGGGTTTTTATAACAAGGACTGTTCCAACTAAAATTCTTACTATGTACAAATTACCCTTATTTTTTTGCCTCCAGATCAACTGTTTAACATCTCAGATCCACTCTAGAATTTATCTCTGAAGAAACACATCTCTCAATCTTTTTGTGTCCGCAGGAGCTGAACTCCTTGTGATCCTCTAAATGCCCCAATGTTCAACTCAATGTCTCTTCATTGGTCCAAACTGGTTTTGGCCAGTCTCATCTCAGTATGTTCTAGAAGATATATCTATTTTTCATACTAAATGAAAGTGAATTCATTAATTATTTTTGATACAACATCCTTGACAGCAGACCCCCTCAGTGTGGGATGGAATCAGAAAACCTGTGCAGTAGGAGCCAGAACACAGCAGAGGAATACTGCCCCCAGTTTAGACAGCTTCGTAAGACTAAACTTTGATTTCCTTGCTCTATTAAATCTCCTAGAACTATCAAGCTGGATTTGCTGCGTCTGTATACTTCTCCCTAATCTTCTTTGACACAATTCTCTTTCTCTTCATATCTATTCGCTGTTATTCCCCATCCTTGCTCATATTGTCACCAACAGGTGGACAAATCAAATAAACCTCAGAAACATGTTCACTGTAGCAGAAAACAAAAGCATCCACATCAAAAAAATAATAGCAGAAAAGAAAAAAAGTGTACATTGAATCGCAGTTTCATTAATGCTCTCAGCCTTTGGCTGAGATTTCGTGAGGTAAATGGCCCAAATCAGGCTACAAAGACATTTGAAAATGCATGTATATCTTAAGGCTCTGTATGGTATTTGGCTTTAGAACAATTATTGGAGAATTCAATTAATTTTGCAGAGTACTTTATGCTGATCTGTACATGTCATAAAAGAGAACTTCGGGCAAAAATAATGCTGTCTTTTGGCATGAACATTGCAAAGCAAAATAATGTCTCCTGGGACAGTCTCTACTGCTAGCATTTCCTGTAGCACCTTGGGGGTTGGAGGAGAGGCAAAGGTGGGAGGGATTGTGTTGATAGCACTGAATACCTTTCAACTCTACAATTACCTTTGAGTAATGGCTCTTGAGTAGCCATTTTCAAGGTGGGATGCTTCAGCATAAAGGCAGCTTGTATATGGTCAATCTGAAAAAACAAAAAACTTTGTAGGTGCATTGACAAGTTAAAACCCATTAA
Organism: Motacilla alba alba; assembly: GCF_015832195.1. Lineage (NCBI taxonomy): Eukaryota > Metazoa > Chordata > Aves > Passeriformes > Motacillidae > Motacilla > Motacilla alba. Next base: position 68,404,331 of record NC_052016.1, read on the forward strand.
GTTGTCATCAACACTTTGCAATTCAATATTGTAATGTTCTGAATTAGACAAAGTAAAATAACTTTATATAAACTTCCTTTTGGCAGGATATTAGGTTAAGTTCTGAACACAGTGCTATTCAAATAATCTGAAGAGAGGGATAACCTAAAAGAACAAGACTGATATTTTTAATTTACTAGTTTGGTCCAGTGAATGCAGGGAAGGGGCAGGAGAGCTGAGATCTTAGAACAGAGATATTCTTAAACCTCACTTGTACCCACTGAGTAAAATATAGAAAAGTCCAAGTGCATGAGTAAATCTGCCTTAACAAATCCCATGGCTGGATGAAGCCATGTCATGGCAAACTACCAGAACCCAATAATGTCTCTCTCTAAATTAAATTAACAACTTGTTTTTCATTTAAAAAACCCAAATCTACAAAGGGCTAATGAGCAGAAAGATAAGGACTCAATGTTTTTGCCTTCTCCTATAAACCTTCTTCATTTCAGTGTGAGGACAAAGGAGAATGGAACATTTTGCTGAACAGTTATCACCATCTCTAATATATGCCTTCATCCACTCAAGGAATCAATTTAGGATTTTGGGAAGGATTCAGTTGCCTAAACATTAGTGTCTAATAACTTGTGAGGCACTCCAAGGAAGTAAAGACATATCCATAAGGACGACAGATACCACACTGGACATAGGAGGGAATTGTATCTTTCAGTAGCAACAGCTGGGAGCCAGGCAGGACAGTCTACTGCCTCTCATGAGCAAAAGCTTATATACAAAACTCAAGTGCATAACGCTATCAAGGTATTTATATCTAGCCTGACTCTGTCAGACACACAGAGCATAATGACAGGTCTGATGAGTAGGTCTGAAGGACAGTAAGCATGAAATCATCTCAAAGAAGGAATTTCCTTCCCATCCTCCTTTCTCCTTCAGCAAAGGGCTGTTGGCACTGTTAAATGCTGTTGATATTTAATAAAAGCTAACATCTGTGCCTTGCTTGCCTGCAATTACACAGCTTCATCCTAGGGCCACTTTGGAGCTTCTTACAAGCACTGATGCTTGAAGCACAGCTATAACAAAAGAATGGACTGACAATGTTTTTCTGCCTCTAGCTACCTTCATTTGTTCTTTTTTATTTTTATCTGCCTCATATTTGTCTTATATTTTGGTTGACCACCCTAAATGACCAGCCTGAAGCAATGGCACCCCTGTAGGAGACCATTTGATCAATCCTCTTTTTATGCAAGGCCTCCCAGGAGCAAAAATATCGGTGAAGGATGCTTCCATGCCCCAATTACATGCAAAAACACATCACCACAGCTACAACACTGTCAGATCTACTGAATTTGCTGGAGAGAATTATAGGGATTCTTTGTCTATAAGCCATGATAGATAATGTGAAAGTACAGCTTAGAATTGTTAACAATGAACTCATTATAAGAAGGTTATCTCAGAATTTCTCTATAAAGCTTCTTTAGGGTTAAAATTCACTTCAGATCATGTTCAACATCTGTCAGCAAGAGGCAAAAGCTGGAGAAAAAAAGATCCAATTTTACCCATTCTTACCTCTCTAAGAGTCTTGTGGAACTGCTAGACGACTAAGAATAACTGATTTAGAAACTCACATTTAGAAAGAAGACAATATGAAATAAGATAATAGAGGGAGGAAGAGAAAGTGCAAAAGGAAAATAAAACAGCTCAACTGACATCTGAGTTTTATTGAACCAGGCATGCTTTCACTATCTAGCAAGCATTTCCTACTCACTTAAATTCAAATGTTTCTTGATTTTTCCAGCTCTAAATATTCCAGTTTTTCTGCAGTTCAAATGTTGGCCTTTCTTGAGTCATCATTGTTAATGATGATCATTTTTATAGATCATTATTAAATTAGATTTCATGTAAACAAAATATTGAAGCCTATTTTGCTACATAATCAACTATAGGTACAACATAGAATTTCTTAAAACTGCTGTACGTTAAAGCAGTTGATACATGCGTCTAGTCCTATAACTTTTATGTGCAATTTTTTAACATGCCTATATATTCACATATACTATGCTTTTTTTTGCAGACATTATGTAGGAAATAGTGAAGTTGGTGTAAATTAAAATGAACTTTGGTAGATAAGTTTCTGAAGTTATGTTGGACTGTATTAATATAAATTAAAGAACTTGGTTTTCTCCATTTTGTCCCATAGTCGCCATGACATGATGGTTATAATGCTGTGAAAATTCATATTTAAAAACAAGGCCTTTCTAAAGTATCCAGGCAGAAAAATGGTAGTACATTTGACAATTCTGAAATTTTTGGGTTTGAATTCTATTCCATAAACTGGCATGTACAATATCAAGAAGCATTATTGATCCAGCTCAGAAATGTTTATATAATTTTTTGTGCAAGCATACAGATAACTGCTTTTTTTTTTCTGCTGCATTGCAAAATGTTACTCTGGGGAGATGTCTGATATTCCCATCACACTAGTCAAAGCCGGGCTTAATGTAAGTTATTGCAAGCAAGAGAAATAGGCTACTTGCATGCCAAGAATTCAAGTTAGATCCAACACTCTGTGAAACACAGCAGATTTTTTCCCCTTTTCCCCTAAGGACCTCCAGGTTATTCAGCAAATGGAGCTGAACCACTCTACCATTTTTCAGTCAGTGTGAAATAGGCCCTAAATGGAAAAGCAGTCAGGCTGTGACACACAACTTCAGACACTGATTTGTCATCCAGCTCAATGAAATGCTTTACTGAAGAGCACTGAGAAAGTAAATTTCTTTTTATATTCATATCAGCAATTAATTACACATTCAGTCTCACCACCAAAAAAAAAACCCAGAACAGACAATCACTACTGATGAGCACTGGGTCAAAGAAAAACTGAGCACACAATACATCTGAATTATTCTCTTTAATTGAACTTACTTCTTAATAGCAACAAATAAAATCTCCTTTTTTCTGCTCATAAAAAGCATTTATGTCTGCATCTTCAAACCCTAGTTTCACTCAGGACTACATAAGTAGGTCCATTTTTTGTAAATATGAAGTTGATTATAATTTATATGTATTTTTGAGTAATTAATATCATTTTTATGACCTAGACACCCTCTTATAAAAGTCAGAACTACAGAATACCTGTAAAAACCAGTAGGGATTTTTCATCTTATTATTTTTAATTAAATACAACACCAAGTCATTCCTTCTAACCCTTCTTAAATCAGTAATTCTTCCTCAGAAAATATGGCTTCCTAATATACAGGATGAGCTGGACTCACAAAACCTTTTTTATATCTAAAATGTCAGAAGGTAGGTCCATTTCTTTGAATAGTTGTAAGGCTAGAAACTAGACTCTCTGCCACTGGAAAGGATCAGCTTCCCAGTTTCTAACTTTGGAGCATCCCAAGATACTGGATGTTAATGTCATGACATTTTAGATATAGAGAAACTCTTTTAAGCTATATTTAGAGATTTCAAAGGCTCCCTCTGTAACCTTCACACAAGTGGACCCACAGTAAACAGGGAATCTACCTTAACAGTATGAGATAATCCATAAACATACTTTAGTGCTTTGATATACACCTACAATAGTTTATTTCTAACATATGTGGCATGTACAGAAAATATGATTATACATTAAAGGTTTTACCACCATAAATGTAGGTCATCCAGAACAAATCAAACTGATAGCAAAAATTTTCAGAAAAGGTAGCCTAAAGCGAAAATATTCAGTCCAGGCTTAGAGTATTCAAGAACAAGTCAGCTTTTTTTATTTGTTTGTTTGTTTGTTTACCACAGAGCTAATATTTCTTTACAGTTGCAAATTATTCATTGCAGAAAACTGTAGAGACTATAATATGGCATTTGTCCCCACCGTCCATGAAACCTTTGTGGTCCTTACTTCAGCAGCAGTGGTTCTGCACAAAAAAACACCTCCAAAACTTTTGATGAAGAAACATAGGAGTTTGTATAACATTTTGTATTGTCTTCTGCTTTATAGCTGTGTATTTTTTCAACAGTCTATCTTAAACTGAATTGAGAAATACACATGATTTTAGAAGGTGGATAGACAGGACCCTTGGGCCATTCAGTTTATAATTTTATTTTAAAATAAATTTATGGACTTTTTAAAGCCCACTAGTATTGGATTTCATTTGATAGATATTCTTTATCATCTTCACCCAAATTATATTGTACCTCTCCTAATTATAAAATAGGTAAATAATTTATAAAATTATAAAATAAAGAAATTATTTACCTAATTATAAAATAGGTTCTATCCACAAAGAATGAAATTTAGCAAAGTAAGAATAGCTTAACAGTTATTTTGGTTACCAGTATTTGTAAGGGGATTACATTTAGGTCAGATTCTCCTGTATTCTTCTCCTTGTTCCTGGGAACAATCATTTATTCATTTTTCAGGCTAGAAAGAAAAAAATACTAGCTTACATATTTCCCTTAGATAATATTATTTCTATGTGACGAATTCCCACCAAAAATCTCTTAATATTTGGTTATTTATGAATTAAAGAATAAACCATGGTCAAATACCCCACTCTGTTACCTGATGAAATCATATGCTAAGCAGCAATGAAATTTCATTAGTTTGAAAGAACATATCAAGCATGTTTTATTTCTTCCTTTTCCTCTACAAATATGATGGAGTCATCAATATGCAGGCCTATCATAAGATACATGTTACAATATAAATGCTATTACTCAGCAGAATGCTTAAAATTCAGGAAGCAGACCTTCCAGAAATTCAGCAGTTTAGAGATTGTCTTGAAAAGCACTGCAGAAGTAGACGTTCACGCACAACCAGTTTTCCCATAAATGAGGTTAATTTGTGTTAGCAAACTGTCAAAGAACCTGTCACATTCCATTGTCTTTCCAAGTATAAAAAAGTTAAAAAGATTACAAGACTGAAATAACACCCCACAGGAATCCTGGGCAACAAGAAAATCAGCTGGTTTTTAAATTCATAATTTTAAATTACATTTACATCTGATTTTAGGGAGTAACTTTTTTCCTGATTGTACATATTGAAGAACCATGTTCGGTATTTTTATTTCCATAATATTCTCTTTAAAATTGCTTTAATAATAACAATAGTTCTGTAGAACTATTTGACCCTGTACAAATGCAAGGTCAAATGCTTCACTCCAGTACAAACTTGAACTAGTAATTTGATGCTTTTTGTTCTGTACCTTTTTAATGGGAAATAAAACAACAACCAGATAGAATTTCACACATTTGTGAAAACAAATACATCGTGCAACTAGTAATAAGTGTTAGTTAAACTCAAATCTTTAGAAAACCAATATGCACTAGAGGTGTTCAGGAAAGAATGTGCATGTGTTGTAGGTACCACAGGGCTAATACAACTATTGATACTAGTTTTTGGATTTTAAAAGTTTAAAGTATAGACTGTATTTCTAACAAACTAGGAGAATATGGTAATTGAAAAACTTATTCTAGAGAAATAAGAATTAAAAGTAATCTGAGGCAGTAACACAAGAGAACAGTTAAAAAAGAGCTTAAAGCCCACATTCACAATTTACTAGGAAATGCCATACTTGGTATGATAACATGGAATTCTATGTATCTTAATATGAGATAAATTGTGGCTTCACACTGCTTTTGACCTGGTTTTCAGAATAATTGCTTTGATTTCCTAGAACTTGAGTGAGCACAGAGACAGACAGCAAATATGAAATATGTACCTGTTCTCTCAAAGTTTAACAAAAATTTTCAGCAAACAGGTTAAATTTTATAACTATGGTGTTTTATGGCAGATGTATTTACTATCCCAAGTATAAGAAATAGACAGTTTAGCCTATTTTTTCTCCCATTTCCACAAAAAAAGAAAAGTTTAATTAAATGTTTGATGTTATTATGACATGCTGTATAAATACTTGCACACTTTCCACCAAAACACTTCACAATTGCTTCTTTGTAAGTAACCCCTGAACACAGCAAAAGCATGCTGAAATCATTTATATTTGTTTTTGTATCACTAAAAGCAAACAGATATCTTTGCTCTGTAAAATTTTTGAATCCAAGTAATGAGTCTCCAGTACATGGGAGGAAATATAGGGGGAAATAACACTGAATTCAGATGTTACCAAAGGGAATAAATTGTCTTATGCCTTTGGACTTCATTTTTCTCTGACAGCTACATTAACCAATAGTTTAGTTTAGTTCTAGTTTTCCAAAGAGGCATTTGAAAAGCTTAATAAGTACAGTGTCCTTTCAAGACTGAGTCTTCTCATGCATCAAGCACCAGGAAAGTCTTCAAAAATCACTGTCTACTGGTTAGCATTCATTAGTGACATTTACAATTTCACATGCCCAGGCCTGATTCTTATAATTTCCTACAAAGTTCAAATAACTTGAACTCTTATTGATTACAGACCATTCAGCATTTTTCAAATCAGACAGGGACACGAACATGCAACCACATGAACCATTTATCTAGACAAAGAAACTGAACCAGTGCAAACTGTGAATTTAAAATATTGTAGCTATGTCTGCATAACTCTTATATGTAGAACTGTTTTTCTGAATAAAATGTGTTTATACATGTGTATACATACACATACCCACATACACACAAAAATAGCAATATCTAGATTGGGAGTGGGATTAGGATCTGGAATAGGAGACTTCACACAAGTCTTTATATTGACCTGCTTCAGCTTATTCTGCCACTATTATTAGAGCAATATATCTAGAAATTCTTCAATGAAAACAGATCTTTATGATGAAGCAATATTTCTGGAATATTTCTAAATGGTAGAGATGCCACCCATATGAAAAAAAAATGCAATATATTAATCCTTTGAGGTAGTTTCTATTGAAAAATACAGCCTCTGAAATGAAGTTTTAAGACTTTGATTTGGAGATAAAAAAATTAGTGGATGAAAATATCCAAATGTATCTTTTATTGAGCTTATATTGGGACATGTCCTTTCCATTTTCCAGAGTAATTTCATCTATTTACAAACAAAAAGCTGAAACAAGTGTATCCATTTTTGTGTACATTAATGCACACTGTCCACAAACAGATACAAACTTATCCTCTAGAAAATATTTTCTCTGCATTAAGAGTAAAAGCAAAAGTATTTAAATATCCATTCTTTGTTTTCCTTCATTATTGTTTCACAAACTGCTAATTAGAAAAGATACTTCATGCAAATTATTAGCTTTTATATCTGCTTTAACACTTGAAAGGTAACAGCAATAGGAAAAGGAAGAGCTTTAATTAAAGAATGAATTATTAAATACTCCATTATAATTGATGTAGCCTTCTGCTATTATTTTGTGTGTTTATAGATATTTTATGTGATTCTGTAATCAAGATCACACACACAAAGAAGTCTTTAACTACTAAGGCTAAAGAATGAAGGGTGCTGATCACATTCAGCCATTTAAGTGCAAGAATCATGCGAAGTATGGTTTCCATGACAACAAGTCACTAATTGCTAACAGAAAATAAAATAAAAATCAACCTTGACAGAATTTGGAAGTGACATGGCAGGTGAAAAACCTTCCAAATAGTTATATGACAATTTTCATGTATGATGAAGAAATACAAGCAACCCCACCTTCAGAGACATGGTAAAAACATTCAGAGTTCCAGGGTTATTTTGGATTTGGCAGAGTTGGCTGCATACAGTACTTATTGTGCATTACACTTGGTAGTCAACACCTATCTTCAGTAACAGATAAGAAGAGATGTTTGTCATGAGGTGATGAAGGATTTTTGCATCCTTGGGCTACATATCAACACAGGAAAATGCTGTGGAAAATGTATCAAGTAAAGAAATGACACAAACAACAAAATTTTAGCATAAATTCACAGGGTAAGAAGAAAAACATTAAAGGAGAGCAGAGGGGGAAGAAAGGAGCTATAGTCATACATACCACCCATGCTAACTTATTAGTAAGTGTTTCAAACACCTCCAGCTTGCAGACAGTAAGAGTCTTTTGAGACTAGGGAAAACTGCTTGGGAAGTACAATGATGCCATTCAAAATTTACTGACTTATGAACTGCTGCATATCATTTGTAAAAATTGCTTCAGCCTGAGTTACCTTTCACCAGCTCTGTAAGTCGACTCACTGGGTCACTAGGAGTGAACAAGAACATTTTGATAAATTCAGTTTCCATGACAATGAATTAGCCATGGAAAGGGGGAGGTGTTGAAAGATCTGTGTTCTGTAGAATACTCTTCAAATGTTTGCCTGTTTTCATTTTTAGCCATTTAGTTCTCATGGCTCTGTTCCAGGACTCTAATTCACCAGTAGCTGGTTTCCCTCCACAGATTAGAGGAGTAATTCATCAGTGAATGTTTCACTCAGTGGCCCCATCTAATGTAAAAGAATATATAAATGAATTTTTCCAATTATGTTTTTTGTTTGTTTTGAAAGAATGCAGCAGTCTCTTGCTGTTGTTCCACTCTAACCCAGCTACAGAATACTTAATCTTTCCTATTTATTGCCCACTACTGTAGTTACGACTGCAGCTGTAACTTGCAAGATGTTGGGAGTTAGTTCTAAATAGCCATGAGCCCCCAAAACAAAACAAAAAAAAAAATATTTGGAGTTTGCTTTAAAATAAACCAGCCTATAAAAATATGTCATATTCCAAAGCCTGCTATAGCCTACATCAATGGGAACCTCTGAGAATCAGACATCCAAAAACAAATGGTATTTATTTTTGATAGAAGTGCTTAAAGTTATTTTTCATTTGTCTGCCTTTTGAAAGGTTAAGCCAGTGGGACATTTGTTAGTGTCAGAACTAAAATCTACTCAAATTTGGGAATGCCATTCAGCTGTTTTCAGTGGGTGTTGCATGAGAGCCTTACACTAATGAGATTAAGAATGAGGTTGTTTAACCATTCAGGAAACAGATGAATATTTCAGAACACAAAGTAGCAGGGGATCAGAAGAGCTGTTTCCATGGCTATTGGGATAGATGGGTTTCCATCCAGAGACAATTGAGACAAATTTGACTCTTTCAGAAAGTAAATCTGTTCTTAGTACCTCCAGCAATACGCTCCCCATTGCCATAAATAAAAACTGAAAGGACTGCACACCTTGTTTCCACTGTCTCTGCTGAACAGCATCGTTTCATGTGCTCCACAAGAAATGGAAGGGTTTTTCAACAAGCTGTTAGTGTCTGTGACAGCCCAGCATGGGCTAAAATGTCTGAATGATTTTCAAAAGAAAGAAAATGTTACTAGCAGAAAAAAATAAAACTAAAGAGAAAACAGCAACCAAAACAACCCAAACCAACCAACCAACCAACAAAAAAAAAAGTCAAAAACACAGCAAAGGAAGCTGCTACACAGAAAATATTAAAATAAAGGAAGAGGAAGAAGGGAAAAAAGAGAAAAAAAGGAAGAGAAGGGGAGTAGACAGGTTCACAGGGAGAGGAGGAGAGGAGAGGAGAGGAGAGGAGAGGAGAGGAGAGGAGAGGAGAGGAGAGGAGAGGAGAGGAGAGGAGAGGAGAGGAGAGGAGAGGAGAGGAGAGGAGAGGAGAGGAGAGGAGAGGAGAGGAGAGGAGAGGAATGCCTGCCTATGGCAGTGGATTTGGGACTAGATGATCTTTAAGGTTCCTTTCAACAAAAATTTGATTCTATGATTTAAAACTGTTTTACATGAGAGTCATCTATTCCATCCTAAAAAAAATTCTAATTGAAATGGTATGACCATTTTCCAAAACACAAATACCATTAATACTAGAGCATAATGAATATCTTGCAGCATGAAAACCAAAATAAATTATTTACTCAATGAGACCTAGTTGTTCTGAAGCAGAAAAATAAGAGCAAGAGAAGATTATTCCATGTTGATTGATACTCAGGAGCCTTGAGTCTCAGTCTTGATTTAAAACAGTGGGGGGCAGTTGCCTTTAGGCACTAGAGCGCATGTGGACAAGAACAATCCTAATGACTTCTTTGGTTTATCTGCCATGTGGAACTGTTTCAACATTCTTAATTCAGATGTGAATGAGGTGTGTTAATAGCTGCACACTTCCACTCCTGGAGCCGAGGAGTGCGTGCCGGTAGCAGGCATTCAGGACCCATTGATATTAATGGTGAACAATCGCTCAGCCTGCTGTTCTCAGTGAAGCACAGTGCAAAGCCCACTGTGAGAGACAGATGTCAGGGGCTTCTTCACTCCATCCATGACCTTCAGTTGGCACCAGACACTGTGGCACGTCTCGTCTTGTTAACATTTTAACAGGTGAGAGATGGATAAACAACAGTTCTCTCAGACCTGTATATCGCTAATAAGTGTCACAAAATACACACTAGAGCTCAGGTGCAGATCATTAAAAAGGAAGCGGGAATGTGAGGAATAATGACACGTCAATCTACCTCAAATCAAGTTTGACACCCCCGTGATACTAGTTAGCACCATGCTCAGGGAGATTTGCCTTCTGTTCTTTCAAACTTGAACCAGAAGCACAGCACTGGAACTTATTTCCAGATGCTTTTGGTTAAACTTTGAGCCCCTGCTCAAATTAAGGAAGAAAAGAAGAACATTCAGAATTTCATTTTTTTCCTAATAAAGGTTTAAGTGATCTAGTCAAGCACAGTGAACTTTAACTAATAGTTTCATGCTACAGTAATGGCACCTATTATTTGAATTCATTTCCCATACTGACAGCACAACTCAGGCATACTCTAGACTATGACATTTTAAGTGACTGGTGATTTTCAGCTGTGCTTTTTACAGTACACTTGTATGAACTGCAGACTGGAATACACACACATCTCTGTGTAGAATATAGTTCATGCTACTTTTTCTTTTGTTGCTCTATAGAAAAATATCTATTTTTAAAAGTGAAGTATGCTCAGGATATGTGTGTTTTCCCATGCTAAATTGAATCAAAAGGAGGAAATACTTGAGATATAAGACAAACCTTTAGAAGTTTTCATTGCCTCAGTGAAGCCCATGCTGTTCTAGTTTTTATCAGTATCACCGAATTTTATAATCTAACAATATAAAGCACAGAAAGCAGGAAAAGTAAACCCATTACAGAGCAGAAAATTAGTAAAAAATATATTTTTCAAGGACCATCCATGTCTCATAGCTAACACATGCTTAGTCACTCAATTTGTATGTTTATATTTTAGACATAAAAATATTTTATACATAAAAAACAAGTCACCAACTTTCCCCTCCAAAGCACTAGAAGCAGACATATAACCACAATTTGGAAAGCTGTACCTATGAATGGGAAGAGACTTATTCTTTGCCACTGCTTATTCAGTGCAACCTGAGGTGCATAAAATCACAAGTTGATCATAGACAAGTAACAGAAAAATGTAGCAGGAAATAATTCATGCCTCTTCACTCATTTTAACTCACAAATCCTTAGTTGGAAACTTCATGTCAAACTAGGTTAGGAAAAGAAGTCCAAAATTTTTCTGGGTTCCCCCCATGGCTTAAGTTTCCAGTACTGCATAAAGCAAAACTTGGCTCCAGTATGTGTTATTCTGATGCTTCATTATGCTTTGGCAAGACCATTTCACCATGATGTGTTCACTTCGAGTTAATTTCACTTAAGGGATGAAACCTGCAAATGAAAAGTTGACAGCTTGTTTCTCCTGAACCTAAGATACAGAATCATGTTAATACTCAAGAGTTAGCACTGACTTGAAGCTGACCTAGAAAACAAACCATAGACATAATTTATCATCACAGAACAGAGACCAAAGCAGCTCTTTGGAATGACCAATCTATGTATTCTGCAATCAGTCTCTTTTCTTTGTAATGAATTTTGTGAAAAATAAAATTCATACATTTTTAAAACAGAGTATTTTCTTTTAAAATCCACATTTGCAGGCAGTATAGTATTAGTAACATCTCCATACATCAGAAGATGAATTACTATTATTCATCTGTGCTATTTCCAGTCATGTTATGGAAATAAATTAGAAAATGTGAATAAATTTTCCCCTTTTCTGTCATGGCTATTACAAACTCCTGTATATACTTTTCAACATTTGTGGGTGAGATTTTTATTTTAATTTGTATGGTTAGTTGGTGGGTTGATTGGTTTTGGTTTTGTTGTTATTGTTTTGAGAATTAGGGGCATTTCCTGAGAAATACAAATGAAACCTTTACTACATCTATCTTTAGAGAAATCTTGTCAGTGTTCAAAATCAGTAAAAGCTAAATCCAATAAATGGTATTAGGTTCACAATAGTGCTAAGGTCAATAGCTGCTCTAGTGCTGTAGTTTAAGCACTGCTGCAGGCCTATACTAGTCTTTGGATCAAAGAGATAAAAGCAGAATGACAGCATCTCTTTCACTTTATATTCCGCCACTCTAAGGATCTTTACACGTCTTCAATTCTCAGTGACATTTTGTCATTGATCTTTTTAACATATCTTTTGCATCAATGTTTTTCCAGGAACCTCCTCCAAAGAAGATGACATCAGAACGAGTTAAGAGCATGTGTGTCCACTGCATGAAAGACTGTGGGGCATTTACCCACCACCTCTACTAAAGATTTTTAATTGGTGTGCTGGAAGAAAAATCTCAATATCCCACTCACTGAATATTTCTTCATCACCAAGTATTAAACAAGACTTATTTTATGTTCAAGTGTAGTAAAACAGTACTGATGAAGGTACAATCCTCAACCAGGTGAATTCAGTGGCAAAACTAAAATATTACAACAGATATTGATTTAACCAAACTGATTAAATGTCTACCACATTACAAGCCATATTTTGAAGTGAGTGGGTGACTCTCATCATAACTTTTTGTCCAGAGCTGCAAGATGTACATTTTTTTTCCCCAAAGCTCAGCATATTCACTGCTGAACTCTTCAGAAATCTGGCTATTTTTTTGGTGAGATAAATAAAAGATGAGTTTGCTTTAAAAAGCATTTCTTACATACCATAATAAAAAAAAGTATCAAAACTTGTGCTTTTCGTTGCTTCCAATCTTATGTAGAAGGCTAGGAAACTAAATAACAGTACAGAACTCAATATAAACTGTTGACAAGCCTAAAGAATAAGTTTTTATGAAAAATGCTGATGTTCAACTACTTACTTTTTGCTGTGCTTTAGAAAGGAACTGGAACTTAAAAAAAAACAAAGTCACAAAATATACAGAAAAGTGGCTGGAATGCTGCCCAGCAGAAAAGGACCTGGGGGTGCTGATCAACACTTAGCTGGACATAAGCCAGCAGTGTGCCCAGGTGGCCAAGAGGGCAAATGGCATCCTGGCCTGTGCCAGCAAAAGTGTGGCCAGCAGGAGCAGGGCAGTGACTGTTCCCCTGCTCTCGGCACTGATGATGCTGCCACTCAAGTCCTGTGCTCAGTTCTGGACCCTCAATTCAGGAAGGACATTGAGGTGCTGGAGCAAGTCCAGAGAAGGGACATGCAGCTGGTAAAGGGTCTAGAGAGGAAGTCCTGTGAGGAGCAGCTGAGGGAGATGGAGTTTTTTTAGCCTGGAGAAAATGAGGCTCAAGGGAGACCTTATCGCTCTCTCTACAGCTGCCTGAAAGGAGATTGTAGCCACATGGGGGTCAGTCTCTTCTCATGGGGGGCAGGTATTGACAGGAGGAGAGGATATAGCCTCCAGCTACACTAGGGGTGGTCTAGACTGGACATTAGGAAGAATTTCTCCACAGAAAGAGTGATTAGATATTAGAATGGGATGCCCTGGGAGATGGTAGAGCCACAGTCTCCAGAGGTGTTTAAGGAAAGACTGGATGTGGCACTTAGGGCCATGGCCTAGTTGACAAGTTGCTATTAGGTCATAGGTTGGGTTTGATGACCTCATGACCTCAAAGTTCTTTTCCAACCTGATTCATTCTGTGATTCTGCAATATGAAATCTTCTGCTGCCAGGCTGTACATTCATAAATACATTCAGCTTATTTTTGTGTAAGCAAAAATCCATCCTACCTATCTAGCTACTCAATAATGAGCAGATGATTTTCAGAAAGAAGTTTGAACTTTTAAGAGAACTGAATATTCTGTACTGGATCTTTACATCAAAAGAGAAAAAATATGACAAAAAAGGACCATAAAAACCACTACATAAGAAATTGGTGGTGTAGACATTTTGGCCAAGCACCTAAAATTAAGAACAAATGAAATCTGGACCAGACTGGTCCCAGAACACTTCCTTATTCACACAAACAATATTTGCAGGAGAAGCCAGTCTGGTAACAGACTTAGTCTGCAGCTGACTCTTCCATAGTTCAAGTGAAATTCACAGGCATTGAACTGTGGATGATTCAGGAAATTCTCTCCCATGACAAAAATTTCCCCCCATATCCTCTAAATTTTAAAAGTAAAATAATTTAAAACTACCTACTTGCACACAAGCTTTTATTTACAGCTAAACCAGATTCTGAAATCACTTCAGATTGAAGACATGTTGTTAAAAAAATCTTGACACTTCTTTTCTTCATTAGATATGCAGCAACTCTAGAAAATGAGACCTTGCTATAAAGCTATAGCCAGCAGCCCCATGACTGAAAAAAGGGGATAAAGCTGACACTCTCTAGAAGGACTAAAGTCAGTTAAATATCAGAACTGGGTCCCTAAATTGCTGTGCATACTGTGTGTTTCTATTGCAAGTTGGTCTGCACAGTGTTCTCATTCAGCTCTGAAAATGTAGTTTTCTCATCACTTCTTTTTAATATGGAATAAATGTATTTGCTGTAATCAGTTACAGGAAAGTCCTATTTCTTATGGAGAGATAATATACCAACATATCTCTACAGAAGAATACAAGTCTTCTTTACCTCACAAGCCATTTTTTATTTATTAATTTGAGTTTCTCCTGTACTACTATTTGAAAAGTGGTATCTCACAATTTTCTGCATCAGTAGAAGGTTCCTTTGGCCCCACAATCTGCTATTTTCTTTCAGAAAACAAGCAGAAATATGAAACTACATAATCCTATAAATTTTTTTCAATAAACAAAACATTGGCAATAAAACACACTGCCATATATGCAACCTGCTGTGTAAGCAGACAGCAGAAGTGTCTTCTGTAGATCCCACAAAATCTTTTTATATGCCTTATTTACCATAAAATTATAAGCAACAGTATTTCAGCTATGATGGTTTCATCATGTAAGAGACACAAGGGCTGGAATTCATACATTTTAACAAACAGAATGTAAACATATAAGTCTTTAGCCAGGTTTCTTCCCAGTTAAAGGTAAAAAAAAAAACCAGAAGTAACTCCTCTGACCTGCCCTAAAAGTCTCCTAAATTCCCCTCTGGAATTGTTTACTTTTACAAATGCAATTAAGGAGGCATATGCAGATATGGTAATCTAACTATAAAATCCTTATCAGAAAAGAAATAATTCCTTAAAAAGGCTGATTGGAATAAGCCATCTATCTCATATCTTCCAATGAAGTTGGAAAAGGCATATCTTACCCAGTAAGTGGACTTTGTGCCCTGAAGTCTACCTATGTTGTTTTTCATTGCTGGACTGAGGAGAGGTCCCCCTTTAGGTATGTTGTGCCTTTACAGACCTTGATGTTATCTGACAGGATTTCAGTTTCAGAATGCTTTTCAGTTTTCACTGGGTTCTTGGGTTCCTCATTGTGTTGGCCCGATGACAGTGTTATGGATTTGCAGACATGCAGGTTATGGTTAGTGTCAGAGTTTTCCTATTAAGCTCAAAGCCTACTTTCTTTGCAGAAATTTGCTTCCTTTCAGATACATTGTTTTGCAAAGAATAGGATTTTATGATTTTATACCTTATATTTGCATGTCTTTCCTACCCAAGGAGATAATTCCAGCACAGCTTAGGCATATTTTACTGAAGGATCCAAGACCATTTATACTGAATCAGTTCAGATTTAATATTCTTCAATAACTTTTCTTTTTCTGACTCAACAGAACCAACAGCTTCATTGTATGTTTATGTTAAATCCAAAGTGGGGGGATGGGAGGAGGGAACTGAAAATAATTTTCTAGTCCCTTGGACACGTGTGGTTATTACTGCCCTGCGGCAGCCCCTGACAGAAAAGGACACGTGTCAAACCGCACTCTGCCTGCCAAACCTAATGCTTCTTCACTAGCTTGTTGTGTTCCAGCACAGCCATCAATGACATCCAGGTACACAAAAACCTGGAATCAGTTTTCTTGCCATCTGCAGAGCAGCAACTGCTCGCGCTTATCACAATGAGGCCTGGATGCCAGAAGAATAAATAACATTTATGATCCTTTTCTGACTTATTTGTAGCCTCAAACAATAAGGAAAATGAAAAACATTAGTGTAAGAGAAGCAAAGCCATACAAGATAAAGCACTTGGAAAAAGTTTTACTTAAAGTATGTGTCCTGACATAGTGTCCAAGGAACATTTTTCACCAAGTGAAAGCACGCTAAATTATGCTAGTACTGTCTTCTCTTCCATGTGGTTGCTGACAGATGTTTGGAAAATAAAATCTTCCTTTCTGCTTGACCTTAAAAGCTGTTTATGGTATATTTATATTGTAAAACAGTAAAACAGCACAACAAAACGGGGAGTTTTTCTATGATAGAAACAAGACACTTTTGCTTTGTTACTTAAATTACATAGGAAAATATTAAAACTGTTTTTCCTAATAATATCAACAGAAATTACAACAACAATGAAAATAATAATAATAATAATACCTATTACTTGCAATGAATAACTAGACTGAAAAAACTCCACTAATTGCAATGGGTTTTGCCATACATCTGCAAGAGAAAGTGAATTCTGCAGGCAGGTTGTACTAAAAACATGTCTATTTTCTTTTATTTATCACTTTCTTCCCAAATAGCTCTGTAAAATGCATACCTTTCTAATAGGTAATATTCTCTCAGGGTTAGGCTGAGTGACAAACAGCAGTGATAATTTACATGGAAGTGATTCATGTAATGGGTAAAGCTGGAGGAGGTGGATGTGGGTAAGAGAAGGGATGGAACAATGGAAGACATGAAACCTAGTGCAGGAAACAAACTGCTTTTTTAAAGACTTGGAATGACTGGTTATTTTTTGCACTAGGGTAGCTGTCTTAAAAAGGAAGAGTGATAAAGTTTTAAACAGTGACTGACAAAAAAATACAAGCAGCCTCAACAAGAAGAGTAGCACCCTGCAATGAAAGACAAGAGCCTCTGGGTTACAGCCATGGGGAGCTTCAGGTCTTGGAGTTGCTGGGGAAGCAAACAGTATTGTTCTGTAGTTTGTCAAGTTCAAGTGGAAAACTAGACTTTTCTACATTTTAGGATAAAATCAGAGAGATTTGAATTTTTTTCACATTTCTCTAATACATACTATACAGGCAACACAAGCTTGGATGACAACTACACTGAGTAACACAAATATAAATTACCAATAGTGAGCTCAGGAAAAGTAAGACTACAGGGTCTGGGGATTTTTTCAAAACACAAACAATTTCCATTAAAACTATTTTTTTTGGCTTGGTTTTTTAAATCTACATTTCAAGGAAAAAATAGCTTCATTATTTTGACAAAATTCACACCTTTATTAGGATGGAATAATTTCTTGGATTTAAGCAGGCTGGAAAGTAATTTCCTCTGAAGGATCCTTAAATAATCTAATTGTATTACAACCAAACAGGGTAGAAAAATTGCATCGAAGTATTTTTAGTCTACTGGTTTTGTAGCAAATATTTGATATGGAGGTTAGTAAGTATTACACTGAGAAGTTATACTGTGAGCAAGGAGTGTGCTCCTGATGTAAGCACTGACTAATAAATTTTGGGAAATTTTGCCCTAGATATTAAGCAAGAAATGAGAGGAAGAAACATCAATGGAGGAGGGATGAGAGAGCAAAGATCTCTGAAGTTGGACACAGCGTCTTTAAACATGACAGGTTTCATTATATCTAATGAAATTCATTGCCATAAAATGCTGCAGTTACTGAAGAATTTTCTTTTATTATCTTTTCAAAGTCCAAGTTTCAGTAGGAAATTAAAATTTGTATTTTTTCCTTCCTCCTAACAGCAATATTCAAAGACTAGAATGGTTAACTAGCCTACATAAACAAAATCTGTCATCTTTAAAAATTACCTTGGGTGTTTGATGCATATCTGTCTTTTTTAATTAAAGAACTTGGATTTGTTCTGATACTTTGAATAGAAACCAAAATACTAGGACAAAAATATAATTTGCTTAAAAATATAATGGGAACTTAGCACTGAAAATTATCATCTGAGTGAAACAGGGAACTTTGCTCCATGCAACCCTCATTTAAAAAAATTAGGCTACAAATGAGACAGTGTAGGTACTCCCCCCCTGTTCCTGCTCTCCAGCTGCCAGCAGCTTCCCAAGAAATATCACTGCCACAGAACAGTGCTGGAAAAGTCACTAATGTATTACTGTGGCCAGCCAGAGCAGCTCTCCAGAATTTCACTGTTAATGAATTAGCAATACTTGGAAAGATTTATACATCTTTCAAAAGAAAAACAAAAAAAGAAAAAAATTATTACACCAAGGGGTAATTGTATCTTTGACAACATTCTTGGCAACCATAATAAAAGCTATTTCTTTGAAAAAAACATTTTAAATTTTGTAAATCATAAGGCCTGCCTGCAAATGCAGAACACTGCAAGCACTCCAGCTGATTTAGTTGTTGGCCTAGAAACTCTGCTGTCGGGACAGTTAAACAGGTCCATAGTTTAAGTTGACCAGGAAATTATTCACAGAAGAAACAGACACAGCATCTCACATGGAATTTTCTCCCATTAAATCCTGAACTGTGTTGCAGCATTGAGAGACTCCAACATTATACACTGTTGTTGGGCTAGACTGTTTACAGTGATATACTACTTTCCATAGCCTTGGTCAGTCCAGGCAGCTAAAGGTTACTGTGCTTTCTACTGAATCTTGTGATAAAGACAAAAAGGAATAAACTGGACTAGGAGCAAAGCTGCTGCAAGGCCAATGGAGGGGGCCCAAGCCAACACTCTGTTATGGGCCTTCTGTTCTTACATCATAAATGACTCAAAATGTTATCTAAATCAGACTTGTGTGTTCTTCATCACCTAGATGTCTGTAAATGCTTTAGCTGCTCTTCCTTAGCATGGGATCCAAGTCTACAAATACACCACATTGTCTGCTGAGTTTCCAAAATACTAATCCACAAGGTAATTACTGGAGACATTGCGACGGCAAAGCAAACTTTAACTGAAGACAGAGGAAACATTACTTCTCTATTTCTCCCACAATGTTAGAGGTCAGTAGGCAATAACCAGAATATAATTAACAGTTACACATTCTCTTTTCATGAGTGCCCAGCTAGATGCATGTCAGGTAGCAGCCCCGAACAAAAGAATGCTAAATCAACTGTAGTGTGATACAGAATGTTTTGATTTATAGTTCCTAACAAACTGCTTTCTCCCTCTACTCTGAGTTACAGTGCCTTGTGTTGAAGTACAGTGTGATTAGAAACTGGCTGAGGCTGTGGCCTTTTGTGAACAATGGAGGCAAATATGTCACTCATGGATGTTTGGTTTACATTGGCTCAGCAGCTCTCTTGGAGCTTGGTTTTCTAATATCTAACTAGGATTTTTTTCCATAACAGCTGATGCAGGACTCAAGATATTTACATTCAGCATTGTGCAGGCTGTCCTTTCATATTTAGGTTAATAACTGAACTATTAATCTTCAATATTTTGAGTAAATAAATTAAAATCTGGTTAGATGCTGGCAAATGTAAATCACTGTATACCAGCTGTCACCAGGGGGAACTATTAATTCATGCAGCAGCTTTCAAGGCTGAACTATTATGGACTGGCACATAGAAATACACAAATGTTTAGAAGACAGAGACCTGGAAGCTGTGTAATGACTAAACACAGGTTAAAAGATAGGCATATGACACAAATTCAGCTACCATAGTAATTAAAACTGGGCAAAGATTTTATAGATATTATATATGCACAAAATAGACATGGAATGGCGTATTTACCATATATGATGCATTTAAGAGGTTACCTTTGTTGAAAATAAATAAAATGTGATTCAATAAAGACAAGTCCACTGCAGGATGGTATCAGTGACCCTTGACTAGACCAAAAATCCCCAATCTAAACCAACATTGTTTTGGTGTTCTTTCTTATTCCTACATTTCTTGGCAGAAAGGCTGTTACTGGTCAAGACAAAAAAAAAAGGCAAAGACATTTTTGTCAAATCTTCTTATAGTCATGGGGTTTGTTAAGAAAAATCAAGGAATTGTTAGCTCTTTAGCAGGGACATTTGAAAGAAAAACATGATAATGGATTTAAAAGCAGAGATCACAACTCCGTAATATGCTAGTAAAACAGCAGTAATTCAGCAAATTCCACCAAACTTCTCTTTTCCATCCACTCTCAGGTGCCTTGTAGTCCCACTCAAATCTGAATGGACCCTACCCACCTTAATTTACAAGACTTACTCTGATTCAGATTAATCAGATTAGTCAGCAAGCAGTAACAGTAATAAGGATAAGTGAAGCATATTTACCAAATCAGTGGGTATGGAAACTATTAGCATGTTAGCAAGAATAATGCTACATGAAAAGTATTGGCTTTGTTGTAAACTAAAGACTAAACACATCACAATGACACACTTTAACAAAGGCAAGTTTTATACTGAATTTTGACAACAGACATATCACAGGTAAAACAAGCAAGGTAATTATTTTGTTTTTTATATAGTTATAGAAAGATAGAATGGCTTTAGTTGGAAGGAACCTCAAAGATCATCTAGTTCCAATCCCCTCTGCCATGGCCAGGGACACTTTTTACTAGACCAGGTTGTTCATTGCACCATCCATCCATGCCTTGCACACTGCGAGGCATGGTGCATCCACTTGTCTGAGCAACCTGTTCCAGTGCCTCACTACCCTCACAATAAAGCATTTCTTCCCAATATCTAATCAAAACTACTCTCTTTCTCAGGTAAAACTTCCAACCCCCCCCCTCCCCCCCTTGCCCTGTGACTACATACCATGGTGAATATTCTCTCTCCATCTTTCTTGTAAGCTCCCTTCAGGTGCAGAAGGCCACAAACAGATCACACAGAATTCTTCTCTTTTCCAGGCTGAGCAAACAAAATCCTCCCAGCCTTTCCTCCTGGGAGAGATGCCCAGCCTTCAAATCAACTTGGTGTCCCTCCTCTGGACTTGCTCCCATACGTCCATGTCCTTCCCATGCTGGGAGGCCCAAAGCTAGATGCAGCACTGCAGGTGGGGTCTCACCAGAGCAGAGTAGAGGAGCAAAATCCCCTCCCTCTCCTGCTGCCCACACTGCTTTAGATGCAGCCCAGGACACGTTTGGCTTTCTATTTTGGGCTGTGAATGCACATGGCTGGGTCACATCCAGCCTCTCATGCAGTACCATCCCAAATTCCTTCTCAGCAGGGCTGCTCTCCATCTGTGCATCCCCCAGCCTGGGTTGACAACAGAGGTTAAACCTCATGAGATTCCTTTTGGCACTGTTCTTGAGCTTGTCCATGTCCCTCTGGATGGAATCATGTCCTTCAGGTGTGTCAACTTCACTGCTCAGCTCAGTGTCATCTGCAAATTTGCTGAGGGTGTACCTGATCCCCTCATCTATGTCATTACTGAAGTTATTAAATAACACTTGTCCCTGAGAGACACCACTCATCACTGATGTCATTGGGACTCTGAGCTGTTGACTACTAACTCCTGGATGTAACCATAGCAGATGATGTGGCTCTGGTTAACCACTCTGGGTAACATCTTTCCATCTAACAGTGCACCCATCAAATCAATCTCTCTCCAGTTTAGAGAGAAGGATATTCTCAGG
Source organism: Motacilla alba alba (assembly GCF_015832195.1). Taxonomy (NCBI): domain Eukaryota; kingdom Metazoa; phylum Chordata; class Aves; order Passeriformes; family Motacillidae; genus Motacilla; species Motacilla alba. The sequence goes on from NC_052016.1 coordinate 68,426,118, forward strand.
GACTCTGTCAAAGGCTTTACAGAAGACCAGATAAATGACATCTGTAGCCCCCTTCTCTTGACCACTGATGCAGTCACCCCATCACAGAAGGCCACCAAGTTGGTCAGGCAGGCCTTGACCTGCTGGCTGGCTGTCCCAAATCAACTTCCTGTCCTCCATGTGTGTCAGAAAGCTTCTAGGAGGATCTGTCCCATGGCCTTCCCAGGGACAGCTGGGAAGCTGACAGGTCAGTAGTTGCTAGAGTCCTCATTTCAATCCTTTTTAAAGATAGGTACAATGTTTCCCTTTTTCCACTCACCTGGGACTTCCCCTGACTACCAGGACTTTTTAAATATCACAGGATGCAGGTTGGTAACTACAGCAGCCAATTCCCTCATGACTCTGGAATGCATTTCATAAACTTATTCAGGTTCTCCCGGTGGCCATGAACAGGATTTTTACTTACAGTTGGAGGGCCTGTGTGCAGGGTTACTGTTTCTCCTTGGGCCGGTGCCACCAGGCTACCTCTTGCTCCGGGAGCGTCGCTTCCATGGTGCCATCCGGTATCACCCTCAGCCCACCTTCCGCCCAAGCCCGGATGTCGTAATATAAAAATGCCTCACCACCAAATGAAGAGCAGGAGGGCTTCTTGCCCGCTTAATCCAGAGAGATTTATTGAGGGACGAAATGGAGAGGAGCAAGGACACAGACTTCTCCGAAGAGGAGCAGAGGCAAAAAGGCCCTGACCCTGGCAGGGGTCCGGGTATATAAACTCAGGGAGGTAGGCGGGGTTTGGGGAGGAGCTAGGGCGGGGTGACACAACACGAACCAATAGGGAAAGGAGGTAGGAGTGGTTCCAACCCTGGGACCAATGGGGAACAGGGAACCAAGGAACCTTCTAGAACAGGGGAGTGGGGAGCGGGTGACTGACGCGGTGATTGACATGGTGATTGACATGGGAGCTTGCATAACACACATGTTGTCTCCCAAGGCATTCCCAAACTTTCTTCTTTCAGGCCGCCTCCCATACCTGTGTTCCCCCGGTTGAGTTTCTCAGCCTTGTCATCTGTTATTACCTGTTCACCAACACTGTTCATCAGGGGCAGTACACCTTTCACCTTCCTGGCTGTTGGAAGCCATACTGTTGGAAGCCCTTGTAGTTTTCCTTTGTTCCCTGGCCAAGTTCAGTTCCAGCTTTACCTTGGTCTCCCTCACCCCATCCCTACCCAACCAAATTTCATCTCTATATTCTTCTTTCTTTCCAGGTTATCTGTCCTTGTTTCCACTGCCTGTGCATTTGTTCTTTTCCCTTAGTTTGACCTGCAGTTCCTTATCCAGGCATGCCAGTCTCTTGCCTTCCTTACCTGATTTATTGTTCCTGGGGATTGCTGGGGATTGCAGTTTTCTTGACACTGATTAAGTCTCTGTTGGGTTACTGTGTTTAGTTTTGGGCACAACATTTTCAAAAAGGCAGACAAATTGGAAAGAGTTCAGAGGAGAGCAACAAAAAAGATAAAATAAGATCTGTGGGAAAAGGTTAAGTGAACTGGGCATGTTCAGATTAAACAAAAGAACACTGAAGGGAGGCATGACATGTCTACAAATACATTGAGTTACTATAAAGAGGATAGGGACAAATTATTCTCCTTAGTCAATGAGGACAGAACTAATGGGCTTATGCTGCAGCAGAGAACATGTAGGTTAAGTGTAAAGGAGAAACTTTACCTAATAGAAATAGCTAGAAATACAACATGCTGCCAAAGCAGCCTGAAAAACTCCCTCTGAGGCTTAGGTTTTAGTTTGTTCTTGCTTTGTATCTGGTACAGGGAGGATCACACTGGTAGAGGTTAGGGCTCTAGACAGCTTCCTTCTGCACTGCAGATTTCTGATGTGACCTTGGGAAAGCTGGTTAGCAGCACATTTCAGCTCTCTATCTGTAAAACAGTGAGAAAAGCAATTCCCTAGCTCTCAGAGATGTTGTAAGGATAAATAGTTAAGGATTCTCAGACTCACTATGAGCCAACTAAGCAAGTATACAAATTAAACATTGAAACCTTCCACAATGCAAAGGCACCAACCCTCTGATACACCTGTAAGTGCCTTCCCATCCAGAGGGCTGCTGTGAGTGCTGCAATGGGCTTTTGCCAGCACATCCAGTCTAGGATGCATTTGGATGATCCAACCTGAGCTGCATCTGAGGAAAGAAAAAGTTCAGAGTAACAATAAATCAGTGGCTGATATGACAGGCCACTAGCAGCTCAGCCTAACTAAGCTGAGCTGAAGTCAATGGATTCTACTGTCTTAGTAGAAGATGCATCAGGAATCAGTAGCAGTCATCAAGTATGAAAAGAGACCAGTTGTCTGAGTTCTGTCTGCACAAGTTCTAACACAGTGATGTTGCTGAGATCAACCCTGAAAAGCAGATTAAAACCAATTTAGAAACGCAGACAACATTAAAAGTAAAAATATAAGATGGTGAATATAAGAGGAACAGACTTTTTTTGTTATATATTTAGTCAAACGTTTATTCTTATTTGTTGCTTAATTTCATGAGGGTAGTTTTGATGGCTAGAAAGGAGCTGCATTTCCTATCTAAAATTAATTATCAATAATAAATGCTTTGAAAAACTAAAAATAAAGCAGCAGTAGCAACATCCCACTAAAAGAATTGAGGTTTTGTGATATTAAAAATAGAGGAGAATGGGAAAGAAAATATTGTAAATAAATGTAGTCAGTTTAAATCTGTGATTTTTTTACCCAGCATAGGCTTTGCAAAGAATTTAATTACATCCTTTATTATTATTATTATTATTATTATTATTATTATTATTATTATTATTATTATTATTATTATTATTATTATTATTATTATTGCTGCTGTTGTTGCTGTTGATGCTATTGTAATTATAATATCCCTTTATAAAACTAATGCAGTTTCATCTTACTTGATTAGCTTTACAGATGGACAGAACACATATTTCCTTGTCTCTCAGTACAGACAGACTGAAAAAAAAAAAATGCTGCAATTTCTAATCCATTTTGTCCCATACCTTCTTCAGCCTATTTTACATTCCCCAGCCTGCTCCCCATTAGCTCAGCTGATACATCAGACTGGGGTTACCTATAGCAAATGCAGATGCAAGAATTACTTTTCCAAACACTTCTCACAATCCAGGCTTTATTACTTTAGTAGAAATAGTCACTTTGAAAAATTTGTACTTTAACTACGCAGTGTAGAAAAATTAAGCATCCTCTAACTCTTCCATTGCAATAGAAATGCTGAATAAACATCTGAATAAAAGAAAGCTATGAGAAAGAACTGATTTGCTATTAGCATATAGAGATCAAGAGGCAACAAAATAAATAATAAAACACTTGCACCTAAAACATTTACATAAAAATAAACAGAAACCATGTCATATTTCTCCTGCTGAAACATAAAATGGGACACATTTCAATAAAAGAATAAATGTGTCTCCTCATGGGCACAAGTGGTTTCACTTACTAGCAGCTATGCAGAAAAAAAAAAAAAAAAAGGAGTGATGTAAATGACAGAATAACTGGAAAGTAAGTCATGAGCCCAGGTGGAGCAAATGAAAAGCATGACACAAGATCTCAGAAGACCTTGACAGCACACAGGCACAACGAGCTACATTAACTCAAATGTTATTGGCATTTCATCTGGGAAGTTAAATGTTTACTGCATGAGTTATGTGCTATATGCTTATTCATATGCATCTCTACAATCACTACAAAAGCCTTTCAAGTAGAATTGTCTGAACTGTGGATGTTGTGGTTTTTTGGTTTTTTTTAATTCAGTTGAGAAACCAACAACAAAAATTCAGCTTAATATTTGGCTTTATTTTCAAGTTATTTCAGCCCTCTACTAATCCTCTAGGGGGAAAATGTACAGCAAAATGTGAAATGAAAAAGTTTGTTTGAAATAAAGAGCTATAATGTTTCGTTTCAAAAAATAAAAAGTGGAAACAAGAAAAAGACTGGTAAGAAAGAAAAAATCTCCAAAGGGAAAATAGAGATGCAATACTAACTTTGAACTTAGACACTTCCCACATTGTAATCAAGTGACTTGCCAGCCAACCACACATGCATACCAGAGAAACAAGTGAGAATGAGACTGTGGGGAGTGTGGTAGCAGTTCTGCACTCACAGTACTTTCTTTCATCTTGTAGTACATATATTTGTGCAGTTAATACATTTACCAGTTGTATTTTTTTACATGTTGCAGGCAACAGTTTGCCCAATAGCTTGTAGATAGTGTTTTGCTGGGAAAAAATAAAAACACAACACAAAAAAAAATAAAAAATAAAAACAGCCCTACAACAAAAAAACACAAACCAAAACCAAACCCACCAAAACAAAAAACACAACCACAGTAATTAAAGGTTTTAATAATGTAGAAGCAGTTTTTGTGCATGCACTACACAGAAGATGATCTGTGAGGGTTTCATATGTGCACTCTTCAGTGACTCAGTTTTAGACAAATTATTTTCTGGTTTTAGATCAAAAAGGAAGTAATTAAATCCTTTCTTCTCATTTTGAAATGCTCTTGAAAGGTTATTTTTCTTAGCTCTTATGGAAATAATACAGATATTCTGCTTCAGATTTCAAGGAGTACTGGATGTCATTGAAAAAATAGGATGTTGCCAAGTATTTCCTGGCATTACTTAGTACTAAATAATATTGCAGTACATAGAATCACAGAATCATAGAAAATTTTAGGTTGGAAAAGACCTTTAAGATCTTCAGTTTCAACCATAAACCTAATGCTGCCAAGTGCACCATTAAATCATGTCCCTAAGTGACACACCTACATATCTTTCAAATATCTTCAGGTATTCTTGGTGTAACCGGCTTCCTGGGAAGTCTGTTCCAGTGCTTGACATCCCTTTAGTGAATAAAAGTTTTTCTTAATAGCCAATCCAAAGCTCCTATGGAGCAACTTGAGGCCATTTCCTCTTGTCCTCTCACTTTTTATCTGGGAGAAGAGACCTACTCCCACCTTGCTATAACCTCTTTCATATATTTGCAGAGAGCAAGAAGGCCTCCCCTTTTCTCCAGGCCAAACACCCTCAGCTCCCTCAGCTGCGCCTTACAGGACTTGTGTTCCAGACCCTTCCCCAGCTGCATTGCTCTTCTCTGGACTCACTCCAGCTCCTGGATGCCTTTTTTGTAGTGAGGAGCCAAAAATAGGACATGGGACTCGAGGTGTGGACTCACCACTGCCAAGTACAGGGGGACAATCACTGCCCTGGTCCTGCTGGCCACACTGTTGCTGATACAATCTAGGATGCCACTGGCATTCTTGGTCTCCAGGGCATGCTGCTGGCTCAAATTCAGCTGGCATGTTAGGCTAAAGCCACCATTAAATATTTCAGTAAGTTTCATGTATTTATTTGCATTTGTTTTCCTTCAAGCTTTATGATTTGAATGATGCCAGTAATAGAGGGGAAACATGTTTGTCTTTCTGAACTGTCACTGATGACACAGATAAGTAAAACGGATGTAGGTGTTTCTGTTTTGTTTCTTACTAATGAGGCTTTTCAAGTGTTTCAATAATGAAGAGTTTGACATTTGAAATCTTTGCATCTATTGCCCTCATCAGGGTATACCACAAGGAAGAATGCCCACGTTTTGTGCTGATAAGAAGCACAGGGATAATCTAAGAAAGACAACAGCAGCTAGGAAAAAAAAAAGGACAAATGTAATCTCTCAGGTTTAGTGCAATAAAACACATGTGGAGGATCACTTTGACCTACAAAAATATATTGCCACCAGTGCAACTAGTGAGTGGCTAGACAGTGGAATGACAATAGAGGCCACAGGCCTCTCAAGTACAAAAATGACAGAAGAAAGAGGCAAAAAAATCAGTATTTGCTGGAAACTATTTTCATCTGCACATTTAGGCCAACACCATCTATTCTACTCCCCTGCGTACCATTAGGTTATTTTACTTGATCAATTAATCTAATTTTACTCTGCTTTGAGGAAGAGAAAATCAACTAGAGGAACATATTAATGTTTCAGATATATTTGATTCAACCTTCTCTATCTACAACAAATTGCACATACTGGTTTTCTTGAGCTCAAATGGAATCAGACAAGGCATATTCCTTGCTAAGTGCCTCTAGCTCTTGGTAGGTGTGTGAATTGACAAACACAGGTAACCAAAGGCAACCATCAAACCCCAGCTGAAACACTAAGAGCAGATTTATTTCATTACCACTCTGACAACTCCAGGCAGCAGAGACACACAGGGACACACAGGCTTAGTTAGGCTCAGCTCATCCTGGAGGGCAGCAGAGGTGGATGAGGGGCACTCTGCACCTCACTATAACAAAAGCTTTAGTCATGGCTTCACTCTCATGTCTGTGAGAGTGTGTTCTCTCTCCACAGGAATTCTACTTCTCCAAACAGGGAGAGGTTGGACAAGATTAGGCATAAAAAATAGGGTTTTCCCACAGTGACATTTTTAGCATCTGCAGCTGCAAGGTCACTTTGAGTAAAACTATTCCCTCCTCTTTGACAAATTTTCCAGTTTTAACCCTCTCCTCCCAACACTAGGTAACATTCAGCTTCAAAAATAACCCATTCAGACTTTACTCTAGTTTGTTACCCAGCTACTGAAAACATGTCCTTTTCCTTCCTTGCTAGCCTGTTTTTCCTCCTTTCTCTGAGCTTTTGCTTCTCTGTCAGAAGGTCTCAACCCTTAAAAACACAAAACCTGAGAAAATACCTCCACACTGGTATGTATTTCAAATGTCCTATTGGTGATTGCTATTGTTTCAGTTGTCTTGCTCCACTGGGGTATTTTCACAGGTCCCCACCTTTATCCCAAGTAATACAATGCTGTTTGCATTCCCAAATGAAAACAGAAGGCATAACCAACTTTGAACATTTCATGAACCAGTGCTGTGTACCGGGAATCCTGATCGAAAAAAGCACAGCCAAAAGCTAAGCTATAAGAAGAGGACTGGTTAGAAATAGTCTTAAATAATAAATCAGAAGACCACTTTTGCTAGGAACGGAAAAGAAATCTGGCATATGAAGACATGGAAAGGTACTGCCACGAATAACATTGCTTAGACCTCCAACCTAACCATAGCAGCATTGTCTTAAAATGTAAGAAGAGTTTTTTAAGTGTTCGCTTGTAACCATTTTGATAAGAAAAATAGATAAAATTAGTGCAAGGAGAACTGATTTAAAAATTAAAAGAAATCCTAGCTCAGTTTTACTCTCCCTTATTGCTCCAAACTTACTTGAATTTTAGTATAAAAGTGGTTGGAACGTAAGAATGATTTCTTTCTAAGTGGAGAGCCAAAGCCAAAAAAGAAACAATTCTCATCCAAATTTGTTTGGTTCTATCAGAAACAGGATGAAAAATATGTAGTGAGCTGTATTTGCTCTCTTCCTTCATCACTGGGCAAGGCTGGTATTCCTTCCTTCACCCCAATAAAAGGGAGATGCAGCAGTTCCTCTAAAAAATCCAACCCCTGGAAAGCAGAGTGAGAATTGCAAGAAACAGCCTTCCCTGTGGGAGAGATTGATCTTGCATCAGCAGCACTCATGGAAATTGATACTATATAAGAGAGTAGATAACAAAATGTTATCACTTTCTTTTAGATGCCTGTATTACTTTTAGACTCCTGCTATTACACATGTCCGTTTTTGCTGTTCCCCCTTGTCACCTTTTGCAGTCAGTAGGGAGGAACAGGCATTTTTAAGGTGTTTCTTCTGACCCATTTTAAATATCTGCATTAGGATGAGGTAAACTGTACTTCAGTACTGTCTTTATTTAGGGTGAGCCATAGGAGTTCAGACACGGATATCTACATTGCACACCCTCACTGTAAATATCTCTAATTTGTCATATAAATCCCAGACAAAAAAGAAAACAAGACCAAGAGAGAAAAAGAGAGAAAAGGACTAAGAGAAGAAATAATATCAGAGTTCCTAGTATATGATGTATATGTTGTAACGTAAAATTCAAAAGCTAATCAACAAATTTAACGATTAAAAAAAAGATAAAAAAGATTAAAAGTCAAACAGCATCTCAAAAAAGAACACAAATGCCTCGATTCATCTGCACAAAGTGGGTTGGAAGAAGCATGTTATCTTTTTCCCTTAATTTTAGACTGAAAGTTCAGCTAACTCACTACAACTGCAAGTTTGTTCTGTGTGGTACATATGTTAGTATCCTCACAAAAAATAAATTTCAAAATATATGAACTTGAGGAATGTTGATTTATCCTAAAGGAAAAACTGAAACCATTTTTTAAATGCATCTTCAGAGGTTTCTTTATTTTTGAAATTACTGTGGGCATTCTTTTTCCTAATTTGGCCCCTTTTGCTTCTGACTTGTTCTAAACAATTCTAAACAATTCTATTTGTTTTCATGCATGTTAAGGGACTCACAAGCACTAATTCTGGACAAAAGAAAAGGAGTTAAAATTTTATGCACTACTTGTACAGCTGGACTCAAAGCCATCAACTCAGCAAGAGTTAAAATGCAATTAACAGATTTACAGATGAATTGCAATTACTTCAGGGTTTGTTTGTTTTTTTTTTTTAATTTTCAAATTACCATGTCATACAAGCTCAACAATTTGAAAAAAATCTTTTTCTTTTCTTTTTTTTTTCTTTTCAGAATAGGAAGGAATTGAAACAACAGAGAGTAGAAAAGACTATTAAGAAAATAAACAACGCAGAAATCTTTCACTCTATTAGTGAAAGAGACTATTTTTTTTGCCTTGCAGTCTTTTGTCTCTTTTAGACTTGATATGTTTCAGTACTTCAACTGTTGGTGAATACTTTCTTTCTCTAGGAGTTTTAGTATTCAGTTATGCAATATTGCACTTCAGGTAATCTTATTTGTAAATGAATCTGTAGGATTGATGTTAATATGTAGTTTAATTTGTAAGGCACAATCTTGAAAAGTCATAAACTCACTTTGCATCCTTACATACTCATATATTAAAGAGCTATCATTTATAATAAACATCTGCTTTATAACACTGATGTGACAGAAGGCATTAGACAAGGAAAAAGGGCTTTTGGTGTGATACACCAAGCACAAATATGCACATGTATAAGCAAACTTTCAAATTATAGCTGAGTGATTTTCTTATGCCAGTCCAAGGATTATTAATACACATGTCAATGTCAAATTTAATAAAGCTGTTGCATTAATTGTAACTATAGTGTCTTGTACTAACACCTGTCAAGGTGTTTCTGGTGCAGAAAATCTTTGTCATGAATGAGCTAGGTAACATAAATTATAAGTGAACTAGCCTTTTACCTCAGGAGATCCAAATTCAAAAACGGCTTTTAGTCTCAAATGAGTTGTTTATCACACCCCACTGAACCTCCAAATATGGCACAGTTCTGCATGGGTGGAAATCTGGGCTCAGGAGATGTGAAGGATTGGAATATTAGGCTGTATCACTAATCAAGATTGTGGTGTATTGGCAGAGACAAGTAGGGAAGTGTGTACAGCAAAATCCAGCTCCTTCCCTCACAAGCCAGCACTTTTTGTATCTTAAATTCCACAAGCAGGATGTTTGTAAGCAAATTTTGGACAGAAAAATAAGATGCTGTTACTAATGACAGCTTTTGCAAATCAACCTCATACAACTGTTGATGATATTCTCCCATCAGAAGCAATGGTAACCATGTGAACATCAGTCAGTGCTACTTATCTCTGAAAATGCTGAATATCATTGTTGAAGCCTGAATGCAAAGATCTATGAAGACTGCAATCCTGTAAGTTTCAGTTTTCTACAGAACTGCTCTCATGCAAAATAAAATTATAGAGAAGCATCTCATTCATGAAAAAAAGGAAAAATTCCCAGTGGAAAGTCAATTAATATGTATTTTTATGCCAACAATATCATCTATTAATATCTCTTTGCAGGAATTGCATGCATTTAAATTTACTTCATCCAATTTTCACTGGAGGTAAGACACCACAGTGCTAGGTCTGTGCAGAATCACAACTCGCATTTGTTTTTACAAACATGCAAAGCCAGCTAAAGGAAGTTCATGCCACGTTCTTGCATACCACATACAGCACCCATGGAAGGATGGCACTATCTTTCCTCAGTGAGCAGAAGAGTGAAGAGAAGGGTGCTGGCAGCATCCACTTGAACTTAGTGTCTGTGCTGAAGCCACATTCCAGCTTGAAGGTCCCATCATTGCACGTTCTTCTTTTATATACTGGGCTTCACTTTTCTGACTGGGCTTCAGCAATACATCTTTAAGAATCTCTGGAGGTGCAAACCTTCAACTTAACAGTAAAAAGTTTGCATTTTAGAGCAAAGCAACAAAAACCCTTATTTGCACAGGGCCAAGTTGTCACTTTTCAAAGCCCTAGGTTAACTTTCAGCATCCCAAAGAAAGCAAGAAGGAAACAACATACCCTCAAGCATACAAAAGGCAAGATGTAGAGGGTGGATACAAGTCAGAAAATGACTGTTCAAACATACCACAATAAATCTCAAGTCCTCTATTAGCAAACATTAAATATATATCTCTGCAACTTTATTAGAACTGTCTGCTGGAAGATAACAAAGAGGAGGGGAGAACAATTTTACTGTTCCTGTCTTCCTAAGGGAAACATCCCAGCTGAACAGACTGAGCTCTCCAGAACTAAGAAAGATGAAAAGAGCCTACACAGCAGGTGGATTTTTACTATGAGGTTTTAATGCAGTAAAGCAACCCCATGGGAAAAGCAGGAAAGGTATAATCCGAGTTTTGCAATATTCAGATACCAACAGAGAAACCTAGATGGCAAATTGTTGTCTTCCTTCATCAATAAAAAACTGCCACATTTTGCTATGAATTAGGTATTTCATTATATTAATTAATGTACGCTGGACTTTGTTTAGTACAGAAATTTCCAAATAGCAGTGTTAAATGAAACAGACTACTGATCTTACAAAAACTTTTTAGAATTGCAGAATTGCATGTTATTCAAGAGCTATGTTGCGAACTAGCAGTCCAGTAAGTAATATATATTTCATAAAAGGCCTAATACAAATTTAAACAAATAGACAATTAATGCTTCAGAAGTTAAACGTGTATTCAGCTATTTATTGAAACAACAATCCAATTTCAATCTCCTTTAAAAAAATAAAAATAGTATCTGCACAAACTTATACAAAAATGAAAATGAAAACCAATTCAAAGGCCACAACTCCTTAATAATAAGCAATAAATAAAATTCCAAATGAAGACCAAATGCTGTGCTTACTTATGCTTATTATGGAAAAAGATTGAATAAGAAAAATAAGTTGTCATAATTCACATGCTCCTGTCTGTGTTTTGTAGCTGGCATATTCTTCTGCAACAGCACAGACCAATAACCAATGTTTTGACACACTGATTTTGTAATGGAGTAAGAAACAGAGAGTGAATAAGTAATGTGTAATAGGTAAATAAAAAGCACAGAGACTTAGGGAATACAGATCACTCCATTCAGAATAAGTTTTCTGATGTTTATTTATTTATGTTTATATTTGCATTTTAAAAATCAGCATTAGAAGGCTAGAGATATGCACATATGTACACAGGTACTTGTGTCTGCCTTCTACCTAAACAAGAAGATGTAACTATGATTTCTGTCTCAAAGATAAACTGGTAATAGAGTCAGATTTTTCTTTGATAATCTTGGGGGTTTTTTTTGTGAAAATGTTCAGAATCCTGCTTCTCATAACAATGTAGGAAATTAGCAAGAAATAAAGAAATTTAAAATGTATTAAACATTGCTTTTGGACACAGTTGTTAGTGCTACTTTCAAACAGAATTTTTCTCAAAAGCTTTTAATTTTACCTTTTCTTCAAGCTGCACTCTCAGGATTTGTTCAAAATACATCAGATCCTTGCTTACAGCCTTGCCTATCTGCTTCTCTGGAGTTGCATCTCTCTCACAGAGATACACATCTTTAAAAACAGTAACTAGCAGAGCTCCTTCATCCATATGGGCACATGCACGTGTTCTCAGTGCTTTGGATAGTGACAGGTGGCTGAATTTGGGGGGAAGCTACTTTTCAACTATCTGGTTCCATAAAGGGTCATAGCTATCAATTATAATTATCTTAAATAAACTGAAAGTGGGTTTTGGCTAATGAATAAAAGATGCAGATGTAAAAGTTTACTTTAAAACGATTCATGCAGAACACTAACATTATGGCAATACTGCATTTATTAGAGGTAGGAGAGACCAAAACAATTCTAGAAGTTTGACATTCTCATTCAAGGAACAAAGAAAAGCTCAAATTTAATAAAGGTCAATCAAGAATGAATCCAACTCATTGATCTAAGATCATACAGTCACTAGAATGGCCACTAAGTGAGTACACTCAGTGGTCAATAAAAAGAGGTCACAAGTTTTTACTGAAATATAGCTAAAAAGAACTACATAGGTCTTTTAGAAAAGTAAAAGGAAAACAATACTGAAGTATTTAGACAACCCAATAATTATTTTTATCATATATATATATATAAAGATTTCTGGTAGATATTTTTTTATGAAAAGCCTACCTTAGTCCATTTACTGGGTTTTGATTCTAATGTCACAGAATGTTCTAAGAGTCAGAAAGCTCATGTTTTGATATAGGGAAAAAAAAAAAAGCAGAAGAATATCACCTATATCTCTGGAAAGCTTTAGAGAAAAACAGAGCAACAGATTTCAAATTAAACAATCAAGCATGCAGATTCCTGGCACTAATGAATGTGGAAAACATTGCAAGTGATAAAAGGTTATGAGTTTGTTTTTGACGTGATTAAGTCTGTGATCATCATGCCAGCCCAAAATGGCAGGGAAGAAATACAAGGAGTCCTTGAAATGGCAAAGTATGTAAGAATATTTACAATGAGAACAGGAGTGCTTCTGTGGAAAGAAAGTAAAAGACAGATATTTGCAAACCTTTGTAAACACTTTCAAAGATCTTAAGAAAAGAGTCCCTAGCCCAAAGGTGCTTTGGCAGTGAAAAGGAAATTAAGTTGTCTCCAGATTCACATCCAGTCTGATAAGAGCAGTCTGGTCCCAGTCGCCTAATGAGCCGTAATCCTCAATACAACCCGTGTGTCAGGACGGTCAGGCGCAGAAGGAGACTCCGTGTAGCCTTAGTAACAGGATATGGCACGGTTCACCTCTTTAATTGCAACACCAACCACATTTGAAAACAATTTGTTTGTTTTTTCATGTACTGTTGAAACTTAGACATGTGAAACTCCAGCAGACAGGATCTCCCCCTGGAGGTGTTCATGAGCATCTACTGCCTTTTAGTCACTTTAGGGAAGTGAAGCATGCATTTTTAGCAAACTTGTTCGCTAGCTGCTCAAATGCAGTTGCCAGTGATGTGACTAAGCTGTAACAAGTGGATCCCATTCCCTAAAAATATTTTTTTTTTTTATTAGGGTGATCAGATCTGCGAATCAAACACAAGTCTAAGAAAGATTTGAGGTTTATGTACTCTCTCTCCAGAACAGTTGACAGGAGTGAGGTAGTACTGATTAAAGTGTACTGGTACATCAAACTGAATTTATAACAAGTATCCTAGAAAGTACGGAGATCATGAGCCTCAGAATAATTGCTCAGGACAGGGAGCTGCAGAAAGTGGTCCTAACTCTTAAGACTGGAATGGTTATGACCTGTCACTAGCCTTATCTGAAGCCAGAGCTCTCAGTTTCATGTGAAGCTCTTTAAAGATACCACACATGGTGAACTCCAAGGTAACATAGGAAAAAATATTAAAAATATAAGGTAAGACCATTTAGGCCTACCAAAACAAAAGACAATGTTTGGAAACAATATCTGTAAGGTAAATATTAGTGTTTACCTCATTCAACAAGAACAAAAGCCCTGCTAGAAAAAGAACTCATATTTGTGACAGGAGGAAGAGCACGTGGAACACAAATTAGGCACAGATTTGTTTATGTTAACTGAAGAAATTCGTTGCTCCTACACTTATACTCTCATTTCCCTGAGCCAGCTCTGCAAATGGATAGTACAGCTGACTCCATGGTTATGCCTATTGTACCCACACCTGCCAAACATGCTATGCTTAACACAGTCACATCTAAATATGGACAGCAGGATTTTGGTTAAAGACAACAAAAATCTAGCAGAGGAGTTAGACGCACTCATACACATGAGGGTAAGCAATTTGCAGTGTCTAGATCTAAAGGTGTTACTTCCTGGTTTTTGAGTCTTTATTTTTCAAAGGTTAGACAAGAGTTTTTACAGTGGTAGTTGGAAAATATCTAAAAATATAGCTCAAATTCAAAAAGCTTGTGAAATCAGCCTCTGATCATCTTATAATTAAGTTGAAGGATAACATCAGTGAAGCATTACATCTTGACAATTTATTTTTTATGAGAATTAATTATAAAAAAAAAGAAAACAAAACTGTCTTTCATGTAAGAAACTTATAGTAAAAAAAAATTGCATAAGGATGCAAGGGCAAATTCAAATAAAGAAGTGATAAGAATGGCAAGCTGCCAACAATTAATGTAAAAGTTAAATGAATCTTGCACATAACATCTTTTGCACCTAAATAGTTTTCCAGTTAATTGTTGTTCATCAGACAGGATGATAGAATGGGTGAAACTTTCTCAATTTTCCTAAGAAGGAAATAAGGAATGCTGTCTGCCATCTTGTCTTACATGCTTTTAGCAAGGGAACAATTTCATCAGAATAAGTCAAATAAGAAATCATGCTATCTATATGAACAGGATAACTGGGTTTTGCCAATAGCACTTTCATATCTCCAGAGAAACTTGCAAGTACAAATTATGACTGAGCAAACCCTGTAAGGCAAAAAAATTAAGATGAAAAATGAAGTTATAAGCAAATTTAAACTACACAAGTATTGCTCAAGTGAATATGTTGAATTTAGAAAAACTAAGATACTTGAGTGTATTTTTCCCATTTTGAAATTAAAATTGCAATGAAACATATTAAGTTGAACTTGAAAAACGTAGATATCTGTAAAAGGCAAATGCCTTCATTTTCAGCATGTAAATCTTCCTCTTTTTTTTTGAAAAGAAATTTTCCAAACCTTTCATTTTACTCAGACTAAAACTAAAACATTCTACTTAAAATGAAACAGAATGCAATATTTGCAATGCTGTGATTTAGACACAAAACTAAAAGAAAAAAAGCAGTATGAAGTTTTCATACTCACCCTTTTTTTATTTAAGTGGGAAATGCTTTTGTAGGCACTACGCTTTCCAGGTGCTCACAACACGTAATGAAAGTTACATTACTCAGGATGAAGTCATACAGACATAACTTTTACTGTGACACGAGTAAAGAAACTCTCTGCTGACCCCCCTGTTTTAAGATGACAAGTATGTACTTGATGAAAATTCCAGCACTAACACTCAGCAGCTAATGTTTCCAGGTATTCCAATATTTCACCAAAAATTTTAGCAGAATATTAGCTGTTTCATCATGGAAGGAAAATTTAGAAGCATTTGGTCAACAGCATGAGTATGAGTGAGCAAACTAAAGACTTTTTCTAAGTTCCCCCCAAGTACTAGAATAAGGAGGCTGCTTTTTTGTGGAACCTTTCACCCTGAATTTCAGAGCATTTTTTAAAAAGCAAAGAGGAGAGATTGATAGACTGGCACAGTGTGTGGACAGTAATGTGCATTGGATAACTGCAGGATCATTGATGAGACTATATGTGGCACAAAAGTTATGCCTCACCTACATGCTAAGATTTTACAAGTATTATCACTGAAGTTCTTTTAATAATATGTATCCTTCTTCACAGAATTTACCAACACATGGGACTACAATAGCATTTTTTTATACACCCTACAGAATGTAGGATAACTTGTCCTCAGGAGATGAGCCTAAGGTATAAATCAATAGATCCCTGCTAGTGTGATCAAGAGCCTATCTTTCAAAAATACCAAGAAAGAAAAGGCCCCCATACACAGAAACAGTATTTGCAGCTCTCCATCAGTGTTGCAGACACTGCTCCCCAAGGCTTCGTCAGGTTTTAAACAAAAAGAAAGGCAGATCAATAACACAATGATCAAAAAAAATTGAAAGAGTTCTTCTCTACAAAAATAAACCTCAACATATTATTGCTATTGTTGCTGCTATTTCAGCTATTATTAAAGATTGTGGATAATGCTTTTATAATGGATTCTGAAGGGTTAACACAGAAAGACCTTGCCTATTCTATCACCAAACAATGGGTACAATTGAGGCCTTAATGAAAGACTATTTCATTTACCCAATAAAGTTTAATTTCCAGTTGTGTCAAACTTTAAATTATGTATTAATGGACTGGGGGGAGGCTAACATTACTGTAATGAGAATTTGGTCTATGTACTTTCATGCCTGCAAGCCTATACCTCACACAGGTTACACGTTGTCACATATTTAGGAAAGAAGTGCACATATCTGTCTAAACAAAAACAATCTTTACCTATGTTTGTGGCACTCTTATGGCACCGGTTATCGCAACAAATAGCAAAAAAGGAAAAAAAAAAAAAAAAGACCAGGTGGTATTTTACCCTGAAGCATTGAACAACTTACTCTAGTCAGTATGAAAATACAGACCAGTCTAATGAAGCAGTCAAAGGCAATTCAGGACATTTCAGGCATGTCTCCAACAAGCAATGGAGTGTGGTATGAAAACACTGGAATAGCCTCATCACTGAGGCTATCTTCTAGCAAGAAGGGGTACAGAACTATCAACAGAGCACATTTTAAACCTATCTAGCTCTGCTGAGAAGCTGGGATTGCTGGCTCAGTCACAGCTGTCACTTGCAGCACTGCTTTGGGTATCTGAGCTCATTCCTTGGCACAACTCTGCTCTGCAGGATGATACACCAAATACATGAGCTCCATTCAGGGGGTACCTCCAAAGCCAACATGTGGAAATGTTTCCTGCTTTTATAATTGACCCTAGAGAAATCTTGAGTGTGCTCTCCCAGTCACTATCATATGCCACACCATGCAATAGTTTCTTGTGTTTTTCCTCGAGACAACTACACACATTATCCCAAACCACAGCTCTTGGCAGACTATATCTTTAAATGGTAGTAGCCTTTCCATACAAAACACAATTGCTGATTTCTCTGAAAGGTATAATGCATATAAAACAAAGATAAAAATACATGCTTAGATTTTTTTCCTTACTTGCTTTATAGATTTAGCTGCAAAAAACCACAATATCTACATGCCTGGACTTTAGAAAGAGGCAGGCATTCAGAAAAATCCCTTTCTTCCATGTTTCTTTATGGACTGCCTCTAGACAGCACCTGTACACTATGCTATTTGCTGTGAATGCATTCTGCAGGTGTTTGTCTCTTCCTGCACATTGCACAGAATGTGGATGCCTTAGAGAATCCTGGACTGCAATCCAGGGTCTGAGGCATAAAAGTTAGGCATTGTAAAGCTCAACATTATGTCTTTTTTTTGTTTGTTTTGGATTGAGCTTTCTAGCCCCAGGCATGTTCAGTCTGCATCGACACCTAACATTTAAGCCATTGCAGCATCTCACACAAGACCCTTAGAGCATTTCCCCTCCACAACTTTTATTTCTTGCCCACAGAATTTGTATTCCGTAACCACAGCACATAACCCTACGCAGGGCATTGTCTGACCTCAGCCACCAAGAATTCAACAGAACATGTGCACTCCACTCTGCAACACCCTCTTGACTTCTTATGCTTTTGAAAGATACAAGATAGCAGATGATTAGGAGTAAAGCAGAAAAAAAAAATAAAATCTGGGAGGCATTTTTTTTGTCTGTCTAAGATTTCATCAGGAATGGGACAAAACTTTACCTTGTGCTTCTGAAACTGCTGGTGCTTGCACTAAAAGAATTATGTGTGGGTATGTCATTGCCAAAGCTCTGCCTCGTTGTTGCTTCCCAGGACTGTGAAATCAATACATACTTTCTGAAGCAATAGTTTTGAAACTTTAAATGGGAATTTCTCAGTTTGTATTTTTCCCAGGTTTCAGATATTCTTTTGACTGTGCTTCCCCATTCTCTATTTTGTTAAAAAGAGAAAAAAGAGTCTTCAGATTGTTGAGAACAATAGATCATAATTATTCTAATCTGCTGTTATTGAGGAGAAACTACAGGAATTTTAATCTACAGTGTATCAATTTTATACATCGTAATGCCTCCTTCAAAGTAGTTGCATTCTATCATCACAAAAAAAAAATCTACAATCACTATCACACACCAAGCACAGGTAAGAAATTTGAATATTAAAGCTTTTATAATGCAGTCACATTGTATGCAAGACAGCTGCTTGATAGGTCTCAGTATCCAATGCATTTACTTTTCCAATAAAAATATTCATACATTCGTCATTTGGTCTAGTACAGAGAACACTTTGTCATAACACAAAAGTCTGAGGTGTAAAACTACATTAAAAGAAACAGTTTACTTCATTACAGCTTCTGTACACATTTCAGACAAGCATATTAATCCTATTTACAAGCACTAATGAAAACTTTCAGCACTTCTGTAAGGCAGTAAGATAAATTACTATTAATACATAAGCAGGGAACTTGTGAAATGCAAGACCAGATACCAACAGTAGATCTTAAATTATTATTATTATTGTTGTTGTTGTTATTGTTGTTATCATCATCATCATCACCACCACCATCATCACTAAATACAGATCCCGATTGATCCAGATACTTGTATTATTGCTACAGCTCAATTCAGATCTTGGATTCATATTTCTTTTTGCCAAGATAAATAGTGTCCAGACAGGGTGGCCCTATAGTGTGATCAGTAGGATCTTACAGCATTCCTGCTCCAGGAGGTCATTGGTAGTAAACAACAGCTGGAATCAAGGAAGAACTAAGATCTGGAGGCACTGCTGGTTTTCTGCTCTGCTCCTCTCCTCACTTCACTCCCACCCCCCTGTTTGTCTCTCTCTCCCCTCTTTGATCTCTTTGTATGAGAAATTTATTCCAATAGAAATGTACAATCAGAAGGAAAAAAAAAAAAAGAAGAAGCGGAAAAAAAAAAAGAAGGAAAAAAAAAGAAACTAAGAAATGGTCACAATTCAGGCCCATAAGGAGATAAGCACGAGAGTGTTCCCTAAATAAGCAATCTTTAGTCCATTCCCACAGAAAAAACTGGAAAGTAATCCATTTTAAAAGGATGCAAATTAAAAATGTTTCAAGATTGGAGGCCAAAATTGTGCCTCCTTTGTCCTTTCCCTGGACTGCTCAAGCTGGAAGACAAAACTGAAGCACACCATGATCCTCCTTCAAATTCAGATTTCTTTCATACAAGAACAAGGGCGTGAAGAAGAGGCAGAGAAAATGTTAATCCAAAGTTGTAATGACAGAGCAGAAGAGAGATTTATCAGGGTCTGAGTGTGAGAAGCACTATTATACTCCTCAGTGTAGAAAAGACCAAAATGATGTTCTGTAAGTTGCAATGCATGGTCCAAGCTTTAATGGAACTTACGCATCTCAGAGAAAATGATTAATAATAAAACAAATCTTTTGAAAAGTTTTATGTATACAGAAAAATGCTGCATGATTTTTCTCAATAATTTAAAATCAAGACTAATAAAACAATAAATAAATTGTTAAATTTCACAGGATGGCAGGTGTGCATTTTGGAAATTTTAGAAATGCCCTGGGTCTGATTGGAATGCAGTTAATTTTCTTCACAGCAGCCCATACAGTTCTGCAGTTTTGATTTGTGACAAAAACAGTGCTGATAGAAAAGCAATGTTTCACCTGTTGCTGAGAAGTGCTTGCACAATGTCAAGATCTTCATCGCTTCTCACTGTGACCTGCACAACAGGTGAGCTGAGCTGTGGGCAAGAAGCTGGAAGGGCGCAGAGCTGACCCAAACTGACCAAGAACATATCACAAACTGTACAAAGTAATGGTCAGCAATGAAACTGCGGGAGGGAGTTCTGCCAGTGCAGCCATTGCTGAGAGACTAACTGGGCATCAAATTCCTGATGGGAGGCAGTGAGTGATTGCCTTTGCATCACCTCATGTTTCCCTGGGTGTTTTTCCCTTCACTTATTAAACTTTCTTTACCTTGACCCACAAGTTTTTCTCACATTTACCCTCTGTCTCTTGCCCCAACTCCACTAAGGATGGGGGTTAGTGAACTACTGGGTGGATGCCAGCTGAGATCAGTTCAACACAAGAAGATACCCTGTGATAAACCAGCAACAGAGATGAGAGAGAGAGCAGCTGAAATGTAAATGCTCAGGCATCCCAAAGAAGCTCTGCAGAAAGCAACAGGTACGTCATCCAAAAGGCTAAACACAACAAAGTGCAGAGTAAAGGCTGAAAGGAAGACTTGAGAGCTCAGAGTTGAAAAAGCTTTGCAAATTATGATATATAGAACTGTTATATTAAAGAGAAATCAGTCTGCCAAGTCAAAAAAAAGTAAGTATTGATAAAAAGAGGGGTTTTTTTTGTTGTTTTTTAACATATATCACAGCAATGCAGCGGAAATTCACAAAAATACATTATTTACATAGTGTGGGCTATCATCAACTGCAAAGACAAGATAATAGAAAATATGGGCAATTTAAGGGCAGGTAGCAAGTTCACTAAATGAAGATTTCCTTAGCATTCCATGAGCAACAGAGCCTGCAGTCAGGCTAACCTGTTTTAAAATCATATGATATCTTCAATAACAACTGCAAGCACAAAACCAAAGAAATTGGTTGGAATTTCAAGTGTCTTATTTAACACAGGAATAATGTTTTCAGATAAAAGAAGTTCATTTAAAAATTTAGTAGAGTCAGGCTGAGAGCAGCGATTCAGTGTAATCAAAATTTAAAAACACAGAAACCCCAAGCACACAGAGCAGGCAAACTCACAGTGATACTTGTTTGCCAAAGGTTGTAGGTTTTAGAAAACCTGACATGGTTTCTTCTATATTACACATGAAGATAGCTGAAGCAGTGTTGCTGGAACAGCAACTGGAACAGCACTCAAAATTAGAAGAAAAAGAGTATACAAAGAAGAGGGACTAATAAGGATGGTATAAATAAAGACATCTTTGTGAAAGTCGAAGAATACATGTTGGCTATGTAATGTGGCAGATACTGAAATGTCAGGCAAAAACCACATCTGAAGAGACACAAGCTATTTGAATAAAACACAAAATGTGCTCACTGCCAAATGTCTAGAGTCATGAAATATTGCCTAGGCAAAAGCAAAAATTAAAAATTACAGGGAAAAGACTTGGTGCCAAATTCCAAGATTCAAAAGACAGATACTGGCAAGTACTCCTGAGTAGCAAAAGTGTTGACCTCACCACATTCTGCTGATGTTCCTTGGAATGAAAATTAATCCACTACACCATAGCTGATGTTGGAAAGACGCAGTATTGTAGAAGGCATAGCAGTCCCCAATTTTAAGTTCTTTTGCATGATACAAGAGTCAGGGAAATCAGTCAAAACTGCATACGTAAAAGATGACTTCATGGTGAGCCATACTCACTGCAATATAGGTCACATAGACCAGTCCTTTTCCCCCAACACCTCAAATCTAAAAAAGTAAATACAAAGTAAGTAGTCTACACCTGAGATACTAATTACTCAAAGACTACTAGTAATCACAAAATGCATTTATAGGGAGAGGGAAACAGCCTGTGTGTGCAAATCTTTCAATCTACTGTTGAAAGAAGAGATCATATCACAAATAGTTCAATAAAACATACCAATTAAACATATCAAGACACAGATATGTGCAAAGCAACTGTTGTCCCTGTGATGCTAGTGAGATGGGACACAGGGCAATACTCATACAGATTACTAGCATCACCCAAATCCAAAAAAGTCACAATAGAAAAAGACTTTCTTGTAGCAGTGTTTGCATGCAAAAAATTTAAACAATATAGTCAAAGATAGATAAAATATTCCAGTAGTAAGTGCCCATAAATCACTTGGGAGTGCTTTTTAAAAAACACTGTCAGTCACAGAAAGCCTTTAGACTATGCTACTGAAACTTGCAAAGTGTAAGCATGAAAGAGACTGACAAATACATTGCTGATTTCTTATCCAGAGCAGCCTTGCAGTGCACAACTACAGTAACTTAACAAGAATGTGAAATCTCTAGCCTGATATTAATGCAGAAAATGCAGAGAGACAGAAGCATCAGCTAAGTCTGCAATGTGCAGTTTCAAGGTAGGGGCTACAACACATCTAAGAACAAATGATACAAGACATAGATTTACAAGTGATTGCATTTATCATTCTGTCACACTCTGTCAGGACAGCCAGATGCTGTGGGAGAAGCCTTGTCTGCTTCTCAAGAATACCGGAACTGCCCAGATGAGCTGAGAATCCAACACAGTATCATATACAAAATCAACTAAATCAAAAACCCAAGGTCAGCAAAAATAAATTCCCTCAGGTACACACTGAAGTCCTACAGGAACAGCGTCCTGCTCCTCCATAATGCAGTGACACTGCACGCTCTGCAGGAGTGCTGCACTAAACCAAGACATCTGAGATCTCAGAAACAGCTTTGTCATGCTTATGATGAAACAGAAGCCAGCCTACAGGACACTATGTTTGCTAAAGGTTTTTAGTCTAATGGTGGTATTGGACAAAAGACAATGAAGTCACACAGCCTCTCAGCAGGCTTTGGAACAGACCACAGCCATAACTATAACTTGGCATTTTCTCTGCAAGTCAACATAGATTATTTCTTCATTGCAGAACACCATTTGGACATGGATGACAAAATTCAGATCCTTTCAGTTCTTGTTTTGTGTTTGAAGAGGTAGAAGCACAAAGTTCTGCTACAATCACTGGAAATATAACCAACTCAGCCAAGGAAGTCCCTAAGACTGTTAATCTGAAGGAATAGATCTGCCTGTTTTACAGAGGATAGCTATTCTTCAGTCTCCAGACTGATGTGTTGACAGGCCACTACCAACTACAATGGAAGTTTAGATACCTGGTGCACATAAAGGTGCATAGATACTTTACACACAATTTAGGATTTTTAACCTTTAGCTGAAGCACACACAAGTGGCATATTCACATCACTTAATTTCAATTATACAGAATTTGGTATGCAGCCAAAGCATGTTGCCAACTTCTTTCCATAGTCAGCAGAAGCTTGAGAACTAAACCATTCCAGAGCTTGATTCATCCAATCTACTAAGACACCTCTCCCAAGATCTCATGTGCCTATTCAGAGATGCTTATTTCTCCCTACTGACTTCAGAGGCAGTTTACTGAAAGAGACTAGGAAGGACTAATGTGAAGTGAGACAAATCCCTCCCCAAAACAATACTATAGCCACTCTCAATGCTGTAGTGATTTATTTTAGGCAGTGTATTTTGTATAATATCTAAATACACCAGAGAAGGAACAAAATTTTGGTTCCCTACCATCCTCTGGGCCCAAATGCTCTCAGGTGGGATGTGAGGGCTTTCCCCCATGAATTGCACCTTTCTAAGCAGCAGAAAGAAGAGTACTGTTAAGAGGATCCTAGGAAAGAAAAATTAAAGCACAAGGAGAGGAGAGTGTGTTATTGAGCCTTGATGGCATGAATTGTCTATTTCACTAGGGAGACAGGTGCAGAGAAAAATGTTCAGGGAAACCACATCAAAGAGAATCTAACATTCCATGCTGGGAATCAGACACTTAGAATTCACTAATTGAAACATTCTTTCATTCATTAGAAATGGATAAATGGTTTGCAAAGGTTTATTAACTAAAATGGTTAGTCATTTTTTAAAGATTGAAACAGAATAGTAGGGAGCTTGTATCTATCAATAGTAACTTCTAATGAGCAGATTATTGCCATCTAAACAGTATTTATTAATAGTTTACCAGTATATTATGGACATTAGTACCATCTGCTGCAGATAATTATAACCATGTTGATAGGTGTTTGAACTGATTATAAGACACATACGAATCAGTTAGACTTCATTATAAATTATTGACCAATTTAAAGAATCATTTTGTAAACTCAGTAAAAACTATTCATAAATGTATCTTTATTTAAAGGATCACAAGCTTCAATTCTTTTTCAGGATCAGATGATATACATCTAAATGTATGTTTTACAGTTAAGAAAGGCTACCAGCCTAAGTGATTAGAATGTAAAAAATATGTTAGGGTGACACAATTAATAAAAATTGCCACAAATACAAATAAAAAGACTGAATTATGGAATAGCTTTTCATTATATGTACAATCTGGTATGCTGCTCATTTAAGTGATTGCCATAACTAATTTATGTTCACATTTAGCTTTTGCTGGCATTCAGAAAAATATGCCATCAAAATTATACAAATTAAGTGCTTAAAAAAGTGTCTAGGTTGAGACTATTTATGCCAAGCTTTGTTCTGAATTGAAAAAAAAAAAGAATCTTTAGATAAATTACATCATGAGATCAGTAAGAAAATTAGGGTTTTTGATAAAAACACTGACAACAATGGCAGCATAAATGAGCAGCACTGGAATATCCGCATGTTTAGAAGAAAATGTTCGTGTACATTACATGCTCATTCTATAGATGGGCACGGCTTAGCTGAGACATTCTCAGTGCTTTAGCTGTTTACTTAGGCAGCAACAGGGTTCTAAGAAATAGTTGCCATGCCAACCCATCACAGGACTACATATATATATATATATATATATATATATATATATATATATATATATATATATGCACATTCATGACCAGGGCTTAATTTTGAGAGCTCTGTTACCCTTTCTTCCAAAAGTTTAAATATACTACTGCTATATGGTTTCCATTAAGGCAAAACTCTGTTGTCTGTGTACTACAATGCACAGCCCTGATTTTTTCAAAGATAGGGCATGGAGTATCTAGAGTAACATGAAGACATTTCAAATAAGAAGCAGGCCTTTGACGTCACATTTCTACAATCACTGAACAGACTGTTCTATTTGCAAGCCTCTAAAGATTTGGTGTTCAGATGATAAAGGGCACTGCTTTTTATAATCTATTATTAACTGTCATGTGTGTATTACTGCAGGAGTTCTCTGAAGAGAAAGCAAAGCATGGTTTGGTGGTACAATGATGAAGTGCTTTTTTGTACTATTTACTAGAACAATTTTCCAAATTAACTCCATCCAGCCAGTCTTCTTTTTGAAATACAGAAACAAGGCATAGTAACTTACCTCTGGAGCTTAGAAGTGATGTCTTCAGATAAATATGCATTTTAAAAGAATTAAAAATCATAGAGGGAGCTCTTTAATTACCTTATTCTGTTTATGTCACTTTAGGGCCTTTTTTTTCAAATGCATTTGAAAGTTCAGTCTATTTATTTTGTAATTATTGGATGACTACATGCAGCACTGCCATTTCAATTAGATTTTGATGGCTGATAAAACCATTGTTGACAGCAAGTACACAAACGAATGAAGGGAAACCAGATTAGCAATGTTTGTGTCATTGCATTTAAATAAAACTAAATGTTCTGGCAGAAATATCAAATCCAAAGAGAAAAGAAAAACAGTAAATGGCATGGTAGGGATGGGATCACGTCAGAGATAATAATCTTTCTTTAGACATCTGGATTTTCTAAAGGAGAGTTATTTCCTTTGGAGACTTAATTTTAATTCCTGGAGAGTGCGACTATTTCTTTTTCAGATTAGAAACCCAAAAACATTTATATATGTCTTCTAACAAGAGTTTTGCAACAAGACAGACTTCTTGAAATGTGAGAAAAGCAAGAAGATAGGAAAGATCTCCATGCAGATACAGAGAGCTCAACCCACTAGAATTGATAAGGCAAGAAAAGCCATTGTGATAAATTCCAAAGGTTAAAACATTCTGTCTATTCTAAAGATCAATATAAAAGGGAAAGGAGAGGATGAGTGTGATAACACCATTTAAAAATGACGATATGCTTGCCAGATGAGAATCTGCATCAGAGAGTTGGTCGTTTTTTAAAAGAGAAAAGCATTGAAGCAGCTGTCTCTTGTGTCCCTCCCATTGAAATGAGTGACATATTTTGTATTCATTCAAATGTCTATAGAGAAAATACCTGAAACAAGTGGACAAGAGAGAAAATTATTAAATTCTCTGAATTGAATTTGATACAGAAGTGCTGCCACACGCTGAATGCAGTTCTCTGCTCAGTCTCAAAGACTGACTCAGGTCAGTGATTTTTTTTGTTGATACAGGGTTGGTGTTTTTAGTATTTCTCTAGGAAGCAACAGAGCAAGCCCAATTTTCAGTGGAATAACTTCATTTTATGGATTTGAATGTTTTGGTTGTTAAAGAAATCTTACATTTCTTGGTGAAAATCTGTATCAAAATCTGAGAATCCTTAAAACAATTTCCTTTGTTTATGTCTCACACAATTTCATTAACTCCTTGGCTTTTAGACTTTTTTTGTCACACAATTTCTGTACATAATTATCCTTTTTCTTGCTCTCTTTCCATGAGATAACATAGGCTTTACAATTCACATCCAGAAGGGATCTTACTTTTTGTCTTATCTAGGTCCACACTGTATTTCATGGATCAAGCCAAAACCAGTTCACAGTTACAATATGTAGATGTGCCTCCTCATCTAGAAACCACTGTAACACAACTTTGGGGAGCATTAAATAAACAATATACTGACTTATGTCTCTCACTAACACAAAGTGTGAGCTTACTTGCATGATGAAAGGTCTAAGACTCTTGAAATTGCTCCACCCCAAAATTCAGTCTTCATTTGAGAACCCTGGATGGAGTCTTCTAAAATGCAAGCAGGAAGGCCTGTTGAAGCCTTCCAGTTCCAAATCAACATGCAAGGTCTATTGCAGCTGTAGATGTTCCAACAGCAGCAATACAGAGACAGAAGAACTAACTCAAGGAGCACATCACGTCTCTCATCTGGCCTGCTAGAGCAGGTTCAGACTGCACCATAATAACCAGACATCCTCTAAAAATGCTAAAAACCTGTACCTTTGGCTGTCTACAACACCATGGCACTACAGCTCAGAGCAGGGCAGGCAGTGATAATGTCTATTGCAGAAGTATAACATGTCTTTGAGGTAAGGAACAGACAATGCAGATACTGAATTAGTGGAGAGGGATAAAGTGGTTTTGATTAGCTTTGTCCTTGAGAATCTTAAAATCTGGATGGCTCCCAGGGTAACTGCAGAGCAAGAGTAGAAGAGAGGGGCCAGTTCTGAAGGACATCTCAATCCACTTTACAAGATAACAGTCAAATAGATAGTCACAATTTAGCCAATATCATCAGAGTGTCTATATCCACCCTTAGTTTCTCCTTGATCTTTGAAACAGCTATTAAAGGCAAAATTCTAAATCAGTGTTGAAATTTCAAACGTGATCTTTAAGGAATTGTAACTTTTAGGCTTACCACTACTAATTTAGTCTTTATTAGATTAAAAAGTAATGAAAAATTTTGTAATTTTTTAATTGTTTTTTTAAACACAAAGGAAAATCCTCCCTAAAGTACATTCCATCAAATGGTCAAATTCCAAACAGCATGCAGGACTCATCCTAAAGGAAGAATACAGTACATCAACAATGGAGCAGAATTACTGCAACAGAGGGACTGGGGTTTTTTTTCCTCCTTTTTAAATTTAATACAACAGACTTTCCTAAATGATTTATGGGTCTGGGAGTCCTGCCTCTCTTATCCTTTCAAGAACAATCACAGTAGGCTGGAATGGTTTGAAAGGCTGAGCTAAGGGAGAATCTGCATCCTTATCCCTATAACACTCTGGTGCTCACTGAACTGTTTCCTCAGACTTCTATTTGCAACAAAACTGCTGATCTCAAAACAGCTGCATTATTTCTGTTTTAGTGCTCAATCTGTAAAGAGAGAAAAACATGAGAGATTAATGAGATCTTTTTCATCTCATGTTACTCCGTTTATCTCATAAAATCTATTTTTCAAGGCTTTCTTTCCAGATCTGCCTGATATCTCTTTGTATCCTCCAGCAGCCCTCTTCAATTTCTCATTTTCTTTTCCAGTGCTTCATCACTAGCTTCTCAAATTACCATGTTAGGGAAGAAAAGGTAATAATTAGTTTCACTTTTCTTGATAGATTCCTCACAGTCACATACATCCAACCACAAACTAAAGATGAAGTAAAAAATAAAATATTCTCTTGGCAATAAGGAAATTCTTACAATTAACCATTCTACGCCAGTAAATTGGGAGTTTTTAGTTACTCGTGAAAACAGTGTAAGACAATATGGTTAAATATAAAAGTCTTTTCAAAAACTCATAGATCTATAAAGAACATCATAATATGAACCTAAAAGTAAAATAAAAATAGTAATATACAGTCATTCTATTATCTTATTATAATTCTGTTATACTGACAATTGCTGGCATTGCTGAGTTCTGCTAGCCACTGTGATTATCCATAGTTCATATATTCCTCTGAGGTAAATACCAATGAATCTTACTGCATTACTGCACAGTGACACTCCTGTGCTACTGTAAATAAGGAAACGGTACTCGAAAACAACACGCACACACAAAACAAACACAGACCCAAACCAACCAGCAAGCAAAACAGCAGCTCTAGCCTGGAAGACAATATGTTTGTATAAAGCTGTCTGTGGTCCCCTCTCAAAGCACAGAAGAAATTCCCAGATTCTGAGATCATTACGTGAATTTCAGCGGCTGCCATTTCAAATCCTGTAAGAGTTTGCTTGATCTTATTTTCAATCATAAATATCCATGGCATCTCAGGCATAAATTACACAAGTATATGCATCTTCCTAGGTCAAAAAACTTCAGATAATTTTCCACTTGAAAGAAAGGAGTGAGAATAAGATGTGACAAATGCTAGCTACATCAATTAATGATCTTCTGGGATATACTCACATATTGCTTGGGTGAGGGCTGTATCAGAGCCCAGGTAGAATAGAGAAAAATTTCAGTGTGAGTAATTAAACACAAACCAGATTTCCCTGCTGCTGTTTTTCAATTAGATACAAGAATCTTCTCTACTCTCCATTACGCATTTTTTTGTAGTGGTGGTCAGTGTTTAGCACTTACTGAATTTATAATACAAATGTGACTATGTGCCTGCCCTTTTTCAGGCTATTTTTATGTTCCTTTTATGACATATATTTTTAATCTTTTTGTATGGAAAGTGTGGTGATACATGTAAGTCATTATCATTCCATCTATCTTCAGAATGCCTAAAAGCAAAAACAGTTTGAGATATGTGTCTGTGTAGATTTTCTTGGAAAGCTGAGAAATTGTGCAAGTTATTTAGCTGTCACAAATTGCATCCTATCTTCCAGCTCTTTACAGATCAGAGGCCATTCTGGTAAATTAAAACTGGCTTCCAATGATGTCAGAGGTTCAATCCATAAAATCCAAGAAAGGCTTTGATTTTAAGTACAGTGCAGCAAATCAAGAACTTTTGTTTGCTTGTTTGTTGGCAGAGGAATCCTAGATTTTAAGTGAGATAGCCTCAGTATGGTTACAATCTCCCTCTATGCTTTTTCCACCCAAGTATGTGTCAGTGCTGTTTTATTTCAACAGTCAAATGAAATTACCCTTGTGCTTCAGCTGCACATCTAAAATTGCTGCTGTGAAGTCTTCCCTTGAAAGAAAATTACGGAGTGTGTGAGGTGTGAGGAAACCTCAGCTGCCACTATTTGAGTTTCATACAATTAGTGTATTTCATTTATTTTATTCACTGAAACAAAATGGTTTTGTTTTCTTTGATGTCACTCAGAAGCCTGGAATACAATTCTAAAGAAACATTGAGATAGAAACTGTATTAGCCTGCTCTTAAATATTTACTGAAGATACTTCAGTAAGCTATGTTTATGTCAACAGAAAAAATGATGCACTAGAGAACACACACACAGCAACAGCAACAGAAGAAGGATGGAAACCTGTGGTTCAGCTGTCCCCCTAGGTGAGTAAAATTTTATTACAGATATCTCACATAGCAACTGTACAGCTTGCCCCAGTTGGCACCAGCAAAATCTTGGCTTGTAAGGCATATAATTCCTATCTTCTGCAGAAGTATGTGCAGCTTCAGCAGCCCATGAAGCCTTTGAATGTCAACACAAAAGCTTCTGGGAGTTTCTTCTGATAGCTGATTAGGAGACAAGTAAAATGAAAATCTTCATTTTATTACTAAGTGTGATGCTTAAAAATATATGAACTCCAGGGATATTTTTTAGGTTATATATTTTCTTTTTTTTTCCACTTTTCTCTTTTCTATTTGAGCATGCTAACTCAATCATTATATGCTTTCTTCTATACATGATAAATATTACATAGGAGCAAATTAAAATTGGTTTTCATGCCAAAAAGCAGAAACAATAGTCTTGTGGTTTTACCTATCTTACAATGGATGGCAAGGGAGCCTGTGGTAGCAGGGCTGGCCATCTTGGTAAGATGGGTTTAAACAGACCCCGGGGAGGGGTCCAATCTGGCAACTCCATTGCAAGCAACTGGACAACAAACCAGGACAATCAAAACAGTAACAAATGTTCCTTAGATGCCTCTCAAGATGAGAAAAAGGAGAAAAAACATCTTCAGATGGTGAGTCACTTTTTATGAGAAGTCATGGGGAAAAGGCGAGGTCTAATGGGTGCAAGTTCCTCCTGGAAAGATTCCAATTTAAAGCAAAAGGAAAATTTTTCTCAATTAGAACAATCAGCTATTGGAATTTACTCTCAATGGAAGTGGTGGATTCCCCAACACTGGACACTTTTAAGATTCAGTTGGACAGGGTGCTGGGTCATCTTGTTTGGACCATGATTTTGCCAAGACTTGGACCAGATGATCCTTGGTGTGACTTTTAATCTGGTATTCTGTGATTCTCTGAGGATCCTGTAGAAACAAAAACCATTCAGAATTGTTAGATGTACAGAATGTCCCTTCTTTGCTCTCCCAGGACCCCCAGTGCCCCTAAAGGAAGACATATGAAGAAGATTGGGGTACATCTAACTCTCCCCACAAAAATTAATCCTATCTCAGTGAAGGCAACAGTCACTTTCAAAGATGTTGCAGTTCCAACCATATATTCTATGCATACACTAAACATTTTGAAGAGTTTTGCATAAAATCTTCAGTAATTTCTCCTGAGGTGGTGTGGGTCAGGGGTTTTTTTTTCAGATTCTGTTAAAACAGAATCACAGTGACATTAGCAGAAACTACACAGAGGTAAAAGTAAATTAATGGGAATGTGGGAGGAAAGAACTTCATCATGCTTTTGATGAGAATGCCTTTGGCACTGTACAATAATTAGTCCAAATTTGCTACATTGCCAAAAAATGTCCTGACTCAAAGATTGAAGCTTTGGCGTATTTTGCTTGTGTCTTCGTTTTCATGCCATTTTCTTGATAACAGGCAAATGTAAGTAAGATTATAAAGATAAATTTAAATAATATAGAATATGTACTGTGGCCCTTTTTTTCCCTGCTCAGACAGGATGTTTATTAAAGGAATGAATGAGTGACCCCTAGTATTAGCATACCAGCAGAAGGTGGTCTGTCATAGCAAAGGCAGAAGTTCTGCTAGCAGCACTTGATCTTACCCAGTGTGATATCAAGATTATTACTGAAAGAAAAATACAGCTTACTGTCTTGTTCTAATATTTTTTGCAGTATTTCCAATGGTACCCTAGACTCTCTGGAATGTAATTTATAAAAATATTCTAAAGAGACTGAAGCTTGCGCTTTCCATGGACAAGAAATAGGACTCTAAGGTGCTGCAAAGTGCTCCTTAGCTTCTGTCTCTGGTTGATAACTCTCAGGACTTTTTTTCCTGTGGCAATTATAACGCTGAGGGAAAATCTCCTGACTGGGAAATTATGAGGAATCTTATTCAGGGCAATATTGACGCTTCATGGTAGATACATGCTCACTCAAATTCTTCCTGAGCAATGGGATTTCTCACTTAGATGTAACTAGCTAAGAAACATACATCTAACTGAAGCTTGATTTCAGAGTTAAAGAAGAGAAAGAATCCTTATTAAAGAGATTAAACTCTCCATTAAAAATTACATTCAGAACAACAGGCCTAAACCTTTTGGAGTGGGAGAAGACACTTTGGAAATCAAGTGTGTTGGCTCTATAGTGTAGCATCTAGCTCAGACCAAATATTTACCTTTCCTTATCTGAAGTATGTGACATGAATAACAGCTGCTTGCAATACTTTTGATCTTTGTATTTGAAGAACATTGAGTTAGAAGTCCTAAGCAGGTTGAAGGGAACTGTAGAGAGGTTGAAGATCACAGAAAGATTTGAAAATATAATGACTTTCAATTTCTGAGTATATGAAGCTTGGGGCTAACTTTACTTTCATGGGAGCCAATAAAGCCCTTTTCCTTTAAAAAAAAAAAAATCACAATTATGACAATAACTCCCATTTCAGAAAAATACAAGACAGGAGTAAAACTGTTATTGAAAGAAAACTCAGAAAATTGGATGAAACAAATAAAAAGGATGGTTTTTGGATTAGGACTGTTAACTACATGGACAATTGTCCAGGCAAGTTTACAGGACTGCTGGAGCACCAAGACCACAGTGTTGTTACAGTGGGATGGGTACATGCATTTACACAACTCTTACACTATTGCATTATCGATCTGATAGATACTTCTGAGAGAAAAGTTGTGTGTCTATTTTAAAAAAGCATTTATTATTTCATTTGGCATCTTATTTCACATTCTTACATTTTAAGGAACTTAAGTCCTCATTAGCACCCCAAGATAACAATGCTGTTTTCTGCTTTTTTGGTTTTTGCTCCTTTCTTGGTAACTAAACAATAGCTATAGAATAAACTAAGAGGGGAAACTAAATAACAGGATTTCTTGCAATATGTTCCCTAAAAACAAATGGAAACAGCCTTCTTTCTAGTACTCCCTATCTTTTTTTCTATTGTTCTATCAATCTTTTGTGTTCCAGTTTTGCCACTTACTCTTCTACCTTCTTAACATTTTGATTTCATGTTGAAATCAATGCTGAACCAACAGAAAAACATTTGACTGTACCACACTGGAAAAATAAAAACAAACAAAAACCAAATATTTAAAATCCTAGAGACTCTGTGACAGTAACAGTGATCTTGTCACAGTCCTTGCAGTCTTTTAACAAATTAATTGACATCCATCTTCATAATCCACTTTCTTATTAGCTTCTGCTATTTTTTCTTTCTCCATCCATGTATATATCATGTTTTCTCCTAAGAGGAAATGTCAGATTTGAAAACAAAAAGAAAAGTATAGGAACAGCCAATTTGAATTAAGTATTATTTTCTTTAAAATGGGAGGCAAAAAATCCCATTTTTTCCTAATCATGTACTAGACAGAATTTATATGTACTAAGCCAAAGCAGTATAATGAAGATTTATTCATTTCTTCTGTCATCAATATGATATTAATAATAATTTTAATATTAAGTGTAATTTTCATTTGATAACAAGTCAAAGAATATCAGTGCTACTTGATACAGACCACTACCAACAAACAAAAGGAATTTCAGAAGCAAAGACATGGAAAATCCTCTCTACTATTAGAAACTATTTCACAGAGGGGTTTATCAACAGATAGAGTATGACATTTTCATTAACTGAATGATCACTCGGTCAGTCCAAATCTGCTGAGGTTTATGGAAATAGCTGAGTTACAAGAAGTTGGCTTAGAGCTTAATGCAAGTCACAGCACAATGACTCCTACATTATCATTGCATCATTTCATTTACACAGTCACTCTAATTGACTTTAATAGGTTTTGGATCAGAGCAAACACACAGACAAAAAGATTGATTATACAAAACCAGAATGTTTTTATTAAACTTGCCTCAAGAATATACAATCTCAAAAAAATCTCTATATCAGCAGCTAGAGGCTTTAGGAATTTGTGGCAGCCAGCACAGAGACATTTTGTCAGCTTCAATTTAATTTTTAAAAGATAAGGTTTCCAGAAATTTCTTTTTGGAACGTGTTTAAAGATTGAATCTGTCTCATGGACCACCCTCTATTCACATTGACCACTAACAACTTACTAATGATTAGACACAGTAACCATCATTTTCATCAGACCATAATGTTAGTAAATTGATATCTGAAATCCTATTTTTTTTTTTCTCTTTAGCATGATTTATAAAGAGAAAAGAAAAACAAGAGGGCTGGATTATGTCAGCAGTAGCAATCTATATAGAAAAAGCAAGACTCTTCTGCAAATCATAGGCAGACCACAGGCTACAGTTTAGGAAATTCTTCAAGCTTCACTCTACGAAGTGTCATTGCATTGCTTCGTCAGAGGAAGTGGATGTGAATCACAGAAAAGGCACTGCAGTCTGTTCTGTGAAAGGAAAAAAAAAAAAAAAAACCAAACCAAACCAAAAAAAACAAACAAACAAACAAAAAAAACCCATACAAGAATTCCCACTCCAAACAAAACATTGCAGCCATACTGACAATCAAAATTCACCAGTGTGTGCAGTGTTGCCACAAAGTAAATCTGTGAGGAAATGTAGGTCTTCATTGTCTAATTTTCAAGTTATTATCTTCTTTTGTCTGAAAGACATGCGTGGACACTTGTCTAGATGTGTAGACACTTGTCTACACTTTCGTCGCATCAGTTCTATGGAGGTCCAAGGACTAAACTTGCATGCAGACATCCATATATGTGGATAAGTTTTACAGATGGAAATTCTAACTCCAAGAACTGTCAGTGTTAGCATTTATATGTCAGGCAAAAGCAGTCACTCTGCTTTTTATTATTATATAATTATGAGAGTACAAAATCTGAGATGCATGACTGCTACACCAAAAACTTCTTTCAGTCAAAGTCCTCTACATGCTATATAGTAGGACTACAGTCTACATACTTTAGTCCTTTTTTTGTCCACAATTTTATTGTTCTTGTACTTTTAATAGATAAGCAGAGAAGAAAAATGCACTCATAGCATTGATTTTTTTTTTGTAGAATAAATAGGTCCTCGTTTGCTGACCTTGTACACATGACAGTAGCTGATCTTGGAACAATCATTCCAGTTTGGGTTTTGACATAAATTTTTTTAGGCCTATTCTGCTTGTGCAAACTCAAATCATGTATTGATAAACTCAGAATACATTCCTCTCTTCCTCTGCTCCACCTTTTCCCTCCTCTTTCCATAACTGTTTTCAGTCTGGGAAGGATTTTTACTCCTATCTCTTACGATTTCTTTTTTTGTTTCTTTTTCATTTTGCTTTCAACTTCTCTGATTTTTAAAGACAAGAGAAATGAAATGAGATATATAATCAAGACAGTTTTCACTTCACTTGTTTCTCTAAGAGACATTTTAAAAGAGATTTTGATGAAGGGGAAAAACAGCCCTACTATGTA
Source organism: Motacilla alba alba (assembly GCF_015832195.1). NCBI lineage: Eukaryota > Metazoa > Chordata > Aves > Passeriformes > Motacillidae > Motacilla > Motacilla alba. The sequence goes on from NC_052016.1 coordinate 68,461,424, forward strand.
ATGATCTTTTCAATGGTAATCCACCCACAGGGGCATTTTAACATGTAAATGACATTATTGTCTCACACATGACAACCTGATGGATTTTAAATTCTTCATTTGTTAAAGTATAATGAACAGCACTTTTGCTGGTTTTTTTAATGCAATAGCACTTTGTTCACCCAAAAATGGCATAGTTGTTCCAAGCTTCATAAGGTGATACTATTATTGAATAATTTGAGACCTGGCAAATATAAATACACTAAGGAGCTTATTTTTACAGAAATCCACTCTAACACCATGCTGGCAGCAAAGAGGTGCAGAGACATTTTCATGTTGACAAGCAGTGTCCTCCGGCCAGCCCAGGCAAAATAATCCCCTTACTAAAATATACACAGATAAGTAAATATGTATGAACACATATATTCTCATTGTACAATGATTTTTAGAAACCCAACAAATAAAATCAAAACTAGACAAGCTTTATGGACTGATGACTAGACATCAAACTGTGACAACAGAAACAAACTTCTCTTCTTACACACTTCTTTTCCTTAACAACTCATACGTGAATATAAGCAGACACAAAGAGAATTAATCTAAAGAAGAGATAAAAGAAAAAACTAGAGCATGATTTTGAAGGATCTTGTAAATATACTTTGGCATGCATTTATTTGGATGGGATTTTCTTTGCCCTCTTTGTGTCTTTTGGAAAGTATACAGCATATTATATTTTAAAGATGCAAACATGAAAAACACAGCCTCAAAAATTTTGTGCATGCTATACTGTGCTCTTAAAAACCCAACTCTATTTACTAGAAAGGGCAGAAGTCTCAATACTGCTCATAACAGCAGAAATGAAGGCATACAGAGTCATAACAAGTCCCTTATTGACCTTATATTGTCTAAACCTTCAAACACTAGCAAACAAAGCAAAACAAAACAAAACAAAACAAAACAAAACAAAACAAAACAAAACAAAACAAAACAAAACAAAACAAAACAAAACCCTTCCACCAGATCACTGAAACTGTGAAACTTATTTTGAAAATATCAAGAGCGTTTAAAGATCATAAATAAAGGTCACTTCTTTGTACTGTCACCACCTTTTCATACACTACAACTGACCTACAAAAGATCCTTTAAATGGTTTCTAAAGCCACAGCAATTCTTTTAGGTTCCTTTGCAAGCAGTGAGGATTTGCCTAAAAGAGAATGGAATGAAAATTCACCACTGTGTTTTTCACTCATTTTGGATACATAGGAGTGTGAACATTTCTACAAGAAAACTGAAAATGTACATAGCCACTTTTTCAAATTACTTTTAAAAAGCATAATGCATTTAACACGAAACAGGTATCCTAATAAAGTCAAACTCTGAAGAATTCTAATGGAAGGCAAAAAATACCTTTCTCACAGGGATTATCAAATCTTTTTCAGCTCTGTTTTACAGCACAAGGGAAAAAAACACTAAATAACTGTGGAAAAACAGTGAATTACTAACATTATAACTTTACTATAAATGTTAGGGGAAAGGGCACAAAATATCATCTTACTGTGCTTTTAAGAAGCATCTAACTAAACAGAATCAGACAGCACCAGAGAAGTACTGTAAAAATGTTATATGAAGAAATTGGCTTACATCACAAGAGTAGGATGGCACATAAAGAGAAAAAAAATGAGATTACTATCTACAGTACTGTAATGCAGTAAGGTATGATTCTCTAACATTTCTAACTACTGCATCACCACCAAAGCTTAAATTTCCACTGGATGCCACACTTGTCCTCAAGCTGTTTATTTGAAGATGCTATGCATTTTATTACTTAATCACAGCTCTGTATGAACTGGCATATTAAAGAGAGGGGAAAATGTCATGCCAGAGCAGCCAAAACTTAGCAACTGTGAATTTATTTGAACCTTACAGTCATTTTTCCAAGTTATTTCCTAATCATACATCACACATACAACAACCATTCCATGCCACTAAATGTCTTCTGGTTTACTTCAGTCTTGCATTTCTTTCTGGTTTTTCCCATGCTTGCAGTTACTGAGGTGAAGAAAGGTCTGTTTCTTATAGATGCCATATTTTCAGATAGGCTTCATCTAGGGTAGTAGTAGTGCCAGTTGTGCTGTATGAATTTAGGACATCACACAAAAATTCCCTACACGCTGGACAGAGTGAATTGACTCCTTTTTTTTTGTTTTGTTTTTGCTCTGGGAAACTAAGCAATTTTGACATTGCCTTATTGTCCAGGATACTATAAATGCAATGAAAGACCTTAAGTGGGATTCTTTTGACTAAATGCAGACAACCTGCTAAGTAAACATTCATGCGCAGGCCAAAGTAAGAAAACAAGTCCTGGCTCCCAAGACTAATTGACATTTCCCAACTCCTATTCAGTCCTGTACATATTCTGTCTCTCTGGCAAGAGAAACCTGACTCGAACACAGAGCCAAGAACCTAGATAGTACTAACTCCTGTTCAAAAGTTTGCTCCTTAGATCATTTTGGTGAGAAATGTACAGTTGCCTTATTACTCATGATCGGCATGATTTCCAATGAATGAGAAGAAGGTACTTCTCAGGACTGATTATTCTACAGGAATTTAATATTTAATTTAATAACGCCTTAAAACACCTATTTCTCACTACTGATTACAAAAGAAGGCTATAGCAACTATTTGAGCTAGGGAAAATTGCAGTGGTGACCGAATTTAGCTGAGATAAATCTAACCTCTGTGGCCACTAGACCACAGAAGAAAAGGTGGTCCTTGAGGATTCTGTTTGCTCACATTCATCTATGTAAAGCTGCTACATGGAGAAAAGAGGGAGGAGGTAAAAATCTCAAGCACTTTTCCTATAAAAGCAAAGAAACAGGAACAACCTGTCAATTGTCTGTGCAAGTTCAAACAATTTCAGAAAGAGTACTGTATGTGTGAGAGAGAAAGAGAGAGAGAGAATGCAAGTTCTACATTTGGTTTTTAGCCAAATGGGGGGAAAAGCCTTTGTACCAGAGAAGGCTTTAAAGAATGATTAATATAATAATTTATCCAATCTAATAATTTGAAATTTTATTGTTTCAAGTAGTAATTTTAAAATATGCTGTAGCCCAACATAAAAATGTTTGATGTACTTGGACATACTTGTATAGCAAGTGAGAGACGATAATGCAACTTCATCTTTATAAAAGTGTTTTTCAAATTAATAATTTCATTGAAATAATTATGGGCAATATACTTTTCACCTCATTTTAGACACCTATGTTGTCTGAATCACTTGAGTCATTCCACTGAATTTCCATTTTTAGTCAAAGAAGAAAAATGGGCATTTGAAGGCACAAATCTTTTGACCTATTTTAGAAACAGATAATTCATGCCCTGAAAATGCCTATTTCTCTTCATAAAGGGATATGACTTACCTAGATGGTCCTTCCTATTCTATGCTTACATTCAGTGAACTGGTTCTCATTCCTCAAAATGTTTCTGAAAAATTTCATTACGGTTTCTTAGTCCGGAGAATTAGAGAAGATCTGAGAATTAACTATTGTGGGTTTAGTTACAGATGAGAGGGACTCTTTTCATATTTTAGGTGGGGGGAAGGGGTCATGGGGGAAAATGGTAAAATGACTCGTGTGTATATATATATATATATATATATATATATATATATATATATATATATATATATATATATATATATAAAAGGTAACTTACAATTCTGCACCATAAAATGTGCCTAGATATTTATATTCTCTGTAATGATAAACCCAGTCGGCCTAACTATGTTCTTTACCAATAAAAATCATCTAGACCGCTCATCTTTCTAAAACTAACCTCATTCACATGTGTCATTCTTTAGTAATTCTTCAGGGAATGCAGAATGGCATACAGATTTAGGTAGAAATGAATTCTTAACTATTAAAAAGAGAGGAGTCCACACTGCAGACAGAGAAAATGGCTAGAACATGCAAACATTTTATCATGTGTTAAACAATGAGGCTAGATTTCATTTTTTGACTTAAATCAAATTGAAACAAACCTTCGATTTTTCTGGTAAAGAAAAAAATCTATCTTTTAGACAGAATATCTTAGGTATCTTTAGCATAATACACTCATATTGATATGGTCACATACATCACAGGATCTGTGACCTTTCTTTGATAAGTACACTCCACAGCATTTTGTCTTTTGATACCAGTTTTAGTATCAGGTGTTTTTTCCCCCACAAACCCCTACCTTCTTCTGAAGTTCACTTAAATTTTCACCCCAAAACATTGGATCATATATTTTTTCTCATTCCTTTTATACACCAGGTTGCATATTATTCCAAATTGATAATTTCTACATGGTTAAATTTCACAAATTTAGCTTGTCTAACTCTTCTGCCTCTGATTTATGGATACCATACTGTCATCTGGCAAATCAGTTCTCTTCTCACTTGACAAATTTTCTATTTTTCATTTTTTAATGTAAAATGTTCTGGATTCAGTTACAAATAAATATCCAGTAACATTTTCCCATAGAAGTAATCATTCACTCCACAATGAAAGAACAGTACCATATTCTCAGCAAAAATCCTAGACCACTAAATGTTTTATCAACATTACTACTGATGAAAAGAGGAAAATAAATACATTTAGCATCGATTTTTGGTCCTTCACTTTTGTGTTCTCAAAACCATGAGCACTATATTAGAGTTGGTACGGAGCACTACTAAGTACTGGAGATGCACCTAGTGTAGTGGTCTATATTAAATAAGTAGTGGTCTATATTAAATAAGTACCATTCATTACTTCCCCACAGACAAGGAATTTAAAATATTCCTCACATGTGAGGCAGATTGTGATTTACATGTCAAAGTGCTCCTGTGACTTAATTTGCACAGGAAAGACTTCTAGCACAATGAAAGGAAGGAGTAGTGAGCATGACAAGAGTGCTATTAGTGCAGAGAGTACAGACTCTCCTACAACACACCTTTCAACCAATGTATTTACATTCAAATCAAAAATACATAGATCTTGGTGGGTTTCCATTGGTCCCTGCTAGGGTGCAGCCCTTCAGGAACAGGCTGCTCCAGTGGGTCCCCCATGCACTCAAGTCCTGTCAGTAAATGTGCTCCAGAGTGGGCTCCTCTCTCCATGAGCCCACAGGTCCTGCCAGGAGCAGGCACAGGCTTCCCACAGAGAAGCAGCCTCCTTCTGTGTGGGGTCCTCCATGGGCCACAGGTGGAAATCTGCTCCAACTGAACTCCATGGGCTGCAGGAGCACATCCTGGCTCACCATGGTCTGCACCACAGGCTGCAGGGGAATCTCAGCTCCAGCCCCTGGAGCACCTCCTGCCTCTCCTTCTTTACTGGCCTGGGTGTCTGCAGGGCTGCTCCTCTCACGTATTCTCTGGCTGTATTTCTGCAGATTTCTCCCATTGTTATTCCACAGGTGCTACCAGCATGGCTGATGGGCTCAGCCTTGGCCAGTAGTGGGTCTTTCATGGACCCAGATGGCACTGACTTTGTTGGATGTAGGAGGAAGCTTCTTGCAACTTCTCATAGAATCCACTCCTGTAGCCATCCACTACCAAAAACCCTGCTGGCCTGAAAAGCCTTTATAGGTCGAGTGCTTAAAATTGAAAATTATTTCCAAGGAATTCAACAGCACAATGAGTGCTCTCCTTCAATAAATAATGCACGACAACAGAGTAAATAAACCCCAAAGCTATAGCAAAGATACCCAAATTATGAGACTTAAGGAGGAGACAGTGTAAAGTATTTACAAAGTCTGTCTTTTGCATTATCAAAAGAGGCTTGTGTAGGTTTTGTTTACAGCCATTTAAAGGAGTGATTCCTTCTGTAGTTGATTCAGAATAAAAATCTAATTTTAGATGCTTGCAATCAGCCTTATCAAGGTGCTCCCCTCCACTGTCTATAAAGACAGCCTTGACAAAATACTCCCACTAAGCTGAATCTAACATTTGGAAATATTTCTACTTACCTTGTTTCCTATTATTTGAATCATTATATACATGTGCTAATGAACACCTATGGCAAAACATGAGTATCTCAGTGCTGCTAGACCACGCCACTCCCAGTTCTGGAATGTCACCTGCAAACTCTAGTTTCAACTTTTACTGCTGCAGTCCCTGCTGTATATGATAGGCTTCCATTCAAATCCATTCCAATCCATTGCATTCAAACCACAGGGCTGGAAATAGCGTACAGCTGCAGTAAAGGAATCTCAGTTGTGCCCCTGCCTTGCTAACTTAGCCCAGTGATCTCTACTGGGTCACTCACATTTACGAGAGGTACCCTATTACTCCTCTCTGTCAGAGTGAAATGGCTGGTAAGCACAGGACTGTGCAGGAGCAGGGAAGACACTGGACTGTTACACATTTCTTTTGGGGAAAATGTTGCCAGAGAAAAGTAATTTTCAGGCTGTGGGCTACCAGTTGTGAGGAGGCAGAAATTAATTCAGGGTCTTTGTATATTTTCATGCTATGATGATTGAAAGTTCATTCTGGACTTTACCTAACCCAGGTTCTGCTATTTCCCCTCCAGGAGGTTTGAGTATTAAATGGCATTGATTCTTCCTATGGAGATAAAAGACTGCAAATAAATTAGCATTAAAAGGGATATGCCCTTGAGAAAGCCAAAACACTGAGCTAAAAAACATCAACTTTAAAAGATATGGCTGAGGTTAGTGTTCTTGACGTCTTAGTATTGTGGCACTGACTGCAATAGTGAAATTCTTTGTATTCTGCAAGGTATTGCCCAAGGCACTAACACTACCTGGATTAGAACAAAAGTATCCTTATACACAGGCATCCCACTGAAGTCTGGTTATTTCAGTGTTAGATCTCTCTTTTCTCCTCTTTGAAATAATGCTGTCTATCCTTGCATAGTGTTATTGTTCTCTTTAACTACAAAATAATTTTTAAAAAATTATTGTGATTTCCTATTGGACAGTTGCCGATGCTTCACAGCAAACCTTTTTACTCCTAAAGATTATGACACTGAATGTGCAAAAGGAACTGAGGAAAAACTTAATATTCATAAAGTTTTATAAATAGTCTGTTGTGTATAGAAGATTCTTAGCATACTTATTTTTATTTTGCAACAATAAAAAGCCTGTTCTGTATTGCTTTTCCTCTATTTAGAACACAAATTAATTGAGGTCATGGTTCTGTTAAGGGAACACAGTCATATTTCTAGCAAAAACACCATGAAAATTTAATCTGTGTCTGAGAGACTTTTGACCTTTCAAACTTGCAGGGTATTTATTATTCCCCTTTATTTTATGTTGGGGGCCCTCACATTTGTCTGTTCTCTTTAAATATTTACATTGTAACTTCTCCGGGTAAAGTACCACATGTTTAGCCTATACATCATGGTCTTTATTTGTGCTGCTGCTCTCCTTGATTATTTTCCATTTTGTCAAGGGGTCTTTCTAAATCACAAGGAAAAAAAATCATCTTGACTACTGTTTCTTAATTACATATTATAAATTATCTTTAATAATTACTTCAATGAAGTATGAAAAGTAAATTATTGAATGCAATTGCAACCTTTCATTTTTAACATATTAGTCTCACCTTCACACTTTTGCCTCTTTTCCTGTGTGATCATTCACTTTCCTCTTTCTTAGGAAATAAATCTAAGTCTTCCAACCTCATTTATACTTTATATTTCATATTTTATTTATAATCTTTGTTTCAATTGCCTTTACCGGTAATTTATTCTACTCATTCATTTTCTTTTTTGAAATACATTAATTTTGTACAAGTTTCCTAATTTTCCTGGTTTGTTTACTATGTCTTGTCATATCATCCAGATTTTAACCCCTTCCTAGTGTAAAGACATGTGCCAATTTTCTAAATTTTTCTCTTTTTTCTTCATATTTACAATGTTGTATTTCCCTTTTACTGTTCTTCATTTTATATTTAAGGATTTTCCACAGCTTATTAGATAACACTGGACAAGAGTCCTGCAGTGTTACAAAAAGGTCGAGTTACATTGAGCATGTAGGAGATGATTTGAATAGATTTCTTACCAATAACTTTTAAAATACTTAAGGTCCTAGAACAGAATATTGTTCAAGGTAAGATTAATAAATTGTACATCTCCTTTTTTAAAGCACTGAAATAATATTTACAGTACAGTTACTACCATGATCTATATTCTAGTTTGTTTTTGTTTTTTTAAATCTAGAATATGGATCATGTTAGTAACTGTACTGTAACATGTTGTCCTAATTAAATAAATAAAATCATTATGTAAGAGTTTTTCTTCATTTGTTTTCTCTTACTACATATTATTTTATTCTATTCTAGGTTTCCTGGCTGACCCAGGACAGAGTATATTGTAAGAGGAATTCACATCAGTTTGTCTAAAGATTTTTCTTCTCCTTTTTGAGGTCCTGTGTGGATATTTTTGATAAGTATAAAATAACATCTGAAAAAAAATGTTTTGAACACATTAAGTATCTACAGGAATCATACTTACCACCTCTGGATTCAGCCCTCTAAAATATAGGCAAGTGATCCTGACTGGCCATCTTTACTCCTTCTTTAATTAGAGTAGGAAAAGACAAGAATTTTCACAAAAGAATAGGTATCCACACTGGGGATTGATGTGTGCTAAGGAGGTAAGTAATGCACAGAATCCCTTTCAGGCAAGACCATTGGTGATGTTTACTCAAACTTTGCCTGGCATGATTTTAGGCAATGCTAATTCCCACATTTTGAAAGAGCTCCTGGGCACAGTCTGGGAACTAGAATGTACGAGGGACTCTTCACAACAGGTATGTCACATATAGCCACATGATTTTGGTCCCAAAGCAGTGGCCACCAGCCTGCCCTGCTTTTGTCAGTCCCAATGAGTTCTGACAAATACAGCTGGATGTCTAAACTTCAAATTACTTGGGAAAAGTATTATCTCATGGGCACGTTTTGCAGTCACACAGACTCCCTTTTCCATGAAAGAAATTGCTAAAGTGACAGCAGGACTTTATTTTAAATGTCTGCATTTTCTTCAATGAAATTTAATGAATGAAAAAGGGAGCTAAGGCTCAGATTTGTCATGTCTGGCTGCACTTATTAACTGGCCAGCTAGGCCAGAAGATGAATCTCTACAGCTAACAAGAAAAGGTGTTCTGAGTTATTTTTAGTGACTGCAATCAACTTTATCCCGCAGACCATAATTTCAAAATATTTCTAATATGGCAGTTTTCTTTTCAATTTTTAATAAATTAACAAAAGGAAAATATGGACCAAGAACAGGCTCTTCCCTTTGGGGACATTTTAGAGCTGGCTGTAATGTCCTTTCATCATTTAATAATTGGCAATAATATTCAAATGGCAAGAAATCCTCTTCCACTTTCTTGTTTTGTTAAATTGGAGAAAATGTCATTGGCCATGGAAAGCATATGGATCAAAATTCTTTACTGGCTTTTTTCTTTGCATTTTACTACAGAAAGATGATAATTCACAGCAAAACCTGAAAGATGTGGCAAGACTTATTTAACTTAAATAACAGCAATTCTTTCCTGTCTGTGAACTTTTCAAGGCTCTTTTTGCTGTGTCTCACTAATGGTCCAAAGATTTTTGTGATGTTTTTTTAACCAATACAAATGTCACAATACTATATCTTTAAAGGGGGGAGGTGGGAGGAGAGGAGGAGTAGGGTGTTGGGGAAAACACACTTTTAAGACAGAATTAAATTACACTTTTCATAATACACAAATAAGAAAAACAACACAAAAATTCAGGCGAAGGGACAGCCTTTCAAGGCATTCAATACACAGCAGGTCAACCTGAGAAAAAAGATTTCTGAAAATTCATTTATTGAGGTGTTGTAGTAGGAGATGCCAGATTTGCAGCATTTTGAGATTCTGGGCATTGTTTATGCTTACCATAAGAACATGAGACATGCCCTAGAAGCAGAGACTCACTCGGACTCTCTCTGGCTGTGGCTAACAGAGCTGCTTAGTGACTGATGACAGAAACAGGGTGTATGTGATGAATGACCTCACCTTAGCTAGGTCTTCCTAAATGTCAATGGCTGAAGGCAGTTCTGATAAGGATGCTATTCCCTAGGCTCTGTAGCATGAACCAAAGCCCATCTATAGGGACGGTATCTCAGATATATTGACACAATTGTTTTCTAAGCCAAAACACTTTGTCCTGCAGCAGTAGAAAAGGAGGATTCTAAAGAAAAATAAGGTATTGGTGTTGGCTGCAAGTGCACAAATATCTAGATTAGCTGCACTGTTACATGGAAATCACATGATTTTTGTGGCCTTTTCCCTATTTTGATTCACCTTACTAGTTATTATATTGAGCTTGCCTTCACATTCTATAAATGTAAAGGAAATTTTATATGGTTCCAAGTTTTAATTCTCTTTTTCTTTATTCCACTGAAATATTTATTAAACAAATTCTATGAAATGAGAATAAATTAATTCATCCCAAATTAATTAATGCAATATATGAGATTATTCTGCACAGCAAGGGAGATTATGAGGTAATTTTCTTTTCATGCGACTATTGCCAAAAATTTGCCAAAAATAAGGGGAAATATAGAGGGAAGTTAAGGGAGCATGCATGCAAATATGGACCCATTGACAGTATTCTTTTAAAAAGCAGGAAAGCAAATTTATTCACCCCAAGCACAGTTCCCTGTGCTGTTCAAAGGGAGTGACTTTCCTTTCCTTTTACTACCTCCTCTGGGGTACTTTATGGACCAGTTCTCTCATCTCAAGTGTCTGATCCCAAGACATAAATTAATTTTAGATGCAATTTTTATTCTTTGTGGCTGCTAAAGCAATATTCACTGTTTGTTTTGGTTACCATGGAGATAATTGACTTCCTGTGGTGGCAAGAGTCTTTTTTGGGGTATTAAAGGGGCTTGGATCTAGGGATTCTCTAATTTTCATGCAGTGAAGAAAGTAATTTCATCAAGAAAACCTTCGTACGATTTCTCTCCCTCATAATTTGAGTCATTCTTTTTATAATCTTGTGAGTATTTGGGTGTTTTTTTCTTTACCACATTCCTTTTGTAGCTCAGCCTGCACACTCCACGATGCTGGCTCAAACCACAGGAAGCGCAGATAGGCTATTTATTAACGTTGTACTTTGGTCAGGCACAAGCTCCCAACAGCATATTATCTGATAGAACATCAACAGACACAAAGGTAATAAAAGATCTGATTATAACTTAGCCTTCAAAATGGATTGGTTCGGACTCAGAGACAGACATTTCTGACAAGAAAAATCCTGTACTGAGGTTGTCAATAAAGAACAAAAACCAAAAGCCATTCAGTTTATATTAGCTATGTCTCTTATACAGCACTAAAATTTGGACAGCTCATACCAAGCCTTTACCTTGACAAAATAGTCTCACTAAGTTGAGTATTCAGCAGCTGTATATTCAACAAAGAAAAAAGTCATGTTCCAAAAGTATGGATGACGAAAAAATGCTCAGAAGTGCCTCCTAAGGAATGGCAAAAGTAAAGATGGTGCGAATCTTGAACCAAATCTTGAATCTAAACTTGTGAGCCCTTGAACCAAATACTTCCAACCATAAAGAATGGCAAGGGATTTTGTGCAACATTCAACTAAGCTTGGAGGAGATTTTTTTAATATTTGATAAAGGATACTTCAGCAAATCAGCTCTGGCTGAGAAGGTACAAAATTTGAATGGTTGACTTTTGTGAAATTATTGTACTCACTCTCCATCCCTTTCCTCATGCCATTCACAATAGCCATTCACAACATTCCTCTCTACTGAGTCCAGGCACTGAATGAAAACCTTAAATGAGCCAAAAGACAATGGGACTAATGCTCAGTGTCCTGTGTAAATAGCCCTGAGCCTACTCAGGATTTCTACACTCTTCAGAGCAAGCTGGTGCTGCTCAGCATAACTCTGCAACAACGTCAGGATCCAGGAGGGAATGGCAGGATGGAGCTGGTGGCAAGCACTGCCCTCCACATCCACGTTCACAGCAATGGCCCTTCTGTGTCAGAACAGAATGTGACATGATGTGATGCACCAGCAGATGTGCTCCCACAACGCCTCTCTTGAACCTGAGATGGTACTGCAAGTCCCTGAAGAATAATACCTCTAAGTCCTCCAGCTGCAATGGTAAGCTTATGCATTTTCCAAGCATGAAGCTTTCACTGAAGACACAATAAAGCTTTTGGACAAATCTTCATTAATAACAAGAATTAAAAGGGGATTTGTCTTGTTTCCACACTAACAGTGGATAAAAGCATATAAACACAGCAGGGATTATAAATAAAATCTACATTAATCCCACGATTAGCTCTCTGTCCTCTAGCCTCCACCTCCTATATCGAGGGTCATGCCCTTTAAAGCACAAAATCTGTTACAGTTAACAAAAAACCACACACAATAGTCATTGTAGTTCTTTTCTAATGCATTGCAGTTTTTAGTCTAGTTTGTTTTGGATTTGATGTACAACACCAAAATGCTCACAGGTATTCCATACAAGATTATACTTTTGCTCCATGAAAATAATGTCTTTTGTTCCTATAGCATTTCACAGCAAAGAAAAAAATTAGAATCAATAATAAAAATGGAAATGTTTGAGAACAAGTAATAGTAAAACAAAACTTTAGAAATCTCCTTCTAAGTGTACAACACAAAATCAATTTGCCATGACCCTGAGAGTCAGCTGTTCTTGCCCTTGTGACAGAAGATGAAGAAAAAGGAAAAGAAACAAATTAAAGCAGTTCCTAAAAGCCTTTTCCTTCCCAAAACTTTGGAGCGTTTTTGAGTTAGAAGGATGCTTTCAAATTTTTAGCAATACCACCTCATAATTTCTGATTTAGTTTTTGACATAGCTTTAGCCTTCTGGTGTATCAGTCATTTATTTCTTCTTTTTTGGACATGAAGGCTGTTCCTTAGGTAGTCTGTAACCTGAGAACCACTACTGCTTTGCAGTTTCCTCACCACCTGTGTTTAGGATCTATCCATCTAATCCGTTACTGTTTATTAAGATTCCTGTTTTACATTCATCAAAATCCGAATGTGAATAACAACCCAAGATTTCAACTGGAAGATATCTAGGCAATATTAAAATACTTAGGCTGTAGAGGAGCATTTATCACACTGAAGCAACATACTGGATTTTTTTTCAAAAAATAGCAATGCAGTCTTGTGCAATCATGAAAAAGCAATTTTTAAGCAACTGTCTCAAGGTTTCTGGGCTGCCTTTGTGTTCAGCTGAAATTTCTATTAATCTTTCCTTAAATTAACTGCACTGAAGCGCTCAGGAATTCCTTCACAAAATGTTCATTCCTCTGCAATATTTCTAAAGGAACAGCCTAATACAATGTAGCTGTGAGAGATGTGACGAGGAGAAATAGGAGTAGTTAATTTGGATTTCCTAAACGAAATACTTAAATACAACTTCTTTTCTAGCACTGCAAATACAGTTACTGTAAGAGGTGTTTAAAACATTATGATGGGTTTTTTCTTCCCACATCTGCCCTGATACTGCATTTAGAAATCCTGAATAGAAAAATCCCATTTTCCTATTAACAGGTCAAGTTACATCAAGTTCTTGCTAGTAAAACAACATCTTTAGCATTCTAGTGGAATGTTAATATAACTAAAACCTCTGAGACTCAATATTGAGATCTTTCATGATTTATACTCCAGATAAAACTCCTGTGCTGCTCCAGCAGCACTTCAAAACACAAGATTTTACTAAGTAGAAAAAGATTTTCAAGCTGTAGTAAGCACTTGAAAATATTCAATCTAACGTCACTGAGTTTAGAAACCTGTGCTCTAAGGATCCAATGTGTAGAGTGTGTTCAAACATAGTATCAGCTCTTTCCCACACAGATGGGGTAAACATCAACTTGCGTCATAATATGGTTCAAGAGCACAGCACAAATGTTTTGGTTGCAAATAAAGTACCAAACAAAAGAAATCATTAGTCTCTAACTGTTTTTTCAATCCTCCCCACATTATGTTTGTCATCTTCTATAAAAATCAGGCTTTCAGACTGCAAGCAGAATTCCAATAAAGCTAGGGGATTCCCTTTTTTTTTTTAAGCCAAATAAAATATCTGCATAACTTTTGCACTGGATGATTAATTCCTCTTCCAACAGCGTAAATTTGGAGACTGGTAAAGGAGTAAACTGGAAGCAGTAGCAGGTGTTCACTCTCCTGAGTTTGTTAACACTGAGGGTTAATAACCAAGCACGGCAAATCCTTTAAAAAAACCCACAGTCATTCAAAATTAAAGATTTCCAGTACTGTCACTGAAACATTTTGAAGAAATACATCTTTCAAATATGAAAAATAAATCATTTTAGGCTTACAATAAAAACACAGAGAACTGGACACTTTTGTGATGAACATTGATCCTACAGCTTTGTGGATTTTGGAAAACTAGTGACTTTTTTTCTTTAAGTAAAACTAATTTGTTAACAACCTTAAGTACACATCACCTTGCAAAATTACCTAGTTAAGGTCTGCTACTTCTCTCACTCTCTTTCATTAAGATCTTTTAAAAATCATTATTGATGTTGGAATAAATTCTTTAAGATTGTTTGAAAGTGACTTCTACTCTAGCGAGTGCTGTATTGCCACACAGAGCCATGGTAAAGTATCCACATGATGGAATAAAATCTTGGTAGTCAATGATAGGTTGGGGCTTTTAGTGTCAGAATTTTATATTTAGCTTTAAATCTATTTCTGAAGTATATATTGTCAGACACAAATACCAAAATCACGATTCCCCTATTTTCCTTTCTATGCATTCAAATAATACTGAGCTCCAGAACAGGAAATTCTCTCTTAGCCATAAATAACATGTTTAGGGGCCAATATCTTACAACCACACAAGGCTATAAATGTGAGCTTCACACCATTGAAGAAGGGCCTCAGCTTCTCATAATGGAAGGTCAGGCAACATCAGGCCATAAAATAGTGACATTATAATATATAGAAAAGCTATTTTACAGAAGGTAATTTTTAGAGGTTTCAAAAATTTATTAGCTACCATTTTCCTCTCCTTGCGTATCCCGTGATCTGGAGGGCATGGTAAAGAAGGCAACCTGACTCAAAGTAGAAGGGCATGAAAAATAGTAATAATAAAAAAAGAAATGAGCTAAAATATTTTTAAAACTTTCTTCCTTTTTTTAATATTCTCTCAAATACACAGCATAAGCAATGTGTATAATCATATAATTTGGCCTGTAGGATTTATGGCATATGATAATAGAGTAATAAGAGCAAATAAATCCTCAGCTGATAAAAATAGTTGCAACCATTAGAGCCAAGCTATATATAACAACTTAGGAATTTTCTCCCTTTTTTTCTTACCCCAGATAGTCAAGCTATCAAAACCATTACTATATGCTAAACCTCTGATAAACACAGATTAAGTAACATTAGTTATTTATATCCTTGTACATACAGATTTTTGTTTTATTGTTATTAAACGCCTACGTCCTTTAACTAACCAGAGGGACACAGGGAACTGCCTGAATAAATACTTACAAAAGATCCACAATGTGACTTCTTCTGGACATGGGATATAGCTCTAAACTCATAACTACTGAATTCCATTTTTATTTGACTCCTTATGTATGTATCCCCAAATCAAATTTATCATGTGTGAGTCCCTTTAATCTTCTTTTGGACATTGTTCTTGTGTTTCAGAAATTTGAAATAACATTCTCCAGAATAAAAATTTTGCTATTGTTCAGCTTCATCACTAAGCGCAAAAGAGATTTTCGACTAGCCAGCACATATCCTACACTGCCCTACTGGGAATATCACCTTGTGCAGAGACTCCTGAGCTGATGCCAGTCCAAGCCAATCAGTGCTCATGTTAATGAAGTGTATGGAGGCTTGAAATTGGAAAGACTTCTCTTTTTGCCTGCCAGTTTCCAGAACTAAGCTGATACATTCACACAGCACGACACAACTCAATACTTGCCCTCCATATGAAACATCTGGAAGCAGGTTTTCTTTGATCAAAAGGCAGCTTCTTTCAATTTCACTTGAAATCTGTAGGTATTATGATTTCTCCAGTAATTTTCAAAATGGAGAACACAGAGGTCAAGGTGATGGCAATCTAGTAATATCTATTAATTTCCATTGTCAGTAAAAGAAGAATATTTCACTCGTTCAAAACAAATTAGAAGTATTTCATTTCTCCAGTGGAATAGGCAGTGAATGATAAACATTTATTGCATCATATTTCAGTTCAGGACATTTGTGGCAGACATATGTCCAGGGTGACATTTTACTGCATTAACTGCAAGAAAAAACTTGCTACACTATCTCCTCAGTTCCCTGACAAATTCACTACAAACACACAAACAAGGAAGAGGTTCTTATAGGCAAAACCTCATGAATTTTGCCAATCTGAGACACTGCCCAGAGAAGTGAATGCCCCATCCCTGGAATTGTTCAAGGCCAGGTCAGTTTCGCCCTGAGCAACCTGGTCTAGTGAATGGCACCCCTGCCCATGGCAGGGATGTTGGAACTAGATGATCTTTAAGATCCCTTCCATTTAGAGCCATTCTACAGTTCTATGACTCTTTTAGGTAGTCCCAACAATATCTAGCTTTGTAACAAATGAAGCAGGGGAACAACCTGAAAAACATAACGTGGTCTCACATCAAAAGGGTATACAGAAAGAGAGGCAGATTTAAGATTGCTTAGGGATCTTAAATAATGCATTTGATAATTTAAGTGCTTGACTTTGCAGTGCTAATATTCTGGTAGTTTAATAACATAAAAAATGCAAAAACAGCACTGCATGATCTGAATTTCAAATCCACAATCTCCATTTTTCAGTAGAATCAAATTAAAAGTAAGTTCTATCTTCCACTACAGAGAAATGCACAGACCACTCAGATGAGCCATCAGGAGAGGGGGAATCTGTAGCTCTGCAGCGAAGTTCTTTGCCCCTCAACCAAATGGACTAACTCCAGATGCTGCCATTCTTTGTTTGGGACACATTTCTGAAGGGAAGGATGAACATGTTTGGTGTGCTTTCACACAGCTTCAGTGGGGTTTCACAGAGATGGCTGGTGGTACAACATCATAAATTTAGAGAGGAAAGTCTCTTTCAAAACTTATTTACTGTTCACACAAGTAAAAAACACATATTCCGCTCTTCAATCAGACAAAACTGAAGTCAATAGGATTCAACCTGACACAGAAATTCATGATGAGGCATTAATGGCACACTGTAGGGAAATAAGTGAAGAGACCTGCTCATGGGATGCTCAAGACTGATATATAAAATGGGATTTTTCACTGGTCTTTCTCAATAACCCTTTGTTGCCAGCTCGCCCTTCGTCATGATTAAAAATATTTGTATTTACAGAGTTTATTTACCCTGAAAACAACATAAGACTAATGTATTCTGTCCAGATAAAGCTTTTCATGAGATTAAAGCTTTTACATATGTCTGCGTATTTCCTTACTGAACAATGTGGTTTCATTCCTGAAAAAAAAAAATATAATCTTTCATACACTATTAATATGTTTTATTACACTGATTTTCCACACAGAGTTTAAACCAATGTTAGCTGTACATGATGTCCAAAATATTTGGAAGCATGTTTGTGCTTCGGTTTCTTCATTTCTTTAGGTGAAAAATTCTTACTAAACAAACTGACAAGAATGTAATTAAAATTTCTTCACTTTTTAAGACATTTTCAATTCATTCAAAGAAAAAAAAATCACAAATGTCTTCAGTATAATTCCATGAAGAGTGACCATCTGCTTGCTGTCATTATTTTTAATAAAGTCTATATAATGCTTGTTGCCAAAATAAAATGCATCACCAAGCCTCAAACCAGCTGGCTTAACATGTTATCCAGAAATTTTCCTGCATGCATTGTCCATCTTCTCAGGCTTTTTGAAGCAACATGGCCAGAGCAGTTTTGGACTGGCACTGCACCCCACACTATAATGGTTCCTCAGGGCTTTCTGAAGCTGTTTTGCAGGACTTGACTGAGGCTTCAAAGCATTTACAAAGATACACACATGGAAATTTGAGATAGGATTAATTTCTTAGTATATTTCTTAGTATGGAATTTTTGGTATGAAGAATTGACATTTCAAAAGTGATCAGATAAGAAAAATATTGGGAAAGCTATATGAACATGGCAGATTAAGATTTTTAGAAAGCAGAAAACAGTTAACCTAGCCATGTACAAACACTAGCCAATGGACTGATAGCAGAGGTTTATCAATATTTGTCATATTAAAATGCTTTAAATGAATGAATAATAAGTAATTTCAAATGAATAATAAATAATTTCTTTAGCTGGGAGCACAGGAGGGCCACATGACCCTCTGAATTTGTTCTCAGGCAAGTGATGGTTGCTCCAGAAAACTTTACTAAGTTATCTCCTTTACATATTCTTTTGTTATGTACTGTAAAATTCTTCCACACACCTAGAAATAAAACTCAAAATATACTTAGATTCCATTATATAAACTTTATTCTACAGTCACAACACATCTGCCTAACATTGGCAGTGAGCTAAACACAGACTCTGGGGTATTCCCTTGGGTTTCTAGATGCTAGACCAGAAGAGCACAGATCTATTTCTATTGATCCAAATCTCCCAGTCTCAGTTATCTACCAGATATCCTAGAAAATTCTGCAAGGCACTCAACAGTTAAGTTTAGGCAACTGAACAGTCCCTAATGAGACAAAGTAGTGGAATTTAGCTTACAGGTTGAGAAGACCAGAGTTAGCTGTCTATCATCAGAGATACGAATATGTGAGCTAGCTGAACTATACTCTGTGGAAATCTATGGCTTCATTTAACACCACATAGATAAGGACCAGTGTAATTTAAGCTTCTCTATGATTTTTTTTCTTGGCCTTTTGGAAGAGCACATGTCAACCATAGGTCTTATATCAGTCACCCTAGGCAACCTCGAAGATGGAGGTATTTATCCTGTTCTCATCAGTACAGTCAGAGGAGTCTGGAGAACCATCCAGATGACAAAATGCACATCAGCTGGTGTAGGTTAAACTTCTGTGTCAAAAGATAGCTGCAGACTGAAGTCTTCCACCAGAAATCCCATTAGAGTCAAGCACAGATATATATATATATATATATATATATATGTATATATATTATTAGTGGAAACCATGGTCCTAAGAAGTTTTAGTCCTCTTTGTGAGCTACATGCCTTCACTTGTGGAGATTATGTATAAAGGGCTTTGGTTCCACTGTGTGAGGAGTACTCTTTCCTTCATCTGCAGAGGACCTCAGCATACTGACATCTACTCCTTTCACCCTTTGACACTAGAAAGAGAGACTAGCTTGGTCAGTGTAAGCGTAAATGCTCCTTTTCACAAAAGATGATCTTTGCTATATTTTAAAGTCAGGAAATGCAGTTTGCAGAAGGCCTAGTGAAGTGGAAAATTCATTTCTATAGGTTCTGTAGAATGAAATACAGTTATAAAAAATTCCTCTACAAAGTTAAGAAATTTAACAAGAAATTAGAAGCTTTCTGTTCGAGGTTTAATCCAGTCTATAGAATTTAATAGAGAATTACATCCTTGCTATAGAGAGGCTTAAAGTTCCTGGAGAAAGGTGATTATTCTCTATTTAATTCTACAGATCTTTTTCTGTAAGGGTAATTTCAGATTCATTCAACTGTTATGCTTCTTCTGCCACCTTGGAAATTATCACACTTTCATGAATTTGGCATGGTTCCATCAATAGAACCAGAAACATGAAATTTCCGTTCCTAATATAAATGTGCGATACTATATAGTGTTTCATAACTTTCCACTTGATAATTCATATGTAGTATCTTTTGTTGGATTTAGACTGTAATTTCTAAGTTGTATTCAGAGAAAGGGCTAAAATGATTTAGAAAAAAGTCATGCTGAAGCTCCAGTATTTCAGTTTGCAGTACAGCTATGCCAGTATCTTACTTTATTCAGCCAAGGAACAGGCCATTTTAGCCACAACTTCGCCTTCCAGAATACATGAGGCATGTAATCTCTTACACAGCAAATGAAATATTTGAATTATTTTTGTCTTGCAGGTTTTTGTAGTTTAACTCCAGCTGGCAACCAAGCACTACTCATTCACTCCTCTACCCACAGAAGACTATCAGAGAAGCAAGAAAAGTCATAGGTTCAGATAAAGACATTTTAATAGATAAAGCAAGGCTGCATGCACAAACAAAACAAGGAATTTATTCATTATTTCCCATATGCAGACAGGGGTTCAGCCATTTTCAGGAAAGCAAAGCTCCATAACACGTAATGGTGGTGTGGAAAGACAATCCCCCCTAATGTCCCACTCTGCCTCCCTCCGCTTTATGTGCTGAACATGATGAGATATGGTCTGGAATAACCCCTTGGTCAGCTGGCATCAGCTGTCCTGGCTGCATCCCCTCCCAACACCTTGTTCACCCCCAGCCTGCTTGGTGGTGGGGTGGGGTGAGAGGCAGAAAAGGCCTTGGCTCCATGTAAGCATTGCTCAAGGATAGCTAAAACATCTCTAGCTCTACCAGCATTGTTGTAAGAACAAATCCAAAGCATAGCCCTATGCTAACAACTACAGATAAAATTAACTCTATCCCATCCAAAACCAGCACAAAGAGAAAATGGTATTTAATCTATAAATGCATATGGATTACAAGATC
Organism: Motacilla alba alba; assembly: GCF_015832195.1. Classification (NCBI taxonomy): domain Eukaryota; kingdom Metazoa; phylum Chordata; class Aves; order Passeriformes; family Motacillidae; genus Motacilla; species Motacilla alba. The sequence continues at coordinate 68,482,075 of NC_052016.1, forward strand.
GTTAGTACAGAAACCTTCCCTCCTTATTTTATGGTGAAATGCTGTGTTGGTTTATATGGCAAGCTTTAGTTAGCAGGACCCACCAGGGTGGCTTCTGTGAGAAGCTGCTAAAATCTTCCCCCTACATCTGAGAGTGTCAATGCCAGCTCCAAGACGAACTTCCTTGGCCAAGACCAAGCCTATCAGTAATGATGGTAACACCTGAGATAATGAAGAGTGGGAAACTGCAAAAAACAGCTGCCAGAGAATGCATGAGAAACAGCCCTGCAGACACCCAGGTCATTGAAGAAAGACACAGAGGAGGTGATCCAGGCACCAGAGCAGCAATTCCCCTGCAGCCTGCGGTGAAGACCATGGTGAAACAGGCTGTGCCCCTGAAGCCCACAGAAGTCTGGGGTAGAGCAGATATCCACCTACAGCCTGTGGAGGACCCCACACTGGAGCACATTGGTGCCAGAAGTAGGCTATGACCCTGTGGGAAGTCCACCCTGAAGCAGGATTCTGGCAGAACCTGTGATTCTGTGAGAGAGTCATCCTGGAGCAGGCTGTTCCTGAAGGACTGCACCCTATGGAAACGTTTGTGACCCCAACAGAGCAGTTTGTGAACTACAGCCTGTAGGAATGACTTGTGTTGGAGAGGCTCATGGAGGACTGTCTCCCATGAAAGGGATCCCACTCTTGAACAGGGGATGAGTGTGAGGAGTCCCCTTGCTGAGGATGAAGGAGCAGCAGAGACAATGTGCAATGAACTGACCTCACCCCATTACCCATCTCCCCGAGACTCTGAAGGTGAGGAGGTAGAGAATTCAAAAGTGAATTTGAGAGAGGGAAAAAGGGAGAGGTGGGGGGAAAAGGATTTATTCTCATTAACGTACTCCAGTTTTGAATTGATCTAATTGATTTGATTTAAATTAATTTCCCCAAGTCAAGTCTTGCCATTATGATGATTGGTGAGTGATCTTTCCCTATCCTTATCTCAACCCACAAGTCTTTCATTGTATTTTCTCTCCCCTGTCCAGCTGAAGAGAGCAGTTCTGGTGAGTACCATCGTCCAGCCAAGGTCAACCCACCAGAAATGTCATGGATATAGAAAAACATAAACAATAGGCAACAATTCCCTCCGTATTTTTTTCCATACACAATGACTTTTTTGAAGACCTATACATTTTGGTAAGTGAAATGCACTACAAAGGGGCAGGGAAATTGCATTTAGACAATTGTTAATATTTCTCACTGGCATTATGTAATTCTTGGTTATATCAAAAATATTCACATATATCTTCTGTATATTTCAAAATCAGGCTATCCCAGTATAAGTCACTAAATATATTCTGCTTTCTATAACTGGAGAAGCATTCAAAAATATTCAAAATAAAGACGCCCATAGGCCCTTGATTTCTACACAGTTTGGCCTGATTACACTGTAATTGTAAAACAGGGGTGCAAATGTCTGTCAAACACAACAAAAGTTATGCAAGCAAATGTATATAAACTGTAAAATGCAATTATGTCATTTCATATTAAGTGTTTCTGCTTAGGAAATCCATCCCTGATGTAATGACCTTAGATTTTCTTGTTGAGGAGAAACAAATGTACATGTTAAGGTTTACATCAGGCATTTGACGTAATTAGGATGGGAGTGCATGTCCTATGTGTCTCTCTACTGATTATAAAGGTCTTTGGTAACTGGTTCACTGCTACTGTAGAGATCAGCCTCCAGGCAGATTAATAACACTCTCTATGGTTTTTGTGTTGTAGTAGTGTTGATTGTAGTAAAAAGAAACAAAACAGGCGTCACCAAATATCAAGTTTTTTTACACTTGTATCCCTAAAAATATTTTATGAGGAATCGGGAGTATCTGATGACCTGCATCATGAAGCATTGCTTTGTTTTAATGTAAAGGAAATGCTGTAAAGCTGGTGCTGAGTAGCTCCAGTGAGCTGTATGCTGTTAACCACGATTTTTCTGCCAGTGTTCTGCCAGTGTTTAGGCAATTGCACTCCTAATGAATTAACAGACGGACATGCTCTGTAGTTTCTTGAGCTAATATTTCAGACTCTGCCATATCAAATTCAATTTGGATAGCAATTAATAATAGCTTTCTGTAAAGTTAGCTCCAGTTTTAATAATACTCACTTCTCCTAGAGATGGTTGATTTCTTCACAAATTAGTGTCCAATCATTTCAACAGATTTGCTGTTATAACTCTATGTAAAAGTTTCTGTGAAACTACAGTACATTTAGTTCTAGATTCCACTCCTTTCTCATGGCATATGTGAAACACACACCCTTCCAGTGCTGTATTCCATTTTCTTCCCTTAGGTTTCAAATTTTTCATGTAAGGTGAATCCAAGGTTGCTACATAGTTTTCCTTGGGCATACATCTCGAGTAGACACTTGTAAGGAAGAATTTCAGTTAAAGTTTTGTGAAGATCATAATGGAGTCACTGTGTGTGAAAAGATCACCAAACTTGTGCCAAGTTAAATTTTAAGGTGCTACTTGAAATTTAAAGTCTGAGTACAGATTTTGATATTTCCAAGACACGTCATGGTTTTAAAAAAATGCCTTAAAAGTTTTTAAATTGCGTAATTTCAATCTGTAACTTGAAAATTTTCTATACTTAGAAATGTATGTACTGCAAGAGATTCACAGTAATTGAGTAAAAGAGAGTACCGCTAATACTGTAACCTCTGAAAAATTGTTTGCTGTAGATGCTAAGGAATGAAAATAAATTTTAAGGGAGAAATCAGAGGAATTATTAGAAATAGTATTAAAAATTTAAAATACAGCAGTACAGAATTCTCCAGTATACAAGCAAAACAAAGTGAAACTAGATAACGAAAATATAAAATAAATTAAAAAAAAAAGAAAATAAAATAAATCTTTATTAATTCACCTTTGCCTTAGCATAAAGGGAAAGAAATGCTGGAAAAATTCCATGCTTTTAACATAGCTGATGGAAACTTCTATATTGTTAGAAGAAAGAAATTCAAGAAGGATAAGGGAAGAAAAAAAGTACCCTGGTCTTGCCAGCTGCAGTCAAAATTTTGTAAGAAAAATTAAGTGTAAGAGGCTAATAAGTTTGACTGTTTCCTATCCTGTCTATATGTGACACTTTTCTTCAAACAATAATTGTCTGTAACAATATGTGTGTGGATTTGTTTGTGTATACTTCTACCGAAAAAAAAAACAAACAAACACAAAGCCAAAAAAAAAAGACAGAGAAAGTAAAAAAGCTTCCTGTATGAAGAAAAGCAGTATTTTTCATTTCTGAAATATGAAACATGTCAGGAAAACCAGAAGCTAGTTCTGCTGATAAGTGCTAGAGTTTTGCTTTGCTGAGACAAGAGATGAAGAGAATAATGCTAGTGCTCATGGAGAGAGGATACATTTTTCTACTTAAAATATTTACTTCACAGAAATTCACATTGGCATAAATTTTAAATAAGTCCTGGGAAGCCAGAGCCTTCATAAAGTTGAGATCTTTTCTTTAGGTTCACATTCAGGTGAAACAAAATTCTGTATAAATAAAAAATATTTCATTTTGCTTCCATTCAATAAACCGAAGGAATTATTTTAAGAACAGTCTTAAAGGATACAGTTTGTGTCAGCATTTTAATAGAGTATATTTTTTTCCCCCCAGACATTCCATTTTGAATGTCTCTTCATGTCCTGCACCACTCATAATCAAAATGGCAAAATCTCAGTGTGAACATTTATCCAGAACAGATTTCCCTATTTCAGGACAGAGCTTTTCTTTTTTGTTTTTTTTGTTTGTTTTGTTTGTTTGTTAGTTTGTTTGTTTGGTTTTGCTTTTGCTTTTTTTTTTCCTGCTGTAGCAATATTCTCTACTATCAGTCACAGCTTTTAAACCAATCAAGTTCATCATACAATTATAAAGATGTTTCTTCCACATTTTTTTCATCTGCAGTCTCTGGGTGAAGTTTTGTTTGGTATTTCCTGCTTCTTTACATTAATACTGTACTCTGTGGTGTTTAAAATTGTATTCTCCTCCTCTGTCTTCTGGTATGGTTCTTTGTGCCCACAAGTAGTATCACTCTAACTCCCACCAAAAGGAGGGATTGTAGGCCTGCAAATAAATTAAAAATATAATAATAATAATAATAATAAACCCACCAAAACCAGTTTTACAGACTTCATGTTAGGTTATTAATTCAAGAAAAAAGGAAGAAGTTTTTTGTGAAGAAAAAAATGTAACAAGTATTGCCTGCCACAACAATAAAGGAGAATAAACAGTCCTGCTGAGTCACTAGATAGTCTCTTTGTATTCTCTGATTTTGACACAATTTCTCACTGGGTGGAAAAAAAAAAAGTAAAGCCTCCAAACAATAGAACCCAAATAACAACCACTATATAATTTTCTGAAACCTGGGAGAAATTGGAACATTTTTAACTGCTTTCTAGAGAGAATAAAAATAATCAATTTAGCAATTTCAATTATCTTTGATTTTCATTGTAACATTCTGCTATTGTGTTAATTTTACAGTGTCTCTGTTTATGCTTTTTAACACAAATAAGAATCATATGTGGACATGTATGATATTTAATGAATAAATTAGATCTGAGTTGATTTATCTGTTCTACCATTGTTTTCAAATTATTATTCAGCCCAGTAAGAGGACAGGGTGTGTGCTTCTTATTTGCAGTAAGTATTTGAGAAGTGAGCCTTAATTTAGAATAGGTTCATTTGCATTGAAATCTTATTATTGCTATTAAAAAGTTTAAATAAAACAAGAGTGAGGCTTTGGCAACTGAAACTGGTGAATCTCCATTAATAATTTACATAGGTTTTGTTTCTACTAATTAAACCTCTCCTTTTTCTCTATTTTGTCCAATCATTACACAAATGCAAAGATTAAGAGACAATAAAAATAAGGGAGAGGATATGGAAGAGATTTGTTGAATACTGTTTGGCAGGTAAGCAGAGTTTAAGGTTATCTTTTCAGCAAATGTTACCACTCAGCTGTGAATTAGTTTTGGGTACCCATCACAGATGGAAAGACTGCATTAGGACTGCGAGAAACAGTGTCAGAGAGAACAGGGCAGGACATCATCTTTATGTATTCCAGGGTTCATATGGTGGGAGGATTGAGAGGAAATAGGGCAGAGTTACATCTATACATACAATTTTCTTTTAAATTGGACTGGCATAATTTAGGCTATTCTGTAGTAGCCATATTACAGCTTTAATTAGATCCCTTTGTTTTAAAAGCAAAACAGGGAAGAAAATCAAAATTAATTCCTAATTTCTATTTGGACTAAATGTCAGAATATATATCATTGGTAAATAGAGCAGTAAGATATAGCTGCTTCTCCTATTTTTGCTAAAATGCTGTGAGAAGAATGGAAGGCGTGTGAAACAAAAAGCTAAATTCTAGGTATGCGCTTTTGCGGCAAAGACCTGATCTCAAGTTGCATGTGCAGGCTGTATTAATAATAGTTTTTCAAGGGTAAAGAAAAATGTTGCCATTCTTGGCAACTGCAGAATCCCCCTTTAAAAAAAATGGAATTATCATAATGACTCAAAACTGAGTGCATCACATAATTAAAGTCTAATATATTCTATTTTTTAGATTTACTTTTAAAATTCACATTTCATTAACATTTTAAGGTATTAAAATATATTTTTGATCACTTGTGTGGTAGGTAACTCTGGACACTTGGGTTTGTTTTTCAGTAGGAACAAAACCTAAAAAGTATATTTTTAATGTTGGTTTCAAGTTTATAGAGAACAAATTTGGTGCAGCTGCTTTTAAATGTCCAAAGCAAGTTTCTGGGGCATTTTCATTCCTCCTTTCATCTTCTCTGACTGATATAAGAATAAAAAAAAAAATACCAAGAGGACCCAGTGCCTTATAAGTCTAAACACAAATGAGAGAAGTGAAGTCTAAAACAATTCTTCCAATTTCAGCTTTCCCTCTGGCTTTATTCTTGCCACTCCAGGAATATTAAAAAGAAATGGAATGTTTTTAATGGACTGTCAGCAGTATTGTTTTCATTAACAAGAGGAAACTCAATCAACTGCTCTGCCAAACCTCTCTGTTTCTTCTTTGATGGCCATGATAAATGGCGCCAAGCATTGTCAGATTCTGCTAAATTAAAATAAAAATACAGGTGTTCAAAAATCTTTTATGACTAAGCCTAATATAATTTTGATCCTATTTCTTCATGAAAGAAAAATAATAGTAAAAAGTAAGCAAGAAGGACAATAAAAGTTTTGAGATAAAAGAAATTAACGGAAACATTCTATCATTAAATTTGCTTTCCAAGGCAGTGACACAGATTGACTGAATCCAAAACATATCTATTTATACATGACTGCCAGCACTAGTAAAAAAAAGATTCAAAATGGTAATTCACAATAGCACTACAAAAACAAGTTTCTAAAAACTGACATGAAACAAAAATGTGTATAGTGAGTGTTTTAAAATATCCCAAAGCTTATCAGGTTTTAATCAGTCATGTGTAAACAGTAATATTCTGTCTGGGATTACTGTCAATCCCAGCAAATAAAGAGAAAATGCGAAGCCTTTTTTAGAGGACAAGAGTTTAGTGTTTACACATACTGAGTTAAACAGCAGTAATAGCTTTATTTGTGCTAGAAATAGTTGAACTAGTTGAAATATTCAACTTGTTTTATAGTGTGCAAAAAGGCAAATTCAATTGAAACTTTTCAATCAATGAATTTGTTTTTCACATAGACAGAAGTTAAAGCCCCTGGGTTCAGTGTATTCACTCCTGGGCCTCCTTAAATTTTGAAGTCTCTCTTACTGCCCCACTTCACTTTTAAAAATGTAAACATCCTTAGAGGTTTCAGTGTGAGTGTTGTATTACCTGAATTTGCAGACAATATCATTCAGATTGTAAAAAATCCAAACCACTGTCACTGCAGTAGTGGTATTTTCACATACAAGTTCTAATGACAGAAATGCAAGTTTCAAAAAATGATTTTGCATGGTTGCTGTTCTTGGCAATGAGACAAAAATGCTGGCCAAGTGGCACATCCTGAAAGTGGCTCATATACCAAACAAAACGCTAACACAATATGCAGGATTGTATTTTGCTTAGAACCCAAGACTGGAAGCAGCTTTATAATAAGTCTTCCAGAAGTATGATTTACCACTATTATTTTTATTGTTGGTGGTCATGTGGGCCAGCACTGGATAATACTGAAGACATTTATGAAATATTCTTTACCTTTCTAGCTCTATTTTATGTCAGTGGTTCAGACAATTTACAACTGCTGTTCTGTGTAGAACTGCACTGTGAAACGGAGCTTATTGCTAGAGCTCCAGGTCTCATGTCTCCTCCTACATAGCATGTATCTTTTTAATTTGCAGGGCTGCTGACACAGTATGCTTGATTAGGGACTAGTGTTGAAGATAACTCTGTAGGATAAAATGCTGGCTCTCTTAGTCATGTTGTTATATAAATTCTGCCATGTGTACATGCCAAGAGAGAACTTGAGAGATGTAAAATGTAGCTTGATGCAAGTAGAAATACCTCTATTTTAGTGCAGTTGCACAAGAAAATACCCTTTGGAGACTTTGACCCATGGCAGTCATGAAAGTAATATAGCAAAATGATAAGGGGGTGTTATATATCCTCTGCCACTGATTATAGAGGAAATCATTCTTTTGTTTTATGCTAGGACTAAGGCCCTTGCAGTAAAGAGAGCAGTCCCACAGCTGGACTGAAATGTGGGGTTTTCAACATCTGCTCTAGTGAAGTAAACAAAGACATTTTGAGAACTAGGGAGGAGGGCTTAGGGCGAAAAGAGGTGTGTGTTTTAACACAGATATAATATAGATTATTCTACAGCATGCTCTTTAGAGACAGAAGAGATCAATTATAGCTAAATTGAGATGTGATAGAAGGAGATTTAGTGATATGAGGAAGCTTAAATTAATCCCTGCTAAGGTAATATCGACAAATGTTACTCACTGGTGTCATCAGTCTAGTGCTTTCAGCAGTCTGTGACACAGGCAAGAGTACTGCCTTGTGTAAAAGAAAGGAAATGCTTCATCAGCAACCAAAACCAGTTCACTGGATTGTCAAAACCCTGAAAAAAAAAAACAAACCTCCCTGATAATAAAACCCGAAATGCAGCCTTAAGGATTGAATTTTTGCTGTCTCATCAGATTGCCCTTGGACTCAGCACCTTGCTTTCACTCTAGGCCAAACCAGTGGCCAGGCAAGGCTCAACACCTCCCTGTGAGACTCTTCTTGGAGACAGGGCACAGGATACAGCAGCTGAAGGTTGAGCCCACCTAGGCCCACAACCATGCCTAGGGAACTGCCTGGGTAGGCAGTGATGGAATCAGCCCTCTTGACTTCTATCAGCGCTTTCTGCAAACCCCTTGCATGGTTGTCCTTCTCTAAGCACTGCACCTCAGCAGCCCCTGGCCTGCAGACTTCCATTCCCTCATCCTCCAGTCCCTTTGATCAGACTTGGAGGTAGCCAGTGAGAAACAGAAAGATAGGAGCAGTCTTTTATATCCCTGTCTCCTCTTTCTCTACCATCCGAGGTTGGCTGTGTAGAGGAGGATAAAGACAGCTGCAGACCCTCAATGGACTATCCCCCAGACACTGTGGGACAGGTGGCAGCTACCAGACCCAGCCCTCCCCCAAGAGTTCCTTCATCATCTGTGCCTCTGCCCAGATATCTCTATCTGAGGGCTAAGACTTAGAAAACGAAAACAAAACTTCTATTTTTCTGGAGGAAAAATAAACAATGGAAGCTGTGTATACTACCCTGTGTGAAGGACCGTTCTGCTTGTGACATACACCATGATTAAACACTTGTTTTTAGACTGCTGTGGCTCGGTTCCTTACGTGATCTTCAAAGCGAGACCTAAACTCTCCCCCAGCCCCCTAAATTCAATGCAATTCTGCACCCTTTGATGGTACTCCACAGAAAGTACTTTGAATATCTGGAACATTATTTTGGTGCAATCCTAATCACAATCATCCCAGAGTAGACCAAAGGTCTGTGTAGTCCCCTGCAGTGGCTGAAGCTCTCATGGCTCTCAGTGGATTTCTCTTCTACTTGAAGTCTTCTCTTGAACCCATTCACTGTATAGACACCCTGGCAGGATGGCACTGAAATCTCTCTGTCTACAGAATAAACAACATCTCAATAAACCTGGATACTTTTTGAGAGAGGAGACAGAGGGAAAATGCAAAAGCTACACGTGGTGAGAAATCAAATATTGCCCAGAAAACATCTGAAAGTTCATAAATTGAAGTGGTTAATACAGCTTTGGGTTGGATTGAGGGAAGGGAGGAGTGAAAGGACCTGTTGGTCACAAACTTGAGAAGGATCTAAAATTAGAAAAATCCTGTTAAATGCTAAACTCAAGGGGCTACGGACAGAACCTGACAGACTTCAAACTACTAAAACAGCATTTTCTCAAAGGAAACAATAAAGCTCATATGCTGCTAGCTTACAACCTCAGACAGGAAAGAAATAATTTTAAAAATATCTATTTTACCAATTAAGAACTGTATTGGAGCTATGAAATATGAACCAAAAGAAATTTGTGAGTTCCTTGAAGGTTTCTTTTAACACCTTTATACTTGCAAGAAACAGGTCTCTGGAGATAAAAGGTCAACTTGTGAAGGCTAATATGTCTGGTTACTCAGCAGAATAAAAGGCCAGATTGGACTGTCCTTTTGAAGCTAAGGAAATTCAAAAGTGATTTAAAAAATATGCCAGCAGGAAAAACTTCAGTAAATTTTCAATTCCCTTGTGACTTTTTATATTTTCACTAAATACTTGGTAACATGGATACCTTAGAGGAAAAATTTGCCTTTCCATTATGATGGAGGTAAATTTTACACATTCCTGTAATTCATAAACACATCATAAAATGTAGATATGGATACACTTTTCTGTTTGTCTAGCAGAGTATTTTCCATTACTACAGACACAAGAAATATAAATTGAGTTTCTGCATAGATGTTTGTTGAGACGTGCTTCAAATTTGGTAAATGCAGCAAATTAGATAAAAGTGGTGAATTAGAAGAATGAGAATAGAAAGGAAACTGGATAATGCATGGCTAAGCTCAGTTTGAAGGTGGGTTTAATTTTTCATTTGGAGAGACTGAAATTACTGACTGAAATAAATAAAGAACAGAATTTATTGCTTTTGAATGTCAGAGTACCTAGGTTCATAAAGAAATACGTTACATTGATCTTGAACTCAAGCACCAAAACTGTTCCAACAAAGCTCCCACGGAGAAAGGCTCTGCCTTAGCAGTCAAGTTCAAGCAAACTCTAGACAGAAGATGTGTGAGCTTGCATGGTGGGCACCCACCTATCAGCTGTTTGATGTCTGACAGAGCCATTTGATGGAAGCTGTGCTTACTCATCTTGCTCTTTTTTCCTGTCTCCTGAATTCTGCCTTGGGATCATGCTGCTTATCTTCAACAGACTTTTTAACTACACTGAAGTCTTGCCAGGGGTTTCGGATTATACAATTTCTGGATCAGCTTTCCCTGATCACGGTACATGGATCTAGATCCAACCCGTCACTGAGTCTCAGCAGTTAGATATGATTTCTCACATACGGACATACGTACACACTCAGATCTTACATTCGCCATGATTGACCCTGCATTTGAGATACGCGGCAGAACTATTTTATTGTGATTGGGTATTAGTGTCATGGATACTTCCACATACTTCCACAACACACTAACGGTAAGACCAGTTCTAACTGTGTTTATAAAGCAACAATATTATAATGGAATCACAGAATAGCACAGAAGAGCTGAGGGTGGAAGGGACCTCTGAAGACCAACTGGTCCAGCCCTTATACTCAAGCAGGGCCACTTAGGGGAGACTCTCTAGGACTATATCAAGGCAGCTTTTGACTGTCTCCAAGGAGACTCCACAACCTCCCTGGACTACCTGTGCTAGTGATCAGTCAACGTCACAGTAAAAAAAAAAAAAAAAAAAAAAAAAAAAGTGTTTCATTGTGTTTCATTGTATTCTGACAGAGCTTCCATGCTGCGGTGCTGGATTACTTCGGCGGCCCTCAGATAGCTGTCAAATCCGGGTGCGGCTGTAGGGCACAGCTGCTCTACAGAACAGGAGGACTGTGTTGGGGATAGAACTGTGCCAACAGCATGGACAAGGAACAGGGAGAGATCTTCTGCATGTTTTCCAAAGGCGTTTATCCCCCAGAAGGTCAGGGACAGAAAGATGCTGAATCAAAGGCATACATCAACTTATAAACAGGGGTGGTCCCAGGGGTGAATACAATCTTTAACCAACTGGGAGAAACTGGGGGTGGAACACAAGGTGGGGCATACAATGTCTAAACCAATAGGGGAGTACAGGGGAAGAGAACAACTTAAACAAACCAATGGGGCTTCAAAGGATACAAAATTCATAGGGAAGTTTCTAGAGAAAGGGGCAGGCTTGAAGAGGGATTGACATTTAATAGGAGAAGGAGTAGGGCAGGTCTTTGGAGAGATGGACAGCTAGGGCAAAACCAACAACACAGGGGGAAAGGAACAATCCACTGGTAATAAAATATGCTGTAACCATACAAAATGGGGGGGGGGGGGAGGTAATAAAACTTACTACTAGGACCAAATTACAACAAAAACCACACATCGCAAGACTTCCAGTGTTTCAATTTTGTGCCTCTTGCCTCTGGTCCTGTCATCGGAAAAGAGCCTGGTTCTGTCCTCCTTACAGACTGCCCTCATCTATTTGTATACAGTGATAAAATCCCCTGAGCCTTCTTTAAGCTAAGCAGTCCCAACTTCCTCAACCTTTCATCATAAGAGTGATACTCCAGTCCTTTAATCATCCAGCACTCTCTGCTGGATTCTCTCCAGCATGCCCATATCCCTTTAGTACTGGGAAGCCCAGAATGAGACCCAGTATCAAAGAATCATTGAATCACAAAATATCCTAAGTTGGAAGGGAACCACAGGTATCAAGTCCAGCTCCTGACCTTGCACAGCACAATCCCAAAAATCATGCCATCTGCCTGAGAGCATTGCCCGAATGCTTCTTGAGCTCTTTCTATATTGGTGCTGTGACCATTTCCCTGGAGACCCTTTCCAGACCTCAACTGCCCTCCCGGTGTAGAACCTTTCACTAAAATCCAACCTAAACCTCCCTTGACACAACTTCAGGCCATTCCCTCAGGTCCCGTCACTGTCACCACAGAGCAGAGATCAGTGCCTGCCCCTCCTCTTCCCCTTACAAGAAAGTTGTAACTGCAACGAGATCTCCCCTCAGTCCTCAGTTTCCTCTTCTCCAGGCTGAATAGACCAAGTGAGGTCAGGACAGTTTATAACCTTCATTCAGACTCCCAGCTGTTTCCTAAGCAAGGCTAAACAGGGGAAAAGGATCACCTCCCTTCTCCTGCTGGCAATTCTCCTTTTATGCAACCCACAATACTGGCACCCTTCATTACTGCAAGATCGCACCGCTGTGCCATGTTCAACATGCTGTTCCCCAGGACCCATAGGTCCTGTTCTGAAAAGAAGCTTTCCAGACAAGCAGCCGCCAGTGTATATTGGTGCCTAGGGTTGTTCCTCCCCAGGTGCATGATGTTGCTCTTTCCTCTGGTGAGCACCTTATGGGAGACAGCATGGATAACCTGGGAGTGGAATTCCTTTGCCAGCATCCTCTCTGCAGGCCTGTAATGTGATATTTGACTACAGCTGGCCCTGTGACACACCAGGTATTGCTGTATAATCTTTATATATTTGTGCTGGCCACTTCAAAATTATCTTAGAAAATGAATCTTATTTCATTGTTATATGACTTTAAAATACCATATTAGATTGGCAAAGATTGAAAGATTTACTGTGTTTGCTCTAAAGAAAGCATCTCTTTCATACCTTTAAAAAATAATTTATTACTGCTTAGAGTTCTGCACTGATTGCTCTTTAAATACTTCTAACCTTAATAAAAATATCTCCAGCGTAATCCTAATAAATGTTTTATCAACTTATGAACCTCACAGAACAGATGACTTTGAGACTGACGTGCATAAAATTCAACTGGTGAAAAATTATCTGTAACACAAAAAGAAACAAATTACTTTGGGGGGGACTTGTCAAAAACTTGTTTACCTTGCAAGAGGTAGCAGCTCTTATCTAAATAAAAACTACTTAAAATAAGGAAATTTTAATACAGAAATTTACCTGCATTTTTTTTGTATACCATCCACATTCATTTTCTGCAAGTTCTATCCAAGGATAGAGGATTGAGGTTTATGTAATTTCCAGGAATATCACAGTAGAGCAATCTTCATGAGAAGTAAAATGAGATGTTTTCCTCTCCAGAGAACTGGTCTCATTACAAGGCTGCAAAGACAAGTTTCTTCCTTTTTGTCTCCCTAAAGAATATTCCTTCCTATGGCATTCCTTTTTATGCAGTAGTGATGGAAAATTATTTGGAAATCACAGAATTATAAAACAATTGAGATTTGAAAATCTTGCAAGAGACAGTTTCCAACAGATTTTCCAGTCACATTTTGCAGTGCTCAGCAGACCTCACACTGAAGAATATTATCCAGCTTATCCAGCCAGAATTCCCATTGCTGCAGACTGTGACTATTGCCTCTTGTCCTTTACTGTGCTCTTCTGCTTCACTATAACTGCCCTTTTAGAAACTAAAAGCAGCAATTGGATTCATACTTAACATTCACTTCTCCAGGCTAAGCAAACTAATCTTCCTGTGGGTCTTTCTGTATATGAAGTGTTCTGCACCCCTAGTCACTAGGTGACCTAGACAGGCATCTTAGTAATTCTGAAATGGATCCTTTCCAGTTTGTCAATGTTTGTTTTATGCCAGGGAGCTTAAAGCTGGACAAAGGCTGGAGTACAAGGAAACAATCCCTTCCCTTGATTTTCTGGCTACGGTCTTGCTAATGCATCCTAGTATGGGGCTATCCTTCATCTCCAGGAGACCTTGCTGCTTATTTGTGTTCTATTTGTTCACAAAGACTGCACCTCCTCCAGCAGTGCTATTCTGCAGAGCTGCTGCCTGTCCCCTCAGGCCCAGCATACATGGGCTTATTGCATCCCAGGAGAAGGACTTTTAATTCACTTTTGCCAAGTGTGCCGAGGTTCCTGCTTGCTCATTCCTCTAGGCTGTGGAGGTGTCGCAGTCCTGCCCTCCAGAGTATCAACTGCTTTACCTTGTCTGGTATCATCTGAGAAGCTCACAAAATTCTTTCTGCCCCATTGCCCAAGCCATTGATGAAGACATTAAACACTGCTGAGGAGTTCACTAGTGGCTCGGCTGTATAGAAAGCCACAGAGGTAAAGTGGTGGATGGTTAACTGCTCCTTTCTGAAGCATTCAGATACAACAATAATAGATACCATAGGGAATACCCATGCAGAAAGTAATAATTCAGTCTTCAGAATGACATTTGAATAGTGTTCAGCAAATAGGGCCTGGGGCCACACATCAAATTCTGCGGATGAAAGAAAAAAAAACCCCTAGCATCTGCTCACTCTTTGAGCATTATCTATCTTTTGTGTTGAAAGGAGCAGGGGTTCAGTGAAAAATCTCAGTGATCATGAGAGTGATCAGGAAATAATAATCACTGGTCATTTACTGATGTGGACAAGGGAACTGAATCCAATATTTATTATTTTATAAATGCTTTTCATTGTAGTCTGCAATGCATACACGTAATTGGAATGGATGAAAAGGCTGTATCTTGAAGCATAGTCTTACTACTATGATTCTGTGAAACTATGAACAGTCTTGACCTTAGTTGATCACTTCTGTAGCAGCATAAGAGTAGGAGATTCAGTTATGCTGAGGAATAAGAGAAAGAGGAATATGGCAGAAGAGAACTAGCTATGCTGATTTCCACATTTTGTGGAGCAATTGAGTGAACTATAATTTATTAAGCTACAGCAGTTATTAATATATAGTCATCTTTATCAAGATTTGTATACTGCTGGTACCATCACTGTGGTCTTCATTTTGCATATGGTCTGTCTAGGAATTTGAACCAAATTTCAAATCTGCATCTGTCTTTAATCAGGGCTTTTACTGAAACCAATACTAAATGTACCTTTGGTTATTGTATAAATATCTGGATGTTGAAATGGGCTGCTGATATTGCACATTGACAGTTCAAATATTTATTTGCACTGTCTGCCAAGAGAAACTGTGTGAAGAAAGCCATGTTTAAGACACCTTAAATAATTCCCTTTCAGACAGTCAGTGTGTTAGTGTCTTGCCCACCCAAATGTATGCATGCAAGCACTAGGCTGAAACTGGAAGCCAAATAAACTTGTATTTTATTACACCTAACTAATTATTTTTATTTTCTAACTATTTTCAAAACATATCTGAAAAGGAACACCAAATCATATTGCATAGGTGTAAACATTCAGCCTTGTAATGATACATTTCTAATGCATGTTGCATAGCTTACAGTTTTCCTACAGAAGACAAATACCATACAGTTATTAAAGAACTGCACTTGATAGGGGAAACGCACAAATCTGGGATGTGTTCAGATGCTGAAAAATACATGATCGCTCTTAGTTGAGTAAAATATGATTTATACTCCTTATGCTTTCTTCTGAAAGATAAAATCCACCACCTTACTTGAAAAAATAGGACCTGCAAACTTCCTACTTGTTTTCTTTTCAAGCAGACCAGGGCTTTTCTCTTTTACAACAGAATATAAAGGCCACAATAAAGAACGTCGAAGGAAAATTTGTTCAGTTTGAAAGGTGCTGAAACAATTAATTGGAATGTCACTATTATAATGAGGCAATCATGTATGAACAACTATTACTTTTGTTAATGATTTGCAGAAGGCTTATATTTGCAGCTAGCTTGGGTGGACGTTTTACCCCTGAAACTTTGCATATCTCCCTGTCTCTTTTTAAATAGTGCTGTAACTTGCTCAGAAATTTAATTTTCACTTGAGCAGGAGAAAAATCATTATGCCAGTGACAAATATATTAATAAAATCTTTGAAGAATCGTGATGTTACTTGAACAGCTGCAATGATTTCTTTTACTGCACAGTCCCCAGTCTGGGGGACTTCAATTCTGTTCTCTTTTATATGAAAAGAAGTGCATTTCTTTTCACTGGACATCATAATTGCCAAAATAGGTGGCTATGGCTTCATAAAAGTGTCAAATTTATAAATAGCTTTTTTCAACTATTATATATATCTAGATATATGGATTGTTTGTTTTTTTTTTTTTTACTGCTACAGTGCACTTCCAGGACAGTGCTAGGGTTAAATAATGCATTTTAAACTGGAAACCAGAAATTCTAATAGCAGGTTTTTAATCTTTTTCAAAAGACAATCTTTTAATGCTGACTAAAAGATAATAGTGGGAAGACGCTCAATGTTGCTAGCAAAGGACACTTAGCCATGTAAAAATAAATGTCATACTTTGAGATCATATCCTGAATGAGTGGGAAATAGTCCTTTTTTTCATTAAATGAATTAAATGCCCGTAGACTTTTTTTCTTTGTTGACATGTAATCAGGCTCAGTGCTTCACAGATCTTCTTGCCCTATTCTTTATTAACTGACTTGTGTGTCTCTGCTATGTTAAGAGTTAATGGAATGTGCCTCCAACTGACCTGCTGGCCAAAGTCACTGGTTGGGACAGGCACTTGACAGTGGCAAACAAAGTGACTCTACCCCAAAGAGGCTGCTCAAAGCATGGAAATTAATTCTAAAGTTTCAGCTGTACAATCAGTTTCAAAACCTTCTGCATAAAGCATCTCACAAAGGTTTACTTTTTCTCCTGTTACACTGCTGCACAGTACCAAGGTGGGGTGGGACTGTTGAAACCTGACTTAAAAGATGCAGAAATCCTTGGCTAGCTTCTCTGAATTCAGGGATGTAGAATGCCAAAGTGCAAGCAAATTGTGGATTCCTACCTGATGACCAAGTGAAATGTATAAAATATAATATGGGAAAGCATTTTCCAAAATTACTCTGGAAGAAGTTTATTTTCTTTCTTTTCAGTCTTTAACTAATCATATTATTTATCACACAAGTGGTTTCATGTCAAGTAGGCAGAGGAATTATGTGAGCTCTAGTGATTAAAACACAGAGATGTTAAACCTTGTCATAGCCTTGTGTTTGTCTCTAGGGCTGTCACTGTAGGAGGTACCAGCAACTGAGGCCTGTCAAAATCCATTAAATGTGATCTGCTGCTTAGTGCCCAGATCTGATGACAGGACGGAATCTGACAATGCAAGAGGAGCAGGTAAACAAAAGAGTGCTCGTAAAAAGGCTCCCACTGAAGTGCAGAGAACTAAGTTTTCATTACCAGTTTCTGAAAATCATTTTTAAATAAAAAAATTGGAGAAGGAGTGGTTCATAACTGGAGGAGAAACACTGATGAGATTCTTTTTTCTTCAAGAAACAAAGAGGAAATACCTGTCTCATTCAAGCTAAGCAAGCACTGCTCCTCTGCTGATCAGAAGAATATAAAGATTTTATGTAGTAAGGAAGGTCCTAGCAGTCCAGACCATTAAAGCTGTGGGAAAAAAATATCTCCAAGGGGAGATGTGGAACTAGAAGATGGGAGACCATGGGGGACAAACACAACATCAGACTGGTTTTCTTTGCTGCTGTATGCCAACAAAAGTGGAAAACAAGGTTTTCCCAGTAATTCTTCAGTGTTGATTACTTACACCAGTGCACAAAAAGAATTTGGGGCATAGCTTTCTCTTTTCCTGTTTATTCACTTGCATTCAGATGTTCATGGACAGAAAAAGAACATAAAATTACACAGTGCCAGAGCTCTAGGGACCTGCCCATCCCTGCCCACCCCAGATGGCTCCCCCAACTCTGCCCATGACTCAGGACCCTATTTCAGTCCCCGGGATCAAAAAATGCCTTGGCAGAGCATTGTATGGGGAGATTTTCCACAGTCTTGATGAGTCTTCATTAGTAAGATCACTGAAAGGAAGTTTTCCTGGTTTGTAGAGGTTTGTTATTTGACTGAGAATAGCTTTACACTAAACTTTATTTGGTCAAAAGCAAACAACACATTAAACATTCATAGCATATACCCAAGCATGATAACATGGGACATACTTAGATTTGAAGCAGACTGATACCGGCATTGTACAGAATGTTTACTCAGGGGCTAAAGCATGAAGGGTTTTCAGTACCCACAAAAAAATTGTGCATCCTGCACTTTTTTTTGGACTTCTTTTTTTCACTATCTTGTTATAACAAATGCTAGTTTTAGAACTGCTATACCTATTTTGATACTTTCAGGACTATTAAACCTGTGCTAGTTCCTGAATTAATAAACATACGCTCAAATGCACTAGAATATCAAAACACCAGAAAAATTTGTCCATCAGGAATATATTTTTATAGCCATGAGATTCATGTTTTACATAGGTCTGAAAGGAATCTCCTACATCATAAATCAAGGCTTCTACTTTTTCAAGCAACCACACACATGACTTTATAAATTTATTGAGTTCCATATTAGAAACTGGAATTTTAATCTCATTACTACTACTGGATGGCTGTTCAAAATGTCATTTCTATAAAGTTTAGAAACCCTTCCCTAATTCACAGCTTAATTGTGTTTACACAGTTAGTTTCTGTGCCAGGCTCATCCTTTAATTTAACTAGACTTGCCTTCCCATTTTTGCAATGCACTTTCAGAAACAGGTGACATCGCCTCACAGCTTTCATCTTGCTGGGCTAAAGAAAATCAGACTTCTTTGGAAGAGTTTGCCTTTTCAGTCTTTATCCTAACATTTTATGTATGAATCAGTTGCAGGTTTTTTTGATCGCAAATGACCAGAATAATTTACTATGTTCTACATAATAACTTACACATAATAAAAAAGTATTAATCACTTATGAATTATATTCTGTTTTGGTAATACTGTACTTTGCCCTTTTAGAAGATGCATGGCTCCCCTCTCATTAGGTAGAAACATGTTTCTCTTTATGGTAGTTTGAGTGCTAACTTCAGTGAGGCCAATATTTAAGCTCTACTTTTCAGCAGATTTAGGAGTCATGGATGCATCTCGACATTTTGTGAGCAAAATAAATCCCTTTAATTATAACAAAATGTTAAAGCTCCACAAATGTTCTGTGGATATTACACTACAGGGAAATGAGGCAATACTTTTTAAAAAAATTTCAACCAAATATTTAAACTGAAGAAGAGATGAACAGGGGAATAATGTTGTTCTCTTGATAAATGGGGAGTTATATTTACAGTCCTTCCTTCCCACTGTCTCCAGAAACTGGAAGAGCTATCTGTTTTTAATGACAGTTATTTCTTTGATCAGTATATGTATCTTCTAAGGACCCAGGTTGGACAAAGAAAGGCAGAGTATGACTAAACATGTGGCTCAGGTAATAAGTAGTGGTTTACAGCATTTATCTAGACTGAATCAAAAGTGAATTTTAGTTGCTGTATAATAAGTTCAAATTCATCTTGCATCCAACCCAGTATTTCCAACTGTTGCATTTTAAGTACCAGTCAGCAGCATCTCAGCAGGACTGTTGCACCTCCAGTACAGCAAGAACCTTTCTCCTGTTTACTAACAGGCTGCTGGCATGAGTAATAAAGAATTTTCCTGAGACACAGACTCCAGGATCTGATAAAAATTGGCAATATATCCTGATGGCATCCTGTTGCATGTCTTTTCTTCAGTAACCTCACTATCAAATTTAATTATGTAGGTTGAGCTTTTTAGACTTGTCTCAGGATATAAAATTAATTCCCATAAATCTCATGCGCTTCACATTCTGGTCTGTGCAGAGGTTAGTGAACAACTGGCCCCCTGCCTTGCTGTTCAAGAGGGCTTTCTAAAGGTCTGCAGTCTTAGGCATAAATATTATTGAAAGACTGACAGACTTCTGCAAAACTAATTTTCCCATCCTCTTATCAAGGATTTGTAGACAAGCAGGCACCTAGAAACTGCTGTTTAAAAGCTGAACTGTGCAGGCAACTGCTTCTAAATGGAATTGGCTGCCTTAGGTATATTTATTTGTTATTTTGCTTATTTCTATCCATGTTCATTCTCCCGCCTCTCTTCCGCTGGAGTCTTAGTGAATAGTTGTTTCACTTTCAATTGGTTGAAAAAGAAACCAGCAGAGAAGATGAAAGCTCACCTGAGAGGCATAAGGAGGAATTATTTTGCTCAAGTTTTCCATAGGCTACCAAGTCAGTTATTCACTGTTGAAGACCTGGCACTCAAAAACTCATCAAGAGATGGTCAATGTCTTGCCAGTGTTAATCTGAGAGCTAACTGTCACAAACACAGATTGGGGATGTTTTTTTTCGGGCAATTGTTATCACAATTCTGTGTATTTTATGGCATTTTTGGGTCCTTCATGTACTCAGTCTTTTGAGACTAGTATAATTGTCCAATTATCCACAAGGATATTCTCAAGAAATTCACTAAGAAATACAGAAGGCATTTGTGGAATAACATGAGCGCAGAATGCATATCCAATAACCTCAGCAGAGCATTTTAGTAGCATCTTGTAAACAATGGACTTAACTCTGCATTTATGCGTAATGTGTATGATTTGTCAGCACAGTGGTAGTCTGTTTAAAATATGAAGCAGTGAGGTTACAGTTGCACAAATTGAACTGGCCAGCATTTTTCCAATGGGAAATTTTATTTGATGGAAAAAGATTTTTGTAGGTAATAATTCTTAAATTGCAAATATTCACAGTTTAGTTTCCAATGTGGTGGAATTTATGATCAAAACGGGAAAGCTCTTTAGCCACAGGTATAGCTGGTAGCCTGAAGTTTTGAGAATGAGGTGAGAGATCAGTATGAAGATGCTTTTCTGTGAGATTCAGAAGAATTTAATCTGCAGACTTTTCATTGTTAGATGAGTGCCCTGATCATCACACATTTCAACTACTCTGGATGTACCCAGAGGAAGCTTTCAGAGAGTTCCCCTTTGCATTAAAAAAGAGATTAGTTTCAGCACTGCTTTTGGGTACAGGAGATGAAAGGTCAGATACTTGTTTTGACAGATGTTTATTTATACATATAGCAAGTAGCAGCTCCAATAAGAGATACTAGAAAACACTTCAATTTCCTCTAATGCTGAGTAGCTTGGTGGGCTAGACATTCATCTGGAATTTCAGGCTGAAGTTTCAATTGCTGGACTTAATCACATGGAATAAGAACTTTCCTGTCTTAGGAGAACACACAAATATAAATGTGTGAGAATCTCCACATTTCATGGTCTCAGCATCAACCTCACATGTACTGGGAAATATCACAAAGCATAAGGAACCCACAGTACTCTGCCCTTTGGAAGTCCTCCCTCTGGCATTTGACCTCACAGTACATACCCATAGCAGGGTAGAAAGTACCAGCATCTCAGTGGTACCATCCTTTGGTTGTATCAAGTGATGTTTGAGCAATTTCCTTTCTCCAAGGTTGCACCAAGTGTAACTGAGAGCCCCCAGGGCCTATTCTGTAGTGATTAAAAGGATAACTGTAGTAGCCTTGCAAGAATTCCCCTCTCACTCAATCCTTCAAATACGTGCTGTCGAATATGCATGAGTCTCCAATATTGGCAAATAAATTATCCATCTACAGCACAAACTCATGAACTACTAAATAGAAGTTCTACAGACAGATTTAGGATAACTGGGGACTAAAATATGTGACACAAAAACTATGTTCATTCCTTTCCATATTAGGAGGGATCTATGCTGTTATAAGCAAGAGAGGCACAGTTTTGTCAGCTAGTTTTTCTGAAGCTTGGTGCCTTTTATTTTTCTTTAAGATAATCTCAAAGTGCCAAAAAATATTTACACTTCTAACAGAAAAAAAAATTTGCACATGCCTAAAGCCATTTAATCTGAGTCATGTCTATTTTCTTCTCCTTTCTGCTTTCATCCTACTACATTTATTATTGTTTTTCTTGCCAATGGATAGACATAAATGCTGTTGCAGGAACAATTGGAAAACAGGAACACATATTTATGTAAACCAGTATTGATTCAACTTAAAAAAAAAAAAAAAAAGAAAGAGAAAAAGACAAAGAAAGCAAGACTTTCAATGTTGTGGTGAAAATCATCATGACCAGGGCTGCTTATGTGCAAAGAATACCTGACTGAGTTCTTCTGATATTCCTTAAGTCTGCTATGGATTTACAGAGTTAAAACTGTTATATGTAGTTAAAAGTCTCTGCCCAATATTCATCATTAGATGTAGACCCTTGTGTCGTTTTCTTTTAGTCTCTGAACAGTGATGGCTGTTTTATTTGTTTATGCAGCTCTGTGCTCTATGGCTGACAGCTCCACATTTGGGAACATCTGAAAAGAAGGTCACATGACCTTTTCAAACACGGGAAAACTCTGTTCTTCTCAAGATGACCTGAAATGTTCTAATTATTGGTTATTCCCTCTAGTTGGTGATGCAGCCAACAAGCACGTAAAGTTCAGTGAACCCACAAGTGTACAGCTGTTATCTTTGACTTGTGGCCAAAATAAAAATTGGAACAAAATTTACCCAGACAAGTATAAAGCCTCCTGTTTAAAGCTGTTATTTTCTAAGCCAAATAATCAGATTGAAACTAAGGAAGAGTGAATCCTTTTTCTAGAGACGCTGATTCAAACCAGGTCAACACTTCAGAGATGAGACGTTAACACAGATTACTGACTTGACTGCACAAGCCTCCCAAAGAACATCCAAGTCTCAAATCTATTAATATGTGTGCAGTTTTACCTCGTAATCCAATTTTTCCAATTCCATCATATATGTCATCTTTTCTTGCAGTCTGGAAGTTGATTTTATTTGTCTCCTGCATAATCAAGGTGAAGGTTGAAAGATGGTGGGTGTAGGTCAGCTGGAGTAACCTGTGACACACACCAGTTATATCTGTCAGATGTACCATTTTGGAGCAGCCAGAAATGAGAAAGCAGTAATTCCATACTCTTTTCAACATTAATGTTCCTTAGGAAATTTCCATCGTTAACTAATCTGGGTCTTCTTATATGGGGTCAAAAAGGCACGATAGAGATCAGAACCATAGCAGAAATTGCACGCATCTCCTCTTCCTAGTGCTATTCCAGGCACCTCTGTCTGATATGCTCTTCAGATCAATTCTGCACTACCTAAGACTACAGGGAAGGGAGACAATGCAATCAGAGAAAAAGTTTCATAGTGCTTTTCATAGCTGTGCTTGCCTGTGTTGTACAGCAAGCAGATATAAAAAGCTGATTCCTGAACATATGTAAGTCACATTTGTAGTAAGCCAGAGGACAGGGATCTTTCCACTACAGTGAATGTGTGTATCAACTCATCCGAATGGGTATTTGATTTCTGTTGAACTGTATCATGAGTTGCAAATCAGCTTCTACTTTCCAGGTAGTATAGCCTGCCTGACTGATAACAAGGCTTAATTAATGTGCATCTGAAAAGCTCCTTCCTGACTCTTTATTTTGAGACAAGGCACATTTGTAGGGAACAGTGCAGGTCTTACTAGCAGATGTAATCCTATTCAGGATTCCCCCTGCACTATCTGTTTGTGACAATAACAGAAATACCGCAGTGCACTGAGATTTTACTTTTTCCAGAACAGAAAGCACCGTGTTACATTGGATGCAAAACCAATTGTAACTAAAACTTCTGACAGTAAATTCAGTAATAGTTCACATTTTAGATTACCAGCTTGGTAATGTCATCAGCAACAGTTTTCAGAAGTCTGTTGAACAAATGAATGGATGCTCACTGTACCAGCGGCTGCCATTCTTTCAAAGGATGGGTTTAAATGTAAAGTGCTTTTAAAGGAACATTTTTGTATTGGTGGGAAATAGGATTTTTCATCAAATAAAAAAGAACATTTTTCAAGGTAATGCTTGATAGACTGAGAAATAACTGGCAACTAGTCAGTGGTTGGACAATTATGTCTATAAAGGCAATGTTGCAGTCAAAAGTTTCTACAAACATAGCAGACCGTCAAAACATTTCATTGCAATTTGTGTGCATGTTAGGGAGAAAAATGCCAGCAAAACACCTCCCCTCCTAAACTGTTTCCTGTCTCTAAGTAGCCAACAATGTCTTAGGCAAGAAATTTATTTTATCTTGTCTTTTTCCTTTCAATAAATATTTATTTGAATATGTTAAGCAATCTTTCTACTTCATTAAGTTCTTACTAAAGATATCTCCCCACTCTGTGACCAGAAAATTCACAAAGAAATTGCTGGATAGATTAATATATAAGTAGTCATCTTCAAACTGCAGGTAGTGAAGTGGACCTATTTCTCCTCAGTATTCCAGGTATTAAAATTTCTTTCCTGTGGGACAGCTCAATTGCTTGTCTCAGTTTTTGGGGTAGTTTTTTTCCCTCCTTCCAATGGGTCATGTTGTTTGTCTTACCTATTTCATGTTTTACTTGTGTTATTTGAAGTACATTTTTCTTAGAAGACAAAGGGAAATGAAAGGAGGCAAATAAAATGGATTCATCTCTATGTGATAGAGTACTCAGATTTCAAGATAAAAACAGAATAATTACCATGGAATGTTATGAGAGATGCACACACACTACACGGAGGGAGGAAAGAGTATCGCACCAAATGATATGAATTTAAATAAATTTGCTACACAAGAAATCGGCCCCTTATAAAGTATACATTGCAAGTAAAAAGCATACCAATAGATTATTTTCTGATCAATCACAAGTAAAAGTCGTGTATCATTAACTGATTTTTGACCATCCAAGCTGACTCATGTTTATTTCTCCTCAGATCCTTCTATGCATTTCTGGTGCAATTTCTTCTGCAGGAGGAGCAGGGCAGAGTCAAGTGCTTGGATTAGGGAGTGAAAGGATCTCTTGCTACTTCATCAGAAGTCAGTTACTTGTGGGAAGGATATCCAGATGGGGAAGCTTGGTCTGTTGCCCAGAAACCCTGCTTGTGCATGACATGAGTGTTTGACAGCCGCAAAGAACATCAGGTTGCAGCTCAGGTGGGTGTGTGGCACAGTCCCACCTGATGGACCATTCAGATCTTCCTGGTTTCTGATAATTTTTTTTTATGTTTTGAGAGAGA
Organism: Motacilla alba alba; assembly: GCF_015832195.1. Classification (NCBI taxonomy): domain Eukaryota; kingdom Metazoa; phylum Chordata; class Aves; order Passeriformes; family Motacillidae; genus Motacilla; species Motacilla alba. The sequence goes on from NC_052016.1 coordinate 68,507,142, forward strand.
TGGAAAGGGATGTCCATCAGGCAGAGTTACAAGGACTTAAACCTTAGCTGGAAGAAATGCTGGAGAGGAAATGCTAGTGAAAGGAGACAAAGACAGCATGATCTTAAGAATTTGATGTGACATGATAGGAGCCATAGAGGAAAAGTAACATGTGGGTAGCTGTCACTGAGGGGATGGTAGATGAGAATGCTGAGCTTGTTAGAAAGGCTAAAGAGAGAGTGAGAGTGAGGGTGAGGGTGAAGACAATACCAAATATTTGTGTAAAAGAGAATGAGTGTATGTGTGTGTGTGTGTGTGTGTGTGTGTGTGTGTGTGTGAATAATCAAAGAAGTTGTTCATTGAGTGGTCAGTAAGAAGCCAGGCTTCTTAAATGGCTTTAGGAAAAAAGGTGCCATGATGTTGAGGAGGAGAGGAGAGGAGAGGAGAGGAGAGGAGAGGAGAGGAGAGGAGAGGAGAGGAGAGGAGAGGAGAGGAGAGGAGAGGAGAGGAGAGAGAGGAGAGGAGAGGAGAGGAGAGGAGAGGAGAGGAGAGGAGAGGAGAGGAGAGGAGAGGAGAGGAGAGGAGAGGAGAGGAGAGGAGAGGAGAGGAGAGGAGAGGAGAGGAGAGAGAAGAAGGAAGCAGATGTTGTTTGTGAAGGATGATGGAGTGATGCTTTGCAGGGTCAGAAACAGCATGGGACAGTCACAAATCAGAAAAGTAGGCTGAGGAGGTATCTGGAATGGAAATGAGTGGAGAATTTATGGATGTTTATTTTCATTCAGGTACCTGGTGATTTGCAGGGCCAAATGATGGAACTGAGCAGTGTCCATGGAGTGACAGCTGAGGTAGGCATGATATTGCTGTGTCTTGTGGTCACTGAGAGGCTTGTGCCAGTACACTTAGCCCTCTGAATGTTAGAGAAGGAGATTTACTAATAAGAGTCAAACAAGCCATACCACCATTAGCTAAGAAAGTTTAAAGAGTATTTGCTACACTCTGAGAGGAAAAGCAATTTTAAACATTTAGTGTCCTAGATTTGCAGTTATCCTCTGCAGTGGTGCATCACAGAGCATTATTAAGGTTCCTGACTTCACACTGTAAAACACAGAACAGTAGAACTCCAGGATACAGAGTTACAAAGTTTGTGATGAAAAAAAAAAGTACTGTAAACAGATTGAGGTGTTTGTCTGTTATAAACTATGGCAACATCGGGATTGTTGGTTATATGGCAGAGTTGTTCTGCTAATCAGTTAAACTGTTGTTTTATTTAAACTATCTGCAGGTAAATTATTCTCTGTTTAGGAGGAAAAAATATATAAATGCATTAGAAGGACATCTATCATCATTTATCATCTGAACAGAGGGACAAGGTCTACTGTACTTGGGATATAAGCACGAAAAGATCATGTTAGATTTATGAGTCTGCTTGAGAAAGAATCTCTTCTATTTCCTGTCCTGCAGAGCCCCCTATCTATGGGCTTGTTCTGTGCAACTTGACTAATTTTGGGGATGTCTGGTAAGCTCATTTCATTTCCCCATATACAATGAGATTTTCCTTGCCAAAACCAATGTTCTGTCTTTCTTATATAACAGCTTATTAAGTTTTCTTTGTTTTGCTCTTAAATGAAAGAATCTTACAGAACTGCAGCTTGTAAGTTAATGCTGTTGCCATGCCAGATGAAGGAAATTAAAATATATAGAAACAAAGTGCAACAGACCCTTCTGAATATTTAGGCACACACATAAATTGATTCCAGTTAGTGCTCACTGCTACAGTTCTGTAAGATTAGAATGATTTTAATGAAGCCCAGAATCAATGTCTGCTGGTCATGAGATAGAGTAAGTCCGTTCCTTCTATGTGTGACACCTTAGAGTTCTTAGCAAATCAGATGCCAGCAAATGTGGCAAAAAATTGTGTAAAGAAAAACACCATCAAAGAACTTCAGGGAAAAGTTTCTCTCCTGGCTGAAATGAAAAAGTGATATTTTCCCATTCCTATTTATATTTTAATTTGTGCATGGAAAAGCAGACTTCTACAAAATAAATTACTGGCACAGTGAGTGTTCATAGTGAGTTTCACCTCCTTTTCTGCTTCAGATTTGCCTATGCTGCAGCCAAAAATGCAGTGCAGCTCCTGTAGGCTGCCAGCTCTGCTACAACAAAATGCAGTAAAAACAACACAGAGCTTAAATCTTGCAGAAGAAGTCTGTGCAGACCTCAGGCATGTAACTAGGAGACATAACCCTGCTGGGCTCCCATCTGCCCTCATGACACTGCTAGCAGGATCCAGCTTCACTAATGTTAAAGCAGCCTGTGCTGCATCAGGATGAGCAACTCTCTTAAGTTTGTAATTAAGAGTATAGTGACCAGGGAAAAATCATTCTTGGCTCTGGCCCCATTTCAATGTGTGTGGTGGAACAATCCAGCACCAGTGAACACAAGTGTGTTGCTACACAAAAGTGGGCCAAGGAGCTTGAGCACTGGACCTTGACTGTCATTGTAAGATTATTAGGTTTTTACTTTTCTGTGCACTCATCTGCTGCCTTGAAGTCCAAGACAGACTTTACATGATCATTTGTAGACAGACACAGCACAGTTTAATTTGTGGTCTGAGTCAGGCAAGCGTGGGACAGTGTCAATATAAAAGCCGTGCTGTGCTTTAACTCAGTTCTGTGCTGGCATAATCAGCATTTGCTGTATTTGTTTTAATTAATTCTGTCAGCATCTCTTAAATATTTTTCAGCTTGGGCAGCTATGAGTCTGTATGAAACCTAACCATCTCTGCCTGGGGCTTTGGGACTTTGGCAAGGGCTAGGTATCTGTCTCCCAAGGCATTGTACTACTGAGCTGTATCTAACTTCTAGGTGCCAAGAAAATGCTAAGACCAGAATCCTGTTGCTGATAGTGGCAAAAGAGAATAATTTCTAGGGAGGGCACATGAGCTTGACTTCTTTCTATGATCTTTCCCCTTATACTCCCATGGCATCTAGAAGTGTTGTATCAGAGTAGTTAAAGTTGTTGCATTCCTGCCTAGTCCTTTTAGTACCCCTTAACAGATGTGCTGTCTATGAATTTATCTAGCCTCTTTTAAGCCCTGCTGATACTGTCTGCTTCCACAGTCTCAGTGCTCAGAACACTATCTGCTGCTCAAATAAAACCCCTGCTTTTATTCAGTTTAAACTTAACTCCCACAGTTCAATCCAGTTTAGTATGCAATATATAGTAAATAACAGTTCTGCATTTAGCTATTGGATTGCCTTCATAATTTTGCAGACTTTGTTCATATCCTCTCTCATGCCTAGCCTCTTCAACTTGAAGATTCTCAGCCTCTACTCCTTATAAAGCAGCTGCTCCTCGTCATGGACTATTTTAACTGTCCTTTTCTGCTCCCTCTCCAACTCCACTATGCCCTTCTTTGAGATGCAGAGAACAGAATGGCACACAGGACTCAGTGTGTGCACAGCTGAGCTTTTGTACAGAAGCAAGGTGACATCCTTTCTTGTCCACCACATCCATCCTGGTGGTGACCAAGATTTTGTAGGCTTTTTTGGCGGCCCCTACACACTGACTCAATGATTCAGAGAACTGCCAACTCTGCTGCTTTAAAGTCTCTTTCACTAGATTTAGTATCAGTTCTGATGTCAGCCCCATGTAGACAGGGCTCAGATTCTTTTTTTCCTAGGTGCATTACTTCATGTCTGTCTGCACTAAAGTTCACCTGCCAGCCTTTTTGCCTTAGGTGGCCTTATGTCTGCAGACTAGGAAATGTTACTGTTTATTTCCTTCTCTAAGACACTGATGATCTCTAGGAGACCAGTGAAGATTCTTTTTAATTAAAAAAAAGAGACCAATAACCTTTCTGTGTAGCACGAAATCTTTAGCCAGCTTCCAGTCTACAAGAGAGCATTTTCACCACATACAGTGGCTGCCTTATTTCTTTTATAATCTTTGATGTAGAATATTTTCAAAGACTTAAAAACAAACAAACAAACAAAAAAGTATATTGTTTAGGCTGGTATTACTTTTGTCCAGGTACCTCCTGTTCAAGTAAAAGCAGATTAGTGTTACAAGATTTCACTTTACAGAAGCTGTGCTTACTCTTTTTTGCAGCAATCCCCATCCATTTGGGCTCTCAGTGATGTTATTCTCTATTATAAACACCACTGTCTTAACAACAGTGGAAGACAGAATTCCCATCCTAGTCTGTAGGTCTCAGGATTTCCTCTAGTACCCTTTCTATAAGTGGACTTCATCCACCTGTATGTTGACACAATAGCTGCTTGTAAAAAGAGGCTTCACAACTCAGTCAATACCTCTACAATTCCACATTCAAACAAATAAAATATGTGGTGGTGAAGGTGGTCAATTAAGTATTTTGGTACCTGGCTAGACATTCAGCTTTGCATATACAGTGGTTTTTCCAGTAACACACAGAGTGCACTTCCTGTGTGCCTTAGAGCCTCTGTGTAAAGCTGATATTGCCTTTGGCAACTACAGAATGTCTCTCACTCGCAGCTTCCAGGAAAATGGAAGATGCTAATACTCTCATGCTGTTCTTCACCTTGTACTTGCTGTTTCGCTCAGTATGTCAGTACTTGAAAAGTGCCAGGCATATGTTGGTTGCTGCATGTCACTCTTGCTGTCTCGGAGTCTTGAGACACATACATTAGATATGTGACATATGCTAAGAGTGAACTCTTGATGTTTGAAAAGGATTTCCATTGCTTAACACAATCTTTGTGATTGATAGCCCTCCAGCTTCTCCTACCTAATTCTCTGTGTGTCCCCTGACTAGTTAACTCTGTGCTCTTACGAGCCTGCACAGTATTGTGGAATTTGCAACATAACTATTCAGTGAGTTTAATCAGTTGTTATCAACCTTTTTTCAACCTCTGCTTTGGGAGGACGGACTGGGAAATCCAAAATGCTTCCACCCCTTCACCTACTGTGCATTCTTTCATTTGTTTATTTTTCTCTTGCCATTTAAGTATTTAATTTAAAAAAAATAGCTCTTATTGCCTCTCTTCTCTGTATTTATAGCATATTTTAATATATTAATTGATGTTTTCCTATTTAATTCTTTAATGTATCTTTCAGTCTTTCCTTTCTCCAACCCATTTATTCAGTCCCTCATTCTACAGGGTTTGTGAAGAAAAAAAAATTGATTTTTTTCTGATTTTCAGAATCAAATTAATTACTTGGGTCAGAAGGAGTGCCATTATATAATCAGGGTGTGATGGGTTAGAACAATCTGGCACAAGAAGCTACAGTCCAGTTTATTCTTGACAGGTCAAAAATCCTGGATATCATCTCTTCAGTTCTTATAAACTAAGCATCATTTGGACTGGATGATTCAGTCGCACTTACATCAGCAAAAAATTCCGCCATTGATAATTTTTTAGTGAATGAGAGTTGTGCTGTGTGCTGGGATTTTTCTCTGCTGAAGAAAAAAGAAATCTAAATAACTAGGTAATGGCTGCATCACAGTGAAAATAATTATCTGAAAACATTGCACATACCAATTCTGATCCAAGCATAATCTTAATCAAGCTTCTATTAATATCATAGAACACCTTGCTAGCATGAACAGCAACAACTGAGTCATTGAATCTAGTGTGTTGTAACTGGGTTTTTACTTCATGAAATAGAACTTCCAAACAAATTAGAGATAGGGTAGGAAGGACATAGGTGCTGTCTGCTATATTTTATCCAGGAGGAGCAAAAGTGCCTCTCTTACATGTAAAAATAACATTGTAGACTTTAAAGGGCTTTAAATGAGGTACATATGATAAAACATATTGGGGGGAAAAATACAAGTTTGATGAGTATTTTAGGGTGATTTAGAACAATTTGCATAGTGGCTGGACATGACCCAGATTTGCCTTCCTTCAGTCACTTCAAGAATCTGTTCTAAATATATTTTGGGTGAAGGTGAATAGATGAAGCAAAGAAGGTAATTTTTTGCAGATTCACTTTTGCATATAATGTCATTGTAATGGTCTGATAACTAGGGTTATGCGTGATCTAATTTCTGAGGATGATGTCATATTTCATAAGCATCCAGCAGAGATGATACAATCATATCACAGAGGGAGTTATATGATGTAATTGCCAGCAACACCACATGGATCAGTGACCCAGCAGGTTGCATTCAATTCATATTTTATGTGGTGCTAATATGTCTTTTTTAGCTGTTTTTTCATCTGAAGATGCCACAGGGAAGAAATTTTATTTTATGTTCAGATTTTTTATTTGAAATCTGACTTTCCTGTTTGTTTTTAAAACAGAGTAACTCAAAATGTCCTATTTTTTTTTAACTTCAAGGGTTTCTACTTGTTTTGCCTGATACTAATTGAATTTGCATGGCAGGGGTTTGGTAGCAGGGGTCTGCAGGGGGGTTTTACATGGGTGATTTCTCTGAGGAGCTGCCAGAAGCTTCCCCCATGTCTGCCAGAGTCAATGCTGGCTGACTCACATGTCTCCATGACTTCCTGGTCATTCTGTTCCACAGCCTTCCTTCTACCAGCGAGAAACTACCAGCTCATAACTAATCACAGGATGCAAACAAACAGAAGATCACATTGTTATCCCCTTGCTCAGATTTTTGTTGAGGCTAAGTGCTGTTTGAGGTCTTTAACAGTCCTGCCTAAATAAAGATTGGGTTAAGTAAGAGTCAGTCCTCTGAAACGAAGAATAATAGAACTAAAATTACTTCCACATGCAAACAAAGCAGAGACAGAATTCAGAACCCAGAATTCAGGCAAAATTTTGAGGCAACTTTTACTTTCTGGGCCTTCCCTGCATTCTTGCCTCATGAAGGATTGTTGAGCAAATAAATTTCTGTCCTTTCAACTCCTCTCTTTTTTCCAGCACTCTTCTTTGCAGGTACATGTTCATTGCACTGATATCTTCTTTATGCCCTCTTTCCTTTCTTTGAGTATTTTTCCTCCTCTCCCCCATCTCATTTACTTTCATGCTTCCAAGCTCTGTTTCTGAGATTATACAAAGAAAGATGCAAATCATTCAGATTCTTTCTCTGAGATGATTGAGATTCTTTCTCTGAGATGATTCGTACTGTGGTCCTTTGCATATTCTTCTTCAGATTCTAAAGAACAGAAGCCTAAACCCCAAAATTTTATTTCACATTTAGCATGTGATCGTAAAAGAGGGTACTTGTGCTGTGCAGAGTTTAGAAGTAAATACTTTTAATTACATTTTTAAAAAGATCAGCAGCACGTCCCAGTGGCACATTTCAGTGTCGTGCACTCTTTTTAGGTGTCCGGTCCCAGAATAAGAGGCTTTGCTAGTGTGGAGTCTTTGAAGTTGCTTAGTCGCAGATGCCCACCAAGGCTCTCTTCCCATAGATACTAAAGGAAAAGGGGAGCTCTCCCCCAGCAGACATCTCTGTTTGACTGTGCGTGCGTTACGGCATCACGCTCGGCTTCTATAGCTCTTACTAAGGCTTCAGCAGCAATGGCCAGTGACAGCAGCACCCCTCTGCTTAGCAAAAGAGTTTATCAGAAATGGGAGCAACTCTGCTCTTGTTGCACCCTTGCTCTCCACCCATACACAGCCAGAGTGGTTCCAGTGGGGAACTGCTCTGTGCAGCCTTCTGTGAAGTCACCTCAGGTAACACATGCACTCTCTGAGCCCTGAGATTGCTGTCCAGCACACACTGCTCATACATTTGTGCAGGAGAATTGACAGTTTGTTTGGCAGGAATTCATACTAGGAAGAATAAAAGTCAGCACAAGTTTTGATGAAGTGGGCATTGCTTTGTCAGTCAAGTCCAAATGCAAAATGTCATAGGAAGAGATGTGAACACAACAGACAGAAAAATACAGCTGTGATTTTTTTTCTTCTCTCTTACAGGAAGAGAAAGATTGTTTTTTTGTCTCTATTTGGATACATTGGAAAGACACAAGCATTACTCTGATCTGACTGCATAAGTATTTAAAAGATACAGACCTCATTGTTTGATGTTGAATCAGTATTAAGGAAATTCCAAAGATGCAGCAATCAAAAATTAAATTTAAAAGTAAAAATATAGATATAGAAAAAAGTGGAAAAGTAGTCAGATTTTGTTATAGTAATGTCATCAGAAGTGCAAGGTCTGAAGAAACCCAGCTTACAAGATGTTATCAGTCCAAATGATTTTGCAAACATAGGTATTAATCCAACTTTCCTGGTGTCCACAGTATCACCCTGGTATTCAAACTGAATTTACTGTCTGGTAACCATGCTCAGTTATAGTCAGATGTAAACTAGATTTGACATCCATGTTTTAAAATTACATCTCCAATTTAATATTTTTTTTAGTTATTAAAAATTGCTTTGGGACCAGTTTGACTCTCTTCATGACTCTTTTCATTTGTAAGCATATTTACTCAGAAGTTGTTTCATTTTCTTATTTTTCATTCATCTCTGATTGTTCACATTTAGGTGGTCGCTGCCCTTTATAAGGCAGCTGTTTTTCCTGGATAATGTATGTTAAAAATTTGAAAAAAGTTGACATTCCACTCTGTCATCATGAATATTTCTTTATGATATTTCTGGATAAAAATTCATTTCTTCTTTATTTTTACCCATGTGTCCTTCAGTCAGTCACTGTCCATTATCTTAGACAGAGATGGACACTAATCACTGTTGCCTTAGAGACTAGCTGTTAATCAAATGCTTTAAAATGCAGTTTGTTTGGTTCTACATTGAATAAGGAACTGTCTTGTCCATTTCTTTCCCATTCTGACCTTGTGCAAGGTGTATGCTTTTGTGTACACTTAGATAGCCCTCTTTCCTTGACCATGGTCTGTCCACTCAGTTGTAGTGAATTTCTTTAATGATAAGAAAAAAAAATGACTTACTTCAGAGTAAGGGGCAAGAACAGAAATTAGAGGAATTTAAGGATGTTGTAGTCCATTTGATTTTTACAATGGATTCCCTGATTTCTTTGGGGAGTGGATGCCCAATTTATGCTTTTACAGGAACTGAAATCAAGCAATTACTTTGAAAACATATCTTGACAAGTACGTCTGTGCAAAATGCAGTCTCCATCATTTCCTCACACTTACTATCAGTGGTTTGTTCTCTTCAGGAGAAAAAGAGGTTGTTTTCTGTTTAGACAATGATATTTTTTTTACCTCTCATCTTTTTTTGTTCAAGCACAGGCTTTCAAGTAGAGAAAATGGATCTACCTATAACTGCAGATGTCCATTTCATGGAGCCCAGTGATACAGAGCAATATAAAAAGTATGACATTTTCTAGTCAGGCCTCAACATAATAGCTAATATAATCCACTTAACAACTTCAGACATTCTTGAAATGTCTCAAAATAATTTTATTATTTGGTTACAATTAGCAATTTTAATAGTACTCCCTTCTCCTTGTCTTGGGGTAAGGCATCCTTTTATCACAACACACTTTTCTTTAAAGCCTTTTTATTGCCATCTTGTTGATGTTTTCTGGCCATAATACTAATTAAAAGATTGAGGGATTCTTCTGTCATTCAATATTTTGCAAGAAAAAAAGTGATTTAAAGAGCAACAGTAAGCATAGAAAACTTATAAACTTCCACCTAAATCAGCAGCTAGAGAAACTGTACATGTTTTAGATTGCAATGGTAAATGGTACTGTGTAATAGACCCACCAATGCAGTTAATGCTAATTGTAATGCACTTTTGTCAAAAATAGTGCTTTTTTTCTTAAACCTAATTTCTGATATATTTCATTTTCCATAGAGTAATTCTGCAAACGTGGTATCTTTTGCATTTCATGCCTACTAATGCAAAGCTGGATTCATCTGTGCAAGATTCATCTGGCTTTATTAAAACAGACATGCTTGATGGAAAAGTGTCTCAGATATTTAGAGGAGATTTGGTTTTTTGCTTTTTCATGGTATTGTGTTATGTTTCTTGGCTTGGTACTAATGGCAGAATGTTCAAGAACTTTCAAAGTCTGAATTTCCTGAAATTCTAATCTCATGTATTTGTACAGTGACATAATGCTGGTGGCTTAACTGTGGAATTAGAAGCAAATAGGATTTTTTTTTCCTATAGAAAATAGCATGAAGTTTTTGCCATTTAATTTCTGAAACGTTGTTTAAGCTTTCACATGAGATCTTTGGGCAGAAGCAGTGCTGTGTTCATTGTGCACAATATCTGGGAGTAGAGCATTTTTCTACACAGGAGTGCTGCTGCAATATCAAGTGTAGCTGTTCTGTGAAGTAAAATGGTTGCTTTTCAAATAGGTCACTTTATCCTACTCTGCTTTTCTGGTGACTCAAATAACATTTTATAGGCCATTTTTTGTTAATAATGCAATACAATATAGAATGTGATTGTGTAATAAAGGGCCTCATATGAAAGACAAAAGGAAGGAAGAAAAAATGGCTGAGACAATTGTTGTAATGAAAGCAAAATGTCATTAGGTAATTGAAAATATTAAAGAGCTATTATGTTTCTGAAGTATCATTATTTTCCTCCCTCCATAAGACAGAACATATACTTATGTCACATGTACAGAAGGTGAGTTTCTTGTCCCAGTTGCTCAAATTTAAAAGGAACAAAAACTAAGTCAGTCTGGGCCTTCATCAGTCTGCTGCTTTGCCCATTGATTTAGCACACTTGTATTTTATATGCACTCTGTTATTTACATCAGCTCAGACAGCTCTCCCACTATTACAGTCCAATATTTCACAACCTGCATAACAGCACTTTTTTTTTTTTTTTTTCTGATAAATACTAGTTCAGAACACTTCTTTTTCTGCCCTATTTTCTTGGAAGGAAACAGTATTATGCAAGTGCCTACATCCATACAGCTGTGACAGAAATAGAGAATATTGGTCTGACTTCAACATACTCCCTGAAAAATGAACTGAAAATATTCTCTTTGTGAGAATGCCAGTCTGTCTTTTACTGTTGCTTGTAGAAATACTCACTCTGACCAAGGAAGGCTCTATCTCATACCAGCATCATCAATGTGAAACAATCTCATTAGCCTAATGAGGGCAAAAGTGGGCAAGATTTAACAGAGCTGATATGATTCACAGACAGTAGAACTGTTCTTTCCTGGATGGTGGCAGACAAATGTAGACTGTGTAGTGACAGACAGGTCATCTCTGAATTTCAACATGAAGGAAAAGAAAGGTTCAGTTCAGATTTTCACCTGACTTTTTAACACTGCAGCTCTCTGTGTTCCCTTCTGAAATCTCTCTTAATGCATTCTGATATTATTTAGATTAAAAATGTCATTCACATTTGGATACAGCTAAACCTTTAGTGTCTCCTGTCAGTGTTCTGTTTTCACAAACGTGGCTCTATTGACTAGGTGGAAATAAGACTTTCTTATATTATTAGGATTATTGGCAAAATGACCCTCTACCATTACTGGAAATCTCTCTCTCTCTCTCTCTCTGAAGTATGAGAGATACATGAGTATGAAAGTTTCTGAATAGTTGAAGTCCGCAGTATGTAGATAGTAATTCTCCTCTCTCTTAGCCTATACCAAATATTTTAATCCAGGGAATCCACCCATGATTTGTGGGAAGGCAAAGATATAGGCAATGACAGATGTCGAGAGAGGTGCAATAATCCTGAGACAGTGTTTGCTTGGAAACCCTCCAGATGTGGTCTTACCTTTTTGCAGCCTGAGATCATCAGACTGGAAGCCAGAGCTAAACAGAGCTCCTGTCTCTCACAGACAGTGGATATGAGTTGTCCTTTTCTTCCACGACAGTGACTGAGAGCCAGACTGCTCTTTAGACTCCCACAGCTGGGGAACGTGGCACAAAAATGTGATGTCTCCATGACATGGCCCCTGATGTAGGAGAGGAGTCACTAGCCCTGACCTTCTCCACCTCCCTGCAAGAAACACACTGGTGACGGAAAGGGAGGTTAGGGAGGAACTGGACAGGAAAACTTGCTTCAAGTGTTCTATATTTGAAAGATTTTGCTGAAAATCTGAGTGAGTCTATGAGGAAGGAAATTAAGGGCAGGCTTGAAAAGCCCAGTCACAGAGCACGTTATCTAGTATATAGCTGTACATTCACTCACATTCCACCAGCCTTGTATTTTCTCCCTTACTCATCCCTGTACATGTTAAAACAAGTGAGTCAAAGATCAAAAATCTTTAGGTGGTGATTCCTATTTCAGTCTTCACATAAAGGTACATCTCACAGGCCTCTTCACAGTATATTCCTATACGAGGTATGTGCCATGATCTTTCCCAGAATGGGGACAGATCCTAAGCACACCTCCTTGAAGTCAGAGAGACAAGAATTTATCATTTCCTAATAACAAAGTTGATTTCTCCGCTTTTCTTCAAGAATATACTTCCTGAAGTATTTCAGGATCCAGCACAGTTTAAACTAATCTAAAAATGATAGAATGTAATAAAGGATTATACTATCTCAGTGATGAAACTTCACAGCCGTCACTTCTTTTCAGATTCTTTAGGATTTTTCAGAAACCACAAAATGTCTGCATTTTAAAACAGTTTTCTGAAAGGAGTAAAGAAAACATCAGTGACCTTAAAGCTTCATATAAATCTTTTCTTACTGTCTGATCATGGCAGAATGATGACAAGCAGCTTCATTTCTGCCCAAATAATTAAATATTATTCCAGCTTTTCTGACCTCAACCTAGTGATAAAGGATTGCACCCAGAAAGAGAGCTTTTGTGGGAGCCAATCAGAGACACTTTGCTTGCTTCAAGGATATATAAGTGCTCAGTTCACAGAAACATGCTAGCTAGCTGGGGTTTTTCCCAGCAGTATTTTGTTGCAGAGAATTTTTGCACCTAATGTAGAACTCATGTGGCACTTACACCTGCCAGTGTGCCTGTTCTGGCCAGACTAGACCACAACTGCAAGATCCTCATGAAGATATTCTCTATGAATATTCCCTGAGGAAAGTGGGTAGGGAAAATTTTCATAGAAACATAGAAAGGTTTGGGTTGGACGAAACATTGAAGATCATCGGGTTCCAATTCCTGTGCCACATGCAGCAACACCTTCCACTACATCAGATTGCTCAAAACCCCATCCAGCTTTGACCTTGAACACTTCTAGGGGTGGGACATCTGTATCTTCTCTGGGAAATATATTCCAGTGTTTCACCACCCTCACAGACAAGAATTTTTTTCATAGTTTCTAATCTAAATCTACCATCTTTCAGTTTGAAGCCTCTCCTTCTCTCCTATCACTACATGTCTTTTTCAAAAGTCACTCTCCAGTTCTCTTGTAGTTCTCTTCAGGTACTGGAAGAGAAAGTCTCTTTGAAGCCTTTCTTCTTCAGGATGTAAAACCCAAACTCTTTCAAGGACAGGTCTTCTTAGGAGAGGTGCTCCATTAATCTGAACATCTTTGTGACTTTCCTCCAGACTCTTCCATCAGGTCTATGTTCATCCATACAGGCCTACTGGTAGTTTTGTCTGAATTCCTCAGGATGTTTCACTCCTGAGCTTGAAGGAGGTGTTCCTTGACATTAACCAGCCTTCTTGGAGCCCCACTATAATGCTACCTTGTCCCTGCTTTCAACAGCTCTTCATCCATCCCCAGGTGGAACTCCATGCACTACAGGAGGCCACTGACATAGAGCATGACACTCCCTCCTGGTTTCCCCTGCCTGTCCTTCCTAAAGAGCCTGTATCCTTCCATTCCAACACTGGCAATCCCACCACATCTCCATGATGCCAATAGGATCACAGCCCTGTGGGCATGGAGGCCTGCCTCCATCTCTGACTCCTTTTGCTTACTCCCCCTGCTATATGTGTTTGCATAGGGGCATTTAACTGACTGCAGTGAAGCTGATTTGCTGGCTGAAATGGCTGGAATTCCTTTATGCTGCACTTCAGGCGCTCTACTGACTTGCAATCCCTGTCCAGCCTCTGGGCATTTCTCACTGGCCCTAGCATCAAACTGGTAGGAGTGGTGTGGATGGAAGTTTCCTTCCCCCAGCAATTTTAAAGCTCTGTAGTTTGACAGCATCAGCCTCCTCTATTGTTCCTTCACGGATATATATTTCTCTCACAGCTGGAGTTTTGGAGTTCAAAACTAAAGTAATAGTAGGAGAAACTGATGTTAATCTCCATAGGCCCCATTAGCTCAACAACTTGCTTATTCTCTAATGTGTGATAGCAGGGTGCAAGAGAGGTTGTTATGGTGTTAGCCTGGCTTCCTGTGTGTCTTTTTGTCTCAGCAGCTCTGCAGAAATGCCAGTGTTACACAAAAGTAATTGTTGTGCTGTGATAATCAGGATTGCTGCCTTTTGTCAGCTCATTAGGAAGGCAAATATATCTCATTTACAAAGGAACTTTTTGACTGATGATTTAAGTACAGGATAGAAAATCAGTTACCTAAAAACATGTTTCTATCTCTGTAGTGCTTGAGGTTTTTAATATATCGTCTATTTTTTTTTTAATTTTTGTGAAAACTGATTAATCATACTGTGCCTCAGTTTCCTTTCAGGTACAAGGAAGTTAAAATATTGGAAACTTTTGATTGACAAATTTAATGTTTTTTAGGTACTTCGACATGTATAGATAAAAGGGTCACTTGAAGTACAAATTACAGAGGTAAGCATGGCTGAGGTGCAAGTGCCCTATCCCTATTTTGGTGTCAGCATCTGTCAGTCTTTTCACTGATTTTTTGTGAAAGACTGTCTGGCAGCACTGTCTAATGTTCTGTTTCATTTTTTTTAATGGGGAAAGAGCCTTGTTTTACTAGGAAGCCATTGATTTGTTTTCTTTTCCCTAGAGAAAAGTTATTTTTATGGAGTGCTTAAGGATTTCTGTAAGTGGGATATATAATACATATTGCCTATCAGAGGTCTGGAAAAAGTATTGATATTTATTGCGCTAAATTTTCACCATGTAGGTAAAATGTCAGATTATAAGGGTCAATTAGTTAATGTTTAGGCCTGGGTACTTAAAGCTTGAAGTATGTTAAGTCCATATCTGTCTATATTTCAGAAAAAAAATCACTGTTTGGAAACATGACCTCAGGATGTACAGTTGAGGTGTCTTGGTTTGTCTTGAGCCATCTCCTTTCTCAAGTCATCAGGTACCACCTTTGTTGGGTGGGGTCTTCTTTCTCCATGACCTCAGGATGTACAGTTGAGGTGTCTTGGTTTGTCTTGAGCCATCTCCTTTCTCAAGTCATCAGGTACCACCTTTGTTGGGTGGGGTCTTCTTTCTCCATTTGTGAGTAAGGTTTAAGGAGGAAGTTGGTCAGTGATTCCCTCTCTTTGACTCGTGGCCATCATGACTTTAGCTTGCAGGGATAACAGAAGTAAGTCTGTTAGAGACTTCACATTTTCCTCTGCCTTCCTACTGGCTTCTGTTCTGGGTATATTTCTTTGGTGTTACTTCATGAAACAAAAACTAATATACCTACAGTAATTCTTGGAAAAATAAAAAAGGCAGATATTTGAAGGGGAAGGTCTTCATTAGGTTCTGTGAATGAACTCTTCATTTTTTGGAATTTGCACAGCATTAGAGAGAAAATTAGACCTTATCAACCAAAAGGGATTTCATGTCAGGGCAAAGGATATGTAAATTAGCCTTAGTCAGTTTTATCGGAGGCTTTTTCATCATATCTTCATGATGTTGAGAGAGGCTGGCAACTAGGGGAAGCTATTAATCTTGCATTGTTTTCACTGTACCATGTCTATCTTTGAAAAATTACCTTTGATTTAAGTGCAGTACTTTGAAGAAATAATTATAATTTATTAACCAAAACCTTTTCCAACCATCCACAGTGATAGAAGTGTGCATGTTTGTGTGCACCCATGTGGTCCTGTGGGAATGAGTTTTGTGGACTTGGTATGTCTTCTAACTGACGAGGTCAGCACTTTGTAGGAATAAGTTAGTAGGCCATCCACCCACCATTCACAGGTCATATTGGCTTATCACTGTCTTATTTGAAAGGTCATAAGTAATATTTACAGTATTACCTTTTAAACTGTTCATTGAATATAACTGTCTATTGTAAGTACTCTCAGCAATATCTCACGGAATGCAACTAGTAATTTCCTAAAAATTATCATAAAGTCTTACACTCTCCTTCATTTGTACCTCTAGAATTTATCAGAGAGGTGTGCAGCTCCCAGGAATCTGCCCTAATCTCCAAAAATAAGGCATGCTAGGAGTCAAGAACACTTCAAGATCAGTGCATTTCAAAACAAATGAGGTCAAAAAGTAGCTCTATCAGAAGCAGAGATAAGGAAGCCTGGTTTCCAAAGGGATTTGGTCATCTCATTGAATTCTTTGATCTAATTCAGCTGAAGTGTTTGCTAGCTGAAAAGTTCCTAACATGCATTTTGACCACAGAAATGTGTTGTTGAGTAATACCTGCAACTTTTCCCTTGGAGAAGAGAGAGTAGTAACGGAGTACCTTCTTTATTAGTTGCCCATTTATGCAAGCAAGATTTTTCTAAAATACATCTCCATTTTCAAAAATTGTAAGGGAAAGGACAGAAAGATGTGCATACATGCTAGTATTTGCATGTATTTTGATCCTAAACAGGCTGAAACCTAAGGAATCGAGGCTGAAAATTAAACAAAAATCATTAAACTTCAACAAACAAACGAGCAAAAAACCCCAACCCTTGCAGCACTAGAAAGAAGTGTTCTAAAGCAACAATAAAGTAATTTTGATAGGATTGTGCCTTATATGTTTTTTGCAATCTCTGCTGGAAACCTTTAAGTTGATCTAATTCAGGAAGATAGAAAGCGCTTCCACCTTCCTTTGTGCTTCCTAGCTTTGAGAGAAAATTTCCTAGAATCTAGAATTGTCAAATCCTAACACATCCAGAGTTGGAAGGGACCCACAAGGATCATTGAAATCCATGTTCTGGCCCTCTGCAGTGCTCCACCAACAATCATATGTGCCTGAGAGCATTGTCCAGGTGCTTCTTGACCTCTGGTACGTTGGTGCTATGAGTACTTCCCACGAAAGCTATTCAAGTACCCTACCAACTACCTTCTGTGTGAAGATCCTTTTCCTGATATCCAACCTAAGCCACCCCAACTCAGCTTCAGGCCATTTCCTCGAGTCCTGTCACTGGTCACAAGAGTGAAGAGATTGGTTCCTGCTGTCCCCCACGAGGAAGTTGTGACTGCAACGATGTCTCCCCTCAGTATCCTCCAGGCTGAACAGACCAAGTGACCTCAGTCGCTTCTCGTATGGCTTCCCCTCATCCCATCACCATGGGCAGCCCAGATTAGAAAGGTGTGGAGGCAGCAATCTCACTGCCTTGCTGTGATCCACTTGGAATGACTTTTCCAGTCCCAGTTTCCCCAATGTTGTAAGCTTTCTTGCACTTTAAACCCCATCCCTTACCCACTTTACCAGGTATATTTCAGAGGTAATAAGTGTAAGAGTATGTCATTACTCTACTTTGCTTTTGCAAACTCTGGTAGGAAAAGTCAGCACCATTATGAAATCTATTATAATCACAAGTGCCAGTATGTCAGAGTAGTTGCGGGAATTGTTGAATCCCCTCGGGAGTGTTTATTTCAGTTGTTTCATTTGTTCTAGCTATTTAGATTGTCCCTTGTCTGGATTCTTTCTCTATTTTCTGCACATTGAAAGCAAATGCATACCTCAGAGTCCCAAGAGTTGACAGCTCTCTTGAGGAACAATATTTTTCTCCCCCACCCCACACTCTGAATAACTTAAATGCAATGATATGCTCTCTTGGGCTTTTATGTTTCCTAACTATATATAAGTAAAACAGATGCAATTTTTTTTTTTTTAGAGCAGGATTCCTGTCATTATCTATTTTTTCTGTAAATCACATCAGTATTTATCTTGGGTGTTATCAAAAAAACCCCAAACCTGTCTTATAACTGATAAAGTACAGCAAAAAAAAAAATTACATGTTAAAAGAAAAAAAATTGGTAAACTTCAGTCTAGCTTTAGAAGTATCCCCAGCTGTCTCAGGATTACGAAAATGTATTTCTTCTTTCCGTGTGTTGTGGTTTAACCCCAGCCAGCAGCCAAGCCCCACGGAGCCACTGACTCACTCCCCCACCAGCAGGATCAGGGAGAGAATCAGAAGGGTAAAAGATAGAAAACTCTTGGGTTGAGATAAAGACAATTTAATGGGGAAAGCAAAAGCAGCACACACAGACAGAGCAAAACGAGGAATTAATTCACTGCTTCCCATGGTTCAGGAGGTTCCTGTTATGCTTATTTCTGTAACACACAGCTCAAATCATGGTTCACAACAAAGGCACACCCATTTCAGTCTCCACCCCGGCTGTTTTGGGCCAGGTTATCTGGTTTAACATTGCAATGAACTCTTCCCCCTTTTCCCAGCCTGGTTAACAAGGGATTGAAGCTGAAGCCCACAGTTAGTACAGTCCGTATCACAGTCCTCCATGCGCTGCAGGGGCACAGCCTGCCTCACCATGGTTTGCACTGCAGGCTGCAAGGGAATCTTTTCTTCCCCTGCTCCATTGTGGGGTCCTACACCCAGGAGACTCTCCTCCTTGAACTCCTCCTACGTGGATCCTTCACACAGGCTGCAGTTCTTCACAAACTGCTTGAGCATGGGTCTCCTGTGGGGTCACAAGTCCTGCCAGCAAACCTGCTCCATCACAGGCATCTCACAGTCTCCTTCAGGCATCCACCTGGGATCCTCCACAGGGTGCAGGTGGATCTCTGCCCCCTCATTCACACATTCCAGTCCCTTCATCTCAAGTTCACACTGGAATTTCAGTCTGTCCAGTACAGCAGCACAGAATTACACACTGTGTAAATTGCTTCATTACATCTACTAAATATAACTCACTCATGATTTTCATACTGTTTTTGTAGCACTTTTAGTGTCCTGCTTTAAAATCATCTCATCTATTCTTGCAACTATAGTGAGTAGGTGGATTTTTCTATTTTGAGTCAGATATTTGTTTCTGCAGTGTATTTCAGTATCTTCCTGGGATTCATAGGATTTTATGTTTAGTTATACAATTCAGTTACAAGGATTTCCTTGAGGACTTCTATCTTCAGGCAACAACCACAGTCCTCCAGTGGTTCCTTACCAGCCTCTGAAAGTGTTAAGAAAGAATTCTACCTGATTTTTAATGTTATCAAGCTCTTCCATGACCATATTTCTCTCTAGTACATCAGCAAAAGGTTACAAGGATGCTGGAATTCAAGTGAAATTTAACTCAGTTTGCAAGGGACAGTTCAATTTTGCTCTTATACTCACTAGCAGAAGTACCATGTGCTCCTGAACAGGGAAGTGATGTAATGAGAAACTGTTTGCATTTATAAAGCTTTAGCTGAGTACTATTTCAACCTTTTGCCTGGCAACTCCATAGGATATGAGTACATCCTTACAGGATATTGAATTCAATAAAGCTACTCACAGTCCAGTATGTCCCTGTGATAAGCTGAGAACGAGACTATTTCTGCCAGTCCAAAACATGACAACAGAACAAAATCTCTCAGTGGCAGGTACCAAACAGCATCATACATTCTTGAAGTCATATCAAGCATCCTGCCTACAAAAGGTAATTTAAAATTTAATTTCTAGCTAATAGACACAAAATCAGCCTCATAATGTTTATTATTCTCTAATAGGGTCTTTTTTTGTTAGACATTTCTTCCAGACAGATACCAGTACTTACATAAAATACACAGGGCATCAAATTTCAGTCTTTTTGTAAGTAAATCAGGAAAGATTTCTGTGTTGGTTAAACATCCAAGTCCAATCCTTAGGGAGAATGGTGGGGCAGTCCTAACTTCTCCTATATTGACAAATGCTGAGCAGCACAGCTTATAACATATTCTCATCAATATGAGAATCCATCAAGATATGTATTTTGAATTTTTTTCATAGCCAAGTCCATTTTTAAACAGCAGATTTGATTTACTCTAATACCCACATTATTTGGTAATTTTTATTTTTTCTGTATTGAACACTATTTCATTCTGGTACTGCTTTGACAAGTAAAAATGCCTGCTATAGCACCATAGAATCATTAGGTTAGAGAAAACCTCTAAAATCATTGAGTGCAACTGTTAACCCAGCACCAACATGTTCACTAAATCATGTCCCTAAGTGCCACACCCCACTGTTAACACTTCCAGGTATGGCAATTCCACTACTTCCCTGGGCAACAGTACAGTCAGTATACTGCTTTAGGGAGAAGAGAGAAAAATATTTTCAATCTTGCCTGTAACCTTTCATTTTTCAAGTATTAATATCCCTGATTTAGGTGACCCTAAGGTTAAAAAAAAATATCTAGAAATAAAAATGGAGATTGATATCCAAGGACTTGTGTTTGTTAATATGAAGTGAAGTTTGACAGGTTCTGTCATGCTTAGAGTGTTGCTTGACTCTTTAGAGCATTGCTTGACTGAAGGCTGAAACTTTGGATTAATCTGGACACACTAATCAAAGAAAGATGCTTCTTTTTTTGCTGTCAGTATCTGGCAAAACTGGCTGCATTCCAGCACATGAGTAGATATCAATGTACATTTACAAACACAGGTGTTTAGATATTTTTCAGGTAACAATATTTAATTTTCTGCTTGAGGACTGAGCTTCTGTTTTCAAGCAGTATTCACCAGTTTAGTGTAACAGGTAGAGTGCTGAGGCTCCACCCAAATTTGTGAGCTCTACTTGTTGACTTATTAGAGTTATTAGGCCAGGTATTTTGGCTTAACCAGTGGTTCTCCAGGGATTGCATGGACTACCCTAATGGACCTGGGAGTCAGAACATCCCTCTCCCACAAGGCTGGGCCATATGAGCTTTCTTGTACCAAGTCCAGTGGGCTGCCCCACTGCAGCCCACCAGCCCCAAGGTGTGAGGTGCGACTGAGGCAGTGTGACAAGGCAAGCTGGGATGTGCAGAAACAGGCTCTCACTCTCCTGCTCTCTCTCTCTCAGTGTAGGACCCAGTGTTGACTCTGAGGTTAATTATACTCCTGGGATCCCTAGTCCTTTCCATCACAGGGTTGCCCTGGGGAGACCTAGATGAAGAAGTGCAAGGCAGAAGTATGGCATGAACCAAGAGTGGAATGATGAGGAGCCCACTGATGTGCCTTGCTCCTTGGACCTTTTTTATTCTTCTATTTTTATTTCACTCCATTAGCTGGCACTTTTGTGTGTGCTCCTGAGAAGAAGAAAAGAAAGGTACAGACCATAGAATCTTAGTGACCTTTCCATGAAATACTTTTTAAAGTAGTTTTTTGAGAACACAAAGATGGTAAAATGCAGCCTTGCCTATAGAGGAGAGAAGTCTTCAACCAAGCATGCTGACTGAAAAAACCACTAATTCTGGCAAGCAACAAGAATAGGTTATTTAGTATTTATATTAATTTCAGGATTTTTAGATTCCTCCTGCAGGCCACAGGAAAAAATCCTTATAAAAATCTCATTGATTTGCATTTCCAAATCCCGTTCCCAGAAGTAATTTAGGAGCAAAATGACATTAATTGTCAAGGAGACTTATGATTCAAAATGTCTCCCCCTTCTGAAAATGAGCTTTATCTTCAAAATCTGCTGCTTTTGGGAAGTCTAAGCTGGGCAAAATACAAGACTTTTTTTGAGAAAGAACAGATTATAAACACTACAATACATATGTTTTGATAAATATGGATGGTAAATATCAAAAGGTGTTTTAGTTTTTTTTTTACTGTCTGTGGAAATGCTTTCATTTCTTGAAAAAGAACATAAAGTAAGTGTTCATCAGTTAAATAATAACCCATCCTTAGGACCCTTAAATGCTGTAAGGGAAAGTAATCTGATACTGAAAATATTTATCTGCAATTAGTTTGGCCGTTTTCCTGCTGTATGTATGTTTTTACTATAGCTTTCAAAATCACACACACCCAGAACCTATGGAAATAACAATTATTCACCTGTTATAAAGAAGACTTATTTAAGGGAGGCCAAAAAGGATTATTTTGATTCATTTCTCTTGACTCAAAGGCTTTGTATAAATACAGGGAAGAGATATGTCTCTTCGTCTTCTCTGTATAATTGCCAACAGTTTTCAAAATTTTTTTCAGACTTTTTACTGAAAAATGGCATTAGCAACCAAAATCTCTGTTCTCCATAACATATTCAGCAACAAAGACTCGCAAAGCAAAATCCTTCTTTGTCCTGCATAACCTGTAGTGCGTGCACTGGCACGTCTGTTATCAGTGCAGTGCACTGTGCGACTGCAAACAGTAATACAATCAGGTTTTCATTTATATTAATGTGGCTAAGCTCTGTGTTTGATCATGTTAAAAGATATGCACTTGCTAAATGTAATTCCCATATATTAATATATTACCTACAAAAGGCCATTGTTTACGTAATGTGATTCACATGAAGATTCTGAATGAAAATTTATCAGTGAGATTGGTAAATATTCTCATTTCGTTTTAGGTTAGAAGGAATTAAAAAAAAAGGATTCACATGAAATTGGTAAATGTCCATCAACAGCAGATTTACTATCAGCATCTCAAGACAAACCTCATAATCATTTATAAACCAAATCCCACAGTCCTCTTCAGGAATACATCCATTATTATCAAGTGAAAACTGAACTTTGTATTTCTCTTATGGAGAAAGTACCTCCTTCATGCATGAGGAACTTCGGCAAAATAAAATCCAGATTTCAGCACTGTGCCCCAACATGATCCCTATATTATAATTAGAATTGTACTGGTAATGGATTTTCCAGCAACTGATATTCATAAGGTTGAAATTAACCAGCAGCCTTTTCTACAGTAAAGCAGGAGTTAAAGACACATTCTCAAAAGGCAGAAAACCTGGCTCAGTGTCTTCCTCGGCTTGGGTGGGCTTAAACTCTCATTTCCCAACAGGTCCATCTTGCACTTGTTTTTAATTGAGCATGAACAAGAACAAAGACTTAGATGCAAGGATTCACATGCTGAGATGTCCTACGCTCTGATATCATAATCTTGTGCTTTTCCTCCCTGGAAAACTTTTGTTTTGGTACCAGCACTGTCTTCAAACTCTTTCAAGAAATAGAAGGAATTTAACCAGAGACTAACCATGACCTCAATAAGTGCACTCCCCACTGAGGTATGAGCAGAAAGGGATATTTGCACATACTGTAATGTAGCTCTCCTGAGGACATAGGAAATTGCATTCTTCTGGATACCTCCTTATGCCTTTTTTTCACATATAATAGATGCCTACTTTGTAATAACTGGGGTCCTGTAAGTAAATTTGAGCTAGTTCCCAATTACATCCAAAAATGTATCTGAAAAGTGTTTCATATAAATGTTACTTGGCAGAGGATGAAACACTACTGGTGTGATTGGTACTCAGTTCTCTGTGTACCTCCATTTACAGGTAGATAACATCCTGCCTGCCCAGACAAAGTTAAAGATTTTAAGAGGTAGAACCAGGAGAACAGGGAAAGTTATGGGAGATGGAAAAATAATATTATACTAAGGGTGTTTTTCTGGACAAGTTAGCTTTTGAGAGTAGTTTAACTAGACTGAGAAATTTTAATCTGTCTTACTAGACCTAAATTTCTAGGAGATAATGAAGCCCTAATGATGTCAGGTTTTAATGAGAATGAAGATGAATGGAGTAGTTACTAACAGGCGGGTAAGAGTTTCTGACAAAGAGAGGAGTGCATAAACTGAAGGAAGTGTATTGAGCTGACTGGAATGTATCAAAGCTTCAGCAAAAATTTTCTTTGAGGGAGGAGAAAAATATCCAGAAAAGGTTATTTTATTTTTAGCTCTCTGCTCTGCATGTGTGTAACTTTGAAAAAGAGAGTGCTTTGTTCTGAAAAAAAAATTCTGAAAAAAACCTGCAGTCGGCTCAGCAGTCACAAATCCCTGAAGGAAGAAGGGCTCACAGATGCCAGATGCACTTGTCATGCTACCAGAGCTGGAGAAATGGGAATGTCTGGCCAGTGATCCATTTCAGATTTCATCTTTTGAGACAGTGGCCTGGTCACTGAGTACATGGAAGAAAGATGGAAACGGTCCAAAGGGAAAATCTCCCAAAGACAATAATGCTCAATGTTGTCCAGTGACAATTTTTAGCTGGTAACAAAGACAGCTGAAGGAACCTCTGTCCCCAGGCACTTGTTCTACATCTCACTAGCCCATCAGTTATACAAACACTGCTTTTACTGGGGCTGCTCTGTAACCTAAAGCATCAAAACCATCAGGCTAAAAAGAAACCACCCAGCATGGACTGGGAAGTTCTTTAAATCACAGCTGGTCTTTCTCCTGACCTCCATGTCAGCATGGCCACTCAGACACACTCAACATTGCAAAGAGGGAAACAGACAGCAGCCTTAAGGTCTGAGGGAACAGCTACAGGTGGCAGAAGGGGTTGGCACCCTGTCAGCCCACCCAGGCAGTGTGGTTTACACCCCTGTTATGCCCACATTGCTCACAGTGTGCACCAGGTCTGGCCATGTATTGCAAACTGCTGCATGTGTTTAAGTTTCAGTACATATTGGTTGATGATTTGCCATAGATTTGGGAAAGATATGGCTAAATGACCTTGGGATTAATGGAGATACAGTTTAGCTTCGTCAAGAGAGTGGATAAATTTCTTTTTCTGGAAGTATATAATACTCCTGTTTTTTTGCTTGTATTCCATAAATCAGCATTCATTTACAGAAAAGCTCAAAGTAAGAGATCCAATTATCTTGGAGGTAATTAAAATCTTATTCTTATCCATAAGCAGGGCAATAATCTGGGAGGTCCCCTTTTATATTTTATGGAGTACAACATAAAACCACTGAAGCAATATCAGATGACTCTTTGACAACATATTATGTGGTGCCGCCACATTACTGGAAAACTACTGACATTTTTTAAAGGGAAAGTTGTGGCGCAGTTTTCCATGAGATACTGATTAATATGCTATTGAGTCTATAAATAAGGTGCCAACCAGCAGCAGTTGTGACAGCATTTCTGCACCTTGCTTGGCTGGGGCTGAGATCAGTAAGTCAGTTCACATAGGCCAGTTATCTACGATGTAACAGTAATGAATGGTGAAAGGCAGGATATGAGTTGCTGTTTAGAGGGAAGGTGTTCAGAAAAATAAGGACAAAATGAGAATTTCTTCATACAACTTTAGCCATGTTACAAACATACTCAGACAGAAAAATGAGAGAAGTGTCTAAGTGCAAAACAAGCAATAAATCTGAAGATAATAAAAAGCAGTGAGTGGCAGTCCAAGGCCACACACTGCATTTCATCATATGTGCCAAAAAAAAAAAAACCTCGCAGAGAAATAAGACCCTAAACAACCCTCTGATCTTTGTTTTAGGCTTAAGGCAGTTAGTCCTATGGGCTTGTGACTTTTTTTATTCAGCCCCATTTTGTTACAGACTCAATGAATGTTGAGTGCATAAATAATAGCATAACCTTTTTTTTTTCCTATGTTCTGAAAAAGATTCTAATTTTGGAATATCTTCAGGTTCCTCTTAGAGGTTTATACTGTGGAAGTAGTGAGGCTGCAGTAGAAAAATTGGTGGAATGAGAGAAAACACTTAATGAATGAGGTCCCTGGGATGCTTTGATTTGGGAATAACTCAAACACATGGTTTGATCAGGCGGCTGTCTGTGTGCAGTTTGTCATTTCTAAACTCTGTTTTTCCAGGAGATTATTTAAAGTCCATGCAGTGTTTTTGTCTCAATTAGAAGTAATGGAATGGGGGAGCTTCCTTAAAATACAGCATATAGTAAGTAGAAAGTCTAAAATGAATGGATGCTATAAGAAAAACTAACCTCTCAGAAATTATTCATATAGACTGTTGAAATAATAATATTTTCAGTATCCCAGATCAGGTTTGTCACTAATAGTATCTGTAAAGTTTTCTTATGGCAGTTTTGTATCCTATTACCACATCCATGGCACTTCACTGGACTCACTCCAGCACATCTGCGTCAGTATTGTACTGGGGAGCCCAGAACTGGACCCAGCATTCCAGAGATGTCTCACCAGGACTGGACAGAGGGGAAGGATCCCCTCCCTCTGTCTCCTGCCAATGCTCTTCTTGCCGCAAGGGCCTTCCTTGATTTCCTTCCAACTAAAAGAAAAAAAACAAAAACAACCAAACAACTGAACACACATCCAAAACACACACACCCCAAACAAACAAACAAAGAACCCTGCCCTTTTTTTACAGGTCTTTAAGAAACATTACATTGTATGCAACTATCAGGAACAATACCTTGTAAACTGTAATGGAATGTAGACACAGTATTTGAATTTAGGAATTGTCATACTTGAGGGTATCGGCACTCATTGATTTTGGGCCATGTGTATATTTAAAGAATAGTCTACACCATGTAGCAACTACTACCAAATGCTTGTAGGATACCAAATGAGGGTAGGATATCATCACAGGATGTCATATGGTTCCTAATATGTTTTCTGCTTACAGATCAGCCCTGAAACTCTAAATTCTACCTCTTTTTTTTTTTTTGTTTGGCATTGCTGCTTGATGTTATAGCTGGACAATTTTATTAATAGGATTATGTGTAGACTTCCTTTAATTTTCCTGGTTTATTAATCTCAAGAGTGCCCTGTGACAGTCCGTTTAACAGGATGGTCACACTTTTCTGATTTCCCTACTCAATCAAACTGTTCTTTATTCAAATTCGGAGTTGTTGTCTTTCAGTGTGTAGGGATGTCCTTTCAGTCTTATAGAGAAAAGAATGAAGAAGATAGCAATTATTTTCCTCTCCACTATTCATGACTTACATTCCTTATTAGTTCTTGCCTCCATTGTGGTTTAAATGCTTTTACATTAAAAATACTATTTTCTTTTTGAGAATTTTTTCCTGTATTAATCATTCTTCTTGTCATAAGGGCTGTGTTTTTGCAAATGATGTCAGCAGAGTGATTTTATGGCATTTTAGCTTTATGCTTCATGCTTGTATATCAAAGTATATAATCAGTTATGTCGATGATTGACTGATTACTGTTTTCTGTGTAAACATGCACAGAGGTATTCTTTGCATTTCACCCTGACAGTGAAATTGTAGGCTATTTTCCTTTGTTAAAGCATTACAAAATCCGTTTGCCTGCTTTTTGGTATTTCTTACCTTTCCTAAACAAAAATTCCATTCTGTTCTTCATTATTTCCTTGTTGTTTACCAGAGGGACATCAATTAAAAAGATCAGGCATTATGAAAAGTCATTATTGCTTAAAGACTTTTAAATCTGTGCTTTTGTGACTCCCTTGTTACCTATTTTCATATAAACTCTTCCAAATTTGCTAAGCTGATACGAATTGAGATAAATTAGATCATTTGTAGCCTAGCCTTTACTGCCAAATTTGGATCTGCAGTCTGTGTGCTTCCCTGTACAGAGCATGGCATTGTGGGCTGGTCCTCTTGGAGGGCGAAATCTCAGATTCACCGTCAGTCCAGACAACTGTTTTGCTTCCCCAGCACAGCTAGCAGTCATTGCTTCCCTCATTTTCTTTCCACAATTGTCAGCAATTACCTCCCATGTGCTTGTTCTCTCCAGTGCTTTCTGTGCCAGCAGTTTGATCATAGTATCCCACAATCTTTGAGAAATTTTAAGAATACATACTTGAACACACCACTGCAGATGATGGTAGCAAGAATTCTCTGCTTCATAGGGGTAGCGAGGTACTTCATTAAGCTCACATTTCTTGTTTACAAGGAAGGTGGGGATTCATTCATCTTAAATGACAGACTTGTTGAAACCTTATTGAAATATTACCTTGACTCATTTTGAGTCAAAAAGTAATTCTCAATTTGAGCATCGAATGAGACTCACACAGGGGAAAATCTTTGTACTAATGTGAACTGTGATTGAAGCAGTATTGAAATAAATGGTTGATCTTGCAGCATTTAGACATTCATTTTGCACTTGATCCACATTTTCTTTTACTAAATAGTTATATTGTAGAGTTCAGTTCTGTCTGTGGGACTCTTTGAAAGATTGGCATTTCTGTAATGTAAAGTGGAACTGCGCCAATTCTTATCTGAACTTTCCAAACTGCAATGGTTTTCAACAGAATCTGCTTTCAAAAAAGCTCCCAAGTTTGGCTTTGTAACAGCAGACAAGAGCTTAAACAGGAGAAAAAAACTGTTGTACATCAAACTGTACCTGTGAAAACTACCAAAATGTAGATTTTTGGAAAGTAAGGCTGGAATTACTAGGAGTCCTGCAAGCTGCTGGGTATTTTTTACTATGGAAAATCAGGCATCTTCCTTCTAATTTAAGAATTCATGATAATGACAACACTGCAGTTGTTTACAGAGACCTGGTCCCGGGCTGTGTTTGCCCAAGGCTTTGCTGACCTGCTTAAATTTGTAGGTTTGGTGTTACTTACAAGACTCCTGCCTGCTTCCAAACACCAGGTGCTCCAGGGAATAGGTATGAATGGATCTTCTGTGGTTTGAAATGTTGTTAAATGTAGATTGATAGAAAATCTTTCATGAGATGCCTTGCAGCATGCATGTGAGTAGCTGTTTTAAGGTAGGTGGACCGTGGCTGAGAGGTGGGCAACACTTGAAGGAGTAAAGTGCTGCTGCATTAAGGATTGTTCAGCACACACAAACACAAAGGAAAAGTAAGTATTTAAGCTCAGGATTAGGAATCATGAAATAACCAGCAAAGGTCACGGAGACCAGATGTTCCACCACAAGCCAGCTGTAGTTCACTAGCCAGATAAGCAGTATGAGTGAGCAAGGTGAAGGAGGGATTCACATTGTGTTGAAGCTAATCTGATTTACGAAAGTGTTAAGCATGGCTACAGTAGTGAAGCAGTACTATGTGGCTGTATTCATATAAATAATACACAAAATAAAACTTTATTTTAAAACTTCTTTACAAATAAAATTGTGTTTTGGTGAATTTCTATTTCTTTATAGCTTTTGGATTGTTTAGGACATGACTCAAACTTGACTTCATACACAGCAACTGTGAACCTACTCTCTACTCAGGTTAGGGCTCAAGCAATGAAAAATTACCATAAGTGTCTCCAGGTTGTGTAGCCTTGTACAGAGCAGAGTAATAAAATATCACCCTATGTGATGTAAATTCTCAGCATTAACTTTTCTGGGAATACAAGTATACAGTTGTCATTTATCATCCCGAGTTCAGGGGAAAATGGATAAACACCTCAATCAAGCCACCTGAAAAATAAAAACAACTCCAAAATCTAGTCATGGCTGATATTACAGCTAACTTAATCTGAGGAGGTCGTGCACAATTTATACTTTTGGAGAGCAATGACTGGAACATACACAAGAAATAACTAAACTTCATTCTAACCTTTATTCAGCCTAAAATTGGTTGAACACCAGTCTCTGATAAACTATGAGAATGCTCTTAGTTCATTGGAGCATTTGGTGTACAAAGACTTAAAAGCTCTCTTGTTAAATGTATAGCCAGGCGTGCAAGAGAGCTCTCTGCATAGCTGGCAAAAAACTCACCACCCAACAGAAGGAACAGAATGCAAAAACAACAAGAGGAACAGCAACGACAGCAACACAAAAAAAAACCAAACAAACCAAACCAAACCAAACAAAAAAAAAAAAAAAACCAAAAACAAAAAACAAACAAAAAAAAAAACCAAAACAAAAAAAAAAAATACTCTCAAGAAAAAAAAAAAGGAAGTCATTCTTTAGCCTTGTGCCCAGGACGCCTAACCAAAGTGACAAAAATCAGCTCAGGTGTTTACATATTACACATATGTCATACCCTGAAATGAGGAGCAGACTCCAAAATCTCTCTTTTTGTGTAATGCCCTGAGTTAACTCTGGACTGCCTTTTCATGCCCATGAGCAGATCTGGTGACTTTTGCTACCCTGGCTGCACACAATACCAGCTATGAGACATGCTGAGAACACCCCTCTAGAGACTAAATCTCTGCAGGAAGTTACATTTCCTTCTGTTGAGTCTGAGAACCTCCCCATCCTCTTGAAGTGAGACCTTTGTGCAGTACCTTTATACTCCTGTCGCAGTGCTTTCCTCCCTTTCCCGCAGATAAAGCTCCTGACCCTGAATCCTGACCAAAGAAGGGAGCAGCACTCAGTCTGCACTGGACTCACAGCCAGTTTCCCACCAACATCTCCTCTTCCCTCTCCCATCCTGCTATCTTTTCCTGTATTTGCTGTGAGCTGAGCAGTGGGTGGCCAGACTCTGTCTTTCTCTATTCATGTCCCTGTCTTTTACTTTCTGTGGCTGACACACTACAGCAGCCAGCAGAGCTGCTGGGCCAGAGGGTGCTGTGAGGATTTCAGCAGTGTAAGGGTAACAATTGGACTCAATGACCTTAGAGGCCTTTTTCAACCTGAATTATCCTATGATTCTATGACTAAGGAGAAGGAGAGGTGGGGCTCCACTACCACTGGCAGCAGGGGAACCTCCAGCAAGACTTGGAAAATACAGAAATGGTAATAGCCTGGATTGTGATAGTTTCTATATTACACTGGCTGCAGCATACAGACAATTTCAGTGAGATCTCTTCTTCTGTAAAATGATATGCAGGATCAGCATGTAAGTTCTTGCTGCAAGTGCACCAGCTTCACTTGGAGGTGTATTGTGCTGTGCTGAGCAGACCTCAGCAGTGACATGGTGGTCGACAGGGAAAAGCTGTATGAAAATCGCTGGCATAAAGAAAATACTCTAAAATAGACTCATCTAGGTTATTCAGAAATAAGAGCATTCTTGCACAGTAGCTGCTGGAAGGGAATGTGATCTGAGCAGCTCTGCTTTGGTAGCAACACTAGAATGGAGACAGGACTGGAAGACTTAAGTTTTACAGTGTCTGTTCACAGCATGTCAAACTGATGCAAACAGACAAAATGGGAAGACTGTCTGACAAGAATTCATGCCTCTGAGGAGATCATCAACGGGAGATTTTGAAAACAAAATTAATGGTCAAAATGACTAAAATTGGACATTTTGGGGGCAGGGGAGGGGTACGAAATGAAAAAAAAAAAAAGGCAAAAATCCCCTGTCAAACAGTTTTTGGAGTGAGGTTGGAAGAAGGATAGATCAGATGGCTTTGAGGAAAATGAAGTGCACATGTTGCATTGTTTAGAAAGGATGGAAGTGAGGCATTACCATGTGCCAGTGAGCTGAATGACCTCCACAGCAGATGTGAGCTGATATGATCTGTGAAGATGCACTGTAACAGTGCAGAGCAGGACTGAAAACTCTACTCTTTGCTTATATGTTAGAAAACCTAGTGGTACATTCTTTCCACTGTGTAATAAAAAAGGCAAAATAAAAGCATATTACAAGGCAGAGATTGGTTGCCAGAATGAGAATTGAACTGGCATCCTGTTTGCACTCGCAGTGTGAAAACAGTCAGTGCCAGATCAATCACTTGTTCAAGCAGAGTTATGGATCTCACTGGGTGTAAAATGTAGAGTGTATATCCAGGAGGAGATCTAACCACAAGGCCAATTATTTTTGCCCTCAGAGTAAAAATGACCTAAAGACCAATTTAGACTCGTTGGGAAACAGGATATCGCTTCCTTAGTGTGGTTGAGTGGATGGCACTTAGGAATAACAACACATTATTGTTAATTGACTGTGAGTTCCTTCACTTAACAAGGACCCTCTCAGGCTACAAAATGTAATAAATTGTCTAGGCCAGACCACAGAGGAAGCTGGGGGTCTGTTGGAAGGATTGGGCTGGTGCAAACACCCTGGAGGTGTTTTTGTCTGTCCTGTGCACTGTAAAATGGTAAATTAGTGAGATAAATATAAGTTAGGAAGTGTGTTCATCCTCCTACTTTGAGGAAGAGCCCGCCCTCCCTAGAGTACCTTGCACTGGTGTTTGTCTAACCTTTTCTTTGTAAATCATTGATAATGGGTGTCATGCCTGGGGGAGAAGGGGGAGCAGTTAACTATACATTTTCTGATACTTTTCATCTCCAAGAATGACATCTTGCAGCAAAATCATCCTCTGCTGGCTCCCTGTAAAGTGTATTTGCCGGCCACTGAACCTCTTGGGCGCTCAGATCTCTACACTCTGCCTCAGGATGATCATTTCCACAGAGGCAGTGCTTCCCAGTTTATCATCTCCACCCTGGTTCATCCCATGGCATTTGGCTCATCCTGTGAAACTAGGCTGTCTCTGTAATGAAACAAATTACAAGTGTAATTATCCAGTTGTCATATATCAAAGGAATAGATACACAGGCTGAAAGAAACAAGATTATAAGTGAAGTAAAATTCATCTTAACAATGGAATACATCCCTTTTTTCACTGCTGGCCTGAGACGCAGACTGCCTCCTGTTTCCCCTCTTTTTAGCAGAAGACCTCTAGAATTCAAGATTAGCAGTTTCTCTCCATAAAAAAGGTATTAAAATCTCTTAGATTTGCAGCACTCCATGCATGGTGCATTGCAAAAGTGTTGGTTGTACATAGGTCAAATTGTGTCAGTGCCCTGCAGCATACTCTCATTATTTTATTATTTAAAAAGTATACCACAGAAACAGATGCTCTCTCATGGATTGTCTCTAAGGCCAGGCTGTTTCTCAGCTACTCTGGTGTGGGGGCACAATGAGACTACAGCATTTCTGTCATACCTACTAACTTGGTGATATTCAAATCTGCTTTTGCACTGTTGTGACCTGAGTGAATCTGACCCTGTCTTTTCTTTCTGTGAGTTTGGACAATGGCTGGCTTTAGTCCCTTCTTGTGTGTGCATGAGTGCAGGCATAAGAAAATCATAAGGTATATACATACACACACACACACACACACACACACACACACACACATATATATATATATATATATAATAAGTATGTATCTGAGTGAATATATCAATAAATACATCCCAAAATCAAAAAAGGGCAAATTACAATGGTAATTTGTTTTCTCAAAATAGGATTTCTTAACAGTACACTTGTGTATTAATCAAGCTTTCCACATTTTTATTGTTCTATTAATCCTTTTAAGTATTAGTCTTTGTTTCTTACTGAATAGCATCATGCTTATTTCATACTATGTTCCCAATTTACAGAACAATTTAAGACTTTAATCCTATTATTCCAAATGCTTGCAAGGCCAGGTACCATCTGTACATTGTACCATGGTCAGGTACCATCTGTACATTATCCAAATGTAACCACTCCTACAATGCAACCAATTCAAAGTAAACTTGGCATAGAAGTGGATCCATGGTTAATCTCTCAGGATCTGGTTCTCCTGAAATATGTTCTCCTCATTTTATCACTGTATTACTTAGAGCAGCTCACTTGTGAGGCCTTTTTTGAGCAGCTGTGAAGGCACCACATGGCAATTTCACTTAGATAAAGTTACATGGGTTTTGGTTAGAAAAAATTAACATAGATTAACATCAGAAACCCTATTAAAGTCAGAATATCTCAAAAGACATACCCCTTGTGATCCATCACACCCTGTCAGAGAATGACATAAGTCTGTCACATCCTCTCACATCCTGAAGTTTATCCTTCACAGCTCTCTCTTGGTTGTCCACCCCAGCCTCAACCTTTAGGCCAGTGTCTGTCAAACTGCTCATGGTCCAGGACACCATTTTAAGTGGGTTGGAGTTGGTCCATGACTGGCATCTGGTCCTTAAGGAGCCACATTTTTTTGTTGTCCTTTTCGGAGCATCCAGCCTGCCAGGTCTCACCTCAGACCTAACTGCTCTGCTCTGTGAACATGTCTAAGGAGATAAAAAGGGTCAGGAGTGCTATTCCAGAGCTTGTCAGTTGCTGTGTAGTCATTTGTTCCTGTGTGTCATCATGGATGAAAATTTAACTAATTATTCTTGGTTGCCCAGGCTCTTTTTGTTTAATCAGGCAGGCGATATATTTACCTCCTTCTTGATCACTTCAACCTGCCTTGAATCCACAAGTTCTTGAAGAACACAAGGATTACAGAGTCTGTTTTCTCTCAATTCTTCAGTACCTTAGCAGGCATTTTTTTTAGGCATACTGATGAGAATTCATC
Organism: Motacilla alba alba; assembly: GCF_015832195.1. Taxonomy (NCBI): domain Eukaryota; kingdom Metazoa; phylum Chordata; class Aves; order Passeriformes; family Motacillidae; genus Motacilla; species Motacilla alba. The sequence continues at coordinate 68,541,045 of NC_052016.1, forward strand.
TAGACTATTTAAATGTTATTTCTTTATTCTATTCCTCTCCTAGCTTATGTTTTTGTCTCTTTCTACAACTATTGTTCTAGACAGCTGATCACTCATAACAGTTTTTATGAAGACTGGTGCAGGAGATTTTTCATACAACTTTGTACCATTAAATATTGCTGTCCTCTGATTTGAATAAGCAGCCTGTGTCTTCTGTTGTCTTTTTCACACTCCAGTTTTATTTCTAATTTTTTTCCTAGTTTCCTTTCATGTCCTTTGTTCCTTGTAAAATGGCTTTTTCTGATTTTATCCCTTTCTGCTTCTGTAATAATGGTATGATCAAATAAAGTAGTTCTAGAACTAGAGTGTTACTTATTTCTGTAGGCAAACATGGAAGTCCAGATCTATAATCCCATCTCTATGAGATGTTGAAATGGAATCTTCAGTGATGACATTTTCTCTGAACATCACAATGAGTGTGGTCCGTAATGCTTAAAGAAAATTGGTTTGGATCACCTGGAATTTTTTTTTTATTTATTTCCTGCAAGTGCAGTGTGAACTTATCAAATTATAGTAGAGAGGGGAAAAAAACCTTTCATGAATAATCTTGAAAAGTTGCCTATTTGAATAACCACTGAAATAATCTTTACATTATAATTTTCTTAGAGCTGCTGTGAGTTTATTACCTTTCCAAAACACACAGGCATTACACAGCTGAGATGTAGCCAACCTGCAGGGAAGGACAATAGCCAGGTAGGCTGTTGACAAGACAGAGAAAATGTTGGTGAAGGACAATGGGGCTATCCTTCTTTTCATGAGAGAAGTGTCACTCATTCTTTAATGTCCTTGCAGAGCAGACAAGGCCTCATTTTTTACAGTCTCATATTACCATAATGGCTCTCTGTTACACACGGAGGAGTCGCTAACAAGGCTACCCCCTGCCCTTTCTTTATAATTACTTCCAGGTTAATGCATCACGTATCATTCAGGTTCACTTGCCCAGCCCATGTTTTTTCCCTTCTGGATTCCCATTCTGGCCTCTTTGTGCCTCAGACCTGGACAATGTGAATATCAGTCTCAAAGCGGATTTTTCTGCCTCAGACAACTCCGTAATTTACATTTAGATTTATTTAATTTCCCAGACTCTGCAAGTTACAGAGCTGGGAACATTTTGGCCTGCAAAACCTTTTTCAAATAGCTGAGGCTGCATTCTTATCCTCCTTTCAAACCATCAGACACCAGGTGCTGACCCAGTCCCATTAACCAATTATATACACGTCACACAATTAATCTTTCATTGCGATTCGATCAAGTTCATTCCCATCTCCATATTATACTTTACAATCCCACTGTGTAAAACCTGCACAATTTTGTCACTGTTCATTTTGCCCTGGTCTGCACCGCTTCAGTCTGGGAAGTGAAGTGACTGTAAATGTAATTTACAGAATCATGGGCTGTATAGAAACTCCTTTCAGTATGACCTGATGCGACAGGTTTTCGTCGTTTCTTTGGAACCACTCTGGTTTGTCAAGTAGACAGGCTTCTTTCTTTAAATATCCAAAATAAAAGATTTGTTTGAGCAGGATTAGGTGCTGTTCAGAGCTCTATTGCTGTCTTGTCCTTTGTCTCTTTTGTTTCACACAAACCCTTTTTCATGCAGCCTTCTGCTCATACTGAGCCTTGGAAAGGAAAGGAATGGAATCCTAGCAGGCAGAACTTAGGTCTGGAAATTGAAATCTCCACCCTCACCTTCACCTATTTGAACTGAATTCAGTAAAAGCCTTTGCCATATTTGGGGTGCAGCACCACATGCTGCCTCTTGTGACTGAAACAGACCTCTGTTCCCATTTCCCTCCCACGTGGCCGGGAGAGGGCTCTGCATCAGCATCACATCTGCTGAGAACAAGACAGTCAAATATTGTGGTTTGGTTCCAGAGAAAGAATAGCAATGTGGGACACACATCTGGGGATGATGGCACCAGCAGATCAGCTTAGGTGTCAGATGATTATTCTGACTATCGTATCATGAAGGAGGAGGAGGGTGAAAACCCTGTTGTCTTAGATAGACAAAAAAACAAGAGGGCAAGGGAGATTGTTTACTTAATCTGTCACCTTGCCATATGTCAAGTTCAACTCTAATTATGGAAATCCTGAGAGATGATTGACTGAGCAATTAAAAAGCATCCAATGTGGGGACTGTGCATGCTCTGCAGTGAGGGGTGGGTGTGATGGTAGCAGGATGTATGGTGGAGTCACTGCCCTTCTCCATATGGCTAGGAATTCTCTTTTATTGTCTGTTTGAAGCACTGTCACTTCAATTTGTCAGTGACTTTTGTCCCAACCATTGAAGGTTTGAAGAACAGAATAGTCCTCTTTGTGATCATTTTCCCCACATTATTTTGCATCCCTCCTCATTTTTATTTAGGTAAACAACCCCAAATCTTTCAATCTTTCCTTCTAGGTAGGCTTTGCTTGATCTCTGATTGATGTCCTTGCTCTTAAGATTTGTGCATGGATTTATTATTGAGTTTCAGTGCTGGAAAACTGCACACACCTTTCCCAGGATATTTTGACAGGGCTGGACAAAATGCGTTGGTCTCCTTAAAGGTGTGCCATGCTGTAGAAGGATCTATAAGCCCCAACAGGGTGATTACCTATTTTCTGAGGCAGTGTGATGACTGAAGTTCATTTGTGCTTGCTTTGGTCCTACAAAACCCTCACCATGTTTTTCATGGTGACTACCATGGTGACTTCATGTAGCTAGAGTGGTCTTTTTTTTTCTCTATTTGCACAACAGATTACTTCTGCCTACAACAAAATTAATTATTATTCATTATAATTCATTGTAAACAGCTTTGTAACTATTTGGAGATGGTTTTGCATAGTCATGTTTGTGGTGTGAAATGCCACATGGAATCCAGGGTATATGACAGACTAAGGTGGTGCTGTAACCCTCTTTTCTGTTAGTATTATGATTGCTTCTTCCTGTCCTGATTTCTGATCCCTCCTGAACCCTTAGGAGTTCTCAAGGATGGTCATTGTATGAGCTGGAATAAAACTCCTGAGACCCAATTGACATGAAAGGTTTTAACTTCTTTTTGCTTTAAATGCTTCCTAGCCTTTATTTCCCTGCTAAAAGAATGTGGCATTGTCCCTTACTCACACCTATGAATGGCAGCCACGTGATTGGTTTCCCTTTTCAGCGAATGCATGCAAGAGAGTTAAAAAGCTTTCCTGAGGCTGTCTCTTCATTGCTTTCCTTCTCCATTGAGTATCAGACCAACAACATTTCTCAATCTTGGTGGATACGTCAGTATTCTTACAAACCAATTTCTTGCTATCTTCCATGTCCTCTATTAATTGAATATCATGTTACAGTGCTGTTTTTCTTTTTCTTTTTTTTCTTCTGTGTCTGAATTTTTTTTTGTCTTTTGAAACCTGAGTTATGTTTGTCCCATTGTGAAACCTCTCCAACTCTCAAATCCAACTTACTCATATTTGTATCTGCTAACATTTTCCTCTACAAACAGGTACCTCTTCCCATGTTTTGTTTGTTTCATTTTGGAGGGATATTTTCCTAGGAAATGCCATCTTTAACACTTATTTACTTTGGATCAGAATCACAGATGATTTTACCATGCAAACCTCTGAATTCATTACAGTCTCCCTCTGGAACCCTAAAGGTTGGCTTGGTATTCTTCTTCTTCTGGTAAGCATTACCCATCTGTAGGTGTTACACTGCTTCAGTTACAGATTTGATCATGCATCTACCTTTCCATCATCTCCTGTTCAGGTACTTGCAGTAGAATACAGGAACTGAACTGCTCTGACCAGTTTAGCATCCTCCTCTATGAACCCTATGTCATATCCTGATTTCCTCCCATTTTTAGGGCAGCCTGTTTATAGAATCATAGAACAGTTTGGATTGGAAGGGACCTTTAAAGTTCATCCAGTTCCAACTCTCCTGCAATGAGCAGGGACACCTTCCACTACATCAGGCTATTCAGAGCCCCAGTCCACCTCACCTTGAATGTTTCCTGGGATGGGTTGTCTACCACATCTCTGGGAAATAAGTTTCAGTGTTCCACCACCATTTTCATAAAAAAAAAAATCTTCCTTGTATCTAGTCTGAATCTACCCTCTTTCAGTTTAAAATGATTACCCTGCGTCTGGGTGCAACAGGCCCTGCTAAAATGTTTCTCTCCATCTTACAAACTACCCTTAAGCGCTGAAAGGCTGCAACAAGACCTCCCCACAGCCTCTCTCCTCCAGGCTGAACTGACCCAACTCTCAGCCTGTCCTCTCAGGAGAGGTGTTCCTGCCCTGTGCTTGCCTTCCTGGCGTTCCTCTGGGCCCACTCCTACAGGTCACTGTACTGAGGACCATGGGGTTGGATGCCATCCTCCAGGATGGGTTTCCATCTTTTCACTATCCTCTATTAAATACAAACACACTAAGTTACCTTAATCCTTACCCAGCTGCTCATTAAGCAACAGCCCATAGATGAGAAACCAGCACTCCAGTGCCACCCCCAGAAGTCCATTTCTGCTGTTACCCAAAACATGATTCTTGTTAGGAACAACTGGCACATGCAAGGGTTTCAACCCATGCTCCAACTCCTTGTAGTCACTTTTGTTCTGCCATGGTCATTCCTGTCAGTACTATTAATACCCTAGGGATGAGCAGCACAGGAGCACTTGGGGTTACCTTTCACTGGCTGCCATGCCTGGTTGACAGATACATTCCTCTGTTGCCCTTAGGAAAGAGGCAGCAATCACCACCACTGCTCTTTTGCTTCTTCCTGGAAATTATGATGAATTGCTGAGCTTTTCTAATGTGCAGCTTTTCCTAAACTGCCAGTGAGATTGGCGTTATACCTGCAACGTGAGGCTTAGTGCCAGCCCACGGTGTCAGTGGAGTCAGGTTCAAAATAAACAAAAGGAGATGCCGAGGGGGGAGTAAGAGAGTTGAGTTCCTTGCCAAAGGACGCTGTGCACAAGAGATGTTTACATGACTGGAAAAACAGCAGAAAGAGAGATCAGATGAGTACTAGACATGTTTACAGGACTGAATTGTTTCCATAGCACATAGCTTCCAACTGCTAGACACAGGTAAGTCCCTGCATTCCCCTTCAGGGATCAGAGATGGTTTGTTTTTGTTGCTATGTTCCTTTACCAGTATTCAATTACCTTTAGAAAATCTCATGGTTTCTTTTGTGAGCTGCTGTCATAAAGGTTTCTCTGCCTTCAGTAACACAGCAATCTTTGCTTAGGAATAAAATCTCATTGCTTTTTGTCTTGACACCACATCTGCAGCAGTCTTGGAGGATTGTGTGTTTTGCTTTTCCCATCACTTAAAAAAAAAGAAGTAAACATATCAACACTAGGTATTTTGCCATCTGATAGCAGCTGTGCCTTTCAGAAGCCCTCTGTGCAAAAGTAGCACTCTTCACCCTTTTGGAACATGACACAATCCCCCTCTGCCTTCCCTGGAACAGTACAAATCTGCCATAAAGCCTGAGGCTTTCAGTGTGCTGCTGCAACTATGATCTACAAAGCATCTTGGAAAGCTGTAGCAGGGCATTATCCAGTTCTGCATGTCGATATAATTAGGTGAGATAAAGGTGAAACTGGGAGGTCAGCATTCTGAGATGTCCTTGTTTTTGCAAGCTTAAGTAATTTATCCTATTATGTTCACAAGGCTTTCTGAGATAGTCACTAAAAACACAGATAGCAAGTCCTTTGCTCCCTAAAACTAAAGTTGTACCTTCTTTTTGATTTTCTAAAAACCCTAGAGTCATATTATAAACCTGCAAGATGAAGTTCAATGAGTTATTCTTGTCATCAAGAGCCTGAGGTGTACATTTTATATATATATATAATACATAATATTATAATAATAGCCTATCGTACATTTTATATATATTATTTTTAAGAGAGAATTTTCATAGCTGCCGAATATGAGATGGAAAGCAGGTGACTGCATGCAAGTGCAATGCCAAGACATTTATGGGAGTTGATTATTTCAAAGATACATAGGCTATGAATAACTGTTGTACTAGTCAAAGTCTGATGCAAAGCACAAAAGCATATAGGTGGAAGAACAAAACAAGACACCTTCTTATCAGGTGATTGCTACAAATTTATGCTGCTGTGTTTTTTTGACCTGCAGTGCCTGCTGCTTTGATGGTGAGTTGGTTTTAAGTGAATAGTTGTTTTGCCATAGGCTTAGTGAGTGACTGTGGATGGGTCAAAAGTGGGAATTTAATTTCAAGGTCCAAACTGAGCAGAAAATCCATGGGACAACAGGCAACACCACAGGGTCTAAATCATGCAGTCTGTGGGATCACGCTTTGCATGTGCTAGCCTCCAGCATATCATCAACTGAAAGGCAGACAGAAGGCCCCCGGGGAAAATAATTGTCCAGGTACTTGTGTTAGGTTCTAAAAGGAAAAAAGTTGTGCTAATACCATTCAATGGGAGAATTTTCCGCCAAGAAGACTCAATTCACCTCCTTCTTTTGTGAGCATGAGAGACATCTGCTGTTTCAAGCCTGGCAAGAAAGAATAAAGCACATGCAGTTTGTGACACGATGCTGAGCAGGGGCTCCATCTTCCCTTTATTCTAGATTTAGGTGGCACACTGATTTCTCTAATCATTTGCAAATGTTCAGTTACATCTGCCCACACCCGAGCTGGTCCCCTCAGGCTCTCTTTCTAGTAGAAGGAGGCAATAGGCATGGCTGCAGACTGCCTTCTCTCTTCCCAACACATGCAGTTGAAAGAGTTCAAATTGGCCTGTTCTGTGTAGGAGGAAAGCCGTGATGAGTGATAAAGAAAACCTGAGATGAATGATGATCTCTGTTGGGGATTTTAACATCAGCAACATCTAAAGTGAGGTGATATGAAGCCTGCACAAGAGATTGTGTATTGTTCCAGGCAAAAAAGAGTTTTCCTTTCACTTTTATTATTAGCAAGAGCAATTTGGATAAAACGCATTTTGCTCTCCATTATAGCTGGACTGTGCACAGGGAGCTCAGGCTTCAGTGGCAATGCTCCCCTGCAGCCCTCAGCCTGATGCTGCTAACAATAAACATCTTCTTTTGTTCATGACATCTCCCAGGGAAACATGGAAAGGTGTCATATCACAGACTTCTGGGCCCCATTTTTATATAATTAACTGGTTTACCACCTAAAATGCTGTAATTAAGCTTTCATGTGTAAAACAGGAACATATGCTGCTGTCAAAAGAATGTGAATGAGACAAGTCAGGCATTTCATGTTAATTTAACTATACCACGATTAACTCTCTTCCACTTGTTAGTGGTGACCAAAGGCAGAAACTACTGGTGGTGGCTGTTGCTTGCACACAAACCTGGCAGGGTGTGGTATTTTCTGAGACCCCCGTCAAAGGGAGGAAATTATGGATCTGACTCCATGTTCTTAGAAGGCTAATTTATTATTTTATGATCTATATTATATTAAAGAATACTATACTAAACTATACTAAAGAATACAGAAAAGATACTTACAGAAGGCTAAAGATACTACTGAAAAATTCATTATTCCCTCCAGAGCCTTGACACAGCTGGGCCGTAATTGGCCAATAAGTAAAAATAATTCACAGCAGAAACCAATGAAACATTCACCTGTTGGTGTACAGTGTCCAAACCACATTCCAAAGCAGCAAAACACAGAAGCAAATCAGATAATTATTGTTTTCATTTTTCTCTGAGGCTTCTCAGCTTCCCAGGAGAAAATCCTGGCCAAGGGGATTTTTCAGAAAATATGACGGCGACAGCAGGGCTCTCAGTGAGGTGCACTGCGCTGAGCACTAGCAACGTGACCTACCTTAAAGGTAAGATTTGTTTCTGTCCAGTGTGACTGATCTTAGTGATGCAGGGAAATTTTCCGCTCCTGGCCAGTACCGCATGCCTGAGTTAGTTGTGGATGGACAGGAGAAATGGGGTAACAGACTTTGTTTTTATAAAAATACTAGATTGCGGATTTCAAGTTCACAAAGTCTCTGAGTATGACAGTACTCTTCAAGGAGTCAGAGCATGGGAGGCATTGGCCCACTGTCCCCCACATTATATAATTGTTAATCTGTCCCTGGAAGAAGTGTGACCTATGCCAATAAACCCATGCACAGTTTGTGGGGTGACATAACAGACAACACAGAGACTGTGTGTCCTGGGACACGGCCTTCAAAATTGCTTGCCCATTGCTCTGTTCCCAGTTGGCTCAGCCATTGACTGGAATGCTGCCTTGTAGACCATGTGTTTTCTACTGAGTGGTCTTTATGATTGTGGCTTATTTAAGGAAAATTAGAATTGTACACAATCCTGAGTCCTGCATGACACAAGAAATCTGATTACAGGATCATTTTTGCTGGTTAAAATTTCAGGCAGTAATTCAACTCTCCTATCCAGCATGATATTTATTGGATTGGCAACAAGAAAATTATAATTATACTAAAAAACTGCACAGATTGGAGCTGGAAGCAATGAGACAATAAAGCCCCACAGTATCAGCTGTATAGCTGCCTCCAGGCTAGAACAGCACTTTGAGTCATCCTATTTAGGAGCTGTCTCCAGCACTCACTGAAGTCAACAGGAGCCTTTGATTTCTTCTCAGTAGGTGCTGGATCAGACTGTTACAGTCTCCTTTTAAAGTCTAAGAACAAGGGGGCAAAAGGCAAGCTTAGTGAGCCACATTGTACCAATGAAATAATATCACTTTAAGAAGAAACATTCTCCTTGGAGGAACATAAAATTTGCAGGAGGATGAGAGTTCAGGGCACTGCAATTACTACATAATAGTAAAATTTCATCAGCGAGCAAGGACAAAGCTGAATTTCTGGGGTAATGCTTGATGTGCAGCATGGGAGAGGTTTGTAAAAAACAAAATCCATGGTTGGAAAATAGGCAGCATTTAGAAATAAAAACCACAGCAATTAGCAGTGCAGTTTGCATGCAAGGGGCTTGAAGTTAAAAATGTATTATATACTCATCTAAAACTTTATGGTGCTTTGAGATGTATCTGCTGTATATATGGTGGAACACGCCAATCATTTGGCAAAAAATTGCCCAAAAGTTCAGTGAATTAATTAGTTGGTTGGAGCATTATCCATTTCTTCCTGAAGGCCAATCACAAAGGGGTCAAGTTGTTCTGCCAGGAAAATGTCCTAAGGGGAATATTTTATTTTACCTTTGTCAGCACATTGGAGAGGATTTTACTCAAGTCACCTTTGTATATTTTATTCATTAGGGCGTGATCCTGAAAGGCTACATTCACCCTTTGATCAGAGTAATTTCATGCAGTCTGAGGATGACGAGTACTTGAAAGGACATGCTGGGGACCTCACAGGATTAGGTTTTGGGCACCTGTGTTCATATATTGGACTTCTGAGCTGAAAATGGGGCAGGTTAATAATTTGAGACAAGGTGCTGAAACTGTGCTAATCAAAGCACCAGTGCAAAAGGTATAAGATGAACACCGGGTCTTCTTGGTTTTATCTAATTAAAAGCAATTTTAACTTTAATATAGGTTTGTGTATTTAGTATTAAAGAGATGGAAATGGAAGAAATGATCCTCCACAGCCTCTTTCATGAAAGACTTAATTTGTTCTTGCTTGCTGATTTTGATGCTCTACCTAGGTGCTATTCAATTTTAACAGTTTATTAGATAATGGAAAGATTTACTGTAGCACAGTCTCTCTGAGAAAAATAAAAACATCTAATGTCTCCTTGGGGATTTGGTAATCAAAGAATAGGAAATTGTATTCTGCAGCCAAAGTTAATGAGAGCTCATTCTGATCCTTCTGGACAAGAGTGCCCCGTGTCCCCTGCTGAGTGGACAGGGAGAAAGCTGGCTCATCCCAACCATCGTCGAGAGGCTTGAGCAATTAATCTGTGGTGTGAGGTTGCAGGCTGGAATCCATTACATCCCAAGTGAAAAAAATTCTCATACTGCCATGGTTACTGTTCCTTCTGATTCTCCACAATGTCCACAAGTAGATTCCAGGATGGAGATGAAGACAGGGGTCTGGTAATCTTGTCATGATGCTGCAGCACCAAAAGGCCACCAACTGCATGGCAGGAATGTATTTTTTTCTGTCCAAGTGTTTTTAATACAGTGCCCAGGCACTTTGGAGATAAATTCATAACCAATTCCCCTTCTAAAGGGGGGGGGAAATCTGTCACCCTATTTTTCATTTCAAACCACTTTTTGTGGTTCCTCTGCCTCAGTGGTTGTCTTTCAGAAGCAGTGCTGATGGGCTGTGCTCTGAGATTCATTACTGAAGAAGTCATGAGCAAAATTGATGGGTCTTACATTCCACTATCAAGGTGACTTGTTTGACTGGACTGCTCTGCTTTTCTATCCATTAGCAGAAAGTACCCTTTGTTAGTAAGGAGTTTGATCAACAGACTGCATAATTGCCATTTCTGTCTTAGTTAATGGAAAGAGTCGTGTTGCACTCCATGTTTTCAACTATGTGCAACAACCCTCACATTAAAATGCAACAAATTAAACAGAGCTTTTACAAAAGCCTCTTTTTTAACTAACAGTTATAGACTTCAAAGTTTAAAATGGCTTGCTTTGGACAGAAAATTTCAATTAAGGGCAGAACTATATATAAGAAGGCAAAATAATTGAGAATTTAAGCTCCTTCTGTGCAGCTTGCATGGAGTCATTAGACTTGGAGAGTGGGTGTAATAGCTGTCTTTAGGAGGCATAAGGAATATGTGCACATTCTGGTGCTGTTTTGACACCTGAATAATTTAGAAGACTGTCTTTTTTATGATACTTAATGTGTGGCTCTAGAATCATAGGGTCTTTTTATGGTGATCCCATGATTTGAGGCCACATTTGCTGGCCATGGTTCCTTTGTCTTTCCACAATCTGAAACACTGGGAGGGCAGAGTGGCATCTGTGCTGCCTTCACTGTGCCAGCCAGGGCAGCTGCCAAGACCAGCATTGTCTGGCACAGCCATAGGGAAGGTATGGCCACTATGTGGACTGCTCTCTCTCCTCACACTCTTCTTTTAGCTACCGAAGTAAAGAGGAGCAGGGCTGGTGTTTGGATTTAAGATGAAAATATTCTCAGGTTTTATGGTAGCTCATATTTATCTCTGCCAGACTTTTCCTTCCTTTGATTCATTTGAGGGCTTCAAGAACTAACAGCCCAACAGCATTGCTTATTCTGAGGATATTCTGATATATGTCTTTGAAAAGACAAGACACCTGTGGCCATACCAACTCTGGATCACCCACCATCATTTCCTTCATGACCTTTATAGATGTCAGATGAAACTGGGTTTTTTTCCCCCCTAGTTCCTTCATTCTGCACTGAATGCAATTTCAGGTCCCAGAAGTGAAATCAGGCAGCACATTAATCAACTCTGCTCCCCAGTCAGTCTCTGCACTTCTGTCTTTCCATAGTTTATTTTTTCTGGCTAATGTAACACAGATTTAAAAATAGGGGTACATTATCCTCCTAAAATACATACAATTCTGCTATCAGCAGTGGAATAAGCTCATTTAGATGAAAGGAACCATTTTCTTTCTGTGGAATGAAATACCTTATCTGACTGTTTGGGTTACATTTCAAGTGTTATGCCTCCTACGGCATATGGGGCTGATGCCGCATGCAAGTCATCTGCTTAGTGTCCTTTTGGTGTGCTGCTAAAAAATATCTCCCTTAAAAATTCTTCCGTGTATGCCTTTGCATGGATCACAAAAAGGAAATCTACATTACAGAAGTAGGAGCACAGAGGAGTTTAAATGTACTCAGCTAACGTATGAAACTTAATGGCGATGTCTGCAGCTGGGAGGGAGAGAAAAATTGTGCCTGAACACCTCCTGTTTATTTTGCACTGCTGTCAGTGACCAGAATGCTTTATCAAACATGTTTTTACAGTGAGGTGTAAAGCCCTGTTCTAAATACTATACTTCAGCTAAAACACACAATAGTGCAACAGAGAAAATGTGTTTGGAAAGGAAGAAAATGTGCTTGCTTCGTGTGTTAAAAAAATGTAAACCAAGTTCATTCGTTGGTGCTGTAGTTAATGTAACAGCAGATGGTAATTTTAGAATTTCTTAGATATAGGAATCTTGGCATAAAATTAGACTGAAAAATTGATAAAATGCAATTTGTCTAATTATTTTTATTTCATAAACTAGGAAAACAGTTCCTCAAACTTTCAAGAGAAGTTATTTTTCTGCTGCAGTTCAGTTGTGTAGAACCCATACATCACATTAAAAAAAATTTAAAAAATGGTATAGTAATGCTTTATTTCTTTCTGGAGAAAGCAATGTTGTCATGTAATTGCTTTTTTGCTGAGCTCTTTCACTTGACCCTGCTTGCTTATTATAATGTTTTAGGTGCCATAGCTTGGTGTTTATTGACCCCTGTTTGTTGCCCATTTGTTTTATAGTTACTGAGTATTGTAAGGATTGGAAAGATTAGTGTAAAAATTATAATTTGGTCCTACTCATTAGAAATGAATGTGGAAAAAGTGTTAGCAGTAAATGCCATCTTTCTCGGCTTTTATTATAAAAGCCTGAGGGGCTGCCACACCTCCAGCTGGTCAGCATTAACTCGTGCAGTTCTGGAGAATGTGACTTTGGATGGGCCAGGCTGAGGAAAACATTATGAAGGAAATGAGGTTGTATGAGGGAAAACAAAGAAAACTGTGTGCTGGAGAAAAACTACTGCACCTGAGACATTTTTTTTCCTACATGTGGTCCTTTCAGTCTCCTAAGCAGTAGTGTTGCCATAATAATTGGGAACATAAAATAAGTATTTTCAGGTTGCTGGTTCATGCTTGTTCAATGAAGTGCCTGATCCAGAGCACTATCACATCTCATGGCAGCCACCAGGCGCTGGCACTGTTGGACTTGTTTGTAATGAAAGCACTTCCTCCACTTTGCCTTCTGGGCTTGCACACACTGAGGTATTACCCACAGCCTGTGAGTCAAGTGTCAGGCTTGGCTGTGTGCAGCTTGAAGAGGCTGCTCTAAACATTCCTGCCTTGCTAAGGTCAAAACATTAGACTATTTCATACGAATTAAGACTACCACCAAAACAATGCAGTGTCTACAGGAAGTAAAAATTGATGTAGTAACCAAAATTATTTTACTGAGTGAAATGAAAACTCATCCAAAATGCATATCTTCATATGCATAATCAAAAAGATATGTTAGATCTTTACAGTTGTACTGGCAAGAAAAGTCATGGATGTTTGTGCCTTCTGTCTGCTGCTCAGAAGGTAGGGAAAGAGCCCTGCAAGATAGCTTCAAATGCTTTTATCTGAACAGTCGTGTTTGACTAAATCAGGAAGCTTTTTATAAGGACTTAATTTTCAGGTGTGAATTATAGAGAGGGTGTGGCACCCTCTCCATTTGTTTGTCCATTTCTAACAGAAGTGGTTCATGGCTCAATCCCTCAGCAGTAGAAGCAGACTCGATACCTACTAAAAATGACTAGCACATACTAAAAACATCTAGTCTAAGTATTCTGAGATTGAATTAACTTTAAATTCTAAATTGAATAAATGAATAAAATTTTAAATTTAATAAAAGCAATTTACTCTATATAATTTACAAGCTGAGTTTTATACTTTAATAAAAACATAAAATCATAGAAATCAATACAGCTGTAATACTTTCAAAGGTTTTTTTTTCTCTGAACTTATTAGGCAATACTAGCATTTTTCATATCAAAAACATCCTGTGTATGAGTTGGTGTCTAATGAAAATTAAAGAAAGAAAATGTAGAACGAACACCTACTGTGTACTTCAACTGGACCGTGTACTTTAACTCTGAGAAGATTAAGTTATGATGGTACAAAGAAGCACAGAAGGAGGAAAAAAAACTGGATACTGTATTTGCATGTTTTCTAAGAAGTTGCACAGCTTTTTATTTGCCTTGTAACAGAAATAAAACCTCTGCAAATTAACTTGATGGCTGCTTGAAAGGAATAATTCAGAAACACAATAATTTCGAAGGACTAAAAGCCCTGGAATACATTTCTTAAAGCTTTCCAAACTGTAAAAAAAAAGTAGCTTAAATTCTGTAATTTAAAGATAAATATTTATTTTAAAGTCAGGAGATGCTAGGCTTCTAGCAGCATTTTGCTCATTGCAAAATTCAATAGATACTTTTGTAACTTTTGTTTGCTTCATCAGTATGCAGTAGCATCCTGAACTGTCAGTTATCTGAGGCGGAGTTTCAAGTTTCACCCATTAATTCAAATGATCAAGTTTACAAAGTTCATGAAAATAATTTTTACTTCCACCTACACACCACCTACACTACCATCCTCCAAGTGTAGGAGGAACATCCTAATATTTAAGGGATGGCTCTCTACTTTTAGCCCTTTTATTTTATCACATCCCCAGCAACGGAAGAGATCCAGTGTACTGCTAACTTTTATTCCCCTTGAACAGGCATTTTCTTTGTGATTGAAATGTCATTTTATGTAATCAATTATATTGGACTTTTTAGATAGTAATTTTTACTGCACCCTGTAAATAGGGGTAGTAAGTGTTAATACTGGAGGTGCAGAAGACCTTATTGGAACAACTATCAATCACTGTATTTTGAGTTATACATTAAAGACATATTTCAAGTTACCAAAGGTGTCTTTTGTGTGACAGCTGTGCCCATTGTTTGCAAGAGGAGCTGAAGAAATGGCTGTCTGACAGGCCTGCTCTGAATCCTTCCCTGATTTGTGTTTATACCTCTCTTTTTTCAGCAAAGGCGGGAAACGTAATTAGTGTATAATGACAGCTACAACCGTCCCAGAAACAGGAGACTGATTCCCACCATGGCTGAAAACCCCCCTATGCCATGTGTGTAATCAGGCCCAGTTTTTGAGTTCTAATTAACTTTATTAATGCTTAGTGTAGGAAGTACAAAGGCAACTTAAACAAGGATATAAAAAAGCACTGGAGCATTGAAACACGGGTTTCATGTAACTGACTCTTATTGAAAGACATATTTTTCAGCATTTTGTAAAGAAAAATAAAGTAATTTAGAAGAAAGATATTAGATTCTTAATACACTCTTATATTAAGGAAGCTTTAAATAACAGAGCAAAGAGACTAACAATGGCTCCCTACTTGGTAACATTGGTAGCAACTCTTTCTGATGTGCAATTAATAAATACGATAGCAAACACGCAACCCTGTACAGTGACAGTGGGATAACAGAGATGCAATCACTTGCAAGACTCCTGTTGTGCCAGCAAGACTTTATGGGCTACTGGAAAATGAGTTTGTGAAAAACCAATTGAAAAAATCTTCTCCATTACATGTTCCTTTTATAGAAACATATTAATTCGCATGTGAAAAGATAAAATATTACACTGGTAAATAACTGTGAAGAAATTTTCCCCCACTGAAGACACAATTGCAAAACCTTGCAATCAAAGCAAGTGTATATATTATTTTGATATAAGAATTATAATAATCTTAAAAGCAGCAATATATTAACTACACATAAAGTATATTATTTGCATAGATTTTTTTGTTTACTGCCCATTTGGTAAATGCATCTATAATTCATCAAGCTTTGGTGCTCTTTGACGGGCTCAAACTGGAATATGGCTGATACTGTATATTACTGTAATTGTAAAGGACACTATAATGACACATTTTTGGTGCTTTAGCCTCCTAAATATAAAAATTAGAGTAGAAAATATAAGAATACCTTTTTTGTTGTTTATTGACCCTATTCCCAGGCATGATGATTTAACAATATTTAAAACATATTCCTATTTTCAGAAGCACTCAAAAAAGATGGTTAGCAGCCTGTTCTCTGAAAGGATTGTGCTTTGGAACAATTTAGTATTTATCTTCTTCTGATACTTTTTATATGCTTATTAAGTAAAAACATATAATAAAAAATAATCTTGCAGTTATCCAAAACTATAGTATTGTTTTGTATAGTCTTGCAAACAAAGTTTAGAAGCAGATCATTGATCCACAGAGAAGTTAGGAAGTCAGAAATATGTAACATCAAAAATAGAAAATTATTATTTCTTTAAAGATGTAGTGTAGGCTATTGTTTTTAACTTTTATTTAATCTGTTATATGATTATTCTATAGTGCTCGCAGTCTTGCCAAGAGAGCTTCTACTTCTGGAATGGCTTCTCCCTTAGGAGGGGACCCAATACGATCCATTTTCTTTTCTTTGCCACCTTCTCCATGACAGGCTTCCTTTCTCCCAACAGCCCTGTTCAACATCTTAGAACTTGTTTCCACATCATATGTAACTTCTTTGGTGACTGGGCTTCTTGTCGAGTTTATAGTGATACTGTGGTGTGAACACGGCTTCTCTGGCTGTCCTTTCTGGTTCTCTGCAGAGACAAATCAAACAAACCTTGTTTCACTATTAAATACTCAGTTTCAATATTCTGTAATATAAAAAGACCTCTTGATCAGAAAAATTTTACATGCAGATGATGTACTACAAGGAGTAATGAATGCCAAGGAGGCAAGACAAAATATATTAACACTTCAAAAGCAGTGGACTGGGTCCCTTGGAAGTGATACAGACTTTACATGTCTTCATTAAATTAACATCCATATTTCTAACAAAATCAGGGATATAGCATGACAGGATCCTCCTTTCCTACTGGAGTCAAAGAGGTACCTAGCACCTCTCAGTGTCTTCCAAGGTTTTACCTCGTTAATTA
The DNA here is from genome assembly GCF_015832195.1 of Motacilla alba alba. NCBI lineage: Eukaryota > Metazoa > Chordata > Aves > Passeriformes > Motacillidae > Motacilla > Motacilla alba. The sequence continues at coordinate 68,557,728 of NC_052016.1, forward strand.
CATTTCCTACATACTTTTTAATTGTTCAAGTTTTAAAATGTATTTTAAAATATTTTAATTTAATTATCCATTGTTATACCTTTTCTTTCCTTAGTGAACTTATAGGCAGCTAAGTAATTTCAAGAAATTGCATAATTCACTATTTTTTGCTAAACATCACTAGCATTGCCTGTCACACAAAGTTGCACTCAGTTAATATCCAGGCAGGAGTTTTGCAGGTTTGGCATGTATTAATAGGCAGATTTCTTTTTCTGTCGCTCCCTACCCCCCTTCCAGATCAAGTGACTGTTTTCCAAACCAGCATATGAGTGGTTTCTCTCATAGATCTCAAACTTTTTAAAAAACAGGCCTACTCAATATTCATGTAACCTTGAGCAAGGCTTGAAAATGCCTTCAACACACTTGACATGACATTTAAAGTTTTTTGGTTATTCGCTGAAAGATGTTCCATCATCCCAATAGTAATGACTTTGGAGCACAGGCAGTCACTCATGACAGTGTGTTTTATGTGAGTGCTGAAAATTCCTACCGAAAACAGCTTGTACATTAAAAGGCAGCTGCTGAAGATATTTACTGCACTGTCATTCCCTGACCAGGGGCTCTCAGTGATGGATGAGGATTTTACACACTTTCTTCGACAATCTCAGGGAATTTTGTAAGCACGATCACCTTTTGGGAGGTGGGAAGAAAAGAAATACCTCCTTTCCATCATCTTCTAAATCCGATAAGCAATTCTTAATTAAAATTTCTTAAGACAAATTTGACACTTAGCTGAAAAACGTAATTTTTTTTCTTCACTATGGAAAATAATTTGACCTTGAATATGCAGCAGCACAGTGTTCCTGAATCACAGGAGGCCAATGACTGGTTATGAACATATCTTTATAATTACATGTAATAAACCCGTCATATCTAATTAAAATATCCCTTGTATGTGCACTCTTAAATGTCCCATTCTACTTAAATGTTTATGCTTGTTGATTCTGAACACATATTTGCAAGCAGATAAAAGCGTGCTACCTGTGTTAATATACAAACTACCAGCCGCACCACAGACCTTCCTGTTTACATTCAACCTAGGGGCAGCAGGAAAAATTGGTGTTTAAAAATCAATACTTTTAAGTTTAAGAAAACACATTGTCATATCATCATCAGAGATGAAGCATAGCTGTTGGATTCTAAAAAAGTCTCAAAGAAATTAGGCACTGAAAGTAAGCTTCTCAAATGTACCACCAAGCAAATTTTAACTATTTTGCACTTCAGCAGTCTTCGCCTCAAAATATGAGGATGAATTAGGTGTGGTGAATTAGACTGTGTAACAGACATGGGAAACTCTTACTAACTGAGGCCTCAAAGTAAAACCCAGCACCCCAGTTTCTCATAGTGTACATGGGGCAGAGTAGAGGTGCCTTACTTAGAGGGAGACTCACAACTGCAGCCTAAGCCGGGAACCACTGCAAGCTAGCTATTAATAAGTAGTAGCTCATGGGATCTATCTAAACTCTTTTACCACTTTGAAACTCAGTAACTTATTGAGGCTTTCACTTCAGCATGTCCCACAAATTGCTGCCTACAATCTGCAATTGTTATGTAGGAATAGGACAGAGTAAAGCTGAAGAGAGCTGTGGCGTTTTTTCCCCTTAAAACAACAGCAGTTGTGAATTTCTAGGCATCGACTAATAAGTGCAACACTTAACTCAAATGACCAGCCTTTCCCTTCACTCTGAAGGGTCCTGCAAAGATGAAAAATGGCATTAGGAAAGTGCCTTAGTTAGTTTATGTGAGTAGTTTTTGTTTTATCTCCTTTGCAATAATGATGTCAAGATTCACTAGAAAAATCACAAAGTCATGCTAGTGATTAGCAGCATTCCTTAATAATGAGAACACTTTGGTCTCAGACATGTTACAAATAATATTGAGCTGCTAGAGTAAATTAAAAAAATAGTACTTGGACAAAAATTCAGAACTACATGGCTGCAAACTACTGCAGGTTAGCATGCAGCTTTGACCACACCTGTGGAAAAACCAGACTTCCTTAGTTCCGGGTGATAAAGACTATAAAGCATATAGCTATTTACTTGCAAGAAATACCAGAAGCCAAGATTAACTGACAAAGTAAGTACAAGAATCAACAGCCATTAATTTACTGCTATTAGACATTAAACCCTTAAACCACCAGAGTAATGAAGTTCTGGAATTCACATATATACATGTGAAAGCAGGAAACCATAACCAGTCATAAGCAGGAATTCGATCTGTTTCTGAAGACAGTATTGGATATGACTTCCCAAACAGCCAGGGCATGGCTTAGTGACATTGGCCACCTTTGTTTCCAGAAAAAGGGAACACACAGATAATCAACGAACAATACTTGTCTCAACAGACATTCCTAACATGTTTTGAACCATTACATCATAGACATATATAAATTTGGTTTGTGCTTTTGACAATAAACTATATTTGAAACAAATTATGCATTTACTCACATGTATTGGTTCAACTACACTTCTAAAGAACTGAATATAATTAAACACACAGAAGGTTAAACAAAAACTACTCATGGAAAGGCACTTCTGCATGAATTCTTTTTAAGAAGAAAGCTTACATTTCTGGAGATGCACTATTTGTCCACCTACTGTAGCAAGGCGCACCTTCCGGCAGTAGCAAGACAAAAAGAAATCAGACATTAAAAATCACTGGATAAAGACACAACTTATTAATTTCCTGTATATATTGGAAGTAGTTGAGACAAGTTTCTACTGTTTGGTCACTTTCAACAATTGAAATTTGTCATTCATCTGTATCAAAACAATCACTACGCAGATGGAAAAAAAAAACCAAACCAACAACAATAATTTTGAATTCATTATTAAATTTTCTAAATGCTCAGGTGATAATCTATAATAGTTTTGACTTTAGCGCTAGTGAATGCTCCCAGGCACGGGTTAGGCAGAGATCATATTGTCTACTATGAAAGTCTCAGTGCTCAGGTTCCATGATATTTAAATCTTTTCTTTCTCTTGTTCAATATTGAACCTTCAATATTGACCCTTTTGTGGGTCCTCCAGACCTATTCAAATGCAGTTTTTGCAGATATTAATTGTTTGAACATTGCTGTTAATCAAAAACATTCCCAAGCCATATTCAACAATGGTATGCTTGTAACCTATTAAAGGATACATCACATTCAGAAAAAGGAAATTGTGCCCTAGTATATGAACAAAAAAAAAATCAGTACTATGAGACTTGCCTGCTGTGAACCTCGGGGAAAAAATATGATCAGTTGGAGATTTTAAAATCCTACACAATAGTGCTATATATAACCTTTAATAGAGAACAAAAATGATTGCAAGAGACTCACTAAAGTCGAGATAGATTTTTTTAAAACAACTAATAAATATTTAATATTAAAAATGATGTTTAAAAGCTTTATTTCATCACAGTTTCTCAGTAAAAGTCTTGATACTAAGGACATATTTTGGTTTTATGTAAATACTTGTAGACTGATTGAAAAATAAAGTTGCAAATACAATAAGGAGAACAGCACGGCGTGGCATTATATGCTCGTATTACAGTCATACATCTCAATGTAGGGCATGACAAAACTGTAACATAAAAAGAACAATTGCAGTTACAACCTCATTACATCTCTTACTAAGTTAACAGGGAAAAATGCTCAAAAACCTAGTGGAATATTTCTGATCTTGCTGACTTGTGCTCCACATGCTACATCATATTCCTGAAGCTATGTCTATGCCAACATTTTCTAAAGCCTACCCATACTGACATTACTGGCAATGCAAATTATTTTTACATTTTAAGTCATGACTTGTCATTGAAGTCATGTCCTAGACAATACTCTGAAGGAATGTCCCCATACCAAAGAAGGGCTTTAGCTTGGCAAAGGTAACAGCCCAAACCCTAACTCTTACCACTGGCTCCCCAGTTTGGTGCCATAGTTTGTCTCTGGTTCCTCATCCCTGATGCATGGAACTGAAATTCTCGAAAAGTTACATCATGCTGATGCTGTACTCATGTATTTTCCCACCAAAACATTGGGGGAAAAGATCCTTCTCAAAGCTTGCCTTTTCCCTCAGAAGCAGAATTTAGACATAATATGAAAGACTGCTATAGCTAGAAGGTCCACTGTATTACATAAGATCATTCATGATAAAATGAACTTCTTTCTGGATGGTTTAATGGAAAATATTTTAAATACTTTTTACTGATTTCATGTTTGTGCAACAATATCTCTGACTGACAAGGGCAGGCTTGAAGAATGTCCCTGCTACAAGGAGCACTGTGTGTTGTTATAACTTATTTCAGTTTGAACCTGCAGCTTCAACCCTAATCCATAAAGGAGTGTGAGCTGTACTCAGAAGACCTTTGCTTGCTAAGCAATTTCTTACACCTTTGTATTTCATACTAAATACTCACAATTCTACTGATCTTAAGCAGACAATAACATGAGACATGAGAAAGTGTTACTGATAGTCAGAACATATCTTTTTTAAACTATGCACATATCATTTAATAGTTGCTGCTGTTCTTGAGTGTTGCATTAAAAAGGTGTGAAACACAAGGAAGAAACACTATCAGTAAGCTCAATTTAGATGAGACAGTTTTCAGAAATAGTGAATATAGGGGGTTTATGTGCATTTCAAAGGCAAGAAATGAGTATATCAGCACAGAGTGTGACTAATACAGAGAATTTATAGAAACTAAATTTCAAAGACAGTCAATTACAAACTGTAAGCAAACAAATTTTTGACAAGAGGAACAACGCTGGACCAGTTCCCTTTTACTTGGCCCTAAAGTAAAGCCTTTAAAAATTCTTTGAATCCCTTCCCTCCCTATATCTTCTCAGATTACTTTAAGTTTCTGCTGATCACTCCATTCAAAGTTTTACCTATGTTTTCCGAAGACACTTTGCAATTGCAATGAGTTTGAACCAATTTCTCTGTTTAAACTAATATATTCTCACCTGTGATAAGACAATGACTTTTTTTTACAAGGAATGCAACTTTCACTTACTAGGATTTTAACAAAAGTCTTGAGTCCCTGTCAAGATGATAAGAGAACAAGAGAGTGGATCAAGCTGCTGACAGAAATGACCCAAGGTCAGTGAGAGAAGAAACCTCTGCAGGTGTCTTCTAAGACAACTGCTTCAGACTTAGGAATTTGGCATCCTTCCTATTTCACCCTGAATTACAGTTGATTTTCTGTGTCTTTTCATGCATTTTTCCCCAAAAGAAGGCACATTTGGCACTTTCTAGGAAAACTGCAAAATGGAAATTTCCAAAACAGAAATCTGCTTTGTGGTCATTAATGATTTTTAGAGGACACGGTTTGAAACATTCTTGAAAAACTAAATTCTAAGTCTCTTAATTTCAAAATGGATTAATCATAAGTCCTAACTTTAGTACTAATAACAAATGAATTAATCTTCTTATTTATGTCAGAAAAAGACGGTTAAAAGGTAAATATTGATCTACGCGAATACCAGAGGCAGGAGGTCTTCAGGCCACAGAGGGCAGAAACAATCCACAGCTTAGGTGTTTATAGGATTTCTCTCAAAGTACAAATAGGACAAACATTAACTTTTTCTCTCCTTTAAGTCAAAAAGTAACAGGGAAATGACAAAAATAAAACTGAAAGTTAACATATTTTAGAGTATTTTAAATTCCTGGAATGTGGTTTATTACTTGTTTTATTTTGTTCGCAACTACATTACAGCTTGCATTCCAAACTGTCTTTAGAGTTAACAGTCAAAAATGATGACTGTCTAAGTTAGTGACCTGTGACAAGATACACAGAGGTCCACAGTCTAAAGGTACCCTCTTCAGCTGATGAAAATTAATGTAGATCACACATACTAAACTGCCTTCGAGCAGCAGACACATTTAGTCTCCAAACCTGTCTGCAAACCAGCTCCCTATAGATGAATACTGCTTTCAAGGTGCACTTTGATAAAAAAAACTTCAGGAATATGCATAAAGACTGCTGTCATCAAAGCAGAGCCACTAGCAGATGCAATAGGGAATGATAAGGAACATGCTGATGAAAATAACTGAAATGGAAAAGAAACACAATTTTGTCTTTTACCAATCATTGAGGAAAAACACAGTAGGAAGCCTTCCTCCTCTGGAAAATAAAACCCACAACAAATCCAAACAACAAAGCAAATCTTAAAGACTGACCTTATATTTATGAGATTCTACTCACTGCAGTCAACAAATGTTGTTGTTGCTTCTGTTCAGTATATACTATTTAGTATACAGATGGGAAAAAAATCTAGACAAACAAGCAAAACGCACAAAACCCCACAAAAAACGACCCATCCCTGGAGAGGTTCGCGGCCAGGCTGGATGGACCTCTGAGCAAACTGATCTAGTGGGTGGTGTCCATCCCCATGGTGTGGGTGTTGGAATTAGATGACCTTTAAGGCCAATTCTGACCCAAACCATTCTATGATTTTGTGTCTTGTCTTGGTTGGCTATATGATGTTTGTATCCCCAATCGTCTGTCCTGTTTATGCTGGATATTAAGTTTTGCATCTTTAAGACTGGTTCTGAGAGTGAAGAGGCAGAGAAGAAGCGTGCAGTTTGTTTTCAGACTCTGCTCTCACTCCTCCACATTCCTGCTCCTGGACTGTGTTGTCTGTAGCACGGACAGAACTCTTCTTTGCTCCTAGTTAGGTTTTAGCCAGCTGAGGCACAGAAGTTCCCCAGACTATGGCTTTTTTCTTTTTCTTGGAACTGCTCAAACCTGCTCTGGACTGAAAACCCAGAAAAACATCAGGAGCTCACACCTGTGGCCCACCAGGGACCAGGATGTGTCATTTTCCAGGACGTGGCATTTTCCAGCACAGGAGGGACTGATAAGAAACTGAGTGAGCCAAGCACACCCCATGACAAGGACTTTCTGAATTCGCCATCTCTTCAAAACAGTGAGAGGTTTTATTGTTTAATATTATTCATTTTTCCACATTTGTGAGTACTTTGCTTGTTAAATAAACAGTTTTTTATGCTTTTCTCAAAGGAGATTTATGTCTCCAAAACTGGTAGAGGGAGGGGTTGCTTGAATTTGCTTGTCAAAGGGACCCTTTCAGAAGTTTCCTCCCAAATTTGCCTTAAACCAGGATATGTATCTATTTCTAGTAATTTCCTTAAAAGTTTGACACTATTAATATTTCTTATCCACTACTCTTGATATCAAATGTTTACAAGATATTCCCTAGCTATTCCAGTTGCTTCTACAAATCCATACAATCTTTATTTCTTATTTTTTATCCCAAACTTCCATTCCCAGGTTTATACCAGCAATGAGAGTACTGGTAGATTGAACTGATTTAAGTTTGAATACAAACACTTTGTAATATCAGATCAAATCAACAAGAAAAACCATCTTTCTCTCATCATCTGTTGCTCTTTTCTCCTAAGGAATCAAACTACTTCTAAGCTAAAGGGAGATCTACAGAGTCCTGGAAATACTTTTGGGAGCAGCATAAAGAGGAGAGGCTAGAGCTGCAAGTAAATTATGTGGGTATTAGTTTTAACAGTTGAATAGAAACATAATCTCCTCACATTGCTGTAAGAGACACAGGACCAATGTCCTGGGGTAGCTCTTGCCCACACAGGTCACAGTCACAGTGGGCTGTCATTCACTATTATTCAAAAGATTGCAAGACTAGCATATGGCTCTCAGGCTCCTCTAACTTTAAACGTTTTTAAAAGAGGTCTCTGGAAGAAGAGCAACAGAGAGCACTACATGCTGTTAATGCTATGGCAGGGAAGAGTGTAGTGATTTACTAACCTGGACATGTATTTTTGAGAACTCTGAATTCTAATCTGTGCTTCTTTATAGCATGGGTGCTTTTTATGAGAACAGAAGCAGACCTGACTGAGAAGTTAAACTTGTGTAAACTAACATCCAAGATTGCCTTCATGAATACACTGGATGGAAATGGAATGAAGCCGAATAATCTTAGTTCATGTAACTTTCATATTGTTATTATTATGGTCCTTACTTTTCTCTGACAAAGCTCTGCAAAAAGTAATTGATAGCATGCTAATGAGCAGAGTGAAACTGTGGAGTAGAAAATAGTACATATTCAAGAAGATTCCGGTGCAAAAGTAAATATTGGGAAATAAAGGCAGAGGAAAAGTTATTAATCTCTCCCTCACACCACAAGATTGCATAAATACATTCCTTTGACAATTCTTCTCTCTCTCTTTATATTATGGTCTAATTAATGCTACATGCTTTCACCTAATTATTCCCTTTCTTCGGGATGGGCTAATAATGGCCTTGTTCATGTGTGCAGAGAGATGGAACGTAAAAAAATGTTTCTACTCTGCACATGATCCAGCCATATGTGTATTTGACACCAACAACTGTACTGTGCAAGTGTGACAAACTGCTCTGAAAAGGGACACTGATTTCAACAGTCTCTGAAAGAGGAATTATTATTTAAAAATGGCTTTTACCGACTCCTCCAAATACCACTGAATTATCACAAGACAAACTCAAGCTACATTATCATGGGTAATTAATGCAGTCATTGTGAATTCAAAATGCTGTGTTTAACATCACTAATGGTATGCACTTTTTATGCTATGAACATATATACTGCCCTATATTTGACCAGTTAAACTCTTAGCAGCCACTTTGGTATGTTAATAACAACAGAAGCTAACTGCAGTACTTCCTCCTTCTATTCCTAATCAATTGCACTCAAATACTATTTAGTAATCACCAGTAACAAAAGTTAATCTTACTATGTAGGAGGGTTTTGGTTTTTTTTAAATTTTCAAAAACCTAAAATGCAACACGCCTTTGCACGTACAGAAAAAACCTCTCTCTCATGGAGGAACTTAAAATATTGCATAGAATATGAAAAACTAAATGACTGAAACCCTGAAGCCTTTATACTCACTGAAAAAACAAGGCAGAAGGCAATAAGACCTCCCCAGCCACAGAAACAGTTTTAACATTGACTTAAACATAGACTTGTTTTTCTTTTGCCTGTTTTGACTTATGATGCAGTCTTGCAAATGAGTTTAGCTCAAAAGGTGATATTAAAAACAAATGCTTAGTGATCATCATGGTATATTAATTATGCAAAAGAATCCAAACCAAATTTAATCAGAAACAGGAGACTCCAAACAGGAAAAATTGTCTCTCTCTTTTTTTCTTTTTTTTTTTTTTGACAGAGACGGTTAAGAAAACATTTATGGTAATGCCAGAGCATCTGCTGATTAAAGTCAAAGCTGCAGGACGCCAACATTAAATCACTGAACCATCTTGACAGCTTCTGGGTACTTGAATTTCATTCTAATAATAAATTGCTGTGAAATTTACACAGATCGGAAAATTAGCCAGAAAATGTTTACAAAGACCATAGGTAAGAACATATAAAGCAGATATCAAATTGATTTGCATCTGAAAAAACAGAGCTAAAATAAATGTTTGGCACTCAGACATTTCAGAGCTGAATTTAATCGGTAAATCTCTAAAAGACTAAGTGCTTTAAGAACAGAATATAATTTTATCATTCATTTCCTAATGATTTTGACCTATCTCTTTTGTTCAGAATTGTTAGCATACTTGTTTGTTTAACATAAACACAGATGAGCCATTTTAACGCAGCCTGCAACATTTAAAATCAATTTTTAATTCCTGACACCTGAGGATTCCACACAGAACAATATACCTCATTGTAAAGCTTTAATTGATGCATCTATGTGCTGCAGAGGGTGATTACTTGAATAATAAGTATGAGACTTGTGATCTGGTTGCTAAGCAAATGTGAGAAAGAGGAAAAAGTCCAAGAAACGATGTAACAATGAATCAAGGTGCGATGACAGGATAATTATTCTGTGAACTGTCATATTGAAGGACTCTCAAAACATTGACCTGCACTTGATCACACATCACAAGATTGCCTGAGGGGTAATTAAAATAATAATACACAAGCTCAGACACTCACAAAGAAAAAAACATATGCTTAACTTATTTCTCTGTAGCATGCATGGTTATATACATTCTCATGTTAAATGTAAATGCTTGAACAGTGCAAGAATTCAGAGAACAACATATTACAGCAAAGACCACTGAAGCTTATCTGGACTAGCATGAATGCTTTTCTTTCTTCAATTACTCTGGGCATTCAACTTAATATTATTCACACTACGAACATAAAAGCATAAAATCTGTGAAGGGGTTTTCTAAATGAAGTTGAGAAAAATGTAGTCCTTGTAAAATATGTTTAAGGTTGTAAGGGAACATGTTCAAAAAGAACTTTTCCTCCTTTCCCTGAGATTTTATTGTTGAGCATGACATCATATGGTAGAGTATCAGTCAGCTGTGTCAGTTACCTCCTTCCAACCTCTTTCCCACCCTGAGCCTCCTGGCTCTGTGTTTGTGTGTGTGTTCAGACAGAAAGCCACGACACCATGCAAGCACAGCTCAGCAACAGCCAAAACACTGGTCTGGTGGCATCACCAGTCACTAAGGCCAAGCACAGCACCTTATGGGCTGCCATGGAGAACATAAAGGCCAACCCTGGCACCCCCAGTAAAACTGGAGATAGTGTAACAACTCTATGCCATTGCATATATGAATTTGATGGAAGCTGTGCACATGATAGATTTCAGACTTTAAAGGCAAACTTTTACACAATTCCATTTTTTCCTGTTTAGGCTTTTGTTTACTTGTTTACTGTATCAGTTTATATTGCCATGCACCCCACTACAAGCCTAGACTTTAGTTCCAAGCCCATACATGATCACATCTAAGCAATGACAATTCCTTCTCAAATGGTGATTTGCAGACACTTCACTGCCTTTAAACCAGCCACTGCCAGTCTTGTTCTTTCGGGGTGAGCTTTGCCAGTTCACAAGTGTGAAATCACTGGTGTTTACTACTTTGCAACTGTGCTGACTATAGATGCCAACTTGGTGTAGACAATAAAAAAAAATCAACCTATTAAACAGCTTATTTCCAGAACCAAGTTAGTCTGTGATGAAAATCACTTGACTGCTCAGAATTTTCTATTTTCCCCTCTGTTATTCCATACATAGCTGAAGAAACTAAAAGACAGCCATGGGAAGTTCTGTGGATTTTCTTCAAAAATTTAAGACCACTCAAAAAACTTGCAAAGATTTTTTTAGGACATAAGATGCACATACAGTTTCATGTGTGCATAAATTCATTCAGGCTAGAATGTCTATAGGTTATTCCTAGTTATACACAAGCACAATCGCCACACAGTTCTCATAAAGAGAATTCTTTTTATCCCACCATGTTCTAAAGAGATTATAAAAATACCTTTTAGGAAACACAATATACATAATAACTATTAAAATCACACTTCTTTCTAGAACAACTATATTGTATAAACTCATCGCTAGCTCATCAGTTAAATCAGTCACTCATACTAAACACGTTAGAGATATATTCTCCAATCTTTACTAGCACCTTCATTAGTGCTCATTTCCAGAGAAAAGCCACACCTGAGTAGCTTTACATGCTAAGGAAAAAAACAAATGCAATTGAAAAATCTCACAATGTTCAGCAGTTCACTTGTCTAAGGAAAATTTATCAAAATGCAAATTTCATGCATGTTACTATTAATTTCAAAGCAACATCCTATAGAAGAAATACAATTTTCAGTTTTGTGTAACAAAATAATGCCACATACAATTGGTATTATTATCTAGATTCTCAATGTTAGTCAGCAGTGTTAAGAATAACAATTCAGCTGACTCCAAGGAGATTTGTAAAAATTTTGCAGCAAAAATAGTAGGCTAGATATTTATGTATTTTTATTTCAGAAACATAACTGAGGAAAATTTTGTGGAAGGGAGTGTGAAGGGAGTCTTAGTCCTCTAAGTCTAAGAATTCAGTTATGGCACTCGATAATTTATCTTACATCTCTTAAAAACCTTTGCTTCTTCTGAGCTTACTAGCCAAACAGATTTCTTGAGAAATTAAGCTTAAAATCAGGACAGTTTCAATAAGCTGAAACAGATGTATAAATTCGTAACTCTTAGGTTATGTAACAGAATACAGCTTAAAGCAAAACGTTCAATTACATTTGTGTAGATGCATTTCCTTTTTTTTTATTTTGTGGTAATGAATACTTTGAAATGTTCTCAGTTAAATTTAAAACAATAAACTGCAAATTTAACCTACCTTATTATGACTACAACTATGAAATAGATATAATTCATTGACTATGGATACACATGTTTTGCAGGTACAGAAACAAACCTGACTCTTCAGTGTTATATAAAATTGTTTGTAACAAGAGCATGCAAAGTCCTGTGCGTCCTTGTGACTGACCAAAGGCCCTTGATCCTGTGTGAGATTAAGTGGACCGAATGAATTTGTGCTGGTTGCCTCAGGCTCCCTTCACATTCAGTGAGGAGAAACAAGCACTTTTAAACTGTGCTTCATTTCACCCTAATGTAGATATTTTTAACAGGTAAGGAGAGCCTGCACTTCAGATATCTAAAAGGTGAAGATCATCACTTCTTTAAACTGAAATTGGCTTAGATTTAGTCCTGGCCATGTAAAACCTACAAAACTCTAGCTGTGTACATGAAAACTTAAGAATTTCACATCCACAGAGGACTAAGTGTTTAAGCTTAGTCTTTAGAGATGAGACTTCAAAAGGGAAGGCAACCCTATGATTATTAGATATTACTTCTGAAGGGTACTTTTTGTTAAGTAAGACAGATTAGTAGGTGAAAGAATTAAAGTAACAGAGATTTGAGTTCCATGAAAATGTTTTATGAAGTCTCTCTTTAAAAAAAAATAAGATAACCCAAAAACCCCAAAATACCCGTAACACTGCTTTTGCAAAGTATGCACCAAGTAAAAGACAAAGGGATAAAAACTGGGCCTTATCATCAGTATTTTATGCATATATTACAGAATATTTTTCTCTTACTTGTACAACACACTAGATATTATGTTAAATTTGAATTATTCCATAAAGCACAAAGCTAAAGAACTAGCAAAGAAGAGCATAAAGATTTCAACATGGTAAAAGAAATAAAATGCCAACACACAGAGCTATTTTTGGTATAAAACAAAAACATGCCATTACTTGAGACTCAATCGTTCATCGATCTTTTCATTGTTTAATAGACTTTAATATATATTCCATCATTCATTCAGAAACTAATCCAAATGACCTATGCCCATCAGAATCAAAACAGAAATGCCATTTTCCTCATCAGATTATGCACAGCTCCATAGTCACCAGTGCATATAGGAAGGACTGTGATACACAAAGATTCAACTGCAAGGTATTTCAAATTTAGGAGACAACTCATTTAAAGGAAAATCTATTTGTGGGTGGCTGAGGTTGTTTTGTACCATACTAATTACACAAAATACAGAATTTCTGAGAGCGATACAAAGTGTGGAATGTTATCTATGGATCCTACATACCCACTAGTGCTGTATTTCACTATAATGAAATCATTGTAGAGCATGGTAGTCCTGGTGCAGAATCATTATGCCTGACTCTGCAGAACAATAATGGCAAAGAGATTGTACTGTCAAGGGACTAGTCAAGGGAAAAAGGCAATCTTCAGAGCACAATTAAAAGCACATACTTTAGGTATCTATTGGCTTCTTTCGATTAGAGACAGAGCCTAGCTTAGATTAGTTTTAAATAGATAGTGAAGGCAAGCAAAACAGATCCCATGTAATTAAGTGGAATATATCTACTACTGAACATAAAGTTTATTTACCTGCTTTACATGTGTCTATACCTGTCTGAGAACTGCCAGCTTTGAACTGTAATTTCTCACCAATAGTATTTAAAAAGATTTTTTTTTCAAACAGAACTGGTGTAACTTGGAAAGAGAAGTGGGCTGAAGTAGCTAAATGAGTATATGAGAGACAGACACTTGTAAGAGCAGCACTGTCGGCAGCTGGCTGGCTGCCGAAGGTGCATTGACGTGACTTCCTGGCCAGAAAGACTGGCAAATCTTGGACTGGGAGTCCTCACCTGCCTTGGGAAGACAATTCTGCTGTTCAGAGAAAAGTGACTCTTGACTGCTTTCAGGGTGATGAGGTATCATTCTTGTCTGAGTTCAGTAACAATGTCTCAGTTCAGTTTCAACTGCAATTCCTTCTTGAGGATTTCATTCTAAAGCAGGTCCTAATGAGACGACAGCTTGCTCTCTAGCCCTGGGACCTTCACCAGTTCTAGTTTCTACCAACTTCTTTCCTTTGTAGTTTCACTTGCTTTTAAGTGGCATTTAAGTCTTCTTTAAGAAGACAGATTAGTAAATTAATGGTAATAAAATTAGTGGCAAAATACAGTTAATTGTATCTATTTATATAAAACATTGGCTACATGTGAAGCTGCATTAGATGAGAAAGCATCTTAGAAAGAACTGAGCACTTAGGATGGATGGGAGAGTTTTGGAAAAACATTTTCAGCTGCACCCAAGAGTGTGTAGGTAAATGAAGGAAAGGGAGAAGCAAGATAATCAAATTTGTGATTGTGTAAGTCTAGGACGCAGAACAGCACTTGAATTCTGTGTGCTTATTTGACTCAGAATATTGAAATCCACTAAATAGGAACATTTAACAACAGGAAGTTGCATTAGAATGCTGGGTACAATTTAAGAAACCACTCATTCACCTGCACTTTCTGAAAAAAAAAAACAGAGAAAAAAAAAGTTTGATTTTTTAAAAAAAATCTAAATCAAGAAATCACATAACTATAAAATAAACTCTTTGATGTTTTGTATTTTTTTAGTGATGATTACTTTTCTTAAAGTTTCATTAAATGCCCTTTATTACTACCAAAGCATGATACTTTTTTATTGGACGAAATAATATAAATCTAGATATAGCACTGGTTAAGCATTTTATTCTCAAACGGATCAATTACATTCTCTTGCTATATTTACAAAAATATAAATAAAATATAAAAAATAGCTATAACACAGTAAAGCAGAATATTCACTAATGTGAAGTCACCATTCCTGAAACTGTTTTTGCTTAAATGTACAAAGTTGAAGGTTAAAAACTACCAATTATACATGAGTTATCAAAGAAATATACAGTCTCTATGGAGAAAACCACTCGCTTTCTCAGCCAAAATTTAAAAACTTTTTAAATGAAGTCTTTGTGCAAAATGTTTCACTGAGGAACTGCCATAGTATTTCACAAAATAACAATGAAAGGCAACAGCTGAGAGAAGATAAATATTGTCACATTTCATTCTTACGGTTTGGAGAAAATTTTATTTTTATCTTTGTAGTTACTTCACTAACAAACAGATTTTACTCCCATAAATCCGAAATATTACATTTATCCTCATTTGCAAATTTGGTCCTCAATGTTTAATATCCTGTGTGAGATAAACTGGAACTCAAATATACAGTATTGTCCCTTTTACTTCAGAGAAGCACTATTTTATAGCACAGTACCTAGCATTATGACTGTGGTACATTTATCACAATGCAGTGGTAGCCAGTTTTTTAACAAAAGCAATTGAATAGTAGACCTTACTGAAGTGTAAGGAATAGCTAAATGGACAGCAGCAATTAACAAGATATGCAGTAGAACACCTTTTAGAAACAGGTGTTAGGAAATCTAGTGACCAGTGTTTGTTAGAGACATTAGACATCTTCTGGAGAAATGAAAAAAATGCAAAAGACACCCCACTCTGTATGATGTTGTGTATGAAGAATCTTCAAGTCTGTCAAGATCAGCATTCACCACACTGGCCATGAATCAATTTATTCTAACTACCACTATGCTACCTGATGATGAGGGAAAAATAGTATTCTTCTTATTTTCACTGCATTTATTGTTTTTAAGCAGTTAAAAGAAAGGCAATTTTCCAAAATAAACAAACCTATGCATGGCTTCTTTCTTTCTCCACACCTCAAAAAATACACCATTAATGTTGTTTAAATAACTGTTCATTTAAAAATACTTGATTTAGGAGATATATATATATATATATATATATATATATATATATATAACTTTCAGTTTATTTCAGTTAAAAGAAATACCAGACACTTACTAACAGTGCATTGCTAAAATATTAAAATAGGGGCAGTTTAAAAATCTGTCACTTGGAGCAGTTACTGTTTCACAATAGGAGCAGTAATTTCTTGAAGAGTGACATGTTTCCTTATGCCACAGCCATTCTTCTCTTACAAAAGCTGTTACTTTGAGGGGAGGGGACAAATTCTTGCCATCTATTACTATGCAGTCCATTACAATGGGTTCATTCATATTTATAATACAATCTGTGATGTTGATGCAATCACTTCAGACTTCACTGTTATTTCAAACAAATCCATAACTGAGAAAAAGGCAGGCTGCTGACAGGAGTTAATGTGGGTTTTACTCTGTTTACAATTGCTTTCTAATCTACTAAATGGCTGTGAAAATTGATGCACTGTTAGAAGTGCTTTTATACACTACTACAGATAAAGGGCTGTTATACTGCAGTAATCTCTGTAATGCTAAATTGAATTTTTGACAGTGTTTTTTTCGTTTTTCCAATTTGAATGTGACAAGGTTGGCTACTGCATTTACAGTAAGCTTAATTCCATCAATGCAAAGCATTTTCCCATCTTTATTGAGATGCCTATTATTGCTATGAAGAAAAGTTATAGATAAAAACTTGTAACTATTGCAATGTGTACTTTAGGGAAAATCTCTTAGTGGTCAAAGCATGAGACAGGGTAACTAAGTTTTGCCATCAAATTTGTGACCTGTTGAAGCTGCACAAGTGAATCCTCAGAAGGTAAAATACAGTAGTATTGCTTCCAGAACTGCTCAGCTTGCCATGAAGGTAAACAGATTCTCCATAAACATCACAAAATAAAATTTAGGATTAGGTGATTTCCTAATAAGTAACTTTCCAGTGGGAGTTTATCAGCCTAAAAACAAAACCACAAATACAATAATAGAGACTTTTCAGGCTCAGATTCCCCTGATAAAGAGGATGCAAAAATATGAAGGATCTTGCTGACATGAAGCACAAGTACATAAGATTTAGATACTGTAGAATAGGTGCCCCAAAAATTTCTGACACTTATCTGAAATGTCTGGTGCCCCACTAAAACCTGAATCTGAGAAATGCAAGACAAATGCCTTTTAATGTTAATCAAGGAGCTTCTTATTTTTTATATGGATGTAAAAATACAACTAAAAATTAATGATCAGATCTTCTACATGGCTCCTGATGGAAACAAGTCTTTTATATTTGAGACATTTGCATATGTCATAACTTCAAAATTTACTTATATGTTTTAATTCACAAAATTTAATAAAGAGATAGAGCTCTCTCAGATAATGAAAAAGCTTAGGTTGGCGAAGACCTCTGTAAAGGTCATCTGGTTCAAACCCAGCTTCAAAGTGAGATACAGCTGTTAAGTTGGATCATAAAATTTTTCAAAGGATAGACTGTTAAAGATTCAAACTTCATAATTTAACCTTGGTGACGTTTAATCACATCATCTGAATTAAGCAGTCAAAGATAACACCAAAAATGCCCATCCACTCCGTGTAGGACAACATGGTTAGTCTTATGCCGAGCAGTAAGTAAAGCTCACCTCAACAGCCTATCAACTAATGAATACAGATTTACAGTAACCAAGCTACATGAACCATAAAGCTCACAGAGCAAAATCTTTCAGGGCTTTTTTCCCTATATGACTTATTTCTTTTTTTTTGAATGTGCAGTTTTTCAATTGCCAATTTCAAAATAAAAAAAGGCTTAGAAATTAAATTCTAGAATTCTTACTGACTCAATTGAAGAAAATCTATTAAATTTAGGTGCTACTGAATATATCAAATAGATTCTGAAATATAAATGAAAGTTTGGGATGTAAAGACGATAATTTTAGAAAATTAGAGGGTGATAAGAAGTTACTTCTGGAGTTGCTTGAAAATGTGCTAGGTATGATCATCTCTTAAAAGCAATCTATCACTGATTGTTTAGAAGAACCATGTTGATTTCAGGTCCAAATGTTATTTACTCCCCTATCAAATTTAAGAAAATATTATACAAAGGATTTCTACAGAAAATTGATCATTTTGCTTGACTAGGGCTAAGAAGAAGGAAAATCTGTTGCATACCTGTCATTTTCTAAGATTATTTTCTTAATAGCTAATGCAATGCCTTAGAAACAAAATCGTTTCTTCAGATAATTAGTGGTCATCTTCTAAATGCTGTTAAGAATAATTTCATCCCAACTTGTAGTTATTTCTGAAACATAACTGTCACCATGATATTTTCTGAAAAATTTTCTTTGCCCAGGATTTTTCTCCTGAGAAGCTGAGAAGCCTCAGAAAAGGAATGTAAACAATAAATATCTGATTGTTTTGGAATGTGATCTGGAGATCGTTTACCAACAGGTGCATCTCTGATTGGTTCCATGTGAATTGTTTTAACATAATAACCAATTATCATCATCTGTGTCAGACTCTGAGGAGTCAGTTACGGGTTTTTATTATCATTCTTTTCTAGCCTTCTCATGCATCCTTTCTATTTCTTCAGTATAGCTTTAGTAAGCCATTTCTTTTAATGCAATATAATAAATATAATAAATATAACAAATATAACAAATATAATATAATATAATATAATATAATATAATATAATATAATATAATATAATATAATATAATATAATATAATATAATATAATATAATATCATCATATCATAATAAATCAGCCTTCTGAGAAACATGGAGTCAGATTCTCAATCTCTTCCCTCGTCCTGGGGACCTCCAAACACCACACATAACCAAAGAATCAACCTATTTTAGAACCTCAGCTTACTCCAAGTGTGTGACAAATACTGTCACTCTTTGCAAAAGTCGCTCATGTTCCAGTCTACAATTGCAGTTCTGGTCAGCGACACTGCTTTGTACAATGTTGATTTCACATTTTCAAACATCTAAAACTTTCCTTTAAAACTATACCAGAACAAAAACCCCACAACTTATTATAAAAGCTAGTTTTGTGGTTTGGAAAATTTACAGAAAATCAGTAAATGTATCAAACACAAAGAAAGGGCTGGAGTGTCTCTCCTACAAAGACAGGCTGAGAGAGCTGGGATTATTCAATCTGGAGAGGACAAAGCTTAGGGGAGACCTTAAAGCAGCATTCCAAAGGGGGCTTATAAAAACGAGGAGAGGGACTTTTTATGCAAGCAGATATTGACAGGGCATGGGACAATGGCTTTAAACTGAAAGACAGCAGATTTAGATTAGATGTTAGGAATAAATTCTTTACTCAGAGAGTGGTGAAAAATGACCAGGTTGTCCAGAGAGACTGTGTATGTACATCCCCGAAATGTTCAAGACCAGGTTGGATGGGGCTCTGACCAACTTCATCCTAGTGAGTGGCCATGACATACCGTGCCCATGACAGAGGCATTGGGACCTGCTGATCTTGAGGGCTCCTTCAAACCCAAACCATTCCATGGTTCTATAATTAGTTGTTCATTTAATGCTTTAAAACTTTCAGCATGATTCTGGAAGTCTGGATTTCTTATTTAAGTGCAGATGTGAGAACAACTTAATAGAAAACATTGCTTCTGTGAAAGCATAAGCACCTCTGCTCTTAGCAGGCTGACATGCATGGGACAGACCACAAATCTGTAGAACCAGACTTACAGAAGCTGCACCTTACCATATACTAGCAGGGAACTTCTTACTGATAAACTGTCTTAACTGTAACAAATCTGAGGTACTTGCAAGTTGTGGAAATTACTTTGAGTAATTCATGTTATACACAAAGTTTGTAGTCTTTGTGTTATACATAAAATTCATCTGGAACAGAATTGAAGCATATTTAACAAAAACAATATCAACAATTAGAGAAAAGTTTGACACATATTTCATATGTGTCATATTTGTACATACTTTAGAAATAGAACAAGATTTTAAATGACTGTAGTTGCAAATAAGTTTTGAATTTTTAGCTAACCTGTCAACATAAAATGGGCTTTTTCTTGAACTGCATCATATAAGTGTAAGATCCTGCTTTGTCTGGAGAAGAAGAGATGGAAACATGGCAGTCAGATCATTTGACACTTTTTAAAAATTCCTTCTCCTATACCAGCAAACTACAATTTTACTGCCTGAATGTTTCACCTTTTAATAAATTAATTTCCTGAAATGCTATTCAATGAAAACATAGAGGAAATGGTGATTTATGGGCAAATACAATTAAAACCACAATAAGATTTCAGCATGTAATATTGCTAATGTTTAAAGATAAGGACACATACTTTTATCAATAACCTTTGGTAAAATTACTTTGTAAAAAATGTTATTTCTAAAATAAATATAGCAAGGTGGTTTTAAAGTACTCATCTCTTTCTAAATTTTGGGTTCACACTATTTCAAAAATAAAATATCAACTGAAGCCTGTGCTAAAAACTATGAAGTTTATAATTTAGCACCTGTGACACTTGTCATTTTCCCTATATATATAAGCTTATATAAAAGAGAAATTGAAATTAAATGCAGCTTCTATAATTTCTATTTCTTGTAATAGTGTTTTAACTACAGAAAATTGAAACAATAATCAATCAAAAATGTCAGAAGTGTCTTTTGAGATACACATTGTTAATATTACAGAAGCTGTAATTTGGAAGCACACAATTTAAGTCCAGATTGCCTGATTTACTTTACTGACTCCCTGATGTAGTTTAGTTGAACACTGAATTTAAATAGAGGTGCTTGAAGTCAGAAGGGACTTATGTATGCGCTTAAATGCTGTGCTGAATCAACATCCCACTGCAACAAATCACAAGTACAGTATGTTTAACAAGCAGAACACAGCAAGCATATTTATCTGTTTATAACAAAGCCAAAAATGACACCTTCTCTTTGCATTTTTGTGAGTAAGCAAGAATCAGCAGGCAGGAATAACCTTACTTTTCCTTATCTACTTTACCTTAGAAATAATTATTTAGCATAACAAACCAAGAGCAGAGTATATGTTTTGAAGTTGAAAGGAAAAGGTCCAAACTGGCATGCTTTAGCTGTTTATTAACTGCTTTTCTCCTAATGAATTGCCCTGTTGCTCTGCATCACTCTGACTGCAGTGTAACAGCTTTCATTAGTCATTATAAATATGGCTTTGTGCCACATTATTTAATTCTTATAGTAAACCACTAGAACTTCACACTGTAATAATTCAGACTGTTTCCTGCACTGGCTAAAAAATAATCTGGCAATGCCTAATATATGATTTTACTTTAGAAAACCTGAAGCCCAAATACGAAAGTTTTTGGGTTTGTAGGTTTTTTGATACAATTTTAACACCAGCATAATTCCACTATGGCCAAAATTCTTGCCAATAACAAGGCTAAGGGAATTAGAATTTCACTGTAATTAGACTTTGCAAACTGGGCTTCTCTTCTGGTAGAACTGTCACAAGAAGAAACTAATGTTCAAAGCTTAAAATATGATTATTGCTTGAAAATGAACTAAGCACTGTAAATATGTTTAAAAATGAGCTTAAGAAAAATCTGAATCACAAATATGAATGACAGTAAATATTAATCAGTAATAGGACTGTTTTCATAATACACAACTACTTCCTAGATATTTTGGTAACATTTCATTAAAAAGCTTAATTTTCTTCTTTAACATGTCAGCATGTGAAAAAAAAAAGAGGACAACAGTTATCTGAAATACTGATTAATGGTAGAGATTCTTTGTAAAACAGTTTTCTATTAAACACATTATTTACCCAGGTCAATCTCAAGTCAATGAATTTCAGACATAACTGACCTATGAATTCTAATGAGTGATTTAGGTAGACAAGTGAAAAATTTTACATTTTTTAATGTACTGTTTTTTGAAACCAAACTGTTTCCCTTAAGTTGAAAAATATAAGCAACAGAACTCATATTTACATTGAACAACAACTATTACAGAGAATATTTTTCATTACTAACACTCTTGAAAACCCTGATTTTGGTACTACTAAAAATTAATGCCTGATTCTAACAAATATATAATTAATTAATGTATATAAAAATGATGATGTCTATAGACATTTTATACACATGCAGATATTATGCATGAATATACATTACATCCAGATTTCTTGACTCAACAGGCTTTAGCAAAACTATTAATGCCAACAGAAGTTCTGTTAATAATCTACACCAATACTTTGAAACAGTGACTTTGCAAAATCCCAGATGTCAGTCTAAACTCAATTGCAAAAAGGCAGTTCACCTTTAACTAATTTATTCTCAGAAAAAAAAGATTTATCAAGTGCATTACAAGGATTCAAAAATAATATTTACATATTAAAATGGGAAAAAGTACAGACATGAAAAAATGTCTATAAATAATGCTGAATCAACAAAAAGGAAAATAAAAGATAAGCGTTCTTTTGAAAATTCATTTTTAACCTTCCTAAAATAAGAAAGCAAACTTATTTCGTTAAAATATACAGATCTTCTCAACAAATAAGTTTTATTGTATTTAACATATTCCTCTCTGTCTAGTTAACTTTATATTATTCTTCTCAAATTCAGGTTGTATTCAATATCTCCCAACCCAGGCTGCTGCTGAAAAAACCTTGTTCAGGGTTTTCTCAGCTACTAGCTTTCAGCAAGTAGAAAGCAATTCTAATTTGATGGATGTGATATTAGGTCTATTTAGTTTGTCGTCTGGCTGCTTTTCTTCCCAATTACATGTTGGCATCACACTCCTTGAACAGGATTCCTTCGCCTTGTAATGGATTGTGAACCATATATCACAAATGTGGCATCTACAATGCATCTATGTAATCACTTTGGCAACACAGCCACTTAATTCCATGGCAGAAGTCGTTCTCTATTCCTTTTATATTCTTATAAATATCTAAATAAGATACTTATTTAGAACTGCTTTTATATTCTTATAATTATCTAAAATATTTTTCTGACAAACTTATAAATACGATCTACGGACTTCCTCCTGAATACTGTATCATCTTCCACCCAGTGAAGATGAAAACCACGGTGTCAGTGCTGGTCAGCATTAGGGTTAGGATTGGGGTGAAAATGGTTAACTGCTCACTTATCAAACTCTCATACGCTAACTTCAATGAGGAATATTATATCTTCATCTCTAATGAAAACAGTGGGTAGTTATTGCATTACAGCACTTTGTACTAACAGTGAGACCAATTTGACACCACAATACTTATTCTCTAACATTAGAGGATTACACACAGCTCAGGAAAAAAACACCCTGGCAAACAACCTCCTGTCAATGTACTGCACATATTCTAGAATACACAGGACAGTCAGTATAGAAAGGTAGAAAAAACGTGAATAGGGAAATTCTTCACTATATTCAAGAAATAAGTTTTACATGACAAAGATAGCCTTATAATATGGCTCTCCAAAATCAAGGAGAGCTTACCATTTTTGCTGTTCACATTAATCATTAACTAAAATGGCCTCAGACTCAAATCATCTGAAATGTTCTGCATTTCCCAAATGCCACCAAAAATGCAACTTCTCGACACTTTTCCCATTTGATATATTAAAAAACAATTTTCAAGTGTACTATCTACCTTTAATTCTGGCCTAGCTGAAGGCCAAACAGATTGGTAAGAACAGCTACCTCAGCCACTTGACATGGGAAATGAGAAAATTTATCAAGCAGAAATCTTACCAGAAAATGGATTTTGAAATACTCCAAAAATCTCAACTGGTGTCAGACAACCTCTCTATTTTATCTTTTTGACTGCAACCAAGAAATTAAATAAAAAGTAGTTTTCTCTAGAAGAACATATATTGTTTTGATGCACTATATAGGTATTTAGATGTTCTGCACTGGGTGAACTGTTCCCCTCGTATCCCTTGGTAAGGTGGTCTGTCCCTTGCAGCCCCTCCTTTCGCCCCTCCTCACTGGTGTCCCCTTGGCTGCGGCCTTCCGTCCCCACCTCCCATTCCGCGGGTATAAATGTCCCTTGAGTTTGGAGCTCTTGCTCTTTCTTCACCTGGAAACCCTACGATGCAGATGTCCCCTTCCAGCTAATAAACAGGACATCAGAACCACGTGGAGAAAGAGCGCTTCTCATCCTTTACTTCGTCCATGTAGGATCCGTGCGGGCCTAAATCCTAAGCTAGCCGGGGGGATTTACAGCCCGAAACCCACGGGTTCCTTCAGGTGGCATGGGTTCCTTCAATATATTTTTTCAGAAAAAAAAAATTTTCAAGTTATTAGATATAGCATTTTGCTCAGACTTCAAGAAGGTAACTATTACTGCTGCTTATTAATATAAATAGGTTGGAACACCAACATTCCAAGTTAGATTAATGCTAGAAATAGTTTATATTCTCAAAAGAAATGCCTTGAAACAGGAGAAATAAATATAGGTTTTGCTAGCTTTATTGCAAACATTGCCCACATTATTTTTTGCATAGAAGAAAGTTCCCACAGCAAGAAATACTAGGAATGAGTGGACTCAAAAACATTGGTGTGCTTTAACAATGCAATATAAAAGTAATGAAATCCCATTATCTCAATGCAGAGAAAGTACAGAAAAAGTAGTAAGAAATCAACTTGATTAATTCACAAAGACTTCTATGACTAGAAATTCAGTAAAGAAAAGCAGAAACCACAGTCTTTGGAGTGAATTAGTAAGGATGAATACAGAAAATTGCTTAAGGACAAAATAATTACATCACAACAACTAGCAAAGAAAGAACAAAAAAACCCCACTCTTTAGGTATACTGATAAGGAGGAGACCAAATAAAGACTTGGTTCATTCTCAAAAGGGAAGAAAAGCTTTGAGTGGATGAGACCACCAAAGCATTTAATTTTTAGTCTTTAACTTCAGTATTCACTACATTTGCATTTTGAATACAATTACTGCAGGTGACAGAGCACTAATGCACAGCTGACTCTGATTTTTCTATAAGAAACTCCCCAAAAACCCCAGATAAAATCAGATAAAATCATGGGCATTAAAGTAACCTCAAAGCAAATTGCAGCTACACTTGATAAATTTTTAAAAGAGATTTGAGTTAAGAAAACTGAAAGAATGTTAAAGTCATGATTCTAATAATAACAAAGGAGAGAAATGTCACAGAATTGCTCAACACAAGTCAAAATATCAGGCTGTTTCTAGGATGTATGAATAGGAACATCATCTTTCAAAAAACATGAACTATGCCTTAGCTCTCCTGTTCATCAACTTCAGATTTTTGTCCAGTTTTAGACACTGAACTACAAGAAATGAGTTGTCTTTTTCCTTTTAAATATCTGAAAATCTACAAGAACAGGCAGAAAAAAAAGTATCATGTTATGTCTGCAGACAGCAAAATACCAAGGAAAACATGGGATGATGAAGGTACTTTGGAAGTCCACCTAAGCCTCTTATTGCCTTGATCAGTGCTGTCTTCCTCTGCAGTAAGACACTCCATTCAGTAATTCGTTTTTCTGAATATATATAAGGAAGCAAAAATGAAACAAATACGCAAAAAAGAAAAAAAAAGATGCAGCTCTTTTTGTCCAGTGTGGATGTTGTCTAATTTTTTCATAGAAAGCTCCACTGAGAATAGCATCTGTACCCTTGAACTCACAAAGTTAAAGGGAAATAGATTAAATGAACTCTTAACTATCCATTAAGTTTTATGATTCTTATATGTAGTGAAAGGAAGGAGAGCTATCTGCCATGTGAAAAAGTGATTTCATTATATCTACTGAGTAATATAACCATGTAACAAAAACAAGGGTAACAAAAACAAGGAGTAAAGCGAGAGTACTAATAAGGTATATATGGATTTGTGGGAAAATCCCCCTGCAGCTCATCTGTCCCACTGAACATGAAACTTCATGTAATTCTTGTTAGTATCAATGAGTAGATGTGATAGACCATGTGCTAACAGTTAAATTACATCTGTGAACCAGCTTTATAAAGTAAACATATTTGTGACAGTTATTAACAGAAATTCCACAGTGGCAATAAATGGAGGTAAGAGACACAACTCTGAATTTAGTTATATCTCTAAAACAATCAAATAAACCTTAGTTAAAATTTATTTTTCTGAGAAGTTGAACATATATAAAACAAGGACATAAGAACAGACTTGGACTGCAGTGCCACAGTGAAAGCTCTCCTTAAGCCTTACAGTCAATGAAGTCTACATTTTCAATTGTAGAGGAGGCAGACAGTGATATTCTAAGTATTTATAAATACTACAATTTTAGTTACATTTAAAAAAAAATAACTGATTTCATTTGGAAATGGTTGCTATATTCACATTAGAAGTCTGAATGAATTTAAAAAACAAGGAAACTAATTTAAACTATGAGAATTTCTACCCCAACAAGCTTAAAATGTATTTATATGCAAAAATGAAGTACAAAATATACAACTGCGGCAGTCATGCCTATCAGAAGCGATAACACCTCTCACTTTTATCCCTGCAGTTTTCTTCCTGGCTCCTGAATTTCCTTCTAAGTACTATATTTAACCACTTGTTTCATTAATTAAACACCCAGGCATTTAAATCTATAGATCAGGCCATGTATTCACTTCCATTCCCAACTACAATACTTTAATGTATAGTTTCTCACACAGTTGTTTTCTACATGTCTATGACTGATCCATACTTTAAGATTAGCCATCCTAGATTAAAACTACCAGTCTCAATCAAAAATGACAGATTATTTTCTTAACGCCTCTGAATTTCCAACAGAATTATTAGGAATAATTATTATCCCTTTCTGGTAGGTTTTCCCTCAGTTTTTCCCCCTGAATTAAGACTCTTAATTGTAAAGTCTCCATAGATCAGGTTCCTGAGCACTAGATCACTAAGAAACAGCCCTTCCCTCTTTTTTACTATCCATACAGTACATTCAGACCCTTTTCTAGCAACACACAAATACACAGTATATTATTTCATAGCAGTGTTTTGTGCCACAACCTACAGTACTTTTCTAAAGCTGTTTCATTTCATTTGGAATGCATTCTCTTACAGACATGCTTTACCTTAACACACTGAAACCGATGCGGAAGCAGATAATGCATCGTACAGTCAAATACTTGAAGCATTAACTCACAGGCATGTCAAATTAGAGACAATTTGGCATGGCAAGGGCAGATTTTAAGATGTAGATATATTTATAATGCAAAAACATATGTTTAAAGTGTGTGCACATACACACAGAGGCAGATGAGAAAAGTGCACTGGCCTGGTGAAAATGTCTTAGTGTAAAACTCCTGTGATAGGTGATCACCATGTTGGCCTTTTTAGGCTTGCAAAGTTTCAGAACACAGAATGTTAAATAACAGAGTGAGAATGGAGAGTCATTGTTTATAGTCTCCTCTTCTTTCAGGAAAACAGAAAAAAATGGCAAAAGGGATAACTGGAAGATTTTAGGAAGATAAATGGTGATTGTTTCATATCTCAGTAAGATTTAGCGAGCCATCAGTATGGCTGATGAAATGTTTTCAAATGCTAGAAAAAGGGCACAGACAACTTAAAAATCAATTTGCCCAACTGCAAAAAGAAATAAAGTAAAGGAATAATTCTCCTCTATAAGGAAACATTCTGCATTATTTACCTCGCTTAACGTACCCATTTCCACTTTTGCATTGGACTTTTGCAAAGCAATAATGGACAGAAAAGCATGAAAAATATAATAATGAAGCCACAAAAAGTAGAAATAGGATACATAATTATGTGTAAATGCATAAAATTAAAATTTCAAGCTAAAATGTATCCCCTGAAAACTCCAAATACGAAGTATTAAGCTGTAAATATATAATCTACTGCAGTATAATCTGGCCTTACGCTTCAAATTAGGGAAAAGAGCAGTAAAATTAAGAAAATAAAGAACCGCTGACAATAAAAATATTTTATAAGAAAGAAATAAAATTTAACCTACAGATTCATGGACAACATTGCAGAGGCAAACATTGAAAGCTTTCTTTGCTCCCCTCCCCACCAAAGCATCAGTTAAGATTTGTGGACACCTTGAAGTGATTCTATTTATCTTTACTTATTTCTAGGTAACAGGATTATATAGAAAATAGCTGTTAAGTTTGTTTGTTCACAGTTCACTGAATTGGTGCAGTAACAGCCATTTTGCGAAAAGATCACATTGGGGAAAAGGTTGGTGGTTTACTACCTGACAAATGCAAGGCAGCTGAATATGAATTTTCCGGCGATGGGGCATTTTGCTTCTTGCTTGAGGAAGTAATCATGCTCAACTTCAGCCAAGTTTCTTAATGCAGAATAGAAGGGGATGAAGTAGATGAACTTTTTTTCAGAGGACACTGAGGGCAGGATACAAATGGGTTCTGAAGTTTTTCAGGTCATCCAGCTCACCCACCAGTCTTGATTTTTCGCTACATACATAATTATTTTATTCTTTTTATATTCTTCCACAATGGGAAGATAAATAGGGAGCCTTTTTTGTCTTTTGGTACACTTTCTTCAAAGCTCTGTCTGAATCGCAGTCCCATCATTATATTCTAGCTGAAAAATATGCAAGTTCCTAAGGGCTTTTGACACACAAGCTTCAGAGGCAAGAAGCACCTTGGGAAATCTGAGGTGATTTGGTCTCATGCTATATCAAGTCAAAGAAAAGTCTGATGAGATACTATGTAAATGTTAATGAAATGCTCTCTGAAATGTTAATGGTCTAATCCAGGTGACCAGAAGGAGAGTTTCTGAATAAGTACACTTAAGAAAAAACAGTAGCTATATATTAGCTTTATAACAAATTGCCCAAGTAGTGAAATTATGGAAACAAGCTACTCATTTTATCTACCTGTAACTAAGCTCAAATATAGTTTACAGGATATGTAATAGTAAATTTTACCTTAAAATGGTTTCATATCTATTTAATACAGATAATGGTTTTGGAAAAGATTATTATTATTATGTTGCTCATGTCAAATACTAGTACTTTAAGAAGAAAGGGCTCACAGTATCTAAGGAAGGATGAGAAATTTCCAGAATTTCTACCCTTAATGTTAGAGGCTAGAGTACTTTTGTTGTATTCTAGTGAATTGTTTCAAATTTTGTTAAGAGGACACAGGAGTCTGAGGCAGCACATAGAAAATAAAAATTGCAGAGTACTGGTGGAAGGTTTAATAACCTAAATGATTTTTTCAGATACTTTTTTTGGGGAGGGCAAGAGGTAAAGGTTAGAAACCAATAGTGTAATGAGCATACCAAGAGTGCAGAGCAGCCACTTTTAACTCTGAATCTCAGTTAGCCTCCTCAGTGCAGTGCCAGCTCCATAATGAGTGAGCAGTCCACTCAACCAGGGAACTTAGTGTATTAAACGAATCACGGGATATGGAAACCACTGCTTGTGGAAACAAGCATAGAGACCAGCATTAATGATTAAGTGAGGCAGATAAATAGTGAGACAAGGATGCAGAGGCACACCAGTTGAGATACATCATTAAGCACAATCATCTTTGACAGAAGCAGTTTTGATATTTTAGTACTCTGGTTATGTCAAACCCAGGAACTTAAACATGTTGGAATGGTGTCTTAAGGGCTGCAGCTAATTAACCCAGATCATCTTCTGCAAGTTTCAGACCTGTTGTGGAACAGATCTTTCAGGGTGTTTTACAGATTAAATTGACTGGATTTACAGTGTTACTCTTGAATATAAATATGGCATAAAAGTAGAGCAATCAAATGCATAATTTTCTATGTTATAGTTGTGTAGGGTTTTTAGTCAGTATTTCTACATTTAATGCAGTTGCTCAGTAATCTGCAGGAGTGCATTACACTTTTGTTCTGATGCCTTGTAGTAAATGTGTTTAGGTAAAATTTAAGATGATAAACATACTGTATGAAGTGCAAATAATTTAGAGCCAAGTTCTTCAGAAAATTTATTCTCACAGAGTTCTTGGGTATCTCTTCCTAGAGTAACATTTAGGAGCTGGAACAGTGAACTGACTACAACTTTTTCCAGTTGTAGAAACTCAAGGACTTTAAGATTATTCCCATATTTCTGCCTTTAATCCTTGTTGTTTCAATGTTCTTAGTCTCTTCAGGTTCTTTGCAGAATTCACTATTCCTTTTGTGGTGTCTTTAAATCTTACCTTTACGTATTTTATCAAAACACCCATGTAGTTGAAGTAGCTTTCCACATCTTTTTATGCACATGATACTCTCTTTAAACTAGAATCTTTTTAGAAACACTATGAAATACGATTTCTCTTTACATCCACCAACTGTCTTTGCTTTCTTCATCCTATCTATAATATTACTCTGCAATTAATATCCATCAGCATAAATGAAATAAACATTTTTTGCTTTTATTTGACTTTGGGGATGTCAACAAAATTGAAAAAAAATAGGAAAGCTATATATATATTTAAAAAATCTAGCAATATTTGACATCTGGAGTGTAAAAATCTTATCATTTTTTTCTGTAATACAGACACAACTGATGAACATCTCTTTTTGAGAGATCATTTAATCTAAAACATATAAGCCTTTTAAGCAAACAAGAATTGACTGGGAAAAATACAGATTTGTAATTATTATTTTCAATGACTATGTTAAAATACTTTTACTTGCTGATTAATAGATGAAATTTTTAAATGTCCTCATGTAAATGGGACCAACTACCCAGCCTACTGGAATGTTATTTTCAAAATTGCACTAGTTACTAATCTCCACTTGTTCTTGTGTTTAAGCTGTTAACAATTTTTTTCTCCAACACTTACCCTCCCAAACATATACAACATATTGTATATGTTATAATTGTGTATATATTTACATTGCATGTAATACAGATCTGTGTGTATTTTACACACACACATATCTATGTACACATACACTTTCTTCTTGTCTTCCTTTTGTTAGACTAAACAAGCCACACTGTTTCAATCACTTAGTTTTAAATAGCCTATTTGTCTGTATTACCTAGCAGTCCTGCTCTACATTAACTCTAGTTGAATTAATTATTTTTGAACACTATCAATATCTCACTTTTTATTTGCAAAAATACTCCTCTTGATCCAGACGGAGAATTACTGACTTTTTGTGTAGATGCACAGCAGTGGAATTAAAAATAAGCCTGATTTTTACACTTACTTAACTGTCCAAGTCCTTCCTAGCTCATGAATCCTCTGTTTATATAAAGCTTTCTTATCTCTCAAGGTCTCATACACATAAAATAAGTATCATTACAGAGTTTTGTTTGGGAATCAAATTTGTATCTAACTGGTATAATTAATGCTTAAAATAAGGAAGAGGCAGAATGAATCCATGACTTCATATTTCTTAAGATAATTCTCTGCTGTGTGTTTCCCAATTCTATAATCCTTACCCTTGTAGGAAATGGAAAAGAAGACAATCTGTGTTTGTTAATTGACTTAGCTGGAACCAAACTTGAAACTGTTCAGAAATTGAAAATTCACAGAGAAATGAATAAGGTTTTCTGGACATTACATTACAGATTAATTTGGGGTTACCTCAGAATTAAGTCTCCAAAGCTTTATTCAATGGTCCTACTAGGTCTTCAGTAGCCATCATTATTTTATTTCTTTAAAACACAAACCCCAGCCTATTACAGAGGATCAAAGTCATAGTGATATTCCACAATCACACTAGGCATAACTGGAACAGATACTATATCAGGGGAAAAGTTTCATCAAAAGACCAAACTGAATGAAATCCTGTAAGCTGTTCTTCAAGGCAAAGAAAAGAGAAAAAAGAAGTCTCTTTACCCATGCAAATCCTTTTAGGTCATAAAACATTTATTAAATTAATGCCACAATATAAAATAAGCCCATTTCCAGACCAACCTCAAAACTGCATGCTATCAATAAATTGCCTCTAAGTCTGAAAATTCTGATTTATAAAATGTTTTGACAAACACGCACCTTTAAATCATACAACTTGGCCTCTGAGGAGTCATGTCACTTCTTTTTCATGTCAATTCTCTGCACTGCTGCATTGCCACGATCTGTGGTGGCCACTGGAGCTCAAGTCAGACAGAGCTATCAAATCAATTATAGCAGCCTGCCACTGTCTTACACCGACAACAAATGATTGATAACAAAACCTGCCTACTTTCAGTTCTCATCTGACAGCAACAAAACAGTCCCTGCCTGCTTTTACTGGCATTTGTCATAAATCAATAGCAATTTCATCACTCAGAAAGGTGCTGTCAACTCTACTCAGTCCATCTGGTTTCACTTTACTGTTATAATTTTTAACACATAAACTATTCAGGAAGGTTAATGTATAAAACTGGTTTTGTTTAGAATCTCCTATACACTGGCACCAGAGCAACACTTAGAAAATAGAAAGCATCAATTATTTTTAAAGATGGGAGGAGGAACCAAGAGAATCATGCTCTGTAATTTTAACAATTTATTGACACCTAGCTTTGCTGGGAATTTTCTCTTTATTAGGTAATACTATCATCTGATTCAGAAAGAAATTGCTCTTTTGACCTGTTATTATGGCCTTACAGTAATTATACCTGAAAGTTGAACAGTGAATCATTTAAATGAAACTCAAGACTTTCCAAGCATGAGATGATAGATAAACTCTGTATTTTTCCTATCATGCTCAGCTAGAATGTTAATACTAAAAGAGAAGATCTTTAATGTTCTACAAAGATAAAAAAGAATAATGATAATATTTTAAAATTATTACACTATTTTAAAACACCATCAGTAGTTACAAATATAAGTTTGTATTATATTACAGAATTCACTGGTATACTAAGTGGCACAATGAATTGTGTGGCAACAGAGATGCTACATATCTTAACATATGGATCTGCTTCACATCTAAGTTTCCAAGGCTGATCTGAAAAGAATTGAATCACTAAATGAATTGCAATCTTCCTTTGCTTGAAGCAGTTGGTGAACAGTTCACCTCTCTCGTTAGTGTGAAGCTCTAAACCATGGTATGTATCAGGTTACAGTGTATGCTTAAAGAAATTAAACTCTGTCACACTCAGTTTTCCAGCAAACCACTGTTAAGATATTTCTGCAGAGAGATGCTGTTTTAATGGTTTGTATCTGTGTTTTGGGATGAAAAACATGTTATATTTCCACTGCAGATAACAATGATACTTCTATAGTGGAACTTTATAGCAATGTTATTATTTAAATTGGTAATACTTGCATTGACTAAAATAAATCCTTATGTAAATCACTTAGAAAATTTCTTTCTGATCCATACTATTAATATTATGTAGTTAAATCAGAGAAAATAGTTCCATTAGCACCTAAGTCTTACAGAACAGAACATTAAAGTATGCACTTGTCTTGGGAAGAATATTAATTGATCAATATATAATTCCACTTTTCCTTCTGTAAAAACCCCTCACTCTATCACAAGACATTCCCAGGATTCCCTAAGCTAAAGTGTAAAGATTCATAAAAGAACAAGAAAAAACCCTCAGACTGATTCCTGCAGTTTCTGGGACATGCATTTCTACTAAAAAAGCAAACTAAGAATACCCACACCAACCAAAGCCACACAAATCAGCTGGCTGAAACTCCCTTTCTGATGTTCCTCTGAGTGCTCTGCCACTTTTTTTTTTTAAACAAGAGGCTCCTCTCCCACATTATGGAAAGTCAAAAAATTTCACGTGCTATCTAATGAAAACTTATGCTTACAAAGTCTCACCATTGCCAACCAATTACTTCAGTCTTTAACATGCAGCAAGTCCAACAGAGTAGGAGGTTTTTGGTTTTGTTGTTGTTTTTGTTTGTTTTTAAAGTATCACTATGTTAGATGTACTGAACTCTAGGAATGCATTTAGGGAAATGGGTGGGTTGTTGAGGTGATGGAAGATCCTAACATAGCAATGTAAAACCCAAGAAAAAAATCAACTGATGTTCTCATAAAATGTACACACCAGGAAGGACATGTTCATTTGGGATGAAATCCTAACCTAAATGCTGTTTTATATCCTTCTGTTAGTGTAGGAAAATATGGTAGGGACATGACAAACATATACTGTGCTCTTCAATGCTTAACTTAGCCATAACTAACATGGGAAAAAAAAGTGAAGAAAAAAATTAGATAAAAAATATCCAGGAAATGACTGGCTAGTACTTGCACACCAGACCTTAATACATATTGATGATCATTTGACAGAAAAATACAACAGACATTTCCCTGAAAGTGTAGGAGAATTTATCTTGCTTCTGCCTAAATTGATTCATCATCCTT
Organism: Motacilla alba alba; assembly: GCF_015832195.1. Taxonomy (NCBI): domain Eukaryota; kingdom Metazoa; phylum Chordata; class Aves; order Passeriformes; family Motacillidae; genus Motacilla; species Motacilla alba. The sequence goes on from NC_052016.1 coordinate 68,591,943, forward strand.
TTAAAACAATTTCTCCCGTGACGGCCCCCAGAAAAGGCCACTGAGGGAGATGATCTGGAAAAGTATGAAGTGAAATTAGAACAGCAACTTTTTTCAGAAGTCACTGTGGTAATTTTAATCCTGTTGCAAAATGTGAAACTCCAAAAGAAAAGAAAGAAAATAGGAGAAAAAAAAGCATGAAGAAATAGTATTGGTCCTATGATCTTGAGAACCATGTCAAACACAGTAGCTTTTATTCCCAAGGTATTCAGGGAAGGTGCCTTGGGATTCTGTTTCTCCAAAGGCAGATAAAAAAATTGCCACTTATTGTGGCATGTTTTCACAGGTTATTACAAAAAGAAGGGTTGTATAAAAGATGTGAAAAGAAAGGCTGCAGGCATGTTTTCTTTTGATTCTACTAGCACATCATCCACAGAGAAAATCCTGCACCTCACACAAAAGGCGTATAGATCAATCTGTATCTTCTTAGATTTTATACCCTGACCTAAGGGTTATCTAAATTGTAGCAACTGAGGCCTGAAAACCTTGCAACTCCACCTAAAAAGTAAGCTGATGATCCAATGCAGTGTCTGGATGTCTTGATTAACTCTGTCAAACCCATTTCTCACTGAGACTTAAGTTAGACTTAATCCATTGGGACTGTTCCACTACTCATAGGTATTCATGCATGCAATTTGGGAAAGAGCAGCTAAGCTTTGTGGGTAGGTGACTTGTTTATTTCTAGAAAATTCACAAACATTCTCACACAAAGGAACAAAACTGAATCTGTGTTCTCATCTCCTGGCTAAATGATGAAGTAATCTGGGCGTTGAGCAAAGGCAGTAACATCCATCTCCTTCTTTTGCAATTGCTTTTCTTTTTTTCTCTCAGAAAAGCAAATATTTCATGCCAAACAGAAAGAAATTTCAGTTTTCAATACAATGCAGAAAAATGTACATTTGGGATAAAAGTTATTTTTTCTCTTTGCCTTAGCAACAGAAGAAAAAAAAAAGAGTAGGTACCACAGCTCTACCCCAGACATTTCTCTCAGGCAATACGTTCTCAGACTCCCCATCAAATAACCCATTCCATTACTCCCCCCTTTCCCAAAATACATCTACTGTGTCAGAAGTGTTTCTTGATGGCAGTCAGCCTGCTGTTCAGTGACAGACTCACTTACGGAAGAGTTACCACATTTATTTTCAGCCTAGGATTTCTACTAAATCTTTCTGGGTATCACATTACAACTTTAACAACAATACTCCCCCTTCCTCTCCACCACACAAAAAGCCCTGAAAAATCCCAACCAACTAAGCAAACACCTCCTGCTCCCAAATTCCCAAACCTAAGCCAAACAAAACCCTCACTTAGCAGTCAGTTTCAAACGTTTTCTTGGAGTTGAAGGAAATTATCAAGTGATAGGATTGGATGTTATAAATAGGTCTATATGCACGGACTGAAAAAAAAAGCAGAAAAACAAATATTCTGCCTTTTAAGTTAGTTGATATGGTACAATGGTGATACAAATCTTGGTCATCTAAAAATACTTTAACCAGTTTTAACTGTGAGCAATTTTAACCTTCTAGAAACAAACATACATGATGTCATTCTTTGATGAAATTTTTAAGATTGAATGTAATTGGCTATTGTAAGGATTCGTTTCTGGTATGTAAAGACACGTGTCTTTAAATACACATTTAGAGTTTAGTACAACTCACATTTGAAACTACAGAGAATGGCTATTTGTGCAGGAAAAATGAAGTGTGCTACTACTACAGAAATGCATTGTTATGTTATGACCTCTTGATAAAAAAAACAGGGACAATATCAGTTTTCTGTTGTTTTCCTGAGAGGCAATTAGAGCACCTGTGGTATTAGTAGTCACCTGTATTCCTAAATAAATAAATTTTAAAAAATTAAGTGCATCATGGCAAGTTCCCCTAGAGCTGAACCAGTGTTTGTTTTCCATATTTACCTTCTAAGCCCTACTGCTCTTCACCAACTGCCAGAAACACCCATGACTGTAAAGCTTTGCTGAATGTGCAACAGTTTTGTAAACCCAGCAGCAGCTTCTTATGGTCCTCCCCTCAGGGAACAAGGGTGTTTTGCCAGAACAAGGTTTGGGGAATCTCTGACACTCATCTGGCAGCTGCAGTCCGGGAGCTGTACTCATCCCTGGGTCCTGCTGCCATCGCCATGGCAACCTGGGTTGCCCGGACGATGTGGCGGCTGATGCTCCCAACAGCAGCTTGGGCTTGTGCACCCGTTCAGCCGCCCTTCACATCCCTCCTCCTTCATTTTCCACTTTGATTCATAGGAACTGGGTTTTCTTCATTCTCCTGTTATCCTTCCTCATAGTCTGTGGCACATCCAGGTCAATTTTAATAAGTAGGAACAGCTAAAATACCTTTATTTGCTCCTTCCCTTACACAGACATAAAAATACCTGGAATACAGCCAGACAAGCAAACCCAAGAAGTCACTCCAAATATGCTAATTTTTTTCACAGGTGGCTTACATTTCTTTCACAACAACTGATGGGGAGAAGAAAAGATTTATCCCTAAATAACAGAACTGCTATGGCAATGGAGTAAAAGCAGCAATAAGGGTGGGCAACAGTCTGCATGGTGAGCCAAGATAAGAGGAAACATAATTTAATTATCCCAAAGCACATAGAGTTGTTAATTTGAGCTGAATCTGAATTAACTGAAAATAGTGTACCAGAAAATAAAACACGTAAATAAAGTGATTCAGAAGCACTCATCAAAACTTTTATCCCAAACAAAACAGCGAACTTCAAGCTGCTTTTTCCTGTTGGGCCACACATTTAAGTCAGGAAGCTGCTGTGAGTTGTTAAACCTTTGAAAACACCACAGACTTGTTACTGTTTGGGTTTTTTTTAATGCTTATGAGTTTATCAAATGCAAACTCCACCCAGAAAAATGGTTATAAACAGTCCTTCAGGTGACTCATGCTAACACAGTGGGGCCACTGAACTTGCTAGTATACAAATACCCACCCCAAAAAATGAGCATATTTCAAGACTTGAAGAATCAGTTTGACTATGATGTCACCTGCCACATTTTTGTACTGTATGCAGGGAAAACATAAAGAATGTAGATACTTAACTGATTTCTTTCTACAAAGGAAGTGCTTTATTTTCTCTTTTTTTTTTTCACATGAGGAGAATGACCATTATCAGAGTAAGTTTTAAAAACTGACTCAGAAGTTTAAACACAATCTCATTTCTAGCCCCACTGTTTGTGTGAAATAATTTATTTTTATATTTCTCTTCATATTCAAATTATCAAAGGAATGAGCACAAACGAAACAATTTCTAAAAAATAACAAGAAAAACCTATAAACTTTTCTTTTTCTTTAAACAAACAGACCTCTTCCCCAAGTCCTAGTTGCAATTATTGCTATTGTGTTAGAAATGAAACCTTTAGGTTAACTACAATTGTGATGAAGAAATATGAAAATTTTTATCAAAAGTGTCTATAGTAGCACTTGGGTAATTTTTATATTATCTTGTTGTGGCTCTGGATGACAGTCTTATTAACTTGCTTTAAGGATTAATCAGTTCAACAAATAATATTGGTTAGACCACAGTGTTTCTTGTTTCCTTAAACTGCTGAAAATGTAATTTGCCAACACGGAGAAATAAGAAACATTAACTGGAAAACTATTTTGAAAAAAAAAAATCCCAGAGAAATCACTGCTTCTGTTTGATTGATGCACTGTGATCCAGGAAGTTTCAAGGTTGACTCAATTTTTTTGTTAATAATTAATGGAATTTTATTTACAAAAATGTAAAATGGAAAACAAGTACAGATACTTCCCATGAATACATATTACAACAGAGCATCTCTCGTGCATTGATCAGTAATGAGTTATTATATGCACTCCAATCATAAATCCCAGTGGAAAGTTTAGCTGATAGAAGTTCTATTCTTAGGCTGACTTAATAAGCCTGGACTGATTTACTGAGTAAATTGAAAGATATTTCAGCTTTCTTGGGTGAATTTGTTCACTCCCACATACCCACTTCTGTGCAAGTTTAAGAACTAAACATCAAACCCAGCACTGCTCATATACCTTAAAGTTAAGTAACTCCTTAAAGACAACAGGTAAAACATCTGTTAAAGTATGTTACTTTCATCAAACTGAGGAAAGATTTCAAAATGTACTGAAAATGGCATAATCTCAAAGCTCAATTTTAATGTCTGTGATACACCAGATATGAGCTTGTTAAAAGACATTGAAATACCTATACTATACTATACCTATACTATAGTATACCTATACTATTAGTATTATGCAGTATGAAAACTACCAAGCGCTTTTTGTCCTAAAGATATGCAGCAGTATTTAATACTGCAGAGAAGCAGCTTCATCACAAGCAAACACTTCAAGAGCAACATATTTTTCTCATCAGTATACCTCATGCAAGTGTACTAAGTATATCATTAGCTCCAAAATCTGAAAATATTGTTTAGGACAGCAATGCTGCAGCACTGTTCTCCAAATACAAAGCACCATGAAGTAGACTTCTTCACTAGCTTGTTCACCATATTCCAAGAAAACTAACAGATTATAAAATTTTATTGCACTCAACTTAGTTTCTGAAGGTAGACAATTTGATGTAAAGAGAATTCTACATTAATAACTAAAAAAAAAAAAATAATTAAGGCTGACATCTGCAATGGAAGCCAAGAACATAAGGCAGTGCAGTGCACTCTTTACTAGCAAACACACTAGCAGCTTAAGAAAAGCTTTCCCATTTCTCACATTTTCCTATTGTTCTCCCTAACTTGTTTAGTTTAGCTTTGAAAAAGCCAAGCCCTGGTAGATTAATTTTAGTTCAAACTTTTTTTCCATATGAAATACAGCTAGTACTTTTGTTAAAAAGTGTGTTCTTGACCAAGTAAGTTTTCTTATCACTTACAGAAGTGTATTACTGTAATGCAAACATTGAAATAACTTTCACTATGTCAGTGCAGGCTAAAGGTATAAAGATTTTTAAACTAAAAATAAGAAGCAATGCCAATTTGTTTGGTGACATTTTTCAAATGGGCTAAATTAAAGCAAAGAGGTACTAAGTATAAGAAAAAAATACCCTGCAACTACTCAATGCACTGGCATTGTCGAAGTACAGATGAAGAAAATCTTGTTTGACTGCATGGTGCAACCCCAGAGCTAGCAGATCCTTAAGTGCATCTTATAGCAATGTCTGAGCAAAAAGAGATTCTGAGTGCCACCCAGTTTTGGATGAGAGATCTAAGCATACAATGTTTGGATCTCACTCCACACCTTTACCTCAGAACTTTAAAAGGATGTAAAACTGTATGGCTATTTAATTTAAAAATATTTCATGACTTTTGGACAGCACATTACTATAAGTTATTGCTGACCTGTCTCTCATTTAGCTTTAAGCAGTTAGGACATAATTTTTTTTAATGCATCACTCTGGACTTTCAGTTACTAGAAAAATAATAAAAGTGCATTTTGTGTTAGTACAACGTTCCCAGAAAATATTAGCTGAAGGTGCTTTGCAGCATTTCTGCTTGCTTAGTTCCTTCAATGTGCACAATTTCACCAAAGCATTATTATTAATGTGAGTGTAAAAGACTTCTATAATAAGTAATATTCTCATTTTTAGACCACAGAACATTTTATAGTTTATTGGCACAGGTCAAAAATGCTCTCTTTATTAGGCTAAACCTGCAGTTACAGACTGAAATAGGAGTAAAATATTTTAGCAACTAGAGTTAAATGGTCCTGTTGAATGTGCTAATGTCCTACAGGTCTGATAAAGGAGTAAGAAAGATGGGTTAGAATAAGAATGCTATGAGATGTGGTTGGGGACAAGAAAAACTATCATCAGGTATCATTCATATGGTTTCTGATGTGAATAGCAAGGAAGAAAAAAGATCTGTGAAGGAAGATCAGAAGCCGAACCAACAAATTATACAGCCAGTAGTATCTACAATTAGAAAGTCATTATCAGTTCATTTTTTTAACTTCTAATATTAAAGATAACCCTTTTTCTATTTGATGGGCATTGGAATGTGGAAAAGGAAGAAATTAATTCCACTTCAGCATGCTTTGTTTCCTGTCCCATAGGAAGCAACTATTCCAAATAATATAATCCAATCTTAGACTGCAAGATTCCTGTATTTTTGACCCCACTGAAACAAATACAAGATTTTATAATAGCAGATCTCACTACATAACAAGTTTTCAATAAAATGATCTCAGAGCAACTGCTGTTAGGTGGATAAACAGAGACTGAGTAAGCTCAGCGGAGAGTAATTGGCTGTGTCCTGTTTTCAGTCAGCAGCTGGCAACAGAGAAAGAACAGACTTAAAGCACTGGGGTAAGCTCAGAGACTGATTAGTCAGGAAGCTATTGCTAAAGGCAGCAAGAGTAGGAGCTATCCCAGGAGCTCTCTCACAGCAGTTTTCTCTGCCCTGTGAGACACAACTGGAAATCCCTTAATGCACTCTGCCCTTCATTTATTTTTGCTACTGGACATTTGAGAGCATTTAAGAATGTTACTTTTTTGAGTAGTTGCCTGATGATGGATCACACAGAATTAAAATGATTTTATATTTCTTAGAGAAAGGGGAAGACTACCATCTACAGTACAATTATAAAACTAGGGATTACCTGACAGCAAAGTGCTTTTTATTCTGTGCTGAATGGCCAAAATGGAATTTGCAACTACTCACACATCAATCCTGATTTACTCTTTATGCTGAAACTAAGAACTCACCTTGCATTCCAGGAAGGCTGCATAACTTAAAGCCACACTACTGATCTATTTACTTTTAACCCAGTTAAATAAAGCATGAGTAGATAAAAAATTATTATTATTGCACTAGCAGTGTAACACAAATTACACAAGCATACTGTATAGTAAAGAAAAACAGACGAGTATTAAAATACTAGAATTCGGACGCATAACAAAGCCATCCAAAGTTAATGTAAATTTTGTATGCATGCATGTAAGAGAATCACATTTTTTTGCCCCTCAGAAGCACTTGTATCATTCATTATCTAGGACAGAATACGAACTTAAAGAGCAGCTATTCAGCTATTCAAGCTATTGTTCCATTTCCAGTATTGAGTGTGCTGTGTCCTGTTTTATTAACTTTATAATAAAAAGTTTTAGTTCTCTAAAGAGACCTAAACCATGAACAGAGAACTAAACATGAGAACTAAAACATGAACAACACTTATCAGGTCTCTCGCCTCAAGCACTTTAAACTGGAGGCATGAAGTCATCAATTATTAACAATTTATATAGGCTAACTCCTGCATAGGATGGGTATATGCCTCTCTCTAGCCACTACGAGGAGCCTAAACACTCTAAACTGTGCATCTGTTTATGAGGTATTTCATCTCTTCAAGAGACTAAATACAAAGATTAATTTGGATTACTCTGATTTACTAGAGTAATTAACATTATAAAGCACTTCATGTGTTTAGTGCTTTGATTCTACCTTTCAATGCAATTGTAGATGTCTGTAAAGAGAGCCTGGAGATCTCAGTTTAAGAACCAAACAATGCAAATTGTGAAAAATTTCACCCATCTACCAGCAGGGTGGGAAGGAGGATCCTGTAAACTACAGGCCTGGCAGCCTGACTTCGGTGCTGGGGAACGTTATAGAACAGATTATCTTGAGTGCCATCACATGGCATGTGCAGGACAACCAGGGCATCAGGCCCAGCCAACACAGGTTTAGGAAAGGCAGGTCCTGCTTTACCAACCTAATCTCCTTTCATGACCCAGGTGACTGATGAAAGGCTGTGGATGTAGTCCACACAGACTTCAGTAAGACCTTCAACATTGTCTCCTCCACCATTCTATTGGAGAAGATGACAGACCATGGCTTAGAGAGGGTGCACTCTTTGCTGCATGGATGGTCAGGCCCAGAGAGTGGTGGAGAAAGGAGCTAAACCCAGCTGGCAGCCAGTTGCTAGTAGTGTTCCCCAGGGCTCAGCACTGGGACCAGTCCTGTTTAACATCCTTACTGATGATCTGGATGAGAGCATCAAGTGCGCCCTCAGTCAGTTTGCAGATGACACTGAGCTGGGCAGGAGTGCTGATCTGCTGAAGGTCAGGAAGTTTCTGCAGAAAGATCTAAACAAGCTGGATCAATGGAATGAGGCCAATTGTACGAAGTTCAACAAGGCCAACTGGTGGGTCCTGCACCTGGGTAACAACAACCCCTTGCAGCACTACAGGCGAGAGGCAATGTGGCTGGAAAGCTACCAAGTGGAAAAGGCCCTGGGGGTGCTGGTTGACAGCAACTGAACATGATCCAGTGTGTGCCCAGGTGGCCAAGAAGGCCAATGGTATCTTGGCCTGTGTTAGCAATGGTGAGGCCAGCAGGACCAGGGCACTGACTGCCCTCCTGTACTCAGCAGTGGTGAGGCACTCAAGTCCTCTGATTGTTTGTGGGTCCCTCACTGGCAGAAAGATGCTGGAGCATGTCCAGAGAAGGGCAATGGAGCTGGGGTTGTTTATCCTGAGAAAAAGGAGGCTCAGGGTAAACTTTATCACTCTCTAGAACTCTATCACCTTCAGCGAGATGGAGGGTGGCCTCTTTTCCCAGGCAATCAGCAACAGGACAAGAGGACACAGCCTCAAGTTGCACAAGGGTAGCTTCAGGTTGGACACCAGGAAGAAAATCTTCACTGAATTGGTGGCAAGGCTTTGACATGAGCTACCCAGGGAGGCGGTAGGGCCACCATATTTGGTAGTGGTCAAGAGATTACTGGATGTGGCACTTAGTGCCATTGTTCAGTTGACATGGTGGTGTTCGATCAAAGGTTGAACTTGATGTTGTTGGAGGTCTTTTTCAACCTTAATGATTCTGTAAAAACCCAAGCAACCCAAAACCAAAGCTACTTCCCACTCACCTCCGCAAAGTTTAGGATCAAAGGAAAGCAGGGGGCACTCTATTAGCTTCCAGAATTTATTTTGACACAGCTGTCTTTTAATGTTTTCTCAGTTTATAAATACTGATCAAAACAATGTCATCCACAAGCTCCTCCCTCAGCCTAATAGCCTAATTTGGCATTGTGTTCATATGAGTTAATCAGCAGATTTGGGAGCATTAGATTGACTCAGACAGCTCTTGAGCTACTGATGGCAGAGTGAAAGATTAGATACCATAAAGTTCACTTTATCTTGGAAAAGATGGATCAAAGGAGATATTTACGTTTTAAAGCATAGGAAGAAAAAAATATATATTCAGTTTCCCTTGTCTGGTAATGACAGCAATAAAACGTACCCACTGAAATAAGAATATGTCCCCAGATTAATGTTTTTGTGCTGATGCACCAAAAAGAAAGCAATTTTGGCAAGGAATTGAGAGTATTTGGGGATTAATCTCTGCTTTTGAAACTAAGGCAACATTAAAAAAAATCACCAAATATAATTGTGACCACAGTAAAAAAACAACCAAAATCAGAAAATACCAACCTTATACAAAGCTATAAAAGCAGCAGAGGCACCACCTTTAAAACTTATTTTTCTGGCTAATATGTAATTGTAGTAGCTCAAACAGCTGCCTTTCAGGTAAGGTACACAACCCTGATATTAATTTCTTCTGTTGTTAATACATTTAGTTACCAAGCTAAAAGACCAGTAAAACTTAGGTGCCAAACTTAAACTGAGTAATGAAAGCTCTCACTCAGCTTTGTTTAACCCTGGTTCATCAAGATTTATTGTTCCCTCAAGGAGAGGATTTAAATCATGTTTTCTATATCCCTGGAAAGTTCCCTTCTGTTCATTAGCCCCTCTGCTCACAGAGTGCCACTATAAATAACAAATGTTAGTGAGTCTACTGATTCAAATAATCATAATGGATGGGAACGGATGGTAATGATCCCTGCCACATTCTTGGACATGCTTCTGAAACTGCATAGCTCGATTAGGTGTAGTACACAGATGCCCAAATATCTTCTGAACTCCTCAAACTGTGCTGTGATATCCAAATTTGTTCCTGACCTAAAAGCTATCCTGCCTCAAGTATACAAAGTAGACTGTCTAGAACCAATTCAAGTGTTTTTATGTGCACTGTATTATAATGCACCATGTACACTCATCTCTTTCAAATACAAGGAAACAGGCTTAAAGCCTAAGAAAACAGATAAAAAGAAATACCTCTGGAATAATTATTTGTCTGTGCTGAAAATCTGCTGAGATTTCATTCCATTTCCCTGTTTATGACACTAAGTAGTCCTGATGTTATCTTTTCAATTTCTTATTTTATCATTTTGCTGTGCTACAAGGAGGGAAAAAAAATCATGAACTGCAAGCTTGAATAGTGCAGAATAAATTCACTCTTAGTTTTCCAAATCCCAGTCTTTAGATTTTTTTAACACCTATGGTAAATATGGTCAAGTTTATAGGGTAAGGAAACAGCTTTTATTTCTCTGGTATATGGAATTAATATCAGAAGACAAAAAAAAACCATGATGAAAACTCTTTCCCCCATGGAAATAAAGACCATCACCATTACAAACAAAGTCTTCTTTTGAAGACATCATGACAAATTATTGTAACAGAAAGACTATGCTGCTAACTAGACAGTTATAGTCTCTCAAAGAAGGAAGCATATACTAGTTATCCTCCAGGAAGTAAAATAATCTAGAAAATTGCATAGACTTCACATAGTTCTTCTGTTTGGTTAAAACAATTTTGCTTTAAAAAGTTGATGGCTATTTTTTTTAAAGCAAAAGATTACCATGCCAAGGATAAGAGCCAAACTGCTTCACAGTGCATGCTGAAAGGGAACAGATTGATTAGCCCAGTATATTCCAAAATCCAAATATTCTTTCCCAAAATTACTTAAACTGCAGCTACCCATCTTGGATTTGTAATTTACCTCACCATAAGAAAAGAGGATTTGCAGACCAACCTGCTCACACTATTCCAGATCATTGAGTGGAAGCATGGCTACCACCTTTCCTCCTGCCATTCAAGCAAGAGCTGCATTTGACTCCTGTATTTCCTTCCTTTATCACTCATGATCTCCAGGTTTGAGCCAAAAGGCCTTCTCAGGATTCAGATTATTTTGCTGGATGATTGATGTGTGGTGGAAATACACAAGACATCAATTTTTTGAATGAAACAAGATACTGGATTTATCAAGCAACTCACAGGCACAAGCACTAATTCTGATACAACTGAAGTGCCAATTTCCCTTTAGAGTATTCAAAAACTTGAAAGTAAATCTTCCAAGTGTTCCCACCCCAACAAAAGGGAGACGTTAAAGATAAACTTGTTTTCTCTGCATGCTTGCACCTTTGCAGAAGATTGGCTATAAAGAAAAAAGTCAGGCAGAAACATAACTCCAGTTCTACACAACATTTTTGTTCTGTTACAGCAACCACTGAGGAAAAAAAATGAAACAAAATTCTCCCAAAGGAGGAAAAATTCCAGAACATTAATAGAATACATTCACTAACATGACAAAAATAGATGACTTAAGAAAAGTGCTTGCAGAATTTAATGAAAAATGTTTTGTGCTTTCTCTAAATCTTTTGAATTCTGACTGACTAAACAATGTTGCATTAATCAGACATCACTGGAGTCACAGAACAGACTCAGGTCAGGAATCATACTCTGTTAGGATCTCAGATTTTGTCCCCAGTGAAGTGTTTAACCACAGAAAACTCATTTTTAATGTCTAGCTGATGAAAATTTCCTACCTAATATTTCACTTGTGGTTCATTTGTGGTTTCTTTGTGAAAGATAACCCCTTTAAGAAAACATATATGTGTATCTATCAAGCTATTTTTAAAAACCCACAATATAAAGAGCTTTATGGCTGTTGTTCAGCAAATCTGCTACTCAGATCAAATTTCTAAAAGCCTCTGAAGAATGAAGCAGAAGTTTAGATACTACTTATTCTTAACATTCAGAAAACAGAAATGAAACAGACTGGAAAATTTATACCTAAAATCTTGTTTAACAAATATGGAAGAGACTTGAAAAGTACTCTGAGAAGTGACAGAATCTCTTTGCTATACCTATCAACTTGGTAATTGTCTTTGAATGGGAAGTTCTGTGTGACTAAAATATGAAAAGACAAATATGGATAAATTGCTGGTAATTTACAGCTCCCTTTGCAGATTTAAGATTTCCCACTGATAAATTTTCAGCTGACTGATTTGAATATATAACTTGCCTGCTGTAGCTTTTGGAAATCCGGTTCCCTACCTAGGCTATTATGAAGCTGACATTTACGGTATGTGCAATTATGGAATATACAGTGTCACTGCTTTCAAATGTCACCTCTTTGCTACTGTTCTTATCTTGCAGAAAGTGTCCTCGCCTCCCTTGAGAGCTGTGATCTTATTCAACTAATACCAATGAACACTGGCAAAATATTTACAAAAGCAATTAGCTCTTCCGAGTGTCTAATTTGACATCTTCAAAGGGTCACATGATAAGGTCCACCTTGTCCCAGGGTAGTACTTAAAATTTTTACTCTGAAAAACCTTGGGTTCTCCTTTTTGTCTACATTATGTTCAGATATAATGCTATATGTTAAGACACAGGGTGAAGGATATGCATACAACCCCACTCATGAGAGTGGATAAGGCAAATCTCACAAGACTTTAATAAAATAGAGACATTTTTTGTAGGATTACAATTCCTCCTCACCTTTCTAAATACAGGTTGCCAGTGTGTGTTTAGCTTATACTAAGGGCAAGATAGCATTCTTTTCTGTTTAGATCAGTATTTTCACAGAAATAATATGCAATAACTACTAATTTGAAGTACCGTTTTGCACTCTTGACAGAGACTACAACCATTTTTCAGCATTCGGCACTTTAAAATAAATAAATGATTAAATAAATGAGTGGTTTATACTTCTCCATGTCAGTCTTTATTTCAAAGAACCTTCTGATGGAAAAGGCCCCCCGCAAAAAAAAATTCTCATTTTTCATTCTAAACTCTTCTTGCTGGCTGCCATCCTTTCTGAGTAGGAAATTTTCTTCCTTCTAACATTAAATTATGAGTGTGAGAGACTGCTAAAAACTCTGCATCAAAATTGATCTTTTTCCTAGATATTTTGGAATGAAAATTCTTCAGGGATATTTTTGTGATGGTATGTGTTTTCAACTGCAGCAATGTAAAAATAGTTCTAATGAAAGAAATAAAAATGTGTAAATTCACTTCCCTTGTCTGGATACTATTTTTTCTTTCCAGACATGCAAAATTGACTTTTATGGTCAGTTCCTTTGAACTCTGCTGTATGCTCTAGGAAAAAAAAATATAATAAACAGTGTAGATGGTTCCAGGGGAATTATTTCTGTTAGAATAAGCAGCAATTTTACTTGACCTATGAAGTCAATATTGAAGTGAAGGTTTGGTCTTAAAATGGCAACATCTGAGAACCATTTTTTAATAGAAATCCTATTAAATGTTTTCCTTTCATAACAGTGCCTACAGTTATTCCACGTCTTCCACTGAGAAAACTTGTCTACTGAGTAAAACTTCACAAAACTTAACAAAAATTTTCTCCACCAGAGCTACTGATGTTCTGTGATCACATGGCTAAACATGCACAGTGCCTTGAAAGCAGTATCTACTGTGAAGGACTGCTAATGCTCAAGAGGGTGCCTTTACTGCTAACATGTTCTGGGGAAAAAGTTATCTTCATGGGTAGCTTCTTCACTGTTAGGTACTTCCTAATGTTCCCTACATACAGTTGAGGAAAAGACAGCCACATACACAGACTTAAGGAAAAATTAGGTTGAAATGCCAATCATAGGTTGCTGTCACATACAATGATGAAACAAAAATGACCTCTATGTGGTCACACAGTTTCAAGAATAAGATGAGCTTGAGCTCACTGTCAGCTTCACTTGTCAAAAATAAGGTAGCAGAGACATTAATATGAATATCAGATGACACTTCTATTATAAATACGAGATGAAAAGAACTGCACACATGAAAAAAGGGTTTCTTTATGCTTAATTGGGACAGAATGACTTTAGGTTTTATTTACCAGAAGTCTTTAAAATGCTTCAGAGTAGATGTGGCATGAAAATTATTCTACTGTGTATAGATTTACTGAACAAACAGCTATAATAATTACAACCATCTCTTACCATGGAAGTTTGATCTCAATATAGAAACAAGACCTTTCTGTCACCTTTAGAAATGTAGTCCACAATGCAATTACTGATTGTGACAGAAAGATTTCTTTCAACCTCTGCAGTCTCAAAAAGCAATCTGTATTTTTTTGCTTGCATTTTATTATAGCTTTTCTTTACTCATAGCACTTTTAGTATGATCAGCTTGTAAAGATAAACTCTTTCTGCTGCATTTGAGGTATATGTTTATATGCAATCAAAGCTGCATCTCAAATTTGTATTCATGCAATTCAGGTAGCATTAGCTTGGCTAATGCTACAGCAAATAAATGCGTAGCCATAGCAGCAGAGAACTTGATGCAGGCTGCAAAACCTGACCAAAAAACTTAGTGAATAATGCAGCTTTCTGTGCTGCAGTGGGCTCTGCCCTGCCTTGGATATGCTGCTCCATGTATCTGGACTTGGGTAGCTTGAAGTAAACATACAAGCTGCAAATATGCCTTGACTCTTGTTGTAAATAACTAAAAAACTCAGATCAGCCATAGCTATTAGCTGCTTGAAATTATCTTCTAATGTGCAAAATCCTGATCACTGAAAAATTACGTGCTTTCTTCTTCTTCCTAAATAAAATGAAAGAGCTGCTATGTTAGATGCTATTGAATCCTAAGCACACCACTAAAACTATACCAATACTTTGCTTGTGTCAAACAATGCTCTGAATTGGAATTACGGCAAAAGCATGTACCACAATATTTACTGTAGTCCATGGTCCTTTGCAGTTGAAGCAAACTGTAACATTAATACATAGTTTTGCACATAGATGTAATTCAGTAGGTAATTAAAAAATAAAAAAACACTATGAATGGGAATGAAATATACCAATTGTATCTATATCCACTAAAATCTAGTGTATATTACTTGCATTCTTAAGGCAGTAAAACACTTCCAAGACCCAGCAATTCTCAATGTATATTACTTCTGTTAGTTATGCAGCAGGAATTTTTCTCCACAAGAAATATTGTGATTTGATGGGCCTTGTCACAAGCGTTAAAAATACAACTGGTAATTCTGCTCACAAAAATAGAGCAGATTCAAACTTGACAAAACCTACGTATCACAGAATCATGAAGTTGGAAGAGCCTTTCAAGATCATTGAGTCCAACCCATGCCCTAACACCTCAACTAAACCATAGCACCAAGTGCCACATCCAATCTTTTTTTTAAACACATATTTTTTTAAACACATATCATGTTAGAAAGAGGCAATCTGTTCAATAACAGAAGAATGCAGTAGGATTGAAAATAACACACATTCAGCTGCCGTGGAATGTGGCATGAGAACGAGCACTCTTTTTTAATTAGAAGTACCAGCTGAACACTACCAGAGCTTTCAGACGAGCTCAACAGATCACAAAGAGAAAAACTGCCCACGCATTAGCCTGCATTTCACTAAATTTATTATTGCTCTTTTTTTTTTCCTTAAGCAGTCTATTTAGTTAAAGGAAACAATTCCAGTTCTCAGTTCTAGACCTGAGCAGTGCTGGCTTGCCCCTCTGCATTACTTTGTTTTACAGAGTTTGGCTAAGCCTGAAAAGCAAATGCACTATAGTTTGATACCTTGTGTAGCATTGTACTGAAGGTGACAGTGGCAATGGTTAGACAAATTTCCTTCCTGCTTCCATTTATATGACAGCTATGGAGAAAGTGTGCATTCAGGCTGCATTTCTTTCCCTTGTCATGCCCCATGAGATATGGAACCAGTTTCCTGTCCTGTGTTTGTGTGGGATAGAGTTAATTCCCTTGCTAGTAGCTGGTACAATGCTCTGTTTTGAATTGAGTCTATGAAGGATGTTGATAACACACCAATGTTTTAGGTGTTGCTCAGCAGTGCCTACCCTAAGTCAAGAATTTTCAGGTTCCCGTGCTCTGGGATGCTCACATGCTTTGCATGTACCCTGCCCAGTGGGCAGAGGCACAATAAACTGAGGGAGAACATAGCTGGGACAGCTGGCCTGAACTGGCCAAAGGGATTCTCCATACCATATGGCATTAGGCTCAGCATGCAAACTGAGGAAGCTGGTCAGGAGATGCTGATTGCTAGGAAGAGACTGGCTCAGCATTGGCCCACAGTGATGAGCAATTGTGTTGTGTATCACTTGTTTCTCTTGTGTTTCATTCCTCTCCCTCCCTCTACTTTTTACTCCTCCTTCTCCTCCTTCTCCTCCTCCTCATCATCATTATTATTATTATTATTATTATCCGATTTAAATTATTACACTGTTCTTTTCTCAACCCATGAGCTTTACCAATTTCCATCCCACCAGGGAAGACAGAGCGTGTGGCTGGCTGCAAGGCACTTAATTGCCAACTTGGGGTTATAACACTATTTATGCTTGGATCTGATTTGGTTTCCACTTTTGTAAGAGAAATATCTTTAATCACAAAGATGAAACTAGATTTTTTAATTTGGTTGGTTGTGTTTTGAAACAGAAGAGATTAGTTAGAACTTGATGGCACCTGCCCAACAGAGATTACTTCACTCAAAAGGATTCAGGACAGCCATTTCAAGTCATGGCTTGTAATTCTTTTTGACTGTATGATGAATCCTAGGTATGAATCTGCAGTGTGCATTAACAGAATATTTCTACTGTAAGTGAACCTGTCAGTCTCAGCAGAATAAACAGTAACCAAACCAGTAACCAGTCAACCTAAACAGCCAAAACCAGTATAAAAGCAAATGTGCAAAGTGCTTGAATTGCTACTTAAGGACTTTCAGCAATCTCCACATATTTTAGCTTTACAGTAAGACAGTGGGTTTTTTTTCCCTATGATATAAAATTTGGCATCCATTTGAAGTTTTATGCTGGGAAAAAAATAGCAAATTAGGAACAACCAAGCCAATACTTCTGTCTAATAACATATCCCAGTTTTTCTGAAGTCACAGACTTCTTGCTTGGTCTATAAACAATAGACCACTATATAGAGCACTAATCACTTATTATACACATATAGATAGAAAGAACAGGCTATTGAGCATGCATGTATGTATATATCAGATATAAAGTGCAAGAAAAAAATGATACAGAGAACAATACTGACAGACATTGTTGAATGCAGAAAATTAAAGAAACTTTATCATTATAATTCCTATCTTGACTAATCGCATAAACTTTTTTAAGGTTATTATTATTATTATCCAAAATTGACTTTGACACTCAGAGTCTAGCATTCATTCTAGACATTATGTAACCTAAATGGCCATATACTTTTACTAAAAAGGAAAAATAGGCTTTGAATTCACCATAATCTACACCAGGTTTGGTGCTCTATTTGGCTCAAGATAGTAAGATGTAACACATAGACATTGTGACAAGTGTCAACAAATCAAAAACATGCTAATGAATTCCTTAAAATCAAGCTCAGATCTGTACTAGCCTGTTTCTGAGCCAACAAGACAAGTGAAAGAAACATTGAATTCATTTTAAAATGTCTTAGAATGAGACTGTCTCAAAATGCTCTATGGAAAAACTGACTTTGGTAAAACAACAAGAGATCCAAGAGTTTACTTTTACTCTTCTCTCCAAATTAGATATCTGAACTTCAGACTTTAGCACCATATGATATCAATCTGATGTACAAATCCATCCATGGTTTAGACTATGATTTTTTAGCATTAACATTTTGGTGAATGCTTGTTTTTGTTGTTTTGTTTTTTAATCTGAAACATGGCCATAATGTTTGACCAAAGGCAGTTAAGTTTGAAAACTGGAAGATACAAGTCTGTCTACAGATAGATACCTAGATGGAATGTGCTGATAAGAAGCAGTATTCAATATGAATGCTCTTAAAAGCAGAACCACTTACAGGATAAATTCAGATATGCTCTATAGTCATTACTTAAATATCAATATGTTATGTGCTAGACAAGTAACTGTCAAATAGACCTGATTTCTCTTTGATCCAATTTCTGTAATTATCGACAAACTGTCCTTTGAGATCTAGTTTCTTCAATTTTGTTTTTATATGCCAAATTCAACAGGTTTGAGTTGGTTTTTTGCTACACTCACTTAGAGAAATAAACACACATGAGGTAAAATTAATGTAATCAATTTTATGACATCTGCTTCATAAAATCCGCAGTGCATTTAAATATCAAAAATAGTGCAATCTGCTTTAAAAACTAAGAAAGAAGATATTTTTCCCCCCATTATTCGACTTTCTCTTTAACAGAAGGACTACAGATATAAACTTTTTCCTGAGACCACTAGCCATGAGCAACTGAATCACTCTGAACTCCTCAAGCTTAATTAAAACACAGCCAATATAGTAATATTCTGTAGAGTGACTATCTAACAAAGCTAACAGGCACCCACACCTGCACTGTAACTTGCAGGAACAAGTCCTACTGATTACAGTGAGATAGTTCAGCAGTTTAAAAATAAACATTTACTATAACTTTGTTCAGTCAACACTCCTTTTGAATAAATACTGATAAAAATAGCCATTTACTGATAAATAGCCGATACTGATAAACAATAAACCATTCCAGCTATAGCACCAAGAAAACCAAGACAAAGAAACACAGACTGAATGCCAGAAGTTCTCAGATTCAGTATAATAGGCACTTAGTAACTAACACTTGAAATATTACACAATCTCTCCTTTCTATTACAATTCCATAAACCCTAAAAATCTTGCACTATGATTCTTAAGGATTATAAAATTACTAAAATTTAAAAACATAATCAAAATTTAAATCAATTAAAATCCCACAAAAGACAGAAGAGCTTTGCAGAGGAATCAGTAAGTATAGTTTCAGGTTGTAATATTCAAATGATTCTTAAAAAGCAAGTTCCAATGTGGTTTAGTACTCCACTAATGTAAAAACTGAAAAAATAATCACAGCAGTCTTGAAAGCACAGATCAACTACATAAACTAAGCTAAGAAGTGCATGCAATTCATGAATATGGTTCATTACCATGGTTACAAGCTTTCAGCACAGGCCGCTGTGTGGTTGGACTGAGATTTTGTGGTGTGTCTGCAAAAAGCAAAGAAACAATGGAAATAAATTTTTTTGAAATTTGTTTGAAAGCTACAAGAGTATTACAACATGACAAAGCAGAAGTTTAGGAATTTAAGAATTACAAGTTAGGTATTTCTTGGAATAAATGACAGTTATATACCAGAGAAATAATTTGACTCAGACTCACTTATGGAGCAAGATAACTGTCACTTCCCCCATACAACTATAAACCCTAAAAAGTTAAAGTACATTTGGCTGTATTGAAAAGTCTTGTTATAATGATCTGGCTGTAATAAGTTCAGTACATTAATTTCCTGTCTTACTGACATAAGCAGCAGTCTGAACATCCCTGAAAACTCATTGTACAAACGAATCAAATCTGACAGTATCTAAATTCTAGAGCACTGGACCCATAATGCTTTTAACTTTCTCTGGAAAATAAAATCTAAAACAGAGTATTCACCTTTGGACCTTGGTGTCCTTTTCCTTCGGTCTCGAAAAGCTGCACCTGACTGCAAGGCCTCCAACAGGCTATCCATCACTCCAGTCTCCTCACCTTCTGTAAAGGAAAAAGAAAGAACCCTCTTGGTTACCATAGCAATATCAAAGCATAAAGAATAACATCAACAAAAACCAGTAATAATGGATACCAATATTATTAATAAAACAATTAATTTCAAACTTCGACCAGTGCTTTAATATTTACAAATTGCTCTCTTGCAATTAACTACAACAGATCTGGTTTTCTAGAGATTGAACTAAACCAAATTCTATTCCACTCATTTCACATTCCTCTTTCTCTATAAGGAGAGTCAAGCACAGTTTTAAGCGAAATGTCATTTAACTCATATTTTCATTTTAGTACCCTTCTACAACTGCAAATAATCAGTCTCATGTCAGCTTTCAAGAGCTGTCCTTTATATGATTTGTTACATTTGACAAAAGACTATTCAGTTATTGTGATAAAAAGTTAAAATTGTTTCTCAGCAGGGAGCAGAGTGAACAGTGTTGGACTGGATAGGATATAGTGATATCCATAGGTAGCTTTAATCAAAAGCCATTTTCCATTCACATTTAAGAACCTCTGGCCAATATTAAATAATTGATGTAGTTCAGGAAAATTCTACTCGTCAAATTATATGCTTATAATGCCTAATAATATACACAGATGCATAACAACCCCCAAAAGAATGATGAATGTTACTCTGAGATGGTAACCAAACGCAAGTATTAAACACTCTCCTTTTACTTCCTTGAATAAGCACATCAGAAAGTGTTATATTTTTTAACCTTGTTACCTTGTATGTATGCATGGGAGGACAAAGAACAGAACCCAGGGATTAACTATACAACAAAAAAGTCTCCATGGAGGAATAAAGAATTCCATGATAGAAATCTCATTATACCCCAATGGGCAAAACTCCCTAGGTCAACACACATCTTGTATAGAGTCAGTAGTTACTGCTAACAGTGAACATGCAAATCAGGATCTAAACCACCTGGTGCATATAATAAGATGGTGAGTACAGGGGGACAATCAGTGCCCTGGTCCTGCTGGCCACACTACTGCTGACACAAACCAGGGTGCCAGCAGCCTTATTGGCCACCTGAGCACATACTGGCTCACTTTCAGCTGCTGTCAATCACCACCCCCCAGGTCCTTTTCCACTGGGCAGCTTTCCAGCCACTCTGCCCCCAGCCTGCAGCGCTGCAGGGGATTACTGTGACCCACATCCAGGACCCACCAGTTGGCCTTGTTGAACCTCATACAGCTGGCCTCAGCCCACTGATCCAGCTTGTTCAGATCCCTCTGCAGAGCCTTTCTGTCCTCCAGCTATTCAACACTTGTCACCCAGCTTAGTGTCATCTGCAAACTGACCGAGGGGGCATTCAATTCCCTCATCCAGATTACCAACAAAGATACTAAACAGGACAGGGCCCAACACTGAGCCCTGTGGAGGGCTACTCATGACTAGCCATCCGCTGAATGTAACTCTACTCATCATCACTCTTTGGGCTCAGCCATCCAGATAGCTTTTTATCCAGGAAACAGTAACCCTTAGTTCTTCTCTTTTCTCTATACTCTGTACTACCAGACTAGTTTTCAACCTTAGACAAAAGTGCTACATACAAAACCAAATAAGTGAAAATTAGCAAATAAATAATAATTTTGCCTAACATTTGTATTTATGATATAGAATCAGATATAGAACAAACATGAAGACTGAAATATAGAATGTTTTTTCATTTTTCTTTGTGTTTGCTATAACATGCTTTATTTATTACACTGAAGTTTGCTCTCTTACAACTAATGGACTATCACGCCTATTAGTATGGCTTGGAATACATCTTATAAAAAAATCACTCAGACTACATCTTTGGCTTCTTATTTGTTTGTTCAGGTTAGGATTTTGTTTTGAATTTTTTTGTTTTGGTTTTGGTTTAGTTTGGGGTTGGTTTTTTTGTGGTGTCTTTTTTTCTTGTTGGTTTGGTAGGGGGTTTTTTGTTATTTGTTTAACTTTCTCCATCTGATGTCATGCAACTCTCTAAAATACTAATGTCTAGAATGAATATGGTCAGTGAATAGTTTCAAACCAACATGATGCCTGAAGAAATTTTGAGCCAAGCCATTAGTTACATTAACAAACATGAATGCTGGAGGAAAGCTTATAAGCATTTTGGGTAATGGCAATTCAAACAAGACTGAATATTATCACAATTGCCAAAATGATACCGTTTGTGTCTATGTAAAAGAGTTCTTAAGTTTTATTTTAGGAAGTAGGAATAACAGGAGAAAAATTTCAATGCTATGTCAACATGTCATCTGTTTCCTCTTAAGCCTGTCCAAGACAACTACAGATTTCATAGTAATTTCAAAAACTTAACCATTTTCAGTATAAAAAACCCTGATTACTATAAAAAAAGGCTAATCAAATAAATTTTTTAAAAAGAAGATTTAAAATAATGAAACAGAAATATTGAAAACCCACAACTTCTTGTAGCAAAGCTGTAACATTTATGTGCACTATCTGTTTTTCACACTTATCTGAAATATTCTGGTACTCACAAAGTGGATTATAGATTAGTGCTTCCATTGATATGGAAAACAGTATTAGAAGAATAAATTGCAGTAGATTGAAACTTGAATGAAAAAATTCCTCTAACAGCTGTTTTGTATACATGGATGTTTTGAAATAAGTTAACCACTGCAAATAAAAGAACATATTTAACACTCATTCTACCCAAAACATGTAGAAAGCCTGGTTTTCAAACTCATACAACTTCAGTAAGCTCCAAATTCTAGTTTCTGATACCCATCAGCAGCTGACTGACAATTTTTGCCAAGTTATGCAGGTAACTATCAGTAACCACATTATTAATAATGTGGTCCAAGTGTCTATGATGGGCAGATTAAGAAACAAGAGTCTACCATGCAGTATGCGAGAAATCTTTTAAATTACCTTGGGAGAGCTGTATACAACATTGCTACCATGCCAGTACAAGAGTCACAAACACTGTTCGATATTAACACTTCCTAAGGGGCCTTTAAATTGGCTTTCACAGGCTGCTGCAGATGACTGGCACCAGTCCCAACCGGCTTCCTAATTAGTCAAGTGTATCAATCTTTTGACACCATAGAACTAGGAATTCTGGTTGGCTTGCAGATAGCTACATAGTCCACAGTAATTCCTTTGAGAAAGATACCTTTTTATGATTTAAATGATCTTTTTTCCCTCAATTGCAGAATAGAAGATTTAAACACTTTTTAATATCATACCTAATTAAAACTCATACAGCTGTCTTTTAAATACCATCTAAAGGAGAAGTAAACTTCCCAAAGTAGCCAGTGAGTCTTGCCCTTGACATTTCAGTGCCAAGTCAGATATAAACTACCTAATTTCATAATTACATCTTTAAAAATGTTAAGAATATTAAAGACCCTTGTCTTCTAGTGCAGTGAGTATCATTAGCTTTACATGTGCAGCTCTAATGTCTTATAATGATAGCAACAGATACTGCAGTTAGTAGTGACACCT
Source organism: Motacilla alba alba (assembly GCF_015832195.1). Lineage (NCBI taxonomy): Eukaryota > Metazoa > Chordata > Aves > Passeriformes > Motacillidae > Motacilla > Motacilla alba. The sequence continues at coordinate 68,615,108 of NC_052016.1, forward strand.
GCATTTCATGTACTTATAAAGAACAAATTATATACACCATAATTCCAGGAGCAGTAGTCCACTGACATGACAGAATCACAAATATCATTAGCAATGTGTTTTTATAAAAAGAGTGTTGTAAGTAGATTATTCTGGATGAAAAAATGTTTTATTTTTACAGTTTCCCTGAACCTGTCCAATATAAAATAAACCACAGAACACCAGGACTCCAAAACTACATTTCACCAGGAGAAAACATAATAATATGCCTGTTTCTTTTCACAGAATCAAAGCTTTATTCCACTACTCTTCTCACAAAGGAAAATACTAAGAAGTTTCAGAAAAGCAAACCAGGGATTCTTTAGCATGTTTGCTGTTGATGTTGCTTACTCAATCTTTACAAGATTTAGCTACAGGAATATTGACTATCATCTTCCACCTGCCTTTAGGGCATTGCAACTATGTGCAGCTTTTTGTTTAACTGTAAGTAAGGAAAAGGACCAGCTCCTAAAGCTAAACACTAAGTTTCATGTGAAACTAAAACCACACAACTTGGACAAATACATACATTAAAAAAAGACCTTACCAATTCCAAATCTGTTACAGAAGGAAAAGGATGCAAAACCTCAAGAGCTACTCGTGAAGTCAGCTGGATAGCCGAGTTTAATTATCTCTGTTTCATCTTTGATGTAACTCCATGGCAGCACTCAAGCCTTTATATACATTAACAAACTTGGAGGGCTGAAGCTATTGGATTTGTTTTCCTCATCTCAAGAATTAAATCCTCTCAATTCAGCAAATACCAGAATTGATAGTTTTTTACTCTTGTTTGCTAGAATACAGACTGCTCTTTTCCTTCCTCTTCAGCTCAGGACATAATTCAAGTTAGACATACTGCATCCAGTTTTTGACTGACTAAAATGTAAGCCCTTCACAGCCTACTTCCAGGTTTAGCTCCCTCCTGTCTTGGGCATTTACACACAAAAATTTAAGAGGAAAATGATTACCAGGCTTGGGACAGTGACAGCTGAGATGTTTCCAGACTATTTGCACAAGGAAGGAAAAAAGAAAGCTACATTTTTTAACTTTATTAATGTTGTACCTTTACTTTAAAGACATCATGAAAAGTCCTTTGTATTTGCTTTTATAAGGTAAGGACTGATTTTGATTAGTGCAGGCTACAAAGCACTGCTCAGCTGACTAAAGGCCTCCATCTAAATTTGAAGTAACATTCTCTGAACAAAATCCCAAGAGGAAAGCTTTAGGCATGCATCATTTTGAATGACTTAGGCTCCAGGAAGCAGAACAGCAGATCACAGAGAGGAAGATAATTGAAGCCATCAGTGCAGCAGTGGACTCCAATGTTTTGGATATGGGTTCCATCTTTTCAGTCTCAGAGTGTAAGGAAGCCAGATTCTGTGCAGTATTCATAGGGCAGATGTGAACAATTTCTAGATCTTTCAGCCATGTATATGATCAGGGCAGAAGACTTTTTGAAGGCTTTTACATTGTAAACAAAAAAAAAACCATAAAGCAACCTAAATGTTTCAATGTAACATCAAAACATTTAGGTAGTCATTTAGCAATGACTACCTAAACTCTGAATCTTCATTACAATGAAATTCAGATACAATTTTACAAGGAAATTGTGGGTGGGTGATAAGAGCAACTTTGTCAAGAAAATGCACAGGATACATAGAATTCAACTTGAACTTTTCATAAGGCTTTGATTTTTTTTTCTGGTAAAAGCCATAGAAGCAACCAGATAATCTTCATTGACAGGTGAGTAAAGGAATACATGAGTCAGACTATCAGTCGGACTTTCAATAACAGTGCACAAACTAGAGCCATGACCCAGAACACAGGGATTCGACACTGATAAAATTCTGATAAAATTTTGGAAGAATCTTGTTACAATACAGTAAGAAAATTTCCAGTGTACAGCTACAAGCAGAGCAGGTGCAAAGTGTGCCTTGAACCGACTGGCTGAAAGGACAGCTCCTTTTAGATTAAGAAGTATTAAATGAAACTTAAGAAAAAAATCACTATTTGCAGTAACTTCAGGCGAAGGACACATAACAGCCCTTCCAAAAGCAAAACACACGCACATACCTCACGTTTCAAATCAACACTCCAGTCCAGTATCAGAAGAGATACATTTCTTACTTATGCCCAACACAAAGTAGAAAGCCTTTGATAGTGCTTCAGAGCCCTTGGCAAGTATAATCTAAAAAGGTATGATTTCTCCAAGTGACTGATGCACCCATTCAATAAATTTAGCTGAAAAGAGTAGGTTTCATGCCATCTTGTTTGCTCTTGATAAACTGGTCCATGGTTGAGCTGTCCTACAGTGCTCTTATGGTTTAGAAATAGATACATTTTGATTCTCAGCATAATAACAAAGAGGACCCAAAGCTCCAGAGAGCTTAAAACAAGTTAAATTCAAAAGAAACTCCACCCTTCAAGAACTCTGAAAGACAGCTGTCCCTTTCAAGTCAGCTGTTGAAATTAAGGTTGGTACCTACACAAATTTAATTTAAGATCGCTCATATGACAAAACCAAATGGTAAACTGTGGTAAGAGGTGGTTCTTTACCACAGAGATACAAAAATACTTCAGTGGTGTAAGGTACCAATTCTTGCATCTCAGTTGGATCACAGTTTCCTTTTCAAGTAATGGGACTGAGAGTGAAATCATCTTAATATTGAGCTTTTTAATAAAAATGTTAATAAAACATTTCTGATGTTCATTGTGAGTCTGTAAGTCATTTCTTTCTGTGACAACAGAAAAAAGCCACTGTAAACTCACACTGAGTTTTTCACAGACATTATCCAGTTTTATTTATATTGGTGCCAGATCCAGTAGAATGACTCCCAAAGCAAGTGTTTCTGAGAAACATCTGGGTAAACTGGACTTATAAAAGAATTAACAGAAAGCTAAGCCTTTGTAATTATGTACCCCAGGACTTGATACTGGGGATAATATTTATTACATCTTTGTTCATGACCCAAATGATGGAATAGAGCGCAGTCTGATCAAGTTTGCATATTGTGCAAAATTCAAGATAATGGCTGACCCGTTCAGAAGAACCTTGAAAAGCTTGCCACATAAGCATCCTAATGAACTCCAACAAAAGACCTGTATGTGATGAGGTGAAACCTCATCCAGGAGCACAGATGAGGGGCTAAATGGCTGGAAAGCATCTTTAAAAAAATAATTGGGGACTATGGTGGACAACATACTGATCATGGGTCAGTATTGTGGCTCTGTGGCAAAGATGACCAAAGAAAAGCATTGCCAGCAGGTCACAAGAGGGCATCCTTCCCCTCTTCTCAGCACTGGTGAGACACATCTGCAGTGCTAAGTCCAGCTCTGGCACCCCTGTACACGGAAGACACAAACAAAGTCAAGGGCCATGAAGATGCTGAAGAGATTAGAGCATCTCTCACATGAGAACACACTGAGAGAACTAGGGCTGTTCAGCCTGAAAGGAGAAGGCTCAGAGGGATCTTATCAATATATATAAACACCTGTGGGGAACGGTGTGGGGTATAAAGGGGACAGCACCAGACTTATCTTAGAGATGCCTAGAGAGGACAGTAGACAGTGAGCTCAAACTGCTTACAAAGATGTTACCTTTCCACTAAGTCCACTGAATTTTGCATACACACCTACTCTCACACCAACTCAACAATACGGGAATAGTCTAGAAATGCATTTTATATTGCATTACCTGCTAATATTTTTAAAAACCACTTAAAAGACTCAGTCTTTTTATAGCACTTTTCCTATTCGCTTGGGATGCTGTGCCTTTTAGTGGGAAAAAAGCCTGCTAAATTGAGAACAATGCTAAGTTTCTTTTAGTTTTATTTAACCACTTATGACTAAAACAGATCAGCCTTATGCACTCAGATTATTTAAGGCTATGACTTGAAAGGACAGCTAATAGGAAGAACTATTGATTACATATGAAAATGTCAGTCAACATGTTTTACTATCCAGGAGTTTCCCATTTTCTTTACACATCACAACTCCAATGACACTGACAAGAATACTACCAATCTGCTTTCCAGACTAGCCAAAAACTAGTATTTTCTTTAGTTTTGTTTTGCAGGGGGAAAAAAATACAAACATCTATTATTGAGATGAATCGATTACAATTTCATTTAGAAAGCAGGAAGAACAACTGTAGGAGCATTATTAATTGAACACAGCTTCTATAAAGAATATATTGAGCTGGACATAATACACCTGTGTGGGTGTGTGTAAACATCTTATCTCTTGGTTACTGTGTGCCTCTGAAGGAGCTTATTGAGCACAGTACTGCTTCCTTTTAAATTTATAAATAGGCAATAAATTAGAAAATATACACAATTATTGCTCATAGTGAAAGTTGTGCTACAGAGATGGGGGCTCAAGAAAATTTTCAGGTTAAATCTTTTTTCACAAGTGGAGTGATAAAGTTCTGACTGGACTGCGTGACTGAGCTTACTCTAAGGAAAACTTCTGGGCAGATTTGGGTGGGAAGGATCCTTTGGTCTTGGGTTGGGTAGGTGTAAATGCCTAAGAATACCCAGAAAAATCGGACCAACAGCCCACCTATCCTTGCATCCTTTGTGCACTAGTAGCCAATAGCAAACATTTATACAAAGAACAGGATAAATATATAATTACATTTCTAGAATGGTCTCTTGGTCTCCAGCTGTTCATGATTCAAATACTTTGTATTTGAATTTAGTAGCCTTCAATAGAAAGAAGCTGCCAGAGAAATCAAGTAACTTTTGTCAGCAAGCTTCAGAGCAAGGATATTTTGGTATGCAGTAACAAAATTGTACTTCTGTACAACCACTGAGGTATTGCTGAGTGAAGATAAGCGTCCTAGCAAACAGCATAGTAATAGAAGTAGCAGCAGACTCAGTTTGAAGGAAGAGTCAGAGACATGACCTTCCCATCAGCTAGCTTTCCAACAATTACAGAGCAGTTTCTTGGCTCCTTTACAACCTTGAACTGAGGAAAGTAAAAATAAAGCATATCCTCCAATGCTTTAGTAAGGATATTTCTTCCTCCCTTCCTCTGCAACTTGAGAAAAGAAACTTTTGATGATACAGAAAAATACCTGAAAGAATAAAAGCATCATATAGCAGGAGTGAGAGTCTAGAGGACTCTGATGTCTACCTCCTTACAGAGGAGGTGTGAGGTAGTATTTGGAGTAGGAAATGCCTACTCAAATCAAAACCTACTATCCATACAAACATTAGAGCTGTTAGAGCTCTTAATCCCAAAGATATCTCCAGAGATTGTATTTGTTTTTCATGGTAATGCCATTTTAAGTTTGCAGTATTGTTTTCATATTTGTTGAGAAATTTTACTGCTATAACATAAATGGCAAGCCTTATGAGAATATTCATCTACAGACAATACTTTATTGACCCTTAATTTTTTCAACAGTTCTGTATGTTCTAATTATTTTTTTTCTCTTCCAAATACAGCTGTTATTTATTTTCCCTTGGGCTTTGTGTAAACCTCAGTTTCACAAACGCTTTTCAGCTGCTATCTCCAAAGATTCCACTTCTAAGTAAAATTTTCAGAAGGAAAATAATTGTTTCTTCTAAACAACTTGCTCTTTTGGAGCTTCTACATAGTACAAACTAATGGCAGTTGCTGCATTCTGAGCCAATGGGCTGCAAATAAGTGCATGAACTTCCATGTTCCAGAAGACTTAACACCTTTGACATCTTGTTAGAGCACAACCTGTGACTATTAGCTGTTGATTAGATTAATATACATTCAGATCAGTTCTACTTTTTTGCACTAAAAACATCAAATTCTGTGAACAGATAAGGTTTTGCTGTATCTCATCTTTTGCTGTGGCTTCTGCAGATGTTTTACATCAGATGTCTCACACTGAGTCTTTCAGATTTTTTTTATTAAACATATCTGTATTTTATCACTCTTCTGGAACCTTTTTCAAGCATGTATGTGCCAATTATTCTTGAGGGAACATCTGGATGTTCTTGGTAATTTACCCAGATTTATACTTTACTGTCACAACAATACAATTGTAGCTGAAAAATAACCTCCATACTTAGGGAAGTATCAAGTGATATCTCCTTTATAGTGGATTTGTGGCCAACGTCTGTCACATCTCATTCCTCATATGTATGACGCTTTCTTTTTTTTAATTTTTTGGTTTTTTTTTTTTGGTAAACAGATATTATGCAAAAATTAGATCTATTCTCCAAAACTGGCATGGGCTTACTACCAACTGTCCAGTAAACATTAACCTGAGTAAAGATTGAGTAAGTAACTGTAAAAGGTCTCAGAGTTCTTTCTGCCACTGTAATTTAACATAGGAGGAAGAGCTTACACTCCTCACAGTTACAGAAAAGAGTTATTTCCCACTGGCGTCCTAAGAAAAGTGATTCTTAAGAATGAATTCAAATAACAGAAAGTGACCTCAGGAATCCTCTTGGTGAAGAGGTCCAATTTGAGGATAAGTGGAGGCAATCAGGGAACAAGAGGAAAAAGTTATCAGCACCAGGGAGGAACCAACTTGAGTGGAGCACTTGAAATTCCAAAAGGGGAAACTACCTGGAGAAAAATAACGTACACAAAATGCTTGTTGGATATTAATAATATATCCTTAGGACTTCATATATATCACTGCCAGATCTTCCATCCCCTTTACAACTAAATTCAATGAAATTTACTAATTTAGTTGACTGTAACATACTCCTAAATTCCCAAAAGCTAGTAAGATATGTACTATTGTCCTAAAATCTGTACTTTTTCAGGATATTATCCCAGCAGACATTTTGAAAAAAAAAAAATTGCCAACATATGTTAGAAACTAATGATTTCATTTCAATGACTTTTGCAGTCCTTCACTCCCCTCAGAGGAAAGGAGTACTCTTGAGGAGTATTGAATCTCTTACTCCAGTGAGAACAAATTAATAAAATGGAGGCCTTACGAACTTGAGCTAAACAGGTAATGTAGGGTCTTTGAGGGTACCTACTAATACAAATAGCTTTGGGGATTTTTAATTTATTTTAAAGGCAAGCATTTTATCTGCTGGAACCTGAACTTTAATTACCTAATTACATTTACTACTTTCATTTTTAAACTATCACTACTGGCATCTATGGTGTCCTTTTGTTTTGCAGAACACTACAGAACTAATGAAAATATTCATATTGCTCAAGTTAGCAGACAATAATAAAGCAGTAAATATTTGAAGAACCAAAGCCTAAAATGCTCTTAGCAAGTTTGTGAAACAGGAATGTGGGGTTTTTTTTCCAAAACGAGATAAACAATATATAACCTCTGAAAAATAAATACTGCAAAATTGACTGCAAATAAGGTCATCACTGCATAAATGAACTAAACCTTATTTAAAACCAGATCATTATGATAAAAATGAAACTGAATAACACAACTGAAAACAAACTAATAGTCTATATTGGAAATTAGATATTCCATTTTGGCATTACTTCACTGCTTTTATGCAAGAAAAGGGCAATCTTTGTAAATAACCACTGATAAAAGTGGCTTGTTAGTTAAATAGTATTCAAATAAGACACAATGAAGATGCCACAATGATGGAGTTCTCAATTATATTACAATAAATTTAGCTGCCATAATCTCAGCTAAAGAATTCTTTACATTCTGATAAGATCAAAATAATTGATTGGTGTGCTTCTACTAAGAATCTGAACAGCATCAGAAAGTATGTATCTGAATGTTAATAGTATGCAGACAAGTGGCATTTACATGAAGATCCCCTTTCACTGGCTATTTACCTTTGGAAGGGTAGTGTGTGATAGTTTGATTTGGCTTCACAAAAGCAAGTAAAGCATCTCATGATGAATATAATTTTGTAGTCCAGAGAATATTCAGTGGACAGATTTTATTAACATAAATTTCAAAATGCTAAGTATCACTCACTACTTAGTCAAAATGTTTACTGAATTCCACTTGCTTTTCAAGTTAGGATGGGAGCTGAAAGGAAAATATGAAGCTGATACTTTTACCACGTAAACTGAAGACTCACAACCTTCTTTATCAGTGAACTATTTGAGCTGTGACCACTAGGACATGAAGGTGTTGCTAAGATGTAAACTAGAGATAGAGGCTTTTAGCAAACCACAGTTTAGAGGTGATAAATCTGACACTGGTTGCAGATCCAAATCTCAAAAACAATTTGCAAGAGGGCAAATGAAACTATTCCACATAATAACAAAAATCTGTGGTCTTATTAGCAAAAGTTAAAATATATATTGTAAAGCCTACCTAAAATGTTCAGGTTTTTCTAAAACATACTGTACTGCATATTCATAAAACACTACACACTTCACAAACTATGAAATAGTAACATATTTATATCTGAGATATAAAAAAAAAGAATTTAAAACTTCATAAAGACTTACCACAAAGTGCACATATAGATCTAATTTTAGAAAATTACCATATCCACACTGATTTGGTGCAACAGTATGGCAAAAGAAGCCTGATATAGAAGCACGGATGACAGAGCATACCTGGGATCTAGATGACTCAGTTGTTGCCTGCATGTCAAAGGCACAACACAGGCTAATAAAGATTATTAGTTTGTGAGAAGGCCAATATATTACAGGACTACCTTGGAACTCATGTTTGTCATAAATGTCTATTACTACTAAGGAAATTATTGTTTTCATCCTGAAGAAATTAGTTTAAACGAAAACTGAGGAGTTACCTTTAATACAGATTGGTTTTCTTTTTGGGTTAATAAGACCTTTGTAGTCTTAAATTTATTTATAGTAGCTCATTCAAAACTGGTATAAATACAGTTTAATACGGTCCTATATTATTATAAATACAGTCCTAACATGGTATGTGCAAATTAATGACTCAAGTCACATAGTGGGTATATTTCAATAAAATTTATATTTTGTTACATATTACTTTATGATGTAAGTGTCCCTGTGCATGGCAGAGGGGTTGGGGGTTTATTGTCCATTCCAGCCCCCTAGCCTTCTATTATTCTATGGTTCTATATTAAGATTTTTTCAATGCAAAAAAGTCAAAAAATACCCCCCAAGTCACTAAAAAGTTTTGCAGTATTATGTAGGATAATTTTATGCAAAATTAGCTTCCCCCACCTCATGCAGCCAAAGGTAGCATGATAGGCAACAAAACCCTGCTCTTCAAATAGCTTCCAAAAGCAGATGAAAGATAAGGAAACCCAAAGAAAAGGACTTCAAGAACAGATTCAAGCAGAATCTGGAGAAGTTTAGATGTCTGTGTTGTAAATGAGACCAGTGGTTAATAATACAAGCTTAGGATGATGATACAAATCCTGTTTAAGCAGTGGATAGCACCTCAGGTCTTGAAAGGTATTGAAAAGTACAGGCTGAAAGAGCAGCTCCAGAATCATAAAGTAGTCACTAATGGCTAATTAACAGTCACTGAATAAAAGCACAACCTCAAGTACTGTGAAAGATTGCTTTTACCTCAAGAAAAGGAGCAGCAGCTAAGCAAGAGAAAATCAAAGGCATTGCTGTGGCCTGGGGAACTAACACACCTTAAGCATTTTACATCCTCTAACCTAGAGATCGACAAGAGGATTTGAACTATCTAGAAACTAAATCATTTTATAAAAGAATAAGATCTAAAACTATGTATGGGGAAGAAAAGTGAGATGGTAGAGTAGGAAAAAATCTATTTCCATTCTAGCTTCCCTTGCAGAAAACCTCTGAAATTTCAGTATGTCATCTCGTCAACTAGGAACATCATTGGTAGCCATCATCACCAACACTATAGCATCAACTCCATGGGATTTTATACTGACATTAAATTTTGGACATGGATGTTAAGACAGACTATGCAGAGGTAGTGATTGATAGGTACTAAGAACCAATTATAGTGACAAGGATAAGATAATAGCACAACCAGCGCGGCTAATGACTGGCAGCCCAGTAAAGTGGGATTGGATTATTTTTTGATTGGTTTTGTTGTTTATTTTGATTTTTATTGCTGTTACTGCTTCTTAGAGTGTTTAAAGAAGTTTAAGAGAAACAATTAAGAAACCATGAAATAGCACCTAGTACAGGGATTCACAGCCATTCCTAATTTTCAAATAATTTTCAGTTAAACGCCATGTTATTCAAAAAAAAAGAGTTGAGGTGTAAAATACACTGTGATCTATCCACTGAGAAAAAAAAAATATTGAAGAACCATTTAGCACATATACTCCCATCTTTTCTCTTCTAACAAGTATGCACCTCTTTGAAACCCCAAAAATAACTTCTGGGTTGGTTACACCAATGAGTTTTACTCGAGCAATATTTGAAATAATGTTCCTACAAATCTAACATGGGATCTAGTCACCATATAAAAAAATAATAGGCAGCAAAAATCAGTTACTCCACAGTCACACTTCAGGTAAGAGTGTTTTGATGTTTTGACAGACAGAGGACCTGGTTATGAATTTTTTAGCAGATCAGACATGACTGATTTACAGATTCTTAATGAGAAGACAGCCTTTCAATGAACAAGTCATAGACAGGAAAAAATCTTTTTTTTTTCCATTGGTTATGTAACTCCAAAAAATCAGAGCTACATTATGCCTCTTATTAAATACTGTAAGCATAATTTTGGTAAGACTGTCAAAATAATAGCAATAATCATCATTAAAAAAACAAAGCAAACAATGCCATTTTTCACACATTTGTTGTTGTCCTGCCTGACAAACAAATCTACCACATGTGCTTTCTTTCCCACTCCCAAAATTCAAGTTTTCTAGTAGACTTAAAAATATTTTTGCAAAAAGGCACAAGAAACCTTATAACCCATCAGTGGCCAATTTAGTCAATATCAGGCTCAAGACATTTATAGCTTGAAGTGACCCTAGCAACATCTTCTACTGTCTGCTGTTTAGATCATTCATTCCAAACTGAACCATCAGTGACTCACAGCACAAGAAACATCTTTCTGTACACTTGCATGATACCAAAATCCCAGGCTACTTAAAGACTAGTAGAGGACAAGTACTTAGCTCCCTGCCTCATCAGCTGAAGTGGAAGGGTTTACTACCAGAGGCCTACATACATGTGTATATAACACGTAAGTCTCCAACATTGGCACCTGTACCCTGGGAAGACTGAACATGACATTATGAAGAACAGGACTTGAGAGCAGCTTCAACTTGGAATAAAAGACTATCAATTTTCCATCCAAAAAGCTATCAATCATATGTACTGAGAGAAATCTTGTTTGAAACATATCCAACCACGCATAAATACAGACACCACTTTTACCCCTTCCTAGTCTTCTGCAGCCTCATCTATCTTCTGTGAGCATTGAAAAGATCGTCACTGATGGTTTTCTGATTGGGTCTTGAATTGTACTTCTAAAGAATTAGAATTTCTGTGTTCAGAGAGCAGCTCCCTGATTTCCCACAATAAAACTTTAGACTCACACCTCAAAACATGGACAGGCTTATAAAAATGAATCAAAGACTTTTGGTCTGAAGCATCCCTGAAACTAAGCACACCTACTCTGGCTATTAGTGAAAACTCTAGATGGTTATCTAGAGACAGATAATCATCTATGCCAAAGGTGCCAACCAGGCTTTAGGTAGGGAACTGTTTAACAAGATCTGCTCAGGAAAAGAAAAAGAGAAGCTCATGGCAATTTACACAGTAAGTCATGTATCTGAAGTCATGTATTCTGAAGGACTACGGAAGCTCAATCTAGGATGAAACACAGGCGTATAGAGGATCATCAGACACCTCTTTAGTAACAGAAAACTCACAGCATCTGCCATCTCTTTTGAGACAAAAGACAATATAGCACCAGTAACTTTTAAAATGCATGACTGAGGGGGTTTTTGAGGTGTTTCAATAGGGACCTGTTAAACTAACAATTGACACACTCAAAGAAAAATACCAAGTAATTCAGGAAGAGCTTAGTCTTATAAAAGAACAAAAATGAGTATGTAACCTTAGTTAAAGAAAATGGCTTTGTGATTTGGAAAATATCTTTTCTCAAGTAACATAAAGGTTTTTGAGCATAACTGAGCTTACACGTGGTCACACAAGGTTCAATATATTCCAAGGGAAAAATAAAAAGCAGCAATTTGAGTTATTTTAGAACTCAAAAACCCAGGCAATTAGGAAAGCTCATTAAAAAACCCCTAAAATTTAAACATTGCTTTGCTGAAAACTTTAATCAGTGAAAAAACATTTATCTATTTTGTTTTTTTCTCAGAGCACATTCAGATAATGAAAAAACAGAAGATTTATTTCCAGTAAAATGCTTGGTCAAATGTGTTTTCTACATCACTTACCTGTTTTCATTTCTAACAAGCGTTTTTTCTTTTGTTGTCTCTCTAGTTTTTCTTTTTCTGCTTTCTCCTTAGCTATTTTAGCACGTCTCTGTTTTTCTTCTGCTTCCTTTCTTCTCATATTTTCTTTTACGGCTTGCTATGAAAAAAGTAATAGAGTTCCATTTAAATGGAAGTCTGAGCAAAAACAAAGCTGAACCTTAAATACAAAGAAAAAAGCTTTCAAACTGTAACCCCTAACTAACCCTAATTTATCAAATCAAGTACGTATTTCACATTCCGTATTTAAAACATTTTATGCAGAAGAGTAAGCAAATTCAGAATAAATACATTAAATGCATACTAATTGCCCCCAAATGAGGATTACAAATTCAGCAAGAAATGCATCTTAAGAATATACATGTTAATGTATGAAGAATTCAAAATATCTAAACCACCTTGTTCTACAAAAATGTATGTTACCACTTGTAGTTCTAAAACAATTTCAACATTTTCTTCTTTCTCATGCTGCCACCACACCAAGCAAAACAAGGCTGCCTGCGTAACAGTGTTGCATTTTTCTTATTCTTATCAACATATGCATGAATTCACTGGGTTTAAAAATTCTGGTTAATATCCATACTGTTTATTTAGAATTATAAATATGTACTCCAAAACTTCCAGTGAAGCTGAACCAGAAGAACAAGCTTCAGAGTTTTAAACTAAAAAAATTTTGCATATTCAGACATTAAGCAAAAGAACTATTACATTCAATACATTTTTAACAGAAGTATTTTGGGATTACCTTTTCATTATTTTAGTGTTAGCTATGTACACTGGTAAACTCTCAGTGCTCTAAGAATCTACATTTGCATTAAAGTGCACCTATTCTTCATTGCAGAAAGTTGGTTTTTTTTTCCGAACAGCTACAGTCTTTGATAATATATTAAAGTGTCCCCTCTTACAAAATGGCATCTTCACAAGGTTGGAGGCAAAAGCTGCAATTTTGCAGCTCATTTTTTTTAGCGGGAAAACATCCAGACTGCACTCAGGAAAAAAAAAATGGACTGACAAGTATTACATAGTACAGACAAATACGGATTACAGCAATACTTGCACAGGCACACAGGCACTGTTTGCAGCATAACTGCCATAGAGAGTGACCAAAAGAAGGGGGAAAAAAAACTATTACATAAAGCTTGTGAAGAAATACTTGTTTGGATAACTGAAGAAGAACAAGCTTTCCATCATGAAAAAGGCAATGGAATGGATTTTTTATACAAAGCAAAACTGTACTTTCACAGTGACTCCTCCAAAGTCACCTCTGTCAAATTTCTTGATTCAGGGGGAAGAGGGTAGGATGCTTCCTAAAAAATGCTACAATTTTTGATTAAAATAATTTCGACAAATGATTTGCTGATTTTCAGACTGGGCATTCTGTAGAATAAACTACTGGATAAACTACTGGATAAAATTCAAATGGGACCTGGTACTTGACAAGTACAATACTGGCAGAAATTACACACTTTCCTTATAGAGGAAATTTCCTTTCCCAAGGAAATTCCTACTTTGCACCTACTTTTTCCTCCCAAATAATATCCATAGGACTCGGCCTCAGACTGCAGTCATTCAAATGTAGATGTCTATTATTTTTAATGACTTCAGGCTGATGATGTCTTGGGTACTATATAAGACACTTCTCCAGGATACCAGGTACTTCTGTTGTTACATCTCCTTTAAGACATCAGGTAAACAGCTCTCCAAATTCCACTAAATGAATTAAGTAAGCATCTCCCTTGACTAAAACACAAGACACTCAAACTCTCATAAAAATATGCCCTAAGGCCAAAATCTATCCTGCATGTCCCAGGTGTTTTCAACACGAAATGTAAGTGGAATGCCAAGACCTAGATTTTCCAAACTGGAGGCATTCTTGGGTTCTCTCTTGTGACTTCCAGGGTACTTTCTAATTTTTATTTAAGTATTGGCTTCATTTAAAGGAAAAATAGAGTCTAGGGAACACTTTTACTTGGTTGCTCCTCTTATGGTTCTTGAAGGTATGTCTCTACTGAAGAGTAACCTAGTGCCAATAGGAGCAAGGGGTTTCTATAACTTATGATTAGCCTAGTCTTGGACAGAAGGGCTGTCACACACCTCAAGGTGTGTTTGCTTCCCTTCCTACAACTGGAGGAAAATTCTAACCATTAGACAATTTCTCCATCATGAAAGCTATCCTTCCAAGGAAAGGAATGACCTTGTTAGCAGTACCCATGATGCTGTGAAAGTACAGAGGGAGGTAAATAGGGATATCTGATACT